>NC_083868.1:106727311-107335311 GCF_032452875.1 Bos javanicus
AAATTTTACCCATCTCACCCCTTCCTCCTGCTCTGAGCTCTTAGGCTCCTCTTCTCAGCTTCAGGAATTACTCATGGTCCAGCCATCCACCCCCATGGTTTCTTATCCATCTTCTGTAGGGACCCCTTAGACAGCATACTAAAAAGCAGAGGCATTAGTTTGCCAACAAAGGTCCATCTAGTCAAAACTATGGTTTTTCCAGTAGTCATGTATGGATGTGAGAGTTGGACTATAAAGAAAGCTGAGCAGCAAAGAATTGATGCTTTTGAACTGTGGAGTTGGAGAAGACTCTTGAGAGTCCCTTGGATAGAAAGGAGATCCAACCACCCATCCTAAAGGAAATCAGTCCTGAATATTCACTGGAAGGACTAATGCTGAAGCTGAAGTCCCATATTTTGGCCACCGGATACAAAGAACTGACTCATTAGAAAAGACCCTGATGCTGGGAAAGATTGAAGGCAGGAGGAGAAGGGGACAACAGAAGAAGAAATGGTTGGATGGCATCACCAAATTGATGGGCGTGAGTTTGAGCAAGCTCCTGGAGTTGGTGATGGACAGGGAAGCCTGGCGTGCTGCAGTCCATGGGGTCGCAAAGGGTCGGACACAACTGAGTGAATGAACTGACTGACTGAGAGACCCCTTGATTATTAAAAAAAAAAAAGTCTGATCTTATTTAGCATTATTTTTCTTAATCCTTTGGACATAGTTTATTTTAAACTATAGGGGAAAATTTTATTGCTAAATCCAGAATTGTTGGTAAGTGTTAGACAAGTCTTGGTAATCTTTGCCAAAGTGCAAACGTAGTAAAATAGAAGCAAGTTTTCTGCAGATTAAAAAATATGCAGGCACAACGCTCTACATTGTTTCTAAAACATTCAAGAAATGTAAGTATTTAAAAAAAGAAAAAAAAAAAACTAGATAAATTACACTTCACCTCACTAGGACAGCTTCATCCCTGAGCTTGTAAAGAACATTCAGCAACAATTTCTAAAAAATGGTGCCATTCTTCAAGAGTTAAAAAGACTAGAAACAGGGATGAATTTCAGCATCCACAGGCCAGTATAAGAAGCACAGTATATAGTTTCTGCACAGATAGAGGTGGCTGCAGAGAAGAGGGAACAGAAGCAAGTCACTGAGAACCTGAACCTATGGGACTTGTTAACGTTGAGGGCAAGAAAAAGGGCCAGGTGTATGGGAAGAGCCCAGAGAAGAGACTTTGGGTGAACAAATTATATAGCTAGGAACCGTATAGGGCAGGGATAATCCATTTGTTTATCTAACATTTGCACAGAGGCCAATTTTGTTTCAGAAATTTAGTAATGTTTTTCAAATGCTGTTTAAAGTAAAATTTACAGTGCCATATCTAATAATATTAGTGAAAGTAGATATGCAATTGTTTTTCTCTTCCTCACCATCAGTGTATTATTCTCTCCTTGATATAGTTATTTTAAAATTTTGTTGTTGTTCAGTCTATAGGTCAAGTCCAGCTCTTTAAGACTCCATGGACTGCAGCACATCAGCCTTCCCTGTCCTCCACTCTCTCCTGGAGTTTGTTCAAATTCATGTCCATTGAGTTGGTGATGCCATCCACCCATCTCACCCTCTGTCTTCCCCTGTGCCTTCTGTCTTCAATCTTCCCCAGCATCAGGGTCTTTTCCAAAGAGTCTTGGCATCAGGTGGCCAAAGCATTGGAACTTTAGCTTCAGCATCAGTCCTTCCAATGAATATTCCACATTAATTTCCTTTAGGATTGACTGGTTTGATCCCCTTGCAGTCCAAGAGACTCTCAAGAATGTTCTCCAGCACCACAATTCAAAAGCATCGATTTTTCGGCACTCAAACTTCATTATGGTCCAAATCTGACATCCAGGCATGACTACTGGAAAAACCATAGCTTTGACTATGCAGACCTTTGTCGGCAAAGTGATATCTCTGCTTTTTAGTATGCTGGCTAGGCTTGTCATAGCTTTCCTTCCAAGGAGTAAGGGACTTTTAATTTCATGGCTGCAGTCACTGTTCACAGTGATTTTGGAGCCCAAGAAAATAAAATGTCACTGTTTCCACTTTTTACCCTTATATTTGCCATGAAGTGATGGGACCAGATGCCATGATCTTAGTTTTTTTAATGTTGAGTTTTAAGAATAGATTTTTTCTATTCACAGGATAGTGGATGAAGATGTGTGCCTGAGTCCTGCAGATAAGAAAATTGGACCATGGTAACTGTTGCCACCTTGTGGTAGAGTGGAAGAAATTCACAGCATCTTGATGCTTCAGCACCCAGGTGTTCTTTCACTGTTGCGTTTGACATTTACTCTTTGCCAGGCCCTGGCTAAGATAATCAAGGTGTGTAGAATGCAGAATGCAGTCATCCAGACACAATTTATCGTTAAAACATTGTTGTAGGAAACAGCACTTTTTTGGGATGGGGGTGATGGAAGAACCGGAAAGACTTTCCCAAAAAAGCAAAATCCAAGATAGCCAGCATGTGTAACCAGGCTGACTCTAGTCTATGTGGCTTTCTGTGATGAAAGTAATTTCCTAAGCAGGAATTTTTTTGCCCATTCTTACTGGTTCTTTCTCAGTAATAAGAAAGGAAAAGAGAGATTGGGAGTTTGGGATTGACATGTACATCCCATTGTATTTAAAATAGATTACCAACAAGGACTTACTGTACAGCACACAGAATTCTGCTCAGTATTCTTTAATAACCTCAATGGGAAAATAATTTTTAATTTTTTTAAATAAATACAGTATTTTTTAATTATAAAAGAAGAAGAGGGAAGATGCATTGCTGACTAGCTTCAGAACTTCAGAGAGCATGGGGACTGCTCTCTCCATTTCTTTGCCTCTCCAGATACGTTCTCCACCAACCTTCATCCTGCCCTGCCCCCAGAAGGCTGACTAGTGCCGACTGCCTCTGTCCTCTGTGTCGCACACTGACATAGTTCCCATGCAGAAAATACTTGTAGAGTGGAGGCATTGGCAAAAGATCTGCCAAAGGAAGGAGAATTCAATCTGGTATTTATGCCCAGATTCTCTCCCATCCAGGCAGGGATACCACAATGAAAAGTCTCAATTATTCTCCCCCTTTTCCTTTCAGAGCCAGAGATGGTAACCGGGTCTGGCTGTCGTTAGCTCCAGAGTGTTACACTTCAGTTCAGTTCAGTCGCTCAGTCGTGTCCGACTCTTTGTGACCCTGTGGACTGCAGCACGCCAGGCTTCCCTGTCCATCACCAACTCCCGGAGTTTACTCAAACTCATGTCCATCAAGTCCATGATGCCATGCAACTATCTTATTCTCTGCCATCCCCTTCTCCTCCTGCCTTAAATCTTTCCCAGCATTGAGTCTTTTCCAAATGGTCATTTCTTCACATCAGGGGGCCAAAGTGTTAGTCTTGCACTAATCCTTGTGGTTTTCCTATACTCTGCCGAAGCCTTTGTAAATAATCCCTTCAATTCAGTTCAGTTCAGTTCAGTCGCTCAGTTGTGTCCGACTCTCTGCGACCCCATGAATCTCAGCACACCAGGCCTCCCTGTCCATCACCAATTCCCGGAGTTCACTCAAACTCATGTCCATAGAGTCGGTAATGCCATCCAGCCATCTCATCCTCTGTCATCCCCATCTCCTCCTGCCCCCAATCCCTCCCAGCATCAGAGTCTTTTCCAATGAGTCAACTCTTCGCATGAGGTGGCCAAAGTATTGGAGTTTCAGCTTCAGCGTCAGTCCTTCCAAAGAACACCCAAGACTGATCTCCTTTAGGATGGACTGGTTGGATCTCCTTGCAGTCCAAGGGACTCTCAAGAGTCTTCTCCAACACCACAATTCAAAAGCAGCAATTCTTTGGCACTCAGCTTTCTTTATAGTTCAACTGTCACATCCGGAGATGACTACTGGAAAAACCATAGCCTTGACTAGACGGACCTTTGTTGGCAAAATAATATCTCTGCTTTTTAATATGCTATCTAGTTGGTCATAACTTTCCTTCCAAGGAGTAAGCGTCTTTTAATTTCATGGCTGCAATCACCATCTGCAGTGATTTTGGAGCCCCCCAAAATAAAGTCTGACACTGTTTCCACTGTTTCCCCATCTATTTCTCATAATCCCTTCAATTATCCTGATTTAAATGTGCCATTGGTTTCCTGCTTTCCTGGCTGACATAAAAAAAATTAATTAAAAAATTGTTGAGTATATAAATTCTATGTAAACGGGTACTTCCCTGGTGGTGTAGTGGTTTAGCCTTTGCCCTCCCTTGCAGGGGGTGCTGGTTCAATCCCTGGTTGGGGAGCTAAGATTCCACATGCTTCATGGCCAAAAAACTAAAACATAAAACAGAAGTGATATTGTAACAAATTCAATAAAGACTAAAAATGGTCCACATTTTAAAAATCTTTAAAATAAATAAATGTTATGTAAATGAATTCAATAACTGAATGAATAAAGGCATAAATGAATGAATGAGTGTTGAGATGAATGTGTGAGAATTGAATGCAGATGGTAGAATGTATTAATATTTCATGCAGGAATAAGTGAATAATGACCAAGCAAGTGAATAATACCTATGTGAAAACATGAATGGAAGCATAAATGAAGAATGAACTCATAAAAACATGAATTGAGACCAGTTTGAATCTATCTGAATGCCTGACTTCACCACCTCCCATGCTTCCATCTGCTAAAACACTGCAAAGAGAAGGAACCAGCTGCTAGAACACTGCAAAGAGAGGAACGATGAAATCCCTAAAACAGGACTGTTACACAGAAACAGAGCTTAGAGAGAGGCACTCAGAGCTTAGGTTAGGAAAAAAAGTTTCAAGAAAAGAGTAAGTTAACTTTTAGAAGGGCAGAGAGTAAAGGTAAAGATATCCTTAGAGGGGCAGAAAACACAGAGTGGAAGGATTAAGCTCCTTTGTCCTGCTGCTGCTTCTGCTAAGTCGCTTCAGTCGTGTCCAACTTTGTGCGACCCCATAGACGGCAGCCCAACAGGCTCCCCCGTCCTTGGGATTCTCCAGGCAAGAACACTGGAGTGGGTTGCCATTTTCTTCTCCAATGCATGAAAGTGAAAAATGAAAGTGAAGTCGCTCAGTCGCGTCCGACTCCTCGAGATCCCATGGACTGCAGCCCACCAGGCTCCTCCATCCATGGGATTTTCCAGGCAAGAGTACTGGAGTGGGTTGCCATTGCCTTCTCCGTCCTTTGTCCTAGAAGGAAATAAACAGTTCAGAGACTCAGAGACAAGGAGCCATGGGAAGTGAAGCAAGCCAGTAACTATTTTCTTCTTGTTTTTTTTTTTTTTAAAGAGCATCTACATTTTTAATAAAACCAACTAGAATGACTTTGAAGTTGAATGACATTGCATAATTAACTCATTACAGAATGAAACTTTTAGGAAACAAAATGTAGAATGGATATAAACAACACTTTAAAGGTTCACATGTGACTTGGGATCAAAGTCTAGGATTGGAATATTGTTTCAAGGATGACTGAGCCATATTAGTGAATCACCAAAGGAATAAAATGCATAAAAATTCTAGGTAGCTCATTCCTCTGCCTTCAGATAAAATCTCCACAAACTGACCTAGGTGATGTGATTATTGTCTATTTTAAGCACTCCTAGGGAATGAGCCTCAAACAAATTTTCTTGAAGTACAAAAATTTAAAGGTAACATACTACCCATAGGCTACATATTTAAAACATGTAGTTTCAACATATTAAACATACTAAAGCAGAATCTAGTTGTTACAAGAACTAATCTCAAAATATACATATGGGAATTTACACATATTTAGAAGTTCTCCAAAATCTATGTGTAATCTAGTTGTTGTTTAATCGGTAAGTCATGTTTGACTCTTGAGACCCCTCTTTTGAGACCCCATGGACTGTAATCTGCCAGCTCCTCTGTCCATGGGATTTTCCAGGCAGGAATACTGGAGAGGCTTGCCATTTCCTTCTCCAGGGGGTCTTCCCAACCTAGGGATTGAACCCAGGTCTCCTGCATTGGCACGTGAATTCTTTACCACTGAATCACCAGGGAAGCTCATCTGTAAACTAGGAGGTGAAGAAAACTCGTCTTTGCCGCTAGAGCTTACCGCTGCAGGCTGGCCGTGCCCAAGGGTTCGCAGCCATATATCCGTCCCTCCCTCCCACTCGAGCTGCATTGACGGTCTGGGGAAGAAGGTGCTATCTGGGTTTCTTTCCTTTGGGCTGTTTATGGCAGAGGTACATTATGCTCCATCTCAGCCAGGAAAGAATACAACGTCCGCCAGGTTTCTGAAGAGTGAACTGACTACTGCCTGCTTGAGAGTACAGGAGCTAATCCTCGCGGGCCCTCACCAGGCTGAGCTTCAAAGCACCTTTTGGTTTAGGATTCCACATGGTCGTCATCGCTCTCATCGCTGTTGTCATTCTCCTCCTCTTCCCTCTTCAACATTTTCAGATATCTACTAGCTAAAATCGTCCTTGATGGTGTATCTGCAAGAGGCTAAAAAGTTTCCGATTCCTCTGCGGTATTTGATAAATCACTGTGAGTGCTTTCTTTTCTTTTCCACTCGGGTTGCTACAGGAATAGGTGGTGAGATAGTGAACAATGTTGCGTGACCTTGGCCGTGAGCACCAGGGCTTTCTGGACACCTCACGGGGGAGCTCTTTATGAAGACGCAGATGTGGGACAAGGGCAATGACAGCAGCTGCTGCTCCCTGCACTTGTCCTTGCCCAGGACCACGTCTGCCTTCTCCGCTCCCCGCCCCCGCAGCAGCAGCCACGTGGGAGTTATAGTGTCTGGCCAGCAACCATTGCCATAAGGATCAGATAAGATATAAACGTGACAGAAATGGAAGCATCTAAACGCTATATCTGGGTGCAGAGGTGGGGGGATCAATGAAATATTTTTCTTAAGACTCAGGTATTATCCATTCAACTGTGGGGTCATGTTGCAGAAACCCCTTTTCAAAGGAGCATGGCCCTTACATGGGCCATGTAAGGTCACAGTACAAGGTCACTGATTTAACTGACTTGTTCTGAAAATAAGACCCTTGGTTGAGATCCAGTGCTGCTGCATTCAAGCTAAAACATGCAGAGGATAAAATTAAAAGCAATTTCAGTCACAAAGCACCAAATGATCATCTGAGCCCATGTTTTCTAATTTCCTCTTGCTTGGGTTCAAATTCCTATTTAATAATTAAAAAGAGATTAAAGGACACATCCATATTTACAAATATAGACTGGGGAGTACACAATTCTCAAGCTAGAAACTTGTGGTAAAGTCTAGAAAATATAAAAAGTATCATTCAGGAAAAGGGTCATGACTGTTGCTCTAGAAATCCAATTTTTCTAGGAATGTTCTTAAGAAGATAATCACACAGATATAAGAAGATATAAGGGCAAAAAGTTCACTGCAATATTTCTTACACAAGTTAAAAGAGACCAATAATTTAAATGCCCATTATTGGGAGACTATAAAGCAATAACTAATAACAGCAACACTTGTCAAGCATTGATCTAAGTATATATTAACTCATTTAATTGTTGCAATAATCTTAAAAAGAAGATAGCGCTGTTTTACCCAATTTAGAGATGTGCAAACTGAGACATAGAATTCAACTTAATTTCACAAAGCTAGAAATTGATGGGACTAGCATTTGAATTCAAGCAGTCTGGTTCAACGTCTAGGTGCTTAAAACTATGTCATGCTGTCTTTATATCTTCAGAACTCTCTAGCATGTTTATCTTTATTGATAAGGAAAGATGACTACAAAATATTGGCCTAAAAATATAGTTCAAGAATAACACATACAACCAGATCCTACACCTGAAAAATTATAAACAAAATCACAGAGAGAAATCTGGATGAATGGTCCCCAAAATGGTAATTTTTTACAATTACTATGTATCATTGTAACAAAACTGATAAAGTTAATGTTCCAAAATTAAGCACCACCTCACTTGGACACTCACCCATCTCACATGTAGGAACATTGTCATCTTTCAGACATCGCTGTAGATACTGTAGACCAAGGCCCCCACAGCACTCTGGCCTTGCTGCAGTAACTACACAGTTTTGCCTCCGATACTCAAATGCTATCTACCTCTACCATTCTAGACTCCCAACATCCCCATTGATATCTAGGAGTTCCATTTCAAGATACCAACCATACAACTTGCAGAAAACAGCAATGACCAGACTTTTCGGGTAAATGTCAGTGGCTTCTCACCAGTGCATTTCTTATTATCTAAGTAAAGCAAGTGCAGCTGGCCCTCCTGGGAAACACAGGTTAAGAGTTCTTAGACTTTCCATAGTAAATCTATTCTAATATTTCCTATGCCAAGATCCAACTCAATTCCATGGCAAGGAAGTTCTGGAAACTCCAGTTCAGTTACGGTAAGCTTTCATTATGTTCAGGTTTCAAACCACCATCACAACACTTCAAACTGATTCCAGTGTCTCTGCCAGAGGTTAAGTCTTGAGTCATCAGTAAGTACCTCCATGTCAACAAATCCCCTTTCTCCAGAGCTCAATGGTAATAACAAGATCTACTCACGTATCTTTCCCCTCGTTCTTTTCTGATTGCATTAGCAAAGTTCTGCAATTCCTTTGGTGGATTTTTTATTTGTTTCTAGAATAAGGCTCGTGTTTCACTTCTAAGGCTGGGCCTAGAACTGACTGGTTATAAGCCTGGAGATAATAAGAGGTTGTAGCGGAAAGCCTTGAGGAGAACCAGCATCATCTTGTGAGATATGGGGATCACAAAGGGTTATTGCCTGCTTCTAGGCAAGAGAAAGACAGAGCTGTTTCATTTATTATTATTATTATTGAAGTATAATGGCTTTACAGTGTTGTGTTAGTTTCTGTTGCACAACAAAGTGAATCAGCTCTGTGTATACATATATCCCCTCCCTATTGTACCTGCCTCCTTTGTCCCCCATCCTGCCCCCTAGGTGACCACAGAACACCAACTGAGCTTCTTGTGTGATACAGCAGGTTCCCACGAGCTATCTATTTCACGCATGGTAGTGTATCTATGTCAGTACTATTCTCCCAATCATTCCACCCTCCCCTTCCCGACCCCCACCCCATGTCCACATGTCCATTGTCTACATCTGCATAGAAGCAGCCTAAATGTCCATCAATAGATGAATGGATAAAGAAGATGTGGTACATATAAAAAATGGAACATTAGTCATAAAAAGGAATGAAATTGGGTCATTTGTAGAAATGTGGATGGACCTAGTCTGTCATACAGAATAAAGTATTAATGCATATACATGGAATCTAGAAAAATGGTACAGATAAACCTAGGGGCAGTGGCCGAGAGGAGCTACCCTACGTCCAAGGAGCAGTGGCTGCATGGGCGCAGGAGGGCTGAGAGGAGCTACTCCATGTTCAAGGTCAGGAGGGGTGGACATGAGGAGATAGCCCTCGTCTAAGGTAAGGAGCAGCAGCTGCGCTTTGCTGGAGCAGCCTTGAAGACATACCCCACGTCCAAGGTAAGAGAAACCCAAGTAAGACAGTAGGTGCTGCAAGAGGGCATTAGAGGGCAGACACACTGAAACCATAATCACAGAAAACTAGTCAACCTAATCACATGGACCACAGCCTTATCTAACTCAATGAAACTAAGCCATGCTGTGTGGGGCCACCCAAGATGGACAGGTCATGGTGGAGAGGTCAGACAGAATGTGGTCCACTGGAGAAGGGAATGGCAAACCACTTCAGTATTCTTGCCTTGAGAACCCCATGAACAGTATGAAAAGGCAAAATGATAGGATCCTGAAAGAGGAACTCCCCAGGTCGGTAGGTGCCCAATATGCTACTGGAGATCAGTGGAGAAATAACTCCAGAAAGAATGAAGGGATGGAACCAAAACAAAAACAATACCCAGCTGTGGGTGTGACTGGTGATAGAAGCAAGGTCCAATGCTGTAAAGAGCAATATTGCATAGGAACCTGGAATGTTAGGTCCATGAATCAAGGCAAATTGGAAATGGTCAAACAGGAGATGGCAAGAGTGAACATCAACATTCTAGGAATCAGCAAGCTAAAATGGACTGGAATGGGTGAATTTAACTCAGACGACCATTATATCTACTACTGCAGGCAGGAATCCCTAAGAAATGGAGTAGCCATCATGGTCAACAAGAGAGTCTGAAATGCAGTACTTGGATGCAATCTCAAAAACGATAGAATGATCTCTGTTCATTTCCAAGGCAAACCATTCAATATCACAGTAATTCAAGTCTATGCCCCAACCAGTAATGCTGAAGAAGCTGAAGTTGAACGGTTCTATGAAGACATACAAGGCCTTTTAGAACTAACACCCAAAAAAGATGTCCTTTTCATTATAGGGGAATGGAATGCAAAAGTAGGAAGTCAAGAAACACCTGGAGTAACAGGCAAATTTGGCCTTGGACTACGGAATGAAACAGGGCAAAGGCTAATAGAGTTTTACCAAAAGAATGCACTGGTTGTAGCACGCACCCTCTTCCAACAACCTAAGAGAAGACTCTACACATGGACGTCACCAGATGGTCAACACCAAAATCAGATTGATTATATTCTTTGCAGCCAAAGATGGAGAAGCTCTATACAGTCAGCAAAAACAAGACCGGGAGCTGACTGTGCCTCAGATCATGAACTCCTTATTGCCAAATTCAGACTTAAATTGAAGAAAGTAGGGAAAACCACTAGACCATTCAGGTATGACCTAAACCAAATCCCTTACGATTATACAGGGGAAGTGAGAAATAGATTTAAGGGACTAGATCTGATAGCCAGAGTGCCTGATAAACTATGGATGGAGGTTTGTGACATTGTAAAGGAGACAGGGATCAAGACCATTCCCATGGAAAAGAAATACAAAAAAACAAAATGGCTGTCTGGGGAGGCCTTACACATAGCTGTGAAAAGAAGAGATGTGAAAAGCAAAGGAGAAAAGGAAAGATATAAACATCTGAATGCAGAGTTCCAAAGAATAGCAAAGAGAGAAAAGAAAGCCTTCCTCAGCGATCAATGCAAAGAAATAGAGGAAAACAACAGAATGGGAAAGACTAGAGATCTCTTCAAGAAAATTAGAGATACCAAGGGAACAATTTATGCAAAGATGGGCTCAGTAAAGAACAAAAATGGTATGGACCTAACAGAAGCAGAAGATATTAAGAAGAGGTGGCAAGAATACACAGGAGAACTGTACAAAAAAGATCTTCATGACCCAGATAATCACGATGGTGTGATCACTCACCTAGAGCCAGACATCCTGGAATGTGAAGTCAAGTGGGTCTTAGAAAGCATCACTATGAACAAAGCTAGTTCAGGTGATGGAATTCCAGTTGAGCTATTTCAAATCCTGGAAGATGATGCTATGGAAGTGCTGCACTCAGTATGCCAGCAAATTTGGAAAACTCAGCAGTGGCCACAGGACTGGAAAAGGTCAGTTTTCATTCCAATCCCAAAGAAAGGCAATGCCAAAGAATGTTCAAACTGCTGAAAAATTGCATTCATCTCACACGCTAGTAAGGTAATGCTCAAAATTCTCCAAGCCAGGCTTCAGCAATACGTGAACTGTGAATTTCCAGATGTTCAAACTGGTTTTAGAAAAGGCAGAGGACCCAGAGATCAAGTTGCCATCATCTGCTGGATCATGGAAAAAGCAAGAGAGTTCCAGAAAAACATCTATTTCTGCTTTATTGACTATGCCAAAGCCTTTGACTGTGTGGATCACAATAAACTGTGGAAAATTCTGAAAGAGATGGGAATACCAGACCACCTGACCTGCCTCTTGAGAAACCTGTATGTATGTTAGGAAGCAACAGTTAGAATGGGACATGGAACAACAGACTGGTTCCAAACTGGAAAAGGAGTACATCAAGGCTGTATATTGTCACCCTGCTTATTTAACTTATACGCAGAGTACATCATGAGAAGCACTGGGCTGGAAGAAGCACAAGCTGGAATCAAGATTGCCAGGAGAAATATCAATCACCTCAGATATGCAGATGACATCACCCTTATGGCAGAAAGTGAAGAGGAACTAAAAAGCCTCTTGATGAAAGTGAAAGAGGAGAGTGAAAAAGTTGGCTTAAAGCTCAACATTCAGAAAACTAAGATCATGGCATCTGGTCCCATCACTTCATGGGAAATAGATGGGGAAACAGTGGAAACAGTGTCAGACTTTATTTTTCTGGGTTCCAAAATCACTGCAGAGGTGGCTGCAGCCATGAAATTAAAAGACGCTTACTCCTTGGAAGGAAAGTTATGACCAACCTAGATAGCATATTCAAAAGCAGAGACATTACTTTGCCAACAAAGGTCCGTCTAGTCAAGGCTATGGTTTTTCCAATGGTCATGTATGGATGTGAGAGTTGGACTGTGAAGAAGGCTGAGCACTGAAGAATTGATGCTTTTGAAGTGTGGTGTTGGAGAAGACTCTTGAGAGTCCCTTGGACTGCAAGGAGATCCAACCAGTCCATTCTAAAGGAGATCTGTCCTGGGTGTTCTTTGGAAGGACTGATGCTAAAGCTGAAACTCCAATACTTTGGCCACCTCATGCGAAGAGTTGACTCATTGGAAAAGACTCTGATGCTGGGAGGGATTGGGGGCAAGAGGAGAAGGGGACGACAGAGATGAGATGGCTGGATGGCATCACCGACTCGATGGACATGAGTTTGAGTGAACTCTGGGAGTTGGTGATGGACAGGGAAGCCTGGCATGCTGTGATTCATGGGGTTGCAAAGAGCTGGACACGACTGAGCGACTGAACTGAACTGAACTGAGACCTATTTGCAGGGCCCGAATAGGGACACAGCTGTTTCTGATAGTAAGGCTCAGGGAAATCTGAGATATAAGGTTCTCAGACTCATCCCCTCAATCCCACGTTCAGGGCCCCTTCCTTTCCTATCAGGGCCCTGACTTTGACATTGAAGATCTGGTGAAGCTGTCCATCTAGTCTGCCTTCTTGGCGCTCTGCCACCCTTCTAATCAGATCTGAGCCTGATTTCCAGGACAGTATGATACTCAGGAGCTCCTTTAGTGGGCTGTGTAAGAGTGACTGACTTGGGCTAAAACCATATCAACTATGGCCACATTCATCAGGGCTCTGGCTTAATTTCTCCCTGGCAGAAGTCTGGGTCTTTGCCTTCTCCTGAACCAAGACTCAGGAAGGATGTTTAGATGTGAGGGTGAAGGCAGTATCTCTTCCTGTAGCAGCCTCTGCTAGCTGGAAGAGGACATATTCTGAGGGTACACAGGGAACAGGGGACACTGGAGACCCCAGACTTTGCAGCACACACTACTGTGGTTCCTTATGTTCTGGAGGATCCAGCCATCCTCACAGTTTGGCTAAACCCCTCTTTAGCTGCTTATACTATTCAAGTCCCAGCTTTTAATAATAGCTGTCCTGCAGAGTTATTTGGAAAACTAGAGATTATAAAAATAGATATGCTGCAGTATTTAATAAAGTATATAATCAGAAAAAGTTGCTACAGTTATTTTGATCTGGAATAGAAATAGCAACCATGAGTGGAGGAAGGGCAATGCTGTGCCCAACAATTAACACAAAATTAAAAAAAATCATTTAGAGTGAGAATCATTTTTGGAACCCACAACTCTCATTAGGGTTGTGTTACCCCCAAACTTGGTTTTGCCCGTTTTGTGGGTGTCAAGCCAAAGAGTGGGAGAAAGGAGGATTTATTACTCCCAGTAACTAGGGAGTACACTGGGATCTTTCCAAAGCAATGTCTCCCCAAGCAGCAAAACTGGGGAAGTTTTAAGCTAAGGGTACCTGTATACTCATGAAAGGGTTTGGTTGGTTTATTCATACTGATGAAGGGGCTTAAACAGAGGAGAATTCAGCATAGCATTAAGGCAAAGGTTGATAGAATCCAGGCTCTAGTTAAAGTCACCAGGGTCAGTAAAGTCGGCATCATCATTCCTTAGGTTCCAGTTAGTCTAGTGGCTGCATGTTCAAGAAGGTTTAGATCCTGCAAAACAGCTCAAGAATGTGTTTCAGGCTAATCTCTACCTTCAAAACAGAACTAGGACTCTTTGCAACTGATATATTGTCTTCAGTATGGTTAAATTCCTGGAGAAAGAAATGGCAACCCACTCCAGAATTCTTGCCTGGAAAATCCCATGGAGAGAGAAGCCTGGCAGTTACAGTCCAAGGGGTCACAAAGAGTTGGACATGACCAAGCACACACACACTGTTAAATTATTTTCTTAGCCTAATAGCAATTGTTTATTCTTACAATCCTTTTGTTTCCTTAATTTTCTTTCCTTATTAACTATGGAGATTCATTCTTCTGCAAAAGCAAGCACTGTGCCCAGGCTTAGATCCCAAAATGACTTAGGCCTAACATGGCTTCTCTTATGTTAAGAAAATTATGTCTAGCTCTTTTCCTTCCAGACCCCCTACTCTATTTGCCTACACTTGTGGGTATAATAGCGGGGCCTTTCAGGGCTCTGGGAGCTATGAGAATAGCCCAGAAATGGGGGAATGGCCCTGTCCTCACCAAATGCACAAGTTTAATGCTAGAATCCTGCTACTGTTGTTGTCAGATCATAGCTCTGTACTCACCACGACGCCCTCACCCCTCAACACTCTGTCCTCATAACTGGTGTTCAGGACTTCGCATACCTCTGCCTGTTACCCTGGGACTGCTCTTAGCTGGCTGCTGATGAGGGGCTGGAGGGCTGGGCCCTGGAAAGAGGGAGAGAAAGTACTACTGTGGAGGACATCCCTGGTGGTCCAATGATTAAGACTCTACACTTCCAATGCAGGGGGCTTGAGTTTGACCCTTAGTGGGGAGCTAAGAGCCTGGGTTTGGTTTCTGGTGGGAGAACTAAGATCCCGTAGGCTGCCTGCAGTGTAACACAAAAAAAAAAAAAAAATTTTTTTTTTTAAGATATTGCTCTGCAGTTGTAAATGGCCATCTCTGAGGAGCCTGATAAAACTGTGCTTGGTACTCAGAAAGAGGGGCTTCCCAGATGACTTGGTGGTAAAGAATCCACCTGCCAATGCAGAAGACTCAGGTTTGATCCCTGGGTTGGGAAGATCCCCTGGAGAATAAAATGGCAACTCACTGCAGTATTCTTGCCTGGGAAATCCCATGGACAGAGGATCCTGGTGGGCTACAGTCCATGGGGCCACAAATCAGTCACCCATGACTTAGTGACTTAGTGACTACATAACTAAGAGAGAGCCATACACCCCATGTCTCTGTAGTTGTTCCCTCCTTCCAGCTCCTCTCTCCTGCTGGATCCACTCCAGAATCGCCCACCATCCAGTTTGCTGATTCCCGTACGTGCTACTTCCTATACTACTATCTCTATACAGTCCCTACACATAATTAAGGCATTGATGAGGTTCAGGACATACTACCCCAAACTATGGCAACTTGGCATATTAAATGGCTTTAGCTGAATAAAAATTTTAAGAAAGGTAGATTCCCGAATTTCATTCTGACCTACCCGTTTCCCCTACTTCCCTGAAATAGGTCATAAAACTCCCATGTGAGAGGTACCCTAGGAGGAGCAAAGACAGTCTTATTACGATGGGAATTTGGAGCCAAGAAATTTGTACAACCTAACGTGGAAAATCCCATGGGCGGAGGAGCCTGATAGCCTGCAGTCCATGGGGTCGCGAAGAGCCAGACACGACTGAACAACTTCACTTTCACTTTTCACTTTAATGCATTGGAGAAGGAAATGGCAACCCACTCCAGTGTTCTTGCCTGGAGAATCCCAGAAATGGGGGAGCCTGGTGGACTGCCATCTATGGGGTCTCACAGAGTCAGACACGACTAAAGCGACTTAGCAGCGGCAGCAGCAGCAACCTTATTAAAGTCAACCTTTATGCAAACTGGATACAGCCACTATGGAAGATGGTATAGAGATTCCTTAAAAAGCTAAGAATAAAACCACCATATGACTCAGCAATCCCATTCCTAGGCATATACCCTGAGGAAAACAAAATTGAAAAAGACACATGTACCCCAATGTTCATTGCAGCTCTATTTACAATAGCTAGAACTGGAAGCAACCTAGATGTCCATCAACAGATGAATGGATAAAGATGCTGTGGTACATATATACTATATACTCAGTTCAGTTCAATTCAGTTGCTCAGTCGTGTCCGACTCTTTGTGACCCCATGAATCACAGCACGCCAGGCCTTCCTGTCCATCACCAACTCCCAGAGTTCACTCAAACTCATGTCCATTGAATCAGTGATGCCATCCAGCCATCTCATCTTCTGTCGTCCCCTTCTCCTCCTGCCCCCAATCCCTCCCAGCATCAGAGTCTTTTCCAAAGAGTCAACTCTTCACATGAGGTGGCCAAAGTACTGGAGTTTCAGCTTTAGCATCATTCCTTCCAAAGAAATCTGAGGGCTAATCTCCTTCAGAATGGACTGGCTGGATCTCCTTGCAATCCAAGGGACTCTCAAGAGTCTTCTCCAACACCACAGTTCAAAAGCAGCAATTCTACAGCGCTCAGCTTTCTTCACAGTCCAACTCTCACATCCATACATGACCACTGGAAAAACCATAGCCTTGACTAGATGGACCTTTGTTGGCAAAGTAATGTCTCTGCTTCTCAATATGCTATCTAAGTTGGTCATAACTTTCCTTCCAAGGAGTAAGCGTCTTTTAATTTCATGGCTGCAATCACCATCTGCAGTGATTTTGGAGCCCCCCAAAATAAAGTCTGACACTGTTTCCACTGTTTCCCCATCTATTTCCCATGAAGTGATGGGACCAGATGCCATGATCTTAGTTTTCTGAATGTTGAGCTTTAAGCCAACTTTTTCACTCTCCTCTTTCACTTTCATCAAGAGGCTTTTTAGTTCCTCTTCACTTTCTGCCATAAGGGTGGTGTCATCTGCATATCTGAGGTGATTGATATTTCTCCCGGCAATCTTGATTCCAGCTTGTGCTTCTTCCAGCCCAGCGTTTCTCATGATGTACTCTGCATATAAGTTAAATAAGCAGGGTGACAATATACAGCCTTGATGTACTCCTTTTCCAGTTTGGAACCAGTCTGTTGTTCCATGTCCAGTTCTAACTGTTGCTTCCTGACCTGCATATAGGTTTCTCAAGAGGCAGGTCAGGTGGTCTGGTATTCCCATCTCTTTCAGAATTTTCCAGTTTATTGTGATCCAAATACTATATACTACTCAGCCATAGAAATAAATACATTTGAGTCAGTGCTAATGAGGTGGACGAACCTAGAGCCTATTATACAGAGTGAAGTAACTCAGAAAGGGAAATATAAATATCATACACTGATGCATATATATGGACTCCAGAAAGATGATACTGATGAATTTATTTGCAGGGCAGCAATGGAGAAACAGACATAGAGAACGGACCTGTGGACATGGGGGAGGGGGAGAAGGGAAAGGTGAGATGTATGGAGAGAGTAACATGGAAATTTACATTACCGTATGTAAAATAGATAGCCAATGGGAATTTGCTGTATGACTCAGGGAACTCAAACATGGGGTCTGTGACAATCTAGAGGGGTGGTTTGGGGAGGGAGATGGGAGGGAGGTTCTTGAGGGAGGGGGCATTGATGTATCTATGGCTATTCTTGTTGATGTTTGACAGAAAACCACAAAATTCTGTAAAGCAATTATCATTCAATTAATAAAATGGCAAAAAAAAAAAAAAATCTCCTATGAATCCTGTCCCTTTGATGCAGTAAGCTTTTTTCACCTTCTTAGGGTCCCTGGCTGGGTCTGGAAATTAATCTGACAAAGACAAAGAGGAGAAAAACATGTACATTTTATTGAATTTTTACATATACAAAGGAGACTTCACAAGAAAACCAAGGGTCAAAATAAGTGACCAGAGCAGGAAACTCATAACTTTTGGACAAAGAAACAATAAATTTGTGAACAACTGCCAAGACAAAGGGGTTTGGGCTAGTGGTAGTAAGTGGTATAGAAATAACTTGACGATAAGGGTGACTTTTTTTTTTTCTTTAACTTTTTCCCCCCACAATTTTAAATTTATTTTTCTAATTGAAAGATAATTGCTTTACAGAATTTTGTGGTTTTTCTGTCATACATCAACAAGAATCAGCCACAGCTTCTTTATCCATTCATCTGTTGATGGACATCTAGGTTGCTTCCATGTTCTAGCTATTGTAAATAGTGCTGCAGTGAACACTGGGGTACATGTGTCTTTTTCAATTTTGTTTTCCTCAGGGCATATGCCTAGGAATGGGATTGCTGGGTCATATGGTGGTTTTATTCCTAGCATTTAAAGGAATCTCCATACTGGCTTCCATAGTGGCTGTATCAATTTACATTCCAATCAGCAATGCAAGAGGGTTCCCTTTTTCCACACCCTCTCTAGCATTTATTATTTGTAGACTTTGATGATGGCCATTCTGACTGGTGTGAATTGGTATCTTATTGTAGTTTTGATTTGCATTTCTCTAATGAGTGATATTAGCATCTTTTCATGTGTTTGTTAGCCATCATATATCTTCTTTGGAGAAATATCTGTTTAGGTCTTTTTCCCACTTTTTGATTGGATTGTTTGTTTTTCTGATATTGAGTTGTATGAGCTGCTTGTATATTTTGAAAATTAATTCTTGGTCAGTTTTTTCCTTTGCTATTATTTTCTCCCATTCTGAGGGTTGTCTTTTCATCTTGTTTGTAGTTTTCTTTGCTGTGCAAAAACTTTTAAGTTTAATTTTGTCTCACTTGTTTATTTTTGTTTTTCTTTCCGTTACACTGGGAGGTGGGTCCTAGAAGATCTTGCTTTAATTTATGTCATCAAGTGTTCTGCCTATGTTTTCCTCTAAGAATTTTAGTTTCTGGTCTTACATTTAGGTCTCTAATCCATTTTGAGTTTATCTTTGTGTATGGCATTAGGAAGTGTTCTAATTTCATTCTTTTGCACATAGCTGTCCAGTTTTCCCAGCACCACTTATTGAAGAGTCTATTTTTGCCCCATTGTATATTCTTGAGGAGGCGAACATTTTTGAAGAGGAAATAACAGAAAGAGGTAAAACAAGACAAAAATGGTGTGTTAGTCACTTGCTTTGGAACTTTGATTTTTGCTAAAACAAAAATCATCCTGAAATTATTGAGAATGTATCCTTGTCCTAAATGACCAAATATCAGTGAACTCATTTATCTTTTAAAATGTATTGCTAAAGAATATATATTTTTTAAATGTAAAAATCATGATTCTCATATAAATATAAAATGAATATGCATCCAAGTTCTTCTTTCAATGTGTTATTCAATAATTAATGAAGAAACCAGTAAGATATTATAACTGGTTCAAAGGAGAATTCAAAGTGATAGATAAGGAATGCTGACATGAATTGACAACGATACAAACTCAGTTTCTCCACAAGGGTGGGGAGAGAAATCAATTGTCCCTCCCCTGGACAGAATTCATTTGCCCATTTTTGGACAAGAGTCATTTGCATTGTCCTCAGTGTCTACCATTTACAGAGTTGTAAGTAGTTCAGAGAAACTCAGAGGAGATAATCTAGGGAGGACGCATGAGACAGAACACTCAGTTACCTTTTGTTGCCATTTCAAAGTCTTGCACAAATTTTACTGAATGTTGTCAGGATACTTAATTCTCTGACCATAGTATACAGTTTATATTTGTTTTTAAAAAAAATCTGGTATGGCTTTTTATTACATACTCAAAATTATGAGGACAGGAGTCCTAGTTTTGTATTGATGGGTGCAATTCATTACCTATGAAATTCTTTTTCTGAAAAAAGATAATTATCACTGTAAAATTTTATTTTTTTGTGAATCTGACTGTGTTTATGTATGCTACTAAGGAATGTGACTGTTGGATATAACAATGGTAGGGTGGCCAAGAAAAATACAGAATTAATATTGTTTTAGTGTAAGTACATGTCAAATATCAAAAGAGGCTAAGATGGTGGAGGAATAGGACAGGGAGACCATTTTCTCCCCCACAAATTTATCAAAAGAACATTTAAACGCTGAATAAATTCCACAAAACAACTTCTGAATGCCAGCAGAGGACATCAGGGACCCAGAAAAGCAGCCCATTGTCTTCTAAAGGAGGTAGGAAAAAATATAAAAGACAAAAAAAGAGACAAAAGAGGTAGGGACAGAGCTCCGTCCCGGGAAGGGAGTCTTAAAAACAGAGAAGTTTCCGAACACCAGAAAACACTCTCACTGCCGAATCTGTGGCGAGCCTTGGAACCACAGAGGGCAGCATAACTGGGAGGAAAAATAAATAATTAAAACCCACAGATTACGTGCCCAAGGGTAACTCCCCCAGTGGAGAAGCAGTACAGACGTCTGTACCCGCCACTAGCAAGTGGGGGCTGGGCAGGGAGGCGTGGGCTGCATTGCTTAGAGTAAGGACCGGCCTGAATGCCCCAAGAGCAATCTGAGGGAACTAACTTGGGCTAGCAAACCAGACTGTGGGATAGCTACCACGTGAAAAGCCCTAACCTAAGACACTGTCAGGCCCTCTCACAGAACAAAGGACTGAACAGAGCTAGCCGGCTGCAGACCATCCCCGTCTGGTGACAGGCAGCCAGAGCCGGAAGAGGGCAATCGCAGCCCCAGAAAGGCATTATCTACCAAACTGCAAGCAGGCTTTGTTGCTAATTAAGACTTCTTGGGATTCTGGATGGTCAACATCCGCCTGAGAAGGTGTGCCAGTTGTACACCAAGAAAACCGAGCGGCAGGGACAGGATAGCCGATAAGTCGCAGCAAATATGCTCGCCAAACACCTCATCACCTTAGCTGCTCGGACCTGGGAAGGGCACAAAACGCAGGCCCAACCGAGTCTGCGCCTCTGAGGACTGCCAGAGTGCCTGAACCTGAGCAGCTTAGACCTGGGAGGTGCATGCAACCGGCCTTGGACGGTTCCCGGCAGAGCAACCTAGAGCCTGAGCAGTGTGGGCAGGGAGGCCACAGGCGCCATGAGCTGGGGCAGAGCCAGTGTGGCTGAGACACTGTGAGTACACACCAGTGTTATTTGTTTGCAGCGTCCCTCCCTCCCCACAGAGCGACAGAACAAGTGAGCCTAAAAAAGTGTCCATCACCACCGCCTTATGTCAGGGCGGAAATCAGACACTGAAGAGACCAGCAAACAGAAGAAGCTAAAACAGAGGGAACCGCCTTGGAAGTGACAGGTGCAATAGATTAAAACCCTGTAGTTAGTACCAACTACATAGGAAGGGGCCTATAGATCTTGAGAAATATAAGCTGGACCAAGGAACTATCCGAAAATGAACTGACCCCACACTGCCCACAACAACACCAGAGAAAGTCCTATATATATTTTTACTATTTTTACTATCATTTTTTAAAATTAAAAAAATTGTAAGTCCTCTATTACTCCTTTAATTTTCATTTTTATAACCTACTCTTACTTTGCAAAAAAAAAGAGAGACCCTATTTTTTAAAGCACACTTTTTATATATATATATATATATGTGTGTGTGTGTGTGTGTGTGTGTGTGTATAATAATTTTTGTGACTTTTTTTTCTTCTTTTCTTTAATATTGTATTTTTGAAAATCCAACCTCTATTCTAGATTTTTAATCTTTGCTTTTTGGTGTTTGTTATCAATTTTGTACCTTTAAGAACCCAATCTTCAGTACCCATTTTTACCTGGGAGCGAGATTACTGGTTTGACTGCTCTCTCCCCCTTTGGACTCTCCTTTTTCTCCACCAGGTCCCCTCTATCTCCTCCCTCCCCCTTCTCTTCTCTACCCAACTCTGTGAATCTCTTTGTGTGTTCCAGACGTTGGAGAACACTTAGGGAACTGATTACTGGCTGGATCTGTCTCTCTCCTTTTGATTCCCTCCTTTATCCTCCTGGCCACCTCTGTCTCCTTCCTCCCTCTTCTCTTCTCTGTATAACTCTGTGAACATCTCTGAGCGGTCTAGACTGTGGAGCACACATAAAGAAGTGATTACTGGCTAGCTTGCTTTCTCCTCTTTTGATTCCACTTCATCTCATTCGGGTCACCTCTAACTCCCTCCTCCCTCTTCTCTTCTCCATGTAACTCTGTGAACCTCTCTGGGTGTCCCTCACTGTGGAGAAACTTTTTATCTTTAACCTAGATGTTTTATCAATGGTGCTGTATAGATGGAGAAGTCTTGAGGCTACTGTAAAAATAAGACTGCAAACCAGAAGCAGGAGGCTTAAGTCCAAATCCTGAGAACACCAGAGAAATCCTGACTTCAGGGAACATTAATTGAGAGGAGCTCATCAAACGCCTCCATACCTACACTGAAACCAAGCACCACCCAAGGCCAACAAGTTCCAGAGCAAGACATACCATACAAATTCTCCAGCAACACAGGAACACAGCCATGAGCTTCAATATACAGGCTGCCCAAAGTCACTCCAAACCCATTGACATCTCATAACTCATTACTGGACACTTCATTGCACTCCAGAGAGAAGAAATACAGCTCCACCCACCAGAACACCAACACAAGCTTCCCTAACCAAGCCACCCATACAACCCCACCCACAGTGAGGAAACTCTACAATAAAGAGAACTCCACAAACTGCCAGAATACAGAAAGCCCACCCCAAACACAGCAATATAAACAAGATGAAGAGACAGAGGAATACCTAGCTGGTAAAGAAAAAGGATAAATGCCCACCAAACCAAACAAAAGAGGAAGAGATAGGGAATCTACCTGATAAAGAATTCCCAATAATGATAGTGAAAATGATCCAAAATCTTGAAATCAAAATGGAATCACAGATAATAGCCTGGAGACAAGGATTGAGAAGGTGCAGGAAAGGTTTAACAAAGACCTAGAAGAAATAAAAAAGAGTCAAAATATAATGAATAATGCAATAAATGAGATAAAAAACACTCTGGAGGGAACAAATAGGAGAATAACAGAGGCAGAAGATAGGATTAGTGAAGTAGAAGATAAAATAGTAGAAATATATGAATCAGAGAGGAAAAAAGAAAAACGAATTAAAAGAAATGAGGACAATCTCAGAGACCTCCAGGACAATGTTAAATGCCCCAACATTCGAATCATAGGAGTCCCAGAAGAAGAAGACAAAAAGAAAGACCATGAGAAAATATTTGAGGAGATAATAGTTGAAAACTTCCCTAAAATGGGGAAGGAGATAATAACCCAAGTCCAAGACACCCAGAGAGTCCCAAACAGGATAAACCCAAGGTGAAACACCCCAAGACACATATTAATCAAATTAACAAAGATCAAACACAAAGAACAAATATTAAAAGCAGCAAGGGAAAAACAACAAATAACACACAAGGGAATTCCCATAAGGATAACAGCTGATCTTTCAATAGAAATTCTTCAGGCCAGGAGGGAATGGCAGGACATACTTATAGTGATGAAAGGAAATAATCTATAGCCCAGATTACTGTACCCAGCAAGGATCTCATTCAAATATGAAGGAGAAATCAAAAGCTTTACAGACAAGCAAAAGCTGAGAGAATTCAGCACCACCAAACCAGCTCTCCAACAAATCCTAAAGGATCTTCTCTAGACAGGAAACACAAAAAGGGTATATAAACTTGAACCCAAAACAATAAAGTAAATGGCAACAGGATCATACTTATCAATAATTACCTTAAACATAAATGGGTTGAATGCCCCAACCAAAAGACAAAGACTGGCTGAATGGATACAAAAACAAGACCCCTATATATGTTATCTACAAAAGACCCACCTCAAAACAGGAGACACATACAGACTGAAAGTGAAGGGTTGGAAAAAAATATTCCATACAAATAGAGACCACAAGAAAGCAAGAGTAGCAATACTCATATCAGATAAAATAGACTTTACAACAAAGGCTGTGAAAAAAAGACAAAGAAGGACACTACATAATGATGAAAGGATCAATCCAAGAAGAAGATATAACAATTATAAATGTATATACACCCAAAATAGGAGCACCACAATATGTAAGACAAATGCTAACAAGTATGAAAGGGGAAATTAATAACACAATAATATTGGGAGACTTTAATACCCCACTCACACCTATGGATAAATCAACTAAATGGAAAATTAACAAGGAAACACAAACTTTAAATGATACAATAGACCAGTTAGACCTAATTGATATCTATAGTTCCCAAAACAATGAATTTCACCTTTTTCTCAAGCGCACATGGAACCTTCTCCAGAATAGATCACATCCTAGGCCATAAATCTAGCCTTGGTAAGTTCAAAAAAATTGAAATCATTCCAAGCATCTTTTCTGACCACAATGCAGTAAGATTAGATCTCAATTACAGGAGAAAAACTATTAAAAATTCCAACATATGGAGGCTGAACAACACGGTACTATTTAATCAACAAATCACAGAAGAAATAAAAAAAGAAATCAAAATATGCATAGAAATGAATGAAAATGAAAACATAACAACCCAAAGCCTGTGGGACACTGTAAAAGCAGTGCTAAGGGGAAAGTTCATAGCAATACAGGCACACCTCAAGAAACAAGAAAAAAGTCAAATAAATAACCTAACTCTACACCTAAAACAACTAAAAAAGGAAGAAATGAAGAACCCCAGGGTTAGTAGAAGGAAAGAAATCTTAAAAATTAGGGCAGAAATAAATGCAAAAGAAACAAAAGAGACCATAGCAAAAATCAACAAACCAAAAGCTGGTTCTTTGAAAGAATAAATAAAATTGACAAACCATTAGCCAGACTCATCAAGAAACAAAGGGAGAAAAATCAAATCAATTAAATTAGAAATGAAAATGAAGAGATCACAAGAGACAACACAGAAATACAAAGGATCATAAGAGACTACTATCAGCAATTATATGCCAATAAAATGGACAACTTGGAAGAAATGGATAAATTTTTAGAAAAGTACAACTTTCCAAAACTGAACCAGGAAGAAATAGAAAATATTAACAGACCCATCACAAGCACAGAAATTGAAACCATAATCAGAAATCTTCCAGCAAACAAAAGCCCAGGTCCAGATGGCTTCACAGCTGAATTCTACCAAAAATTTAGAGAAGAGCTAACACCTATCCTGCTCAAACTCTTCCAGAAAATTGCAGAGGAAGGTAAACTTCCAAACTCATTCTATGAGGCCACCATCACCCTAATACCAAAACCTGACAATGATGCCACAAAAAAAGAAAACTACAGGCCAATATTATTGATGAACATAGATGCAAAAATCTTTAACAAAATTCTTGCAATCAGAATCCAACAACACATTTAAAAGATCATACACCATGACCAAGTGGGCTTTATCCCAGGGATGCAAGGATTCTTCAATATACGCAAATCAATCAATGTAATACACCACATTAACAAATTGAAAAATAAATGATTATCTCAATAGATGCAGAGAGAGCCTTTGACAAAATTCAACATCCATTTATGATAAAAACTCTCCAGAAAGCAGGAATAGAAGCAACATACCTCAACATAATAAAAGCTATATATGACAAACCCACAGCAAACATTATCCTCAATGGTGAAAAATTGAAAGCATTTCCCCTAAAGTCAGGAACAAGACAAGGATGCCCACTTTCACCACTACTATTCAACATTTGGCCATAGCAATCAGAGCAGAAAAAGAAATAAAAGGAATACAAATTGGAAAAGAAGAAGTAAAACTCTCACTGTTTGCAGATGATATGATCCTCTACATAGAAAACCCTAAAGACTCCACCAGAAAATTACTAGTACTAATCAATGAATATAGTAAAGTTGCAGGATATAAAATCAACACACAGAAATCCCTTGCATTCCTATACACTAATAATGAGAAAATAGAAAGAGAAATTAAGGAAACAATTCCATTCACCATTGCAATGAAAAGAATAAAATACTTAGGAATATATCTACCTAAAGAAACTAAGACTTATATATAGAAAACTATAAAACACTGGTGAAAGAAGTCAAAGAGGACACTAATAGATGGAGAAATATACCATGTTCATGGATTGGAAGAATCAATATAGTGAAAATGAGTATACTACCCAAAGCAATCTATAGATTCAATGCAATCCCTATCAAGCTACCAACGGTATTCTTCATAGAGCTAGAACAAATAATTTCACAATTTGTATGGAAATACAAAAAACCTCGAATAGCCAAAGCAATCTTGAGAAAGAAGAATGGAACTGGAGGAATCAACCTGCCTGACTTCAGGCTCTACTAAAAAGCCACAGTCATCAAGACAGTATGGTACTGGCACAAAGACAGAAATATAGATCAATGGAACAAAATAGAAAGGCCAGAGATAAATCCACGCACCTATGGACACCTTATCTTTGACAAAGGAGGCAAGAATATACAATGGATTAAAGACAATCTCTTTAACAAGTGCTGCTGGGAAAACTGGTCAACCACTTATAAAAGAATGAAACTAGAACACTTTCTAACACCATACACAAAAATAAACTCAAAATGGATTAAAGATCTAAATGTAAGACCAGAAACTATAAAACTCCTAGAGGAGAACATAGGCAAGACACTCTCCGACATAAATCACAGCAGGATCCTCTATGACCCACCTCCCAGAATATTGGAAATAAAAGCAAAAATAAACAAATGGGACCTAATTAAAATTAAAAGCTTCTGCACAACAAAGGAAACTATAAGCAAGGTGAAAAGACAGCCTTCAGAATGGGAGAAAATAGTAGTAATGAAGCAACTGACAAAGAACTAATCTCAAAAATATACAAGCAACTCCTACAGCTCAATTCCAGAAAAATAAACAACCCAATCAAAAAATGAGCCAAAGAAATAAACAGACATTTCTCCAAAGAAGACATACAGATGGCTAACAAACACATGAAAAGATGCTCAACATCACTTATTATCAGAGAAATGCAAATCAAAACCACAATGAGGTACCGTTTCACGCCAGTCAGAATGGCTGTTATCCAAAAGTTTACAAGCAATAAATGCTGGAGAGGGTGTGGAGAAAAGGGAACCCTCTTACACTGTTGGTGGGAATGCAAACTAGTACAGCCACTATGGAGAACAGTGTACAGATTCCTTAAAAAACTGGAAATAGAACTGCCATATGACCCAGCAATCCCTCTACTGGGCATACACACGGAGGAAACCAGAATTTAAAGAGACATGTGTACCCTAATGTTTATCGCAGCACTGTTTATAATAGCCAGGACATGGAAGCAACCTAGATGTCCATCAGCAGATGAATGGATAAGAAAGCTGTGGTACATATATACAATGGATTATTACTCAGCCATTAAAAAGAATATATTTGAATCAGTTCTAATGAGGTGGATGAAACTGGAGCGTATTATGCAGAGTGAAGTAAGCCAGAAAGAAAAACACCAATACAGTATACTAAAGCATATATATGGAATTTAGAAAGATGGTAATGATAACCCTATATGCGAGACAGCAAAAGAGACACAGATGTAAAGAACAGTCTTTTGGACTCTGTGGGAGAAAGGAGAGGGTGGGATGATTTGGGAGAATGGCATTGAAACATGTAAAATATCATATATGAAACGAATCACCAGTCCAGGTTCGATGCATGATACAGGATGCTTGGGGCTGGTACACTGGGATGACCCAGAGGGATGGTATGGGGAAGGAGGTGGGAGGGGGGTTCAGGATGGGGAACACGTGTACACACGTGGTGGATTCATGTTGATGTATGGCAAAACCAATACAATATTGTAAAGTAATTAGCCTCCAATTAAAATAAATAAATTTATATTAAAAAATATCAAAGGAGGAAAAATGGCTATGGCTGTTGAGTGGACAACCTAGTATTTCTATCTCACTAAGCTAGGTTTTACTTTGATTTTTCTAGTTGTAAAAATGATGGTAGATCAGGACATAAAATAAGCTGCAATTTTAAAATTTTATATATTATTATTATTGGTGAGGCCACATGACATGCAGGATTTTAGTTCCCCAACCAGGGATTGAACCTGCACACCTTTTAGTCGAAGCAAGGAGTCTTAAACACTGGACAACCAGAGAAGTCCCTGCAATTTATTTTTACACTTAACTTTTATTACCTATTATAGGGGAAGACAAAGTTTTCCTCAACCTTTTTAGGGTCCCTGGCTGGTCTGGAAATTAAACTGACAAAGACAGATTAACAGGAGAAAAACATAAACATTTATTTAATATAATTTTTACATGACACAGGAGTCTTCATAAGGAAATGATGACCCAAAGAAATGGTTCATCTGGCATATTTTTATGCTAAATTGATGAAGAGTAGACAGTCTTGGAGAAATATAATAGGTCAAAAAGTCTGAGGTAAGTGTAGTAAACTGGGGCAAACCATTCATTTGGATTCTTCTCTAGCCCTTTGTCTACAGAGAGAAGAATGCTCTTTTCCCAGGCAAGGGAGAGAGCCCCTCACAGATGACCTGTTTCAGGGAAGAAGTTGGGGGAGGAGGTTCAAAGTGATCTTCCTGCTTTTGCTCTTTTCCCTAACTTCTCAGCTTACAATATTCATTATGGCAAGGTGCCATCCTGCACATCCTGAACCTCATCTAACACTCCACTAAGCAATAGTTATGACTTGCATTTCTGCATGAACACCACCCAAACCAACTGCCCAGGAGGTGAGTGATCTGACCACATGATAATTTTTTCTGAGGCCAGAATGGTGAGCCTATGGTGAAAGCCCATCACACCCTGCTTTATATCACTCGAGAGAGTTTCCATTATGCGTAGTCACAGCTTTCTAGCTCATTCAAGACACCAAAGGACACATTCCTCCCTCTTTTCTAATAAAAACTAAGTAGCTAAGCAAGCATAACTCTTGGATGCAGAACACCTCACAGAAATTTGACAGATATGACATGTTTTCTCCCCTATTGTATTATCATAATTTATCTTTTAGGACAAGGTCACACAGACCTCAGTCTCCTCAAGTGTGTTAATTCTACCTACTCAGCAAAACAAAACAAAAAGCTAACACCAAGCAAGGTCATAATAGTTTGAATAAAGAAGAGGATAAAATTCTAGAAAAGTTTTAGAGGTAGAGTTAATAATTTGCTGTGTGATTAAATAGGAGAAATAAATTGAGGCAAGAGTGGAGAATGCTGCCCAGTCTTCTGGACTACTGTATAGTCCAGAATTCCATGGAATTCTATACAGTCCATGGAATTCTCCATGCCAGAATACTGGAGTGGGTAGTTTTCCCTTCTCCATGGGATGTTCCCAAGCCAGGGATCAAACCCAGGTCTTCCACATTGCAGGCAGATTCTCTACCAGCTGAGCCACAAGGGAAGCCTGAATACATGGTGAGGCCATCACTAAAATGGAAAATCAAGGAGAAGCAGGTTTGGCTTTTATGTAAAAGAGACTATAGAGGTGAGATTTGAATTTCATACTTTACTGTTTTGCACATTTTCCTTCCATTCAATGGTATTTCCAGATTTTGGATAATTTTACTTAGCAAATTACATTAAATTTCAGGTAATTTTCTCTTTAAGGAAAAAAACCAGATACCTCTATCATCTCATCAGAGCTTTTGATCAGCCTGAGATGATCAGTGTTCTCATAATGAGTTCTTTTAAAATTCCAATCCAAAGAAAATAAACATGGAATTTTAATCACCCTATTCAGCCTCATTGAGGGGAAATGCAGTTTCCTGTTAGGTCTTTTGACATAATGAAAATAGCTTCAAGGTTCCCTTCTGCCCCTCCCTTACCACGTGCCTGATCATGCATGTGTGCCCGCTTGCTCATGTTCCAGGCAAGAATACTTGAACAGGTTGCCATTTCCTTCTCCAGTGAATCTTTCCAACCCATGTGTCAAACATGCATCTCTTGCATCTCCTGCATTAGCAGGTGGGTTCTTTACCAGCTAAGTCACCAGGGAACCCCCTGCCTGATCATGAGTGGTACCCTATAAATTACTGCTAAAAAATAAATATATCTTCTTTAATATATCATTTGGTTCTAATGTGCAATTCTGAGGTCTACTAGAAGATCTTTTAGTTCATAATCATCTACTGTTACCTGGAATATATAGATGTTAAGTATGTAAGGTTTATTTTGGTCCACTTACATAGCTAATGTTGTCCAATGAGTCGTGATGTTACCTATTACAACAACACTAACAACAGAGGAGAAGACCCTACACATGGACATCACCAGATGGTCAATACTGAAATCAGATTGATTATATTCTTTTTTTTTCTTTCAGGAAGACGGAAATGTTTATTATTCATTAATCTTCTGATTGCAACCACTATAATTTTTTTGGCTTAACTTGGTAGCAAACTTGATTAATAACACTTTCAGGAGTTCACAATTTCAAGGCTAAGGTTCTGATTAAGGTAATATGGTTATCAATTTAATATAAATGAAGCTTTTTAAAAAGGGTGAAAGCAGTCTGCCTCTTACAGGAAAATATAAATGATCCAGACTTTAGTCCTAGTAACCTAAGTACACTTTAGTGTTACAACAGTTAAAGAGAAAGATCTTAACTAAAGATGAGAAAGGAGCACCGCTACGTTCTTCTACAACATTTATGTTTTGGCCACAGCATGCTAGCTGAGTAAGGCAGTGTGCTCAGCACTGGCGTGCAGAGTGCGGTAAGCTGCGCTGCAGGAAGGCAGTGGTGCCGGCGGACACCGCGCGGGGCGGCTCCCCAGGCTCCCGTCAGTCATCTTCGCCTCCACAGAGCAGTAGGAGGGCTTTCTTATAGTCCCTAGATGTGTCCACCTTAATCATGGAATAAAGAGAGGTGCCAAAATTGTTTCTAAACTCCTTCCTAATGTTATACAGATCAATCTCACTTCTGGAAACCACAACTCTGATCATCTGTTTCAGCTCCCTTCATAGCATAGTAGAGGGTTTCTGCAAGGTAGGCAGGTATACTGCGAATGGATTTCACAACAGCAAGGAGAAGCTGTTCCAAATTGCCGGAAGTCTCCCGGTCAATGGTTTCTTCAATATGAAACCCGGATATAGTCATGTATTTGTCAAACACTCTTCTCAAGTGAGATACACTTCGTGTTCCAAAGATGGTAATAAACTTTTATTCATCTGTTCCCCATTTCAGTTCTCCAGCCTGGAACAAAGCCTGAGCGTCTTGTTCAACCTGTGCTTCATCAATTCTAGCGTCAGGGTCTCTATTAGCCTGAAGGAGGACCACCAACATCCTCTGGTAGTACCCTGAAGTATCCCCCACCACATCATCTTCCAGGCTCGAGCCATACTCTTCTTCATAAACTTGTTTTATGGCTCTCAGTTCTTCAGGTGTCCTTGACGCAATAATTTCTGTCAGGACTTTTTCATCTGTCCCAGATCCCTTAAGAGCATGCTTCAGTTCATAGGCATCATAAAGCCGAGAGGGTTTCATCAGAGCCACGATTAATTTTTCAAATTTTCCAGTCAGTTCTGATTTCAGGTCATCCAGAAGGTCCCTGCCAAACAGAGTTTTAAAAGCCACAGCAATCTCCTGGCGCTGAGCATTACTGCGGGATGTCAACAGAGTCAGGATGCTCTCCTCATCCGTGCCCAGGCCTTTCATGGCCTTCCAGAGAGTTTCTGCATCGGCCAGCTCATCGAATCCAGGGAAGTCAGTCATGGTGCCTCTGAGAACCTGTGCCATGGCGCCTGGCCAGGTCAGGAGAAGGTGAGCGACACAGGACCAGACCGGAACTGCGGAGAGACTGGCCGGTTGTGCAGAGCCGGTGAGGGTGAGCGGAGGACGCCGCGGCAGCTGCTTGCTCTGATTATATTCTTTGCAGCCAAAGATGGAGAAGCTCTATACAGTCAGCAAAACAAGACCATGAACTGGATATGACTCAGATCATGAGCTCCTTATTGCCAAGCGAGTGAAGTTGCTGAGTCGTGTCTGACTCTTTGTGACCCCATGGACTGTAGCCCACCAGGCTCCTCCATCCATGGGATTCTCCAGGCAAGAATACTGGAGTGGGTTGCCACTTCCTTCTCCAGGGGGTCTTCCTGACCCAGGGATCGAACCCAGGTCTCCCGCATTGCAGGCAGACGCTTTAACCTCTGAGCCACCAGGGAAGTCCACAATTCAGACTAAAATTGAAGAAAGTAGGGAAAACTACTAGATCATTCAGGTATGACCTAAATCAAATCCCATATGATTATACAGTGGAAGTGACAAATAATTCAAGGGATTAGATCTGACAGAAAGAGTGCCTGAAGAACTACGGACGGAGGTTCATGACATTATACAGGAGGAAGGGGTCAAGAACATCCCCAAGAAAAAGAAATGCAAGAAAGCAAAATGGTTGTCTGAGGAGGCTTTACAAATAGCTGAGAAAAGAAGAGAAGCTAAAGGCAAAGGAGAAAAGGAAAGATATATCCATTTCAATGCAGAGTTCCAAAGAATAGCAAGGAGAGATACTAAAACCTTCCTCAGTGATCAATGCAAAGAAATAGAGGAAAACAATAGAGTGGGAAAGACTAGCGATCTCTTCAAGAAAATTAGAGATACCAAGGAAATATTTCATGCAAAGATGAGTCTAATAAAGGACAGAAATGGTATGGACCTAATAGAAGCAGAAACTATAAAAAGAGATGGCAAGAATACACAGAAGCACCCAATAAAAAAGATCTTAATGACCCAGATACCCACAATGGTGTGATCACTCACCTAGAGCCAAACATCCTGGAATGTGAAGTCAAGTGGGCCTTAGGAAGCATCACTACAAACAAAGCTAGTGGAGGTGATGGAATTCCAGTTGAGCTATTTCAAATCCTAAAAGATGATGTTGTGAAAGTGCTATACTCAATATGCCAGCAAATTTGGAAAACTCAGCAGTGGCCACGGGACTGTTTCATTCCAGTAACAAAGAAAGGCAATGCCAAAGAATGCTCAAACTGCTGCACAATTACATTCATCTCACACACTAGTAAAGTAATGCTCAAAATTCTCCAAGCCAGGCTTCAGCAATACGTGAACTGTGAACTTCCAGATGTTCAGGCTGGTTTTAGAAAAGGCAGAGGAACCAGAGATCAAATTGCCAACATCTGCTGGATCATGGAAAAAGCAAGAGAGTTCCATAAAAACATCTATTTCTGCTTTATTGACTATGCCAAAGCCTTTGACTGTGTGGATCACAATAAACTGTGGAAAATTCTTCAAGAGATGGGAATACCAGACTACCTGACCTGCCTCTTGAGAAACCTGTATGCAGGTCAGGAAGCAACAATTAGAACTGGACATGGAACAACAGACTGGTTCCAAACTGGAAAAGGAGTACGTCAGGGTTGTATATTGTCACCTTTAACTTCTATGCAGAGTACATCATGCAAAATGCCAGGCTGGATGAAGCAGAAGCTGGAATCAAGATGGCCGGGAGAAATATCAATAACTTCCGATATGCAGATGACACCACTTTTATGGCAGAAGCGGAGAAGAACTAAAGAGCTTCTTGATGAAAGTGAAAGAGGAGAGTTTAAAAGCTGGCTTAAAACTCAACATTCAGAAAACTAAGATTATGGCATCCAGTCCCATCACTTCATGGCAAATAGATGGGGAAACAATGGAAACAGTGACAGACACTATTTTCTTGGGCTCCAAAATCACTGCAGATGGTGATTGCAGCCATGAAATTAAAAGACGCTTACTCCTTGGAGGGAAAGTTATGACCAACCTAGATAGCATATTCAAAAGCAGAGATATTACTTTGTCAACAAAGGTCCATCTAGTCAAGGCTACGGTTTTTCCAGTGGTCATGTATGGATGTGAGAGTTGGACTGTGAAGAAAGCTGAGCACCGAAGAATTGATGCTTTTGAACTGTGGTGTTGGAGAAGACTCTTGAGAGTCCCTTGGACTGCAAGGAGATCCAACCAGTCCATTCTGAAGGAGATGAGCCCTGGGATTTCTTTGGAAGGAATGATGCTAAAGCTGAAACTCCAGTACTTTAGCCACCTCATGGGAAGAGTTGACTCATTGGAAAAGACTCTGATGCTGGGAGGGATTGGGGGCAGGAGGAGAGGGGGATGACAGAGGATGAGATGGCTGGATGGCATCACTGACTCAATGGACATGAGTTTGAGTGAACTCTGGGAATTGGTGATGGACAGGGAGGCCTGGCGTGCTGTGATTCATGGAGTTGCAAAGAGTTGGACACGACTGAGTGACTGAACTGAACTGAACCTAGACAATATATTAAAAAGCAGAGACATTACTTTGCCAACAATGGTCTGAGTAATTAAAGCTCTGGTTTTTCCAGTACTCATGTATGGATGTGAGAGTTGGACCATAAAGAAAGCTAAGCACCAAAGAATTGATGCTTTTGAACTGTGGTGTTGGAGAAGACTCTTGAGAGTCCCTTGGACTGCAAGGAGATCCAACCAGTCCATTCTAAAGGAAATCCATCCTGAATATTCACTGGAAGCAGTTCCATGGGGTTGCAAAGATTTGGACACGACTGATTGATTGAACTGAAATGACTGAACCACAGAGGACCATGTCACAACTCCATTTCAAATCTCTGTTGGCTTCCCCATAGAATAAGACCCACATTTTAAGTTCCTTGATAATATGACTCTTGGCTATCCTTTCAACTAATTTCATTTATATTCTTCTTCCAAACAGAACCTGTTATCAAAGCAAATTTGAGTCCATGGGCCAATCTACTGACACTGGGTTGTGGTGAAGGAAACTGCAGCACTTATTGTAGGGTGCTGTACAAGCAGTCCAGGACAGTTCAGTTCAGTTCAGTTCAGTTGCTCAGTCGTGTCCGACTCTTTGTGACCCCATGAATCACAGCACGCCAGGCCTCCCTGTCCATCACCAACTCCCGGAGTTCACTCAGACTCATGTCCATCGAGTCGGTGATGCCATCCAGCCATCTCATCCTCTGCAGTCCCCTTCTCCTCCTGCCCCCAATCCCTCCCAGCATCAGGGTCTTTTCCAATGAGTCAACTCTTCACATCAGATGGCCAAAGTATTGGAGTTTCAGCTTTAGCATCAGTTCTTCCAAAGAACACCCAGGACTGATGTCCTTTAGGATGGACTGGTTGGATCTCCTTGCAGTCCAAGGGACTCTCAAGAGTCTTCTCCAACACCACAGTGCAAAAGCAGCAATTCTTCGGTGCTCAGCCTTCTTCACAGTGCAACTCTCACATCCATACATGACTACTGGAAAAACCATAGCCTTGACTAGACAGACATTTGTTGGCAAAGTAATATCTCTGCTTTTGAATATGCCATCTAGGTTGGTCATAACTTTCCTTCCAAGGAGTAAGCGTCTTTTAATTTCGTGGCTGCAATCACCATCTACAGTGATTTTGGAACCCCCAAAAATAAAGTCTGACACTGTTTCCACTGTTTCCCCATCTATTTCCCATGAAGTGATGGGACCAGATGCCATGATCTTAGTTTTCTGAATGGTGAACGTTAAGCCAACTTTTTCACTCTCCTCTTTCACTTTCATCAAGAGGCTGTTTAGTTCTTCACTTTCTGCCATAAGGGTGGTGTCATCTGCATATCTGAGGTTATTGATATTTCTCCCGGCAATCTTGATACCAGCTTCTGCTTCTTCCAGCCCAGCGTTTCTCATGATGTACTCTTCATATAGCTAGTGCTCAAAAAGTCACAATTCCCCATAGGTTTCAACAAAATATTTTCAAAAGCCAGGTGAGGGAGGGCCATCTCGTGTGTTCAGCTCATGCACAATTCTCTGATTGATTGATAGTGAGGTAGCAGGGTGGTGTCACAGGAGTTACTATTATGATCCTTAGGCTCTGGTAGGCCTGTGGGCCATGTTCTAATGAAAATCAAGTAGTTTCTTCCACTTGGTAGGGGTTTTCATGTCAGTAAAACAACACAGGAAATGTGCATCAGATACTATTATCTAGGTACTAAAGCAGAAAGGAAATAAAGCAGACAATATGGAGAAGGGATCAGTCCTTGGAAGCCCCCATAGGGTACTGCTCAGTTACAAATTTACACCTCTGCCTAAACTGCCAGTTTCTCTCCTTGTCACCTACTCATATTTTCAGTCTACTCACTTTGAAAGTCCAGACTCAAATGTCACCTTTTCGGGTTTTATTTGGAATTCTCCAGTATCCTACATAGGCTTCCCTGATGACTCTGGTAAAAGAATATGCCTGCCAATACAGGAGATGCAGTTTTGATCTCCAGGTTGGGAAGATCCCCTGGAGAAAGAAATGGTAACCCACCCCAATATTTTTGCCTGGAAAATCCCATGGACAGAGGAACCTGGCGGGCCGCAGTCCATGGAGTCGTAAAGAGTTGGACATGGCTTAGCAACTGAAGAACAACAAGAATCCTACAGAGAGTTTGCCCAAAGATACATGCAAAAAAAGTCTGTTTTTTCAGAGTTTCATTCCAAATATCTTAGATTGAATTATTAAACCGAATTTCTTTCAGTAGATTGCAATTCATCTAGGCATTTAAAAAACAAAAAACTGCTAGTATTCTTGAAAAGAAAGTCTTTGATAATAATTCTTCTGACATCAAGCCCAGAAAATATTTTTGACACTATTTTTCTTTAATCCAAAGTATTTTTCATCTAACATAACCAGATACATTTTGTAAACACCTCATGAAACACTTGTTTTTAAATAATTTATGCAATTTCTGTTATGACAATTAACCACTTAAATGATTAAACTCCAACTAGGGTATAAATAACATGCTGAACTCGTGTTCTGCAAGCTGAGAATACCGGTACCCAGTATAGATAAGTGCTTTTTGGACTGAATTTATACGCTTGGATCTTAACTGGGGAGTGGAGAGATGAACAATGAAAAATGAGTGTCATGTATCAAAGTGATTAAGGCTCTATAGAAATTTAAAATCTTAGATATATGATTGAGTGGCCACTTTAGAATGGAGGGCCTAGGAAGGCTTCTTTGTGTAGGCTATTCTCAAACTGAGATCTGAAGATTCTTTTAAGAGGCAATAAAGTGAAATTTAGAAGAAAGGGCATTCCAGCCAGGGGGCTCCGCAGCACAGCAAGGGAGACAGAAAGTAGTAGATGGGGTAGGTGAACAGGCACCCATAGATCATGAGGTTCTTAGTAAGCAAGCATAGTGAAAATGAAAGTGAAGTCACTCAGTCGTGTCCGATTCTTTGCGACCCCATGGACTGCAGCCTACCAGGCTCCTCCATCCATGGGATTCTCCAGGCAAGAGTACTGGAGTGGGGTGCCATTGCCTTCTCCAAAGAGTCTTCTACAGCACCACAATTTGAAAGCATCAGTTCTTCGTTGCTCAGCCTTCTTTATGGTCCATTTCTCACATCTGTACATAACTACTGGAAAAACCGTAGATTTAATCATTAATAAATGCTGCAAATGCTGCCAGTTTTAACCCTCCCCAGTTGATAATGGGATTATACTTGGTCCTAATCGATGAGGTATGAATAGAGGTGACCCCTGTTACTCTCAGACTCAGCCTTTAATTGCTGCTTTGAGGTGCTCCAGAACTCTTTTTCCCTCTTGCTTAGCAGCAGGCAACATTTGAAATCATGGTAACTGCATTGACCTGCACCCCTGAATGGCTAAGATAAGCAGAGACCAACGCTGATCTATGTAGCATGGGAAGGAAATAAACTTCTTTTGTTTTAAGGCACTGAGACTTTGGGGGTATTTGTCACCACAGCATAACTTAGCGTGTTCTGATTGATACAAGTGTCTGCAGCAGTGAACAAAAACAAATTTGTTCTCTGTGCTAGTGGAGCTTATACCAGATGTATCTCTATAAAATACAAATTTGACTATGTCCCCTACCCTGCTTTAAAACTTTATTTAAAAATATCTTCCCATTGCTTGAAAGATTAAGTTCAAACTCTTAGTCTGAATGGCCCTTTACCAGTTGACCCAAATTGCACTTCTATTACCCTTTCCATCTATTTATGGTCCAGCCAAACTACGCTGCTGGCTATTACTGCATTAATCCACATGCTTTGAAACCCCTGCCTGAACTTTCACCCAGGCCAAACATGCCGTATCTTCAAACTGGGCTGCCTTCCACCCATGTTTGTATATCCTGGTTTACTCCCCTGTGCTCACGAGTTTCATGCCACCCCCTACTAACCCTTTCAGAACACTCGTGTATATGTGTTAAGTTGCTTCTGTCATGTCCGACTCTCTGTGACTCTATGGACTGTAGCCCCCCAGCCTCCTCTGTCCATTGGATTCTCCACGCAAGAATACTGGAGTAAGTTGAAGAATACTGGAGTGGGTTGCCGTGCTCTCCTCCAGGGGATCTTCCTGACCGAGAGATCAAATCCACATCTCTTGTATCTCCTGCATTGGCAGGTGGATTCTTTACCACTAGCTCATACCACTCTTAATTATATGTTTCAGTGATTGTCTTCCTCCAGAGCTGTAAACTCTTTAAGAAGTCCATCTTATTCAACATTGGTTCTGGCATATATAAGGATTTAAACATTTGTTAAATGAATGAATGGCTTGTTGGATCCTTCAGTCCTCACTAGAAATGCTGTCAGTTCTGCGTATTAGTTTCCTATTGCTATGGTAACAAATTACCACACAATTAATGGCTGAAAACAATATAAACTTATTATTTTATAGTTCCTTAGGCAGGTCTGTATTTCTTTCCAGGTTCTAGGGAAGAATCTGTTTCCTTGTTTTTCTAGCCACTAGAGGCTGCCCACACTCCTTGCATTGTGGTCCCCTTATTTCATCTTCAAAGCCAGCAAATGTTGTACCTCTGAGCATTCTTCTATAGTCACATCCTCTAACTATGAGTTCATCAGGGAATTCCTACAATTGTAAGGATCTTTGTAATTAGATTAGGCTCACCTGGATGATCCGGGATAATCTCCCCATCTCAGCATACTTAGTTTAATCATATTTTCCTTTTTATCCTGTAAAGTAACATATTCACAGTTCCAGGGACTAGCACCAGGGTATCTGTGGGGGACCATTATTCTGCCTACCACATTGCAGAGTCTTTACTTGCATCTCTCTCTCTCACTTGACATTTACCTTTCAACATCAGCCAAGTCAAGTTTTCCCTAAGGAGTGTCAGGAGTCTCCTTGAAGTAGGGTAACCAAATATGGTCCAAACTTAGACACTTTTAACAGTGAAAGGGAGTACCTTAACATTTACACGAGGTCAACAGGTATACACTAGTCTGACCAGACACAGTAGAATGAAATGGATGTGTGGCCTGTGGAGACCCTACCCTGAATTGAAGCACCATTATTATAGACTTCTAGCCTGGTCTCTTGGAAATCAGGTAGATGTTGGGAGGTTTTACTTGCCTCAGAAGATCCGTGCTTTAGACTGGAAATGGGATGCTTTATTTGGCTCAGCAGGCTAAACAGAATCTTTTCCCTCTACAGCTTTAACAACACATAAATAACAATATATAAACAACATAATATTTATATCAGGGACATGAGACTTTATGATGTATATTGCTTATATATACATCAATTATATGTGCAAGTATATATCAAACTTGCAATTTGACATTTGTCTTTCAATTTCATTACTGATGAAGCCTCTTTTAGTGGGTCGTTCCAATACACCTTGTAGCCACATAAGAAAAGATGAAAAGAATTCAAGGTCAGGACACTAAGGACTGTACTTGTAAGCAGTTTTCAGCTTTGGGAAGAAGGAAAAAGCATGCTAAAGTAAGGATTCCATCGCCTTCCCTTATCTGATCAAGGTTTTCCATTTCAATCTTTTAATCCTAGATCACAGATAAAGCCAGAATATATTTCAGGAAATCATTTTATGATCTTACTATACAAATAAGTTGAGTATTATACTCAAGACTATTAATAGTTATTACTTTGCAGTTGTAAAATAGTGGCTTTCCAATTCTATCATGCCCTTGACATTTTTCTCCATAAGAGAGCTTCCCCCATTCCACACCTTTACTTTCCTTTTCATCTTCTTATATTTTTAATATCACTGTGGACTTAGAATTTTATTTTTGTTTATTCAGTGTATTATAATCCTTTGTCATCTGTATTCTTTTTTGCTGCCCAGATTGTCTCCGAGTTGGCCAATGAGTCCATTTAAGCCACTACTGTAACCTTTTGACCTATCTCCATCAGCTTTTAAGTTCTTTTTCACTCCCTGGCATGAGATATTTCAGGCCTACCTCTACTTTACTTGCCCCAGATCTGAACAGCCATTTTTCCAAGGAGCTCTGGCTTCCTTCAGTGAGGTATTATGTTTACAAACCAAGATCTGGACCTCAGGTGCACTAGTTGCTACTTAGCCCTTTTAATTTCCCTTTGGCATGTCCCCTTTTTGATTCTTTTGTTTGGCTGAGTAGTATTTCACTCTGGGAATATACCTTTTTCTTTTTTAACCAGTCTCTAATGGAAGAGCTTGAAGTGTATTTTTATTTTGCTATTACAAATAATGCCACAATCAATAATCTTCCACATATGTTGTTTCAGATTTATGGTTGTGTATCTTCAGGGAAGATTCCTACAAGTGAGACTGCTAGATTAAAAGGTAAGCACACCCAATTGGATGAGATTAACTGTTTTGATCAATGGCCTGCCGTATTTAAAAGGAAGTGTCTAATTTGAAAGATTTAACGTAAGGAGAACTTCAATAAATCATTTGATTGTGTTAAAAAGGTAAGCGTAAATGTAGCATTGTTGGAGAATGCCAGATTCTCTACAGAAGTCATATTACTTTCTATTTCTACTAGCACTGGAAGAGATTATTCATTTTCCTAGTTTCAACCAACAGAATTACAGAATGTTATCAAACTTTTAGATTTTTGCAAACATGATAGATGAGAAATGGTATTTAAAAGTAGTGTTAATTTGCATTTCTCTAATAGTGAAGCTAGAGATATTTTTCATTTGTTTAAAGATGATTGAAATATTATTGTCAGCAGTGTATGTGTCTTTTGTACATTTTTCTAAGAGTTTTGGTTTCTTTTTTCTTGATTGTTAAGTGTTCTGTTATGAACATGTTTATGATATATATTGCAAATATTAACACCCAGTTTGATAGTTGTATTTTGACTTTGTTTATGATGTTTGCCTGGAGAAGGCAATGGCAACCCACTCTTGCCTGGAGAATCCCAGGGACAGAGGAGCCTGGTGGGCTGCCGTCTATGGGGTCGCTAAGAGTCAGACATGACTGAAGCGACTAGGAAGCAGCAGCAGCAGCAGCATGATGTTTGCCAGGCTTCCCTGACAGCTCAGCTGGTAAAGAATCCGCCTGCAATTCAGGAGACCCTGGTCCTATTCCTGGGTTGGGAAGATCCCCTGGGAGACTACCCACTCCAGGTATCTTGGGCAGGGACGGTAAAGAATCCACCTGAAATGTGGGAGACCTGGGTTCAATCCCTGGGTTGGGAAGATCCCCCGGAGGAAGGCATGGCAACCCACTCCAGTATTGCTGCCTGAAGAATCCCCACAGACAGAGGAGCCTCGTTAGCTACAGTCCACGGGGTCACTAAGAGCTGGACATGACCAAGTGACTAAGCACAGCACAGCACATGATGTTCGCCATAACTTCCATTTTTACGTAGTTGAATTTATCAGTGTACTCTTTTATTATATCTGGATTTTGAGTCACAATTACTGAAAACTATTATAAATTTTGGCATTAGTTTTTTCCTGTCATAAGTGATTTGAAATCTACAAATCTTACTACTGTAACTACTCATGTTGATTCTTCAACACATAAGGCTGTAATCATCAATCACCTAATAGCTAAAAGTTTTTACATCTGTTTTTTCTCTTATTATTAAAGAATCCATCTAGAATAACCTGATTTTAACCTTTAAGAAAGCAGTTTGACAGTATGTATTGAGGCATAAGATTTTGCAGCCTTAAGATACTATCCTAGAGGAAAATATCCTAAACCCAGAACCTAATATAGTGCCTGGTATTCATTAGGTGTTCAGGCAACAGTTGCAGAATAGGGCAATAAACATGAGGGAGGGGAAATATACATATGAACACGTTTGTTGCTGAATTACTTACATTAAGAATTTGCTGTAACCTAAAAAAGACAATAGTAGAGAAATGATTGAATAATCTGTGGTATACCTGCTGCTGCTAAGTCGCTTCAGTCATGTCCGACTCTGTGTGACCCATTAGACGGCAGCCCACCAGGCTCTTTTGTCCCTGGGATTCTCCAGGCAAGATCACTGGAGTCGGTTGCCATTTCCTTTCCAATGCATGAAAGTGGAAAGTGAAAGTAGGAAGTCACTTGGTCGTGTCCGACTCTCAGCGACCCCTTGGACTTCAGCCTACCAGGCTTCTCCGTCCATGGGATTTTCCAGGCAAGAGTACTGGAGTGGGGTGCCATTGCCTTCTCCGTATGTTATACCTACTTCATTGAAAATGATGTAACACTGAAATGGTGGTTCTGAAAGATATATAGTAATATGGTAAAGATACATAATACATAGATGTGATAATAGATGAAAAAAGCAAATTACCCAATTATCAAAAAAGATGTTTTGAATATATATACATATAGAAGGAAAAGACTAACAGAGAGTGGGATTTTCCTGTTTTCCACACTTCCTATTTCTGATTAAAAAAAAAACAAACTAAAAAAGTTTAAATATTCATTCTCTACTCTCTAACTGTTCTTAGACTGGGAGTGCAGCAGTGGGGAAATCATTTGAGAATGTAAAGTAGGCTTTAGTAGAGAATTGCACAGAGGCACACTATAGAATTATCACCAAACAACTGTCAATAGGAGCTTGATTATATACAAAAGATCATGGTAAATGCTTTCACAATTTTAGGTGGTTGTGTGGCTAGGAGTCTCAGATCTCTTAAGTGAGGATAATAATGGTACTATCCCATAGAGTTAATGTGAGGATGAAATGAGATAATACATATAGATGCTTATAACAGAACCTGGTCAGCAGTGAGTGCACACTACGTATGCTGTTTTGGATTTTGGTTTCTGGGTTTTTTTCCCTGAGATTATAAAAATTTGGTTACAATGCCCCCATGTGTCTATGCTTTGCAATATTTCTGGTCATTAAAAAGATTTCATATTACTTGAGATCAGTGCATTTGAAATGACAGTTCTAGGTCCATGCATTGTCTACTCATATTTTATATAGACTCTGAAGATTAAACAGCTTTTTTGAAAATAATATTTTATCTCCTGACTATGAAAGTGACACATGCTCACTATATAAAATTTGGAAAATACTAGAACTATAAGGAATTATAGCCATCTATAATGTAACTGCTCAAACATTTTGATGTGTTTTATATGTTCTATGTAAATATGTATATATGTGTGTGTGTGTGTGTATATATATACATATGCTTCCTTTTTTACATAGGGTTAAATTTTAAAATAAATGTAAAATGTATCTTTTACCTTTTTTTGGTGAAAAAAAGAACCATCCAAAATTTATTCCCCAACAGACAGGCAGCATCAGCAGGTTAAAAACTACAGGGGTTTCTCTGTAGATCATACATTCACAAGACATTATTAGCTTAACAAGTGAGAATGCCTCTGGTGTAATTTCTGTGACAATATCCACTTCACAGTGTAAACAGTACTCTTATTGTATTCACTTACCATTCCAGAAGGAAAGGGACAACTCGGCAAAACATAAAACATTTTTGGGGTGCAATTACAGAGAGACAGACTTGAGAACATTCACCATCCACTCTTCTTCATACAGGGGCCAATGACTTCTCCACCGAGAAGTGTGAGTCTTTCTCCTTCCTTGTTAAATCGTCAAGAGTTGTGCTTCACCGTCTGCTTAATATCACACATGTGCTCAGTCACTCAGTTGTGGCCGATTCTTTGTGACCCCATGGACTATAGTTCGCCAGGCTCCTCTGTCCATGAAATTTTCCAGGCAAGAATACTGAAGTGGGTTGCCATTTCCTTCTCTAGGAATATTACATATATAAAAGGGAGATTAAAGAAAAAAAGAATCACAACGACATCTTGAACTTCAGCTGCTCCCACCAATATATCAACTCTTAGGTTTACAACAGGGCCTGGAAACACTTCAGCCATCATCAAAGAGGAAAACAGACACTATAGTTGCAAAAATAACACATGAATGAGGTAGATGAATTAAAACTTTAACATCCAGGACTTGCCTGTTCCAACTTGGTAGCCTTCATGCAATACTCAGAAAAAGAAAACTTCATAATTACTCGGCTTGTCAGTCAAGGAAATTTTGGTACAAATTAGTATAAGAAGTTATTAGTATATAATTAGAAAACGCACCCTTCCATGAGCTTGTTTCTTCAAGAATGGGAACCCAGCTCTTCACCAGTTTCTACTGGTGAACTAAATTTTGTCACCTGAGATTCCCTGCTCAGGTGTTTACCCTTTCTGGTTTTAGGAAGAAGAAAGCATCTGGAAGGTATAGGGAAGACCTTGGCATGCTTGGAGTTCCAATGGTGTGTGTGTGTGCTCATCTGTGTCCAACTCTCTGTGACCCAGTGAACTGTAGCCCACAAGGCTCCTCTGTCCACAGAATTTTTCAAGCAAGAATACCAGAGTGGGTTGCCATTTCCTCTTCCAGGGGATCTTCCTGATCCAGAGATCGAACCTGCGTCTCTTGTGCCTCCTGCATTGGCAGTCGAATTCTTTAACACTGTGCCACCTGTGAGGGAGAAGGCAATGGTACCCCACTCCAGTACTCTTGCCTGGAAAATCCCATGGACAGAGGAGCCTGGTAGGCTGCAGTCCATGGGGTCGCTAAGAGTCGGACACGACTGAGCGACTTCACTTTCACTTTTCACTTTCCTGCATTGGAGAAGAAAATGGCAACCCACTCCAGTGTCCTTGCCTGGAGAATCCCAGGGACGGGGGAGCCTGGTGGGCTGCCATCTGTGGGGTCGCACAAGGTCGGACACGACTGAAGCGACTTAGCAGCTGCAGCAGCAGCAGTGCCACCTGTGAAGCCAAGCAGCAACACACATACTGACTAAGGACTAAAATCTGTCCACTTGAGGGCACTCTACTTCACGTTCCAAGGTTGAAAAAAATTTCGGAATTTTTTAACTTTGGTTTGAAAAAAAACGTACACTCATAAAACAAAAGAAAAATGGGTTCAGAGTTGGGAGAATGCAGAAGTGAAGTAGCTCAGTCGTATCCGACTCTTTGCGACCCCCGTGGACTGTAGCCTACCAGGCTCCTCCGTCCATGGGATTCTCCAGGTAAGGTACTGGAGTGGGTTGCCATTTCCTTCTCCAGGGATCTTCCCAACCTAGGAATTGAAGCCGGGTCTCCCGCATTGCAGGCAGATGCTTTACCGTCTGAGCCATCAGGGAATGCAGAACAGGTCCCTAAATAAATGATAGATCTTGTCCATTTACCCACATACAGTCACAGCAGAAGTAAGTATACAGTTCCCCCATCTCACCTCCCAAACAGCGGAAACAATTGTCTTCTCCACAGTGGTTCAGTACATTACAACTTGAAATAGGTGACAGTCTGGAAAGTTACTCTACTTTGTACAAAGATGTTATGTATGTAGTTTGTTGCAAGTAACAAAACTTTCTTTGCAAGACCTACTTCCTTGCCGCCCCCCCCCCCCAAAAAATACTGTCTGTATTTGTTTTAATATGATTTTTTTGTTGTTTTTTTTTTCTCTCTTTGTTTGTTTTTGTAAAGCAGCATAGCAACATTGTAATTGTAGGATGTGCCTAAGGTTGTGATCACAACTATAAGCATTATTCACGCATCAGGAAGAAAACTGAAGGAGACGGGAGGTCTTTAAAAAAAAAAAAAGACAAAAATGGTACAGCTCTAGAGAAATCACTGTCTGCACTGTTCCTTCCATGTGTGTTCTCCTGTTGTCTGCTGCTGCTGCTGCTGCTAAGTCGCTTCAGTCCTGTCTGACTCTGTGCAACCCCATAGATGGCAGCCCACCAGGCTCCCCGTCCCTGGGATTCTCCAGGCAAGAACACTGGAGTGGGTTGCCATTTCCTTCTCCAATGCATAAAAGTGAAAAGTGAAAGTGAAGCTAATGTCAATCTTGTTTTCCTCCAGGAAGTGAAAGTCTTTTACTTTAAAACAAGAACAGACAGGTAGCTATGTAGATAATGGTGGTTCTCCCATGGTAATCAGAGGATTGCATCTCATTGTCACCAGTCTCTCATGTTTCCCATTTATGGGCAGCTACCATAGGTACATTGAACTAGAGTGGAAAGATGCCTTAAAAATGCTTTGCAGTGAAAGAAAATAAAATTCGATTTTGAAGGGAATGGCAACCAACTCCAGTATTCTTGCCTGGAGAATTCCATGAACAGGGGATCCTGGCGGGCTACAAGTCCACGGGGTCGCAAGAGTCAGATACAACTGACTAACACTTATAAATAACTTGAGGAGGAATGTGTAAGAATCAGTTTATTATGCTAAGGAGGCTTCCTTCTTTTTTTTAATTAATTTTTTATTTTTTGGCCTGTGCCAGGCAGCATGTGGAATCTTAGTTCTCTGACCATTGATTGAACCCACTCCCCCTGCATTAGAAATGGGATGGAGGTGGGGGGAGTTTAACTGCTGTAGCACCAGGGAAGTCCCTCTTCTTCTTCAATGTAATAATGAGTTGGTAGCAAATCTCTATTTTAAAATTATTTCTTCTCTGTGTATAAAATGTGGCATTTTGTGTAAGAAGTAGGAGAAAAGAAGAATGTAATTGTATCTATTTGATTATCCTAATAATGAAAAAGCAAAGGAAGGCTAAAAAAGAAAGAATGAAAATAGTGAAAGACAGGGAAGGTGGCGAGCTGCAATTCATGAGATTGCAAAGAGTCAGACATGATGTAGCAACTGAACAGCAACAATGAAAATAATTACAGGTTACGGCCAAGTGGAAAAGGTTAAAATGTGAACCAGACTTCTCTGAATATACATTTTCATATAACTGTCATTTTCAAGGCATGTAAACATTCTATAAATTTGAAAATTGAGATTAATATTAACCCAAAAGATAAAGAAGTGCCAAAATTTAAAATTGAATACAAATCGCAAAAATCAACCTAAAACCAGTATCATGTTTATAACATAGGCACAGAAAAAAAAAGTAACTTTTGAACACAGCACTCTGAATAAATTCAAAGCTGAAAGAACTAAAAAGTCTTGAACTTTCCTGAATGGGTTTATTAGAGATGGCAGTTTGGTATAGTGATTCTGAAAGTATTTTCTTGTGTTGTGCGTATGTATGCTAAATTGCTTCAGTCGTGTCCGATTCTTTGCAACCCAATGGACAGTAACCCACCAGGCTTCTCTGTCTATGGGATTCTCCAGGTAAGAATACTGGAGCAGATTGCCATTTCCTTCTCTAGGGAATTTTCCCGACCCAGGGATCAAACCCACGTCTCTTGTGACTCCTGCAATTGGCAGGCGGATTCTTTACCAGTAGCACCACCTGGGAAGTCTTGAACTTTCCTGAGTGGGTTTATTAGAGATGGCAGTTTGGAATAGTGATTCTGAAAGTATTTTGTTGTATTGTAGCATAGCAAATGAGTAACTGCGCTAATGCGTTTTAGAACCAGAATTCTTTGTAGGAGAAGAGGGATGCAAATAGAAATGAGGAAGGTAAGGAAAAATCCTATGATGCGCATTCAATCTGGAGGTGCCAATATTATATCTATACATTATATATATATATATATATATATATTTCCTTGTTTTTTCTACTGAATGGGCCCATAAGCAGTGACATCCAGGAACAGTGAACACAGCTAGCAACACTATTCGGTTTCTAAGTACCATTCTGAAATGGAAGGAACCAGTAAATTAACCATTTCCTGGGAGAAATGGTTAATTCCAGGTCTGAGGCAGCTGAGTAGGGAAAGTATAAGATGACTCAGTGTCCTCCCAAGCAAGGAGTTACTCAAAGACAAACAGGGATGTCAATAGAACATAGAGGCTGCTTCAAACAGCTTCTCCTGGGTGAGTGCAGGACAGTTTGAACATTAAAAAGAATTGTACAGAAATGGATTATAGTAGTCTCAGTAACAACACAAATTCCAGGAACTTCCTTCACATACACGTCCACCCCACTTACCCCAAATATTCTGACTAATAGGTCTGGGGTCAAATTTGAGACTTTACATTTGGTGGGGGGGATAGACGGGAAGCCTATCATGCTGCATATAGGATCTTAGTTCCCTGACCAGGGATCAAATCCTCACCCCCTGCACTGGAAGTGCAGAATCTTTACCTGTGGATGGCCAGGGAAGTCTTGAGAACTTACTAATACTTTTCTAAGCAGTTTGCAGGTGCTGCTGTAGATTATGGACCTCAGTTTGAGTAGCACTGGATTATAAAAGTTTGAATTTGGAAAGTATGTATGAGTCTATAACAAAAGAGTAGGGAGAGGGGAGATTGCTTTCTTATGGAGAAGGGGATTTTAAAAAAAAGCTCTTTTTTATAGAAGAATGCCAGCTGATAAATGTAAAAGAAAAAACAGGTTTAGCAAATCACCATTTTGCAGTTCCTAGTGTAATAACTGACTCAGGAAAGGCTTGTCAATGGGTGATAAAACCATTAAGAGAAAGGCTTTAGGGGAAAAGAATGTTCATACGGTCTCAAAATATCATACTTATCATATTAAATTACTTATTAAGAACAGAGGGGAAAATTATATTTTTTACCATGGAGAAATTTAGTGGGCACTATCATAAAGGAAGTGACCAAACAGCATCATCAGTAACAGTGTGACACTGCCTACTACTGGATTTAGTGGGAACTACAACAGCATCTATGCAATGTTGTCCAGTTGCTAAGTTATGTCCAACTCTTTGGACCCCACGGACTGTACAGTATGCCAGGCTCCTCTGTCCTCCACTATCTTCTGGAGTTTGCTAAAATTCATGTCTATTGAGTCGGTGATGCTATCTAATCATATCATCCTCTGCCGCCTCCATCTCCTTTGCCTTCAATCTTTCCCATCTTCAGGGTTTTTCCAATTGAGTCAGCTCTTTGTGTCAGATAGCCAAAGTATTAGCACTTCAGCTTCAGCATCAGTTCTTCCAATGAGTATTCAGGGTTGATTTCCTTTAGGACTGACTGGTTTGATCTCCTTGCAGTCCAAGGGAATTTTAAGAGTCTTCTCCAGCACCACAATTTGAAAGCATCATTCTTTGGCACTCAGCTTTCTCTAGCGTCCAACATTCACATCTGTACATGACTACTGGAAAAACCATAGCTTTGACTATTCAGATCTTTGTCAGCAGGTGATGTCTCTGCTTTTCATTGCGCTGTCTAGATTTGTCATAGCTTTCCAGGAGCAAGTGTCTTCTAATTTCATGGCTGCAATCACTGTCCACAGTGATCTTGGAGCCCAAGAAATAAAATCTATCACGACTTCCACTTTTTCCCCTTCTATTTGCCATGAAGTAATGGGTACGGATGCCATGATCTTAGTTTTTTTTTATTGTTGAGTTTTAAGCTAGCTTTTTCACTCTCCTCTTTCACCCTCATCAAGAGGCTCTTTAGTTCCTGTTCACTTTCTGCCATTAGAGTGGTATCAGCTGCATATCTGAGGTTGTTGGTATTTAATCTTGTCAAAGATGTTTACTTGAATTTAGTCATGAAGAAACAATCAAATAAACCCAGACTGTGGGACATTCTTTAAATTATCTGGATTGGGCTCTTCAAAAATTTCTAGGTCATGAAGAAATAGGAAAAGATAGGGGAAATATTCTAAATTGAAAGTGACAACCAAGTGATACAGATCTTAGATTTTTTAATTCTATAAATAAGATCTGTTTGAGGAAATTTAACTATGGACTATTAGATGATATTTAATTAGTGCTTAAAATTCTATGTATAATATACTATGGTTAATAAGAGAATATCTATTTTAAGGAGTCAGATGATAAAGTATTTAGGTGTGAGGTGTCAAGATGATTGCAATTGTATGTATGTATAAATGGCAACCCACTTCAGTATTCTTGCCTGGAAAATCCCATAGACAGAGGAGCCTGGTAGGCTACAGTCCACGGGGCCGCAAAGAGTCGTACACGACTGAGCGACTTCACTTCACTTATGGGAGTGTAGAAATAAAGAGCACAAATACGGCAAAATTGTTATAATTATTAAAGTGAAACATATACCTGTGTTAATTTTACTTTCAAATTTTCTGAAGGTTTGAAGCTTTTAAAAATAAAACATCAAGGAAAAATTAAATCCCTTTCCCTTCCTGTTTTGGGGTGGTTCAAACAGGGCTCCTAAAATGGGTAGGGAGGCAGGGAAGAGGAGATTTGTGCGGAAAAGAAGACGGAGAAAAGGAGTGTTTTGGAACACATGAGAGGATCAAGAAGTATGATCTTCCTGTATTAGGTAATGAACAACCGGGCTGTAACAACCTCCAAATCTCCAGCACAATGAAGGTTTGTTTCTTGTTCAAGTTACTGTTCTAGCTGTGGAAACTGAGGCTCACAAAGGTGAAGCAACCTGCTTAAGAGCCAGCAAGAGACAAACTGGAATTGCCACCCAGATGTCACTCCAAAGCCTATATGTTGGTTTCAGTGCAACACACTGCCCCTGAGGTTAGCGAAACTGACCTAGGTCCACATCTGCCATTCTTTTTACTCTCCAGCATGCACGCACTGGATCCATATTCAGTCCCTTAGAGGCTGCCTCAGGCCCTGACAAGACCTCCCTTGAGGATTCAGACCATTCATTCATTCCTTCCACAAGTATCTTTTAAAATACCTTTTATATCCTAAGCACTATTCTAGGATACAACAGTGAACAAAGTCCCTGCTTCCATGAACTCACCTTCTAGGGAGGGAAAGGAACAATAATTGAGTAAATGAGTAAACGATACAACTTGAGTAAAGGCTATGAGAAATGGTAAAGCACGGTGAGAGGTAGAAAGTGGAGGGATGAAGCCCATCATTTAGATAAGGATTCAGGGAATGCCTCTGCACATTGGTTGAGCCTGAGGAAAGTGTATTCTCAGCTCGGGAAATAGCAAATTTAGGGGTCCTAAGACTGTAAGAAATTACCAGCAAAAGAGCAACATTAAGGCAATTGTGGCTGGAGAGGGACAGGGAGAGGAGAGAAGCAGAAGGCAGGCCCAGGTAGATAAGAAGTGAACAGAAGCATTAAGACAGGGCAGTGATGTGGTCTGATTTTCATCTTAAGACCTCTCCTGCAGAATTCTGTATGGATAATGCAGCCATCTGGGTGAGAATTGATGGTGGCCTGATAGTAGTGATGGGAACTGGAAAGTGGCCAGAAGAGATGCATTTTGAAGAAAAAGCTGACAGAATTTGCCATAGATATGGAATATGAGATGGAAAGGAAGATGCCTTCTATGTTTTTAGCCCAAGAAATACTCTGATACATAGTCCCATAGGTTTATAGAAACAGAAATTTAATGGTAAAAATTGTATGTGCCACATTATTGTTCAATTCATTGTATAATACTTACAGGTGGTTTTCTTTTTGAAATCTTGGAAACTGGAGGACTAGGTTTACTAAGTGCTTAATCAGTTCCTTATTTCTTTAAAGGGGTATTGATAGTATTTGTTAATGCTTCCCCATAAGACTTTGTGAGAACAAAATGAGGTAATGTTTGTGAGTATACTACCCATATAGTTATCATCTAATAATCAACTTTTGTATTTGTATGATATTTTCAAAGCAAAATGTGCTTTCTTGTGCTAATTTTCTAATGTGCTTTCTAATCTGCTAATCTGCTATGCTAAAAATCTGTGGAAAATTCTGAAAGAGATGGGAATACTAGACCACCTGACCTGCCTCTTGAGAAACCTGTATGCAGGTCAGGAAGCAACAGTAGAACTGGACATGGAACAACAGACCAGTTCCAAATAGGAAAAGGAGTATGTCAAATATTGTCACCCTGCTTATGTAACTTACATGCAGAGTACATCATGAGACATGCTGGGCTGGATGAAGCACAAGCTGGAATCAAGATTGCCATGAGAAATATCAATAACCTCAGATATGCAGGTGACACCACCCTTAGGGCAGAAAGTGAAGAGGAACTAAAAAGCCTCTTGATGAAAGTGAAAGAGGAGAGTGAAAAAAGTTGGCTTAAAGCTCAACATTCAGAAAACAAAGATCATGGCATCTGGTCCCATCACTTCATGGGAAATAGATGGGGAAACAGTAGAAACAGTGAGAGACTTTATTTTGGGGGGCTCCAAAATCACTGCAGTTGGTGATTGCAGCCTGAAATTAAAAGACGCTTACTCCTTGAAAGGGAAGTTATGAGCAATCTAGATAGCATATTCAAAAGCAGAGACATTACTTTGCCAACAAAGTCCATCTAGTCTAGGCTATGGTTTTTCCAGTGGTCATGTATGGATGTGAGAGTTGGACTGTGAAGAAAGCTGAGCACCAAAGAATTGCTGCTTTTGAACTGTGGTGTTGGAGAAGACTCTTGAGAGTCCCTTGGACTGCAAGGAGATCCAACCAGTCCATCCTAAAGGATATCAGTCCTGGGTGTTCTTTGGAAGGACTGATGGTAAAGCTGAAACTCCAGTACTTTGGCCACCTCATGCGAAGAGTTGACTCACTGGAAAAGACTCTGATGCTGGGAGGGATTGAGGGCAGGAGGAGAAGGGGACAACAGAGGATGAGATGGCTGGATGGTATCACCGACTCAATGGACATGAGTTTGAGTGAACTCTGGGAGTTGGTGATGGACAGGGAGGCCTAGCTTGCTGCGATTCTTGGGGTCACAAAGAGTTGGACATGACTGAGCAACTGAACTGAACTGATGCTAAAAATCTGGTGGACACTATATCCCAAATTATGTTAAAATACTAACACTGCCAAAGGAAACATCTCTCTGGTTTCTTTCTGCTTCTCAGTCTCTGTCTGTCTGTCTCTCTCTCTCTGGAAAAGAGCTCATGCAAATAAGAGCAGGCCAACCTCAGGGCTTACAGAAGCCTGACAGATGCTATTTTGGGGCTTCTCTGGTGGCTCAGTGGTAAAGAATCCCACCTGCAATGCAGGAGACCCAGGTTGGATTCCTGGGTCGGCAAGATCCCCAGAAGGGAGTGGCTACCCACTCCAGTATTCTTGCCTGGAGAATCCCAAGTACAGAGGAGCCTGGCAGGCTACAATCCATGGGCTTGCAAAGAGTCGGACACAACTGAAAGACTATTACTTTAACTTTTTTTCCTACATTCTCAACACACTGATGCCTCTGCAGATTGTCCCTTGGTGTGACATTACAAGGGACAAGCACTTCAGGACACTCCCTCTGAAATTCCCTGTCTTCCTTGGTTTGGCAGAACCCAGTTTGTTCATCATCAGAACATCACAATGTTTAGCTTTTTTAAAATGACAAATGAGTTTTATCGTGTGTCAGTTACTGCTGCAAGTTTGTTTAGTTGCCATTCTTTGTTCTTATGCCCTGTAGTCTTTTTGTTTTTTCCACCTGGGAGTTCTTAAAATCAGGTGAAAATATTTAACTGATATTTACCTTTCAGTCTCTATATCTTGAACCAAAGAACATTTCAGAAGTGTGATTTTGGTTGCTACAGATCCATGGCAGCATGCTATTTTAATGAAAGTTTTGCCTTGTTGCACATAGAAAATAAAATGTATGACAATAATAAATATCAAAGCATAAATATTCACAGCCTGTTTCCTTTCACTTGCTAAGAACGTTTTGGTGTTTTCCATCTAACCCTCTTCCCTTCCTTCAAGTCTGGGCTTTACTAAGTAAATCAGAATGAAGAGTGTACTGTGTGTGTGTGTGTGTATGTGTGTGTGTGTGTGTTTGTATTTTGGAAGGTATGGAAGAGCTTGCCAGGGAGAGCAGAAGGGAAGTACTGAAGATTGGTAAAATTTATATTGAAAGGCAAGCAAATGACTCATGGAAGATAGACTGAATCCCAAGAAAGCAAGAATAAAGCATGAGAGTGTTGAAGTTTCTTAGTGAATATTAGTAGAGATTTTGAGGAACAGCTGCTTATGGGAGAGGGATGTTGAAATGAAAGATAGGAAAAAGCCACTGTAGAAGTTTTGCTCTGCACTAAGGATGTATCTTCTCACCACATCCTCTACAGTTAACCTGGTTTTCTGAAGTAGATTTTAATTGCTTTTCATTACTTTTCAGTCTGTTTTCTCTGAATTTTATGTTATGCTATGACTAGGCCACAAGGGCTAAACTTAATTCAAACTACCAAAATACTCAGGAACACCAGGAGACATTTGCTATTCTGACAATTTTTTATAGGTTATTAGGAAGGTTGTTTTTTTTTGCTCGATAAAGGACAGAAATGGTATGGACCTAACAGAAGCAATTAAGAAGAGGTGGCAAGAATACACAGAACTGTACAAGAAAGATCTTCATGACCAAGATAATCAGGGTGGTGTGATCATTCACCTAGAGCCAGACATCCTGTAATGTGAAGTCAAGTGGGCCTTAGGAAGCATCACTACAAACAAAGCTAGTGGAGGTGATGGAATTCCAGTGGAGCTATTCCAAATCTTGAAAGATGATGCTGTGAAAGTGCTGCACTCAATATGCCAGCAAATTTGGAAAACTCAGCAGTGGCCACAGGACTAGAAAAGGTCAGTTTTTGTTCCAGTCCCAAAGAAAGGCAATGCCAAAGAATGCTCAAACTACCACTCAATTACACTCATCTCACATGCTAGTAAAGTAATGCTCAAAATTCTCCAAGCCAGGCTTCAGCAATATGTGAACCGTGAACTTCCAGATGTTCAAGCTGGATTTAGAAAAGGCAGAGGGGGAGGAGCTAAGATGGCAGAGGAGTAGGACGGGGAGAATACTTTCTCCCCTACAAATTCATCAAAAGAACATTTAAACGCTGAGTAAATTCTACAAAACAACTTCTGAATGCTGGCAGAGGACATCAGGCACCCAGAAAAGCAACCCATGTCTTCGAAGGGAGGTAGGAAAAAATATATAAGACAAAAGAGGGAGGGACGGAGCTCCGTCCCAGGAAGGGAGTCTTAAAAAGAGAGAAGTTTCCAAACACCAGGAAACCGTCTCACTGCTGAATCTGTGCCTAGCCTTGGAAGCACAGAGGGCAACATAACAGGGAGGGAAAATAAATAAACAATTAAAACCTGCAGATTACAAGCCCTACCATAACTCCCCCAGCGGAGAAGCAGTGCAGACGCCTGCATCCGCCATTAGCAAGCGGGGGCTGGGCAGGGAGGTGGAGCGCAGGCTGCATCGCTTAGAATAAGGATCTGGCCTGAATACCCCGAGCGCTATGTGAGCGAAATAATTTGGGCTAGCAAACCAGACTGTGGGATATCTACCATGCAAAAAGCCAGCCCTAACCTAAGACACCACCAGGCCTGCACACAGAACAAAGGACTGTACAGAGAAAGCCGGCTGCAGACCGTCCCCCTCTGGTGACAGGCAGCCAGAGCCGGAAGGGGGCAATCGCAGCCCCAGAGAGACATTATCTACAAAACTGTAAGCAGGCTTCTTTGCTAACTAAAACTTTTTGGGGGTCTGTACGGTCAACATCCACCTGAGAAGGTGCGCCAGTTGTACACCTAGATAACCGAGCGGAGGGAGGTGATAAGTCTCAGCAATCGTGATTGCCAAACACCTCATCACCTGAGCTGCTCGGACCTGGGAAGAGCACAAAACGCAGGCCCAACCGAGTCTGCGCCTCTAAGGACTACCCGAGTGCCTGAACCTGAGCCGCTTGGACACGGGAGGTGCAAGCAGCACAGGGCCGGCCATGGATGGTTCCCGGCGGAGCAACCTAGAGCCTGAGCAGTGTGGTCAGGGAGGCTACACACGCCGTGAGCCGGGGCAGATCCAGTGTGGCTCAGGCATTGTGAGCACACGCCAGTGTTATTTGTTTGCAGCGTCCCTCCCTCCCCACAGCGCGACTGAACAAGTGAGCCTAAAAAAAAAAAAAAAAAAAAAAGTGTCCACCACCATCCCTTTTGTGTCAGGGCGGAAACCAGACACTGAAGAGACCAGCAAACAGAAGAAGCTATAACAGAGGAAACTGCCTTGGAAGCTACAGGCAACAGATTAAAACCCTGTGGTTAGAACTGAATGCATAGGAAGGGGCCTATAGATCTTGAGAAATATAAGTCGGACCAAGGAACTAGCCAAAAATGAACTGACCCCACAATACCCAAAACAAAACCAGAGAAAGTCCTAGATATATTTTTACTATTTTTATGATCATTCTTTCTTTTTTTTTTAATTTTTAAAAAAATTTTAACTCCTCTATTATTCCTTTAATTTTCACTTTTATAACCTACTATTACTTTGCAAAAAAAAAAAAAAAATACCCTATTTTTTTTTTAAAAAAGCAAACTTCATATGTATATATATTTTATAATTTTTGTGACCTTTTTTTTTCTTCTTTTCTTTAACATTGTATTAGTGAAATTCCAAACTCTACTCTAGATTTTTAATTTTAGCTTTTTGGTATTTGTTATCAATTTTATACCTATATATATATATTTTTAATAATTTTTGTGACTTTTTTTCCCTCTCTCTTTCTTTCTCTTCTTTTTTTATATAACATTGTATATATGAAATTCCAAACTCTACTCTAGATTTTTAACTTTTGCTTTTTGGTATTTGTTATAAATTTTGTACCTATATTTTCTTTATAATTTTTGCGACTTGGTTTGTTTTTGTTTTTTTCTCTCTTTCTTTTCCTTCTTCTTTTCTTTAACATTGTATTTTTGAAATTCCAAACTCTACTCTAGATTTTTAATTTTTGCTTTTATGTATTTGTTACCAATTTTGTACCTTTAAGAACCCAATCTTCAGTACCCATTTTTCACTATGGAGTGAGATTACTGGCTTGACTGCTCTCTCCCTCTTTGGACTCTCCTTTTTCTCCAGCAGGTCACCTGTGTCTCCTCCCTAACCCCTCTCTACTCTATGCAACTCTGAATTTCTGTGTGTTCCAGAAGGAGGAGAACACTTAGGGAACTGATTACTGGCTGGATCTGTCTCCCTCCTTTTCATCCCCTCTTTTATCCTCCTGGCCACCTCTGTCTCCTTCCTCCTTCTTCTCTTCTCTGTATAATTCCATGAACATCCTGAGCGGTCCAGTTGTGGAGTGCACATAAGGAAGTGATTACTGGCTAGCCCGCTCTCTCCTCTATTGATTCCACCTCATCTCATTCGGGTCAGCTCTAACTCCCTCCTCCCTCTTCTCTTCTCCATGTAATGGGTGGCCCTCACGGTGGAGAAACTTTTCATCTTTAACGTAGATGTTTTATCAATGGTGCTGTATAGAAGGAGAAGTTGTGAGACTACTGTAAAAATAAGACCGGTAACTGGAAGCAGGAGGCTTAAGTCCAAACCCTAACTCCAGGGAACTCCTGACTCCAGGGAACATTAATTGACAGAAGCTCATCAAATGCCTCCATACCTACACTGAAACCAAGCACCACACAAGGGCCGACAAGTTCCAGGGCAAGACATACCAAGCAAATTCTCCAGCAACACAGGAACACAGCCCTGAGCTCCAAGATACAGGCTGCCCAAAGTCACCCCAAAACCATAGACATCTCATAACTCATTACTGGACACTTCATTGCACTCCAGAGAGTAGAAATCCAGCTGCACCCACCAGAACACCGACACAAGCTTCCCTAACCAAGAAACCTTGACAAGCCACCTGTACAAACCCACACACAGTGAGGAAATGCCACAATAAAGAGAACTCCACAAACTGCCAGAATACAAAAAGGACACCCCAAACTCAGCAATTTAAACAAGATGAAGAGACAGAGGAATACCCAGCCGGTAAAGGAACAGGATAAATGCCCACCAAACCAAACAAAAGAGGAAGAGATAGGGAATCTACCTGATAAAGAATTCCGAATAATGATAGTGAAATTGATCCAAAATCTTGAAATAAAAATGGAATCACAGATTAATAGCCTGGAGACAAGGATTGAGAAGATGCAAGAAAGGTTTAACAAGGACCTAGAAGAAATAAAAAAGAGTCAATATATAATGAATAATGCAATAAATGAAATCAAAAACACTCTGGAGGCAACAAATAGTAGAATAACAGAGGCAGAAGATAGGATAAGTGAATTAGAAGATACAATGGTAGAAATAAATGAATCAGAGAGGAAAAAAGAAAAACGAATTAAAAAAAATGAGGACAATCTTAGAGACCTCCAGGACAATATTAAACGCTACAACATTCGAATCATAGGGGTCCCAGAAGAAGAAGACAAAAAGAAAGACCATGAGAAAATACTTGAGGAGATAATAGTTGAAAACTTCCCTAAAATAGGGAAGGAAATAGTCACTCAAGTCCAAGAAACCCAGAGAGTCCCAAACAGGATAAACCCAAGGCGAAACACCCCAAGACACATATTAGTCAAATTAACAAAGATCAAACACAAAGAACAAATATTAAAAGCAGCAAGGGAAAAACAACAAATAACACACAAGGGAATTCCCATACGGATAACAGCTGATCTTTCAATAGAAACTCTCCAAGCCAGGAGGGAATGGCAAGACATACTTAAAGTGATGAAAGAAAATAACCTACAGCCCAGATTATTATACCCAGCAAGGATCTCATTCAAATATGAAGGAGAAATTAAAAGCTTTACAGACAAGCAAAAGCTGAGAGAATTCAGCACCACCAAACCAGCTCTCCAACAAATACTAAAGGATATTCTCTAGATAGGAAACACAAAAATGGTGTATAAATTCGAACCCAAAACAATAAAGTAAATGGCAATGGGATCATACTTATCACTAATTACCTTAAACATAAATGGGTTGAATGCCCCAACCAAAAGACAAAGACTGGCTGAATGGATACAAACACAAGACCCCTATGTATGCTGTCTACAAGAGACCCACCTCAAAACAGGGGACACATACAGACTGAAAGTGAAGGGCTGGAAAAAGATTTTCCATGCAAATAGGGACCAAAAGAAAGCAGGAGTAGCAATACTCATATCAGACAAAATAGACTTTAAAACAAAGGCTCTGAAAAGAGACAAAGACGGTCACTACATAATGATGAAAGGATCAATCCAAGAAGAAGATATAGCAATTATAAATACATATGCACCCAACATGGGAGCACCGCAATATGTAAGGCAAATGCTAAAAGTATGAAAGGAGAAATTAACAATATCACAACAATAGTGGGAGACTTTAATACCCCACTCACACCTATGGATAGATCAACTAAACAGAAAATTAACAAGGAAACACAAACTTTAAATGATACAATAGACCAGTTAGACCTAATTGATATCTATAGGACATTTCACCCCAAAACAATGAATTTCACCTTTTTCTCAAGTGCACATGGAACCTTCTCCAGGATAGATCACATCCTAGGCCATAAATCTAGCCTTGGTAAATTCAAAAAAATTGAAATCATTCCAAGCATCTTTTCTGACCACAATGCAGTAAGATTAGATCTCAATTACAGGAGAAAAACTATTAAAAATTCCAACATATGGAGGCTGAACAACAAGCTGCTAAATAACCAACAAATCAGAGAAGAAATAAAAAAAGAAATCAAAATATGCATAGAAATGAATGAAAATGAAAACACAACAACCCAAAACCTGTGGGACACTGTAAAAGCAGTCCTAAGGGGAAAGTTCATAGCAATACAGGCACACCTCAAGAAACAAGAAAAAAGTCAAATAAATAACCTAACTCTACACCTAAAGCAACTAGAAAAGGAAGAAATGAAGAACCCCAGGGTTAGTAGAAGGAAAGAAATCTTAAAAATTAGGGCAGAAATAAATGCAAAAGAAACAAAAGAGACCATAGCAAAAATCAACAAAGCCAAAGCTGGTTCTTTGAAAGGATAAACAAAATTGACAAACCATTAGCCAGACTCATCAAGAAACAAAGGGAGAAAAATCAAATCAATAAAATTAGAAATGAAAATGGAGAGATCACAACAGACAACACAGAAATACAAAGGATCATAAGAGACTACTATCAGCAATTATATGCCAATAAAGTGGACAACGTGGAAGAAATGGACAAATTCTTAGAAAAATACAACTTTCCAAAACTGGACCAGGAAGAAATAGAAAATCTTAACAGACCCATCACAAGCACGGAAATTGAAACTATAATCAGAAATCTTCCAACAAACAAAAGCCCAGGTCCAGACGGCTTCACAGCTGAATTCTACCAAAAATTTAGAGAAGAGCTAACACCTAACCTACTCAAACTCTTCCAGAAAATTGCAGAGGAAGATAAACTTCCAAACTCATTCTATGAGGCCACCATCACCCTAATACCAAAACCTGAAAAAGGTGCCACAAAAAAAGAAAACTACAGGCCAATATCACTGATGAACATAGATGCAAAAATCCTTAACAAAATTCTAGCAATCAGAATCCAACAACACATTAAAAAGATCATACACCATGACCAAGTGGGCTTTATCCCAGGGATGCAAGGATTCTTCAATATCCGCAAATCAATCAATGTAATACACCACATTAACAAACTGAAAAATAAAAACCATATGATTATCTCAGTAGATGCAGAGAAAGCCTTTGACAAAATTCAATATCCATTTATGATAAAAACTCTCCAGAAAGAAGGAATAGAAGCAACATACCTCAACATAATAAAAGCTATATATGACAAACCCACAGCAAACATTATCCTCAATGGGAAAAATTGAAAGCATTTCCTCTAAAGTCAAGAACAAGACAAGGGTGCCCACTTTCACCATTACTATTCAACATAGTTTTGGAAGTGTTTGCCACAGCAATCAGAACAGAAAAAGAAATAAAAGGAATCCAAATTGGAAAAGAAGAAGTAAAACTCTCACTATTTGCAAATGACATGATCCTCTACATAAAAAACCCTAAAGACTCCACCAGAAAATTACTAGAACTAATCAATGATTATAGTAAAGTTGCAGGATATAAAATCAACACACAGAAATCCCTTGCATTCCTATACACTAATAATGAGAAAATGGAAAGAGAAATTAAGGAAACAATTCCATTCACCATTGCAACGAAAAGAATAAAATACTTAGGAATATATCTACCTAAAGAAACTAAAGACTTATATATAGAAAACTATAAAACACTGGTGAAAGAAATCAAAGAGGACACTAACAGATGGAGAAATATACCGTGTTCATGGATTGGAAGAATCAATATAGTGAAAATGAGTACACTACCCAAAGCAATTTATAGATTCAATGCAATCCCTATCAAGCTACCAATGGTATTCTTCACAGAGCTAGAACAAATAATTTCACAATTTGTATGGAAATACAAAAAACCTCGAATAGCCAAAGCTATCTTGAGAAAGAAGAATGGAACTGGAGGAAACAACCTGCCTGACTTCAGGCTCTACTACAAAGCCACAGTCATCAAGACAGTATGGTACTGGCACAAAGACAGAAATATAGATCAATGGAACAAAATAGAAAGCCCAGAGATAAATCCACGCACATATGGACACCTTATCTTTGACAAAGGAGGCAAGAATATACAATGGATTAAAGACAATCTCTTTAACAAATGGTGCTTGGAAAACTGGTCAACCACTTGTAAAAGAATGAAACTAGACCACTTTCTAACACCATACACAAAAATAAACTCAAAATGGATTAAAGATCTAAACATAAGACCAGAAACTATAAAACTCCTAGAGGAGAATATAGGCCAAACACTCTCTGACATATATCACAGCAGGATCCTCTATGACCCACCTCCCAGAATACTGGAAATAAAAGCAAAAATAAACAAATGGGACCTAATTAAACTTAAAAGCTTCTGCACATCAAAGGAAACTATAAGCAAGGTGAAAAGACAGCCTTAAGAATGGGAGAAAATAATAGCAAATGAAGCAACTGACAAAGAACTAATCTCAAAAATATACAAGCAACTCCTACAGCTCAATTCCAGAAAAATAAATGACCCAATCAAAAAATGGGCCAAAGAACTAAATAGACATTTCTCCAAAGAAGACATACAGATGGCTAACAAACACATGAAAAGATGCTCAACATCACTCATTATCAGAGAAATGCAATTCAAAACCACTATGAAGTACCATTTCACACCAGTCAGAATGGCTGCAATCCAAAAGTCTACAAGTAATAAATGCTGGAGAGGGTGTGGAGAAAAGGGAACTCTCTTACACTGTTGGTGGGAATGCAAACTAGTACAGCCACTATGGAGAACAGTGTGAAGATTCCTTAAAAAACTGGAAATAGAACTGCCTTATGATCCAGCAATCCCACTGCTGGGCATACACACTGAGGAAACCAGAAGGGAAAGAGACACGTGTACCCCAATGTTCATCGAAGCACTGTTTATAATAGCCAGGACATGGAAGCAACCTAGATGTCCATCAGCAGATGAATGGATAAGAAAGCTGTGGTACATATACACAATGGAGTATTACTCAGCCATTAAAAAGAATACATTTGAATCAGTTCTAATGAGGTGGATGAAACTGGATGAAGCCAGAAAGAAAAACACCAATACAGTATACTAATGCATATATATGGAATTTAGAAAGATGGTAACAATAACCCTGTATACAAGACAGCAAAAGAGACACTGATGTATAGAACAGTCTTTTGGACTCTGTGGGAGAGGGAGAGGGTGAGATGATTTGGGAGAATGGCATTGAAATATGTATAATATCATATATGAAATGAGTCGCCAGTCCAGGTTTGATGCACGATACTGGATGCTTGGGGCTGCTGCACTGGGATGACCCAGAGGGATGGTATGGGGAGGGAGGAGGGAGGAGGGTTCAGGATGGAGAACACATGTATGCCTGTGGCGGATTCATTTCGATATATGGCAGAACCAATACAATATTGTAAAGTTTAAAAATAAAATAAAATTTAAAAAAAAGAAAAGGCAGAGGAACCAGCGATCAAATTGCCAACATCTGCTGGATCATGGAAAAAGCAAGAGAGTTCCAGAAAAACATCTATTTCTGCTTTATTGACTATGCCAAAGTCTTTGACTGTGTGGATCACAATAAACTGTGGAAAATTCTGAAAGAGATGGGAATACCAGAGCACCTGACCTGCCTCTTGAGAAACCTGTATGCAGGTCAGGAAGCAACAGTTAGAACTGGACATGGAACAACAGACTGGTTCCAAATAGGAAAAGGAGTCCGTCAAGGCTGTATATTGTCACCCTGCTTATTTAACTTACATGCAGAGTACATCATGAGAAACGATGGGCTGGATGAAGCACAAGCTGGAATCAAGATTGCCAGGAGAATATCAATAACCTCAGATTTGCAGATGACACCACCCTTATGGCAGAAAGCGAAGAAGAACTAAAGAGCCTCTTGATGAAAGTGAAAGAGGAGAGTGAAAAAGTTGACTTAAAACTCAACATTCAGAAAACTAAAATCATGGCATCCAGTCCCATCACTTCACAGCAAATAGATGGGGAAACAGTGGAAACAGTGTCAGACTTTATTTTGGGGGGCTCCAAAATCACTGCAGATGGTGATTGCAGCCATGAAATTAAAAGACGCTTACTCCTTGGAAGAAGAGCTATGACCATCCTAGATAGCATATTAAAAAGCAGAGATGTTACTTTTCCAACAAAGGACCATCTAGTCAAGGCCCTGGTTTTTCCAGTAGTCATATATGGATGTGAGAGTTGGACTGTGAAGAAAGCTGAGTGCCGAAGAATTGATGCTTTTGAACTTTTTGTGGTGTTGGAGAAGACTCTTGAGAGTCCCTTGGACTGCAAGGAGATCCAACCAGTCCATCCTAAAGGAGATCAGTCCTGGGTGTTCATTGGAAGGACTGATGTTGAAGCTGAAACATCAATACTTTTGCCACCTGATGCAAAGAGCTGACTCATTTGAAAAGACCCTGATGCTGGGAAAGATTGAGGGAAGGAGGAGAAGGGGATGACAGAGAATGAGATGGTTGGATGGCGTCACCGACTCAATGGACATAAGTTTGAGTATACTCCGGGAGTTGGTGATGGACAGGGAGGCCTGGCGTGCTGTGATTCATGGGGTTGCAAAGAGTCGGACAAGACTGAGCGACTGAACTGAACCCGCCATTCTCTGCCTCTCGTAACCGTAAGTCTTATCTCTCTCTCTCTTTCTTTTTTTATGAGTTTTGTTTTTAGGTTTCACATGTAAATGAGGTCATATAGTGTTTATTTTTCTCTGTCTGACTTATTTCACTTAACCTAATATCTTCAGGTCCTAGGAAGGTTTTTTTTCTTTTTTTTTAATCAAAGAAGGACAATGGTAAGGGGCAATGCATTTTTTTTAAATATGCATATTTCCCATATTAATAATTTTGTGAAACTTCGGAAGGACTCTACTATGAAGTATTTAATATTGCCATCCCCCTAAGATCTTCCTGAAATCAGAAACTCCTTTGCCACAGTCTTTCAGCATGTTTCTTACATGTCTGTTACTGTACTTCATTCATTCTACCTAACTTGTTTTTGCAAAGAAACTTCTTAATGTGAAAGCAATATATATTGCCTTGGATTCCCCCCACTCCACTTTATTGAAGTATAATTGACAGATAAAATTGTAATACATTTTATATTAAATGTATAATAATAAAGTACACAACATGATAATTTGATATCATATACACTGTGAAAGGATTTCCACAGTCAAGTTAATTAACACATCTTCCTTCACCTCACATAGTTACTTTTTTTGTGGTGACTGTGGGAATATTAAAGAGTTATTCTCAGCAAATTTCAAGTACATAATACAGTTTTGTTCATCACAGTCACCATGCTGTACATTAGATTCTCAGAATTTGCTCATCTTATAATTTTAAGTTTGTACCCTTTTACTAACCTCCCCCATCAGCCCACTACCACCATCACTACCCCTTGGCAACCACCAATAGACTTTCCGTTTCTATTAGTTTGGCTTTCTTAGATTCCACATGTAAGTAAGATCATACAGTACTTGTGTTTCTCTGTCTAACTTGTTTCTCTTAGCATAATTCCAAACTCTAGGTTCATCCACGTTATCACACATGTCAGGATTTCTTTCTTTTCATGGCTGAATAATATTCCACTGCATATATACACCATATTTTCTTTATCCATTCATTTATTGATGGACATTTACATTGTTTCCATATCTTAGTTCAGTCACTCAGTCTGACTCTTTGCCACCCTCATAGACTGCAGCACACCAGGCTTCCCTGTCCATCACCAACTCCTGGAGCTCACTCAAACTCATGTCCATTGAGTTGCTGATGCCATCCAACCATCTCATCCTCTGCTGTCCCCTTCTCCTCCCACCTTCAATCTTTCCCGGCATCAGGGTGTTTTCCAATGAGTTAGTTCTCCACATCAGGTGGCCAAAGTATTGGAGTTTCAGCTTCAGCATCAGTCCTTCCAGTGAATATTCAGGACTGATTTCCTTTGGATTGACTAGTTTGGTCTCCTTGCAGTCCAAAGGACTCTCAAAAGTCTTCTCCAACACCACAGTTCAAAAACATAAATTTTTCAGCGCTCAGCTTTCTTTATAGTCCAACTCTCACATCCATACATGACTACTGGAAAAACCATAGCTTTGACTAGACAGACCTTTGTTGGCAAAGGAATGTCTCTGCTTTTTAAGTTGTCTAGGTTGGTCATAGCTTTTCTTCCAAGGAGTAAGCATCTTTTAATTTCATAGCTGCAATCACCGTCTGCAGTGATTTTGGAGCCAAAAAAAATAAAGTCTGACACTGTTTCCATTGTTTCCCCATCTATTTGCCATGAAATGATGGGACCAGATGTCATGATCTTAGTTTTCTGAGTGTTGAGTTTTAAGCCAACTTTTTCACTCTCCTCTTTCACTTTCATCAAGAAGCTCTTTAGTTCCTCTTCACTTTCTGCCATAAAGGTGGTGTCATCTGCAAATCTGAGGTTATTGATATTCTCCTGGCAATCTTGATTCCAGCTTGTGCTTCATCCAGCCCAGCATTTCGCATGATGTACTCTGCATAGAAGTTAAATAAGCAGGGTGACAATATACAGCCTTGATATACTCTTTTCCCAATTTGGAACCAGTCTGTTGTTCCGTGTTTAGTTATAACTGTTGCCTCTTGACCTGCGTACAGATTTCTCAAGAGGCATGTCAGGTGGTCTGGTATTCCCATCTCTTTTAGAATTTTCCCCAGTTTATTTTGATCCACACATTCAAAGGCTTTGGTGTAATTAATAAAGCAGAAGGAGACGTTTTTCTGGAACTCTCATGATTTTTTATGATCCAGCAAATGTTGGCAATTTGATCGCTGGTTCCTCTGCCTTTTCTAAATCCAACTTGACCATCTGGAAGTTCGCGGTTCATGTATTGTTGAAGCCTGGCTTGGAGAATTTTGAGCATTGCTTTGCTTGCATGTGAGATGAGTGCAATTTTGCAATAGTTTGAATGTTCTTTGGCATTTCCATGTCTTGATTTACTATAAATAATGCAATGAGTGTGGGAGTGCAGATATCTCTTCAAGGTAATGATTTCATTTCTTTTGGATAAATACCTAGAAGTTGGATTGCAGGACCATAGTGTTCTATTTTTAGTCTAGCTTGGATTTATTTTTTATATTTATATATTTATTTTATTTTTCTTAAAGTATAGTTGTTTTACAATGTTGTTTTAGTTTCAGGTGTACAGCAAAGTGATTCAGTAATACATGTAATATATCTCTTTTTTTAAAGATTCTTTTCCTTATAGCTTATTACAAATATTGAGTATAGTTTCCTATGCTATACAGTAAGGCCAGGTTGGTTATCTATTTTATATACAGTAGCACAAGTATGTTAATCCCAAACTCGGTAATTTATCACTCCCTCCACCCCTCTCCCCTTTGATGACCATAAATTTGTTTTCCATGTCTGTGAGTCTATTTCTATTTTGTATAAGTTTATTTGTATCTTTTTTTTCTTTTAGATTCCACGTATAAGCAATATTATATGATATATATCTTTCTGTGTCTGGCTTACTTCACTTAGTATAACTTGCAAGTCCATTCATGTTGCAAGAAATGACATTATTTCCTTCTTTTTTATGGCCAAGTAATATTTAGCTTGAATTTATCCTTTTTTAAAAAATATTTTTATTTTTGGCTGCACTGTCTTCATTGCTGAACATTGGCTTTCTCTAGTTGAGGTAAGCGGCGGCTACTCTTCATTGCAGGGTGTGGGCTTCGGGTTGCAGTGGCTTCTCTTATTGCAGAACACAGGCTCTAGGCATGCAGGCATCAGTAATTGTGGCACACAGGCTCCATAGTTGCAGTTCAAGGGCCCTAGAGCACACAGGCTTCAGTGCTTGTGGCTCGTGGGCTCTAGAGTGTGGGCTCAGTGGTTCTGGGCCATGGGCTCAGTTACTCCACAGCATGTAGAATCTTCCTGGACCAGGGATCAAACCCATGTTCCCTCCATTGGCTGGCAGAGTCTTAGTCACTGTGCCATCAGGGAAGTCCTGAATTTATCTTCACTGAGCTCACTGAAGACAGAGGCCATACCTTATTTACAAAACAACATCACGGCAATTAACAGCATAGGCTTTGAAGTGCCTATTTCCCTCTAGGCAGTTATGAACCTTAAATGAATAGATGTGTGAAAGTGTTTAACACAGTTCCTGGCACACACAGTATTCAACCAATGGTAACTGTAATTAAAGATATGTCTACTTTATTACTTGAATCCCTGCCATGCAACACAGGAGGATTTGTCGCCAAACAACAAATCAGGGCTAGGGTGAGAGAAAACTACAGAAGGAATCCAGGAGCAAGCACTGTACCTTACTGTACAATTATTGCTTTACTGTACCTTTATTTTCCTTTGTGACCTTACAGTTTGGACTCCCTGAGGCTGCAGTGGGGGCTTGAGGCCTGCTTCTAACCCAAATGAGCCTTGTTGGTGGTAGGGTAGAGGGAAAGAGTGTCTTCTGTTAGTTCCAGGGCCTCTCTGGGACTTCTGAGCCTCTCGGGGGAATTCCAGTTCAATCTCCAGTTCTTTCTCCCCTCTTCCCCTCTCCAACAATGTCTCTGGAGAATCTCCAACTGATGGGACCTTCCAGTGACTAACCTGTACCTTCAACGGGGTCCCCCGGAGTTGAGGACTTAACACCACCTCCTGCATGAAGCACTTCTTGTTTCCCCAGGTCAGAATGAGGCTCTCCTGTTACAGCACTTAGTACTTATTGCCGTATCCTATCTGCTGGCTTTATTTTGTTTGTCTCCCCTGTGAATTGCCAGGTCTCTGAGAGCAAAGTATGGCTCTGGTTCCTGCTTGATCAGTACAGTGAGCTGTACATACGTTCCCAAGTTATAACTGTTATATTGAATTCTACCAAAGCCAGTCTTGGAATTGCAGCCTCCAGCTGAACGATAAGTCCAGACCTTACCCTAAGCTCTAAGATTCTCTCTTAATCCCCAGAGCTCTAAGATACAAACTTCTGCTCCCTATAGGAGAACACAGCCACTGGGCAATTGACAGCCTGGGGTTCATGGTGGACTCACTGTAAGAAGTTTCTAGCAATAGATTTCAAAAACCTAGCAGGAATACAGTAAAACAAAACAAAACAAAATCCCTTTATTTAGGAAATAGGGATTTATAAAATATTAACAGCAAACATTTTCCTCTTCATAATTTAAAGTTCATTTTTTTATACCACCCAGCTATTACACAGAAGCATTGTGGAAACTGAATACCTGTAACAGCTGGAAACAGTCTGAAAGAAGTCTGACTCTATTAGCAGCTTAAACTTTGTTCTAGTAGTTACATAAAAATAATAAGGCAAGATTTTATTTGTTCCCAAATATGATTATGTGGAATCATCAAACATGCACAAAATTGTAACATTTTCATTCACAATTATCATTACCACATAGTTTGCTAAAGTGCTTGGCCCAAAATAACAATTTTCTAGATATTATTCTGAGTTTAATGGAATTTAGGTGAAATAACATTTCAGGAAAAGTTTGTCAACTTGACAATTTGCTTTTCTTATTTGGCCTGGGAAAAAAAATTACCCTTTCAACTTCATCAGCATCTGTTCCTCCACTTGGACCTCAGTGCTGCTTGAAGAGTGCTAAAGTGTCTCCTCTTGATTTCATGTGGCTTTTCACAAATCCAGTTAACTTCTGGAACCCCTCCATTAGCCCGTCCCCAGTGACGGCACAGCAGGGCTGCACGCACCAGTTCCGGTCACTGCAGAGTTGCTTCACTTTGAACATCCTGGTGATGTCCTCGGCACTTAGAGCTCCAGGCATATCTTGTTTGTTGGCTAACAGGACCACAGGCACATTTTTAATGTACTCATTCTTCAAGATGTGCTCAAACTCTTTCCTGGAGTCTTCAAGTCGCTGTGTGTCTGTACTGTCCACAACATACACTAGCCCATCAGTGTTCTCACAGTAGAGGCCCCACGTGGCTCTCATTTTCTCTTGTCCTCCAACGTCCCAGACCGTGAGCGAGACACCTTTTGCCAACTCAATCATCTCCACATTGAAACCTACTGTTGGGATAGTCACAATATCCTTATTAAGCTTCAATTTGTAAAGGAGAGTAGACTTCCCAGCAGAGTCAAGTCCCAGAAGAAGAATTCGGGCTTGCTTGGCTTTAGGCTTTTTAGAATTCAACAGACCCATTTTAGGCTTTTTAAATTTTTCTTTAAAGATCTTTTCTTATGGCCGGAGCCAGTTTCCTTTCCAGGTCCTGCATGAAAATGTTAAGAAAGAAGAGAGCAAAGGCTTCACGATATAGTCTTAGAATAGGAACTTACATGCATTTATGTTGTAGCTTATCGACTTGATTATGGGCAAACAATGTTTTATTTGCAGTCCCAGCCAATCCTGAGGAATCTACGGTGTGAGTAACCAGCCAGTGTCATAGAAGCTCAAAGGGGAAATTCTTTGTGAGTGAGTAGGACTTAGGAGGGGCCTGCCTGTGTGACACTGCAGCTTGTTCTCCTCCCAACGTTGGGAAGCTAGGGAAATCAAAGATTTGGACAGAACATGGTTTTGGTAGCAGGATAAAAACTTAAATGTACAAGTGGTTTGTAGCAGTTCTCTAGTTGCTTGACTGTTTATCTTACCCCAGTTGTAAATAAATAACCAGACTTTTGAAGTCATGAAGGGAGAGTTTATCTCACACTGCCCTGAGCAGTATCTTTAGTACTTTCCAGATTACTCAATAAGAAACCTTAAACCACCCAAAGTTACCTGAACCTTACTCCCATAATCATATAGAGAATCACTTCTTTAATCTTCTTGGTAGGAAATTTACATTATTCACAAGACCAGATTTATAGGAGAGGGAAGTTTGTAACACAAACACTTTAAAAATTAAGCAGTCCAATTAAAGGTGGCAAATTGAATACATGTATTTATCTCCTCTCCTTCTCAAGACTCCACCAAAATGATGGTAAAAGAGTAAAAAGAAAATATAAACTCACACCAAGAGCAGCAGAGTCCATTGGAGGATGAGAGATTTCCACATCTCTCTGGAAGGTGAAATGTAGACAGAAGATGAATAGTAACTGATGCAGCAGGATAAAGCTGAGGCTTAGCGGGCTGATGCAGAGGATACAGAGGGAAGGGGCGAAATGCATGACGGAAAACAGAGGGTTAACTAAAAGTCTGAATAAGGAACAGAAAACACACAAACACACACCCCTCTGCTGGGTGACCATTCAGAATGAAATGTTACTCCCTAGGCCAGAAACAGAAAGGCTTTTCTACAGAAATTGTATGATGTCAGAGAAGAGACCTTTATGTTTTGACAGTTGGGAGTTTCCACATCCTGATACCTAACTCAAAATTTAATTAACCTATAGCCAATCTGGCAATTGCATGTACACGGAGGTACCAGTCAGCCTTCAGTGCACAGAGGTTTTCATACTTAATGTAACATGTCTTCAAATGAGAGAAAGACCAAAATAAAAGTAAGAAGGTTTTAAGAAAGCTTTAACAGAGGTAATGCAGGGAACAGAAGAAAATTTTCAGTAAGTTCTAATATTTCAATGAAAAAAAAAGGGAAAGTGTTAACTACTCGGTTGCATCCAACTCTTTGTGATCCCATGGACTGTAGCCCGCTAAGCTCCCCGTTCATGGGATTTTCCAGGCATGAATATTAGAGTGGATTTCCATTCCCTCCTCCAGGGAATCTTCTCGATCCAGGGACCGAACCCAGGTCTCTTGCGTTGCAGGAGAATACTTCACCATCTGAGCCAGTATTTCCATAGAAATTTGCAAAAGTATTGTATCCATAAAACAAGAAATGGATGTTATTTAAAAGGCTACTCAAAAAACAAAAACAGAACTCTTGGAAATTAAGAACATGGTTTCCAAAATTTTAAAAGATCAATAATAGGTTAGAAGAAAACCTTTTAAAAAGTAGAAGGTAAAAAGTATGAAAGAAAAGATGAGATGTAGAAAATCAATCCAGAAGTTTCAAAGTCTGACTTTTAGGACTTTATTCCAAAAGGAACAGAAAACATGCAAAGAGGAAATTATCAAAGAAAAAATAGTCATATTATTTGTTATTATTTGCATATTATAAGCTAAAGAATAAACTTTCCAGGTTAAAAGGCTTCCCTCAATGCCTTTTAAAAGAACAGTACTAAGGCATAGGGCTTCCCCAGTGGCTCAGTGGTAAAGAATCTGCCTGCGATGTAGAAGACGCAGGAGATGTGGGCTCAATCCCTAGGTAAGGAAGATCCCCTGGGGGAAGAAATGGCAACCCACTCCAGTATTCTTGCCTGGAGAATCCCATGGACAGAGGATCCTGGCAGGCTACAGTCCATAGCATTGCAAAGAGTCTGACATGACTGAAGTGAGTGAGCACGCTCTCACATACTAAGGCATATAATATACATGCTTTGTTTTCATTAAAACTAAAATTTTATTTTTTAATTAAGTAGACTATTCTAGGTGTAGAAAATGCACTTGTGATGAAATTAAACTTTTAAAAAACTATTAAATTCTTAACGAACTCACTGTATCTCTGAAACCACAGGTATTATTTTCATTCATTTATTCATCCATCCATCCATTTTTTCAACAAATGTATATATTGATTGCCTACTGTGTGAACTACAATGTGCTAGATTTCAGGGAGGACACAAAGATAAATTAGACCTGCCCTTAGGTGGCTTTCTATGGGGAAAAAGTTAAAAGATGTGAATAAAAATAATAATGCAAAGTTTTTAAAAATGCCAATGCTATTAGAAGAGGAAAGCTAATATATTCTGGAAATTCAAAGATTACTTCAGGATGGAAGGCATTAGGGAAATCACTGTAGAGAAGGGTCAACCTCACACCAGGCCTCCTAGAGATGGTGTAGGAGAAGTATATTAAAGAGATGGTCTGTATGAGCAAAGTCTCAGAAATGGGAAAACATAGGATGTATATGGAAAAACAACAGGATGCAAGCATGCATGTATAGTGTTTTTGTTCCTAAAACATGTTTAACTATCATGAGAAAACCATCAGACAAATCTAGACTGTAGGACATGCTACAAAAAAACACACCTGGAGTTCAAAATACCTCTGTGTCATGAAAGACAGAAAAAAAAAAAAAAAAGGAGCAGAAGAATTATCTAAATTAAGATACACTTAAGATACATGACCCCTAAATGCATTGTGTGATCTTTGATTTGATCCTTTGTCCAAAAAAACTATTATTATTATAATTGGGGGCATTTGATGATGACTATCCTTCATATATTATTATATCTATAAATTGTGTATTAGATGTTGTTATCAGTGTTAAATTTCTTGAGAGAAATGATGATATTGTGGTTATGCAAGAGGATGTCCTTGTTCTAAAGAGATACATGCCAATGTACTTAGGGATGATACCAGCAAGTTAATTTCAACTGGCTCAGCACACACAAGCACGTACACACATGGAGAAGAAATAGGGCAAAAATCAGTAACTGGTAGTTGAGGTGAGGAGTTTTTGGTGTTCATTATACTATTTTAAAACTCTCCTTTAGTTTTGAAAATCAAAATAATATGTAGGAAAAAAAGAATATAATTGAAATAAGCTAATCAAATAAGGCTGCAGTCTGCAGTAATGTAAAGAATAATTCAGCTTACACATGTGGTCAGACTGTATTTCCCAAGATGAATTTAAGGACTCTGCAGTACCAGCTCGCCTCCATCTCTGTACTTTCAATAAATTAAATTTTAAAAGAAAAAATGTAACACATATTTCATATTAAACTTGATATGTTCCTTATGAGATCTGATGTTAGTACTGGGGTAAAACTTTTATTTTTGCCTATAATGAGGATAATCATACATAAATGCCTTTACTCTGTTTCCCATTTAACCAATTGTACCTTATTTTCAGGGTAGTCAACCTGATGAGGGGTTAAATTCTGGATGAATATTATATCCAAATGAAAATACAATTTCTGTAAAAGGAAGTAATTTCTTTCTCAGTGTTAATTTTCATGAAAAATTCTACAAATGTTTCAACAGTCTTTCCTACTGTCCTACAACACTTAAGGATTCATTTGTCCTGGCCAAACCTGACGAAAGGCAAGGTATTTGTTTTCTGTGAATCATTCTGAGGTTGTGCAAATAAAGATAGAATTGCAAGAGTGTTACTCGCAAGCTCTGTTGTATCACCAAGAAATTTGTTTTAAAATTCAGGAATGAAGGAAACTTTTAAAAAAATTTCTTGCTGTGGAGATGGGAGGTCTGACTTTAGAAACTCGACCATGTACTGACCAAGTGAAGATAATAGAAGCTCATCTCTTAGAAGACAGTGGCAGCTTATTCTATTAACTTTATTTTTTACAGATAAAGAAGAATTGGGATGTGGTTGTGTGACTTGCTTAGTTTATGCAGACTTGGAACATCCCTAGTTTTCTTGTGATGACTTTTTGTTCGGTCTTTTTAAAAACGAACTTTTGGAAAACTGAATTATAGCATACAGATAGAAATATGCAAAAATCATAAACCTACAGCTCAATGAGTCACAAATTGAAAACATCCATATATCTACCAGTGAGACCAGGCTTAAATTTTAATTTTCCATTTTCATTGCAAGTAAAAAGTCCAGACCTCAAGCATTTCTGTACTGAGCTGTCAAAAATATGCTCTGTTCTCAAAAAGATGTCATGCGAACAACAGGTATTTATTATCCCAGTTGAGATTCTTTGATGCTGCAAAAAAATGATATTCCAACCATGAAACTCTTCCAAGTGCCATTTTCTCCAGGAAAGAACCCGCCCTTACATTCACATCACCAAAGGAGGAGAGCTTTTCTCTCACATGGGCAGACCACTGGATCTGAGCTCATATCCAGCCCCTGGCACTTACTAAGTGCTGAATGATGACAAAAACAGGGGTGTTGTGATAGTTTATTATATTACATTTTATAAATGTGAAAACATATCATAGAACATGGCACATGGTTGATGAAATTTTCTTCCTCTCCTCTGACAAGTTTTGTTTATCAGCTAACATTTTAAAAGACCTGCAATCCTTGCTTATCATGATAGTCATTTCATGATGTATGTTAAGTCAAATCATTATGCTGTACACCTTAAACTTATACAGTGCTATAGGTCAGTTATAGCTCAGTAAAACTGGAAGGAAAAAAAAAATCTGCAACTTTTAACCTTTTCCAGACAAGGAACAAGTTCAGAGTCCTATCAGAGTACTGTATTCCCTTGGCAGAATAAAACACTGTGTGCTGAACCCCTTCCCCAGCACCCCAACATTGTTATCCCGCTTTCCAAATAAGATGAAAATGAACAAGGGTGCAATCCAACGCCACTGAAATGAGCAGAGGGACAGTCTGAGGGCTGTGTCTGGAACTAGGGAGAGGCAGTCACTCTTCACCTTGATAAAGATGGGCATTTATACAAGAACAGATGACTCAGATATCTTTGGCCCCAGCTACATGTGAAGCTCTCAGTATCCTCTGAATGTCTGCCCAGCTAGCAGCAAGGGGAACCCGAAGAACTGGGCCATGCAACCTGACCACCATGAACCGAATTGACTCCCTTTTCATGTCAATCATCCAAATCATAGGTTTGCATAGGTCAGCAAATTCTTTTAAAAATTATTTTAAGATCCCCATTCTTTATAGCCACTCATTTCTCTTCAAACGCACAATCTGTGATTATTCATTGAATATTTATTGGGCACACACAAAATGGCAAGCACTGTATATCTGCTACAAACAGAATAAGTGAGACTTTACCCTTTAAGAAGCAACTGAGTATTGAACTATTTTTTTAAATATTTTAAAAAAATACTCTATGATCAACCTTGCTATTTATAAAATATTTTATTTTAAAAACAATATTAAAATGTTTAAAAATCATCTGAAACATTTACAAATCTAATTATGAATTTACTTTTATTTTCTATCTTTGTTTATATATATATATAATTTAATCGTGATACACTTTATTCATCAAAGTTATATTGAGAACATAATATATCTAGATTTAATACAAGATGTTAGCAATACATACAGTTCAATCAAAACAGTCTCCATTTTCAAGTAGTCTAATGAAGAAGATAAATATGTGGTGTGAATATTGTTATAAATAAGGTAATAGAACCTTAAGGAAGCACAGGAGCCATCAAAAAGAAGGGTGAAATAGCGCATTGTGTCCAGGGAACTGGAAGCAGTTCTTAACTGGAGCTGAGAAGTGTGAGGGCAGTAGAGTGAGGGGAGAGGGTCTGCAGGTCAGTGTCAAGCACCGTGGCTCAAGCTTGGGGCACCCACATCATTTATCATCCACACTTGGACAGTTTTGAAAGTGGAAGTGTTGCCAATAATGAAGATTCCAGAAAACTGGTGTAAACAAAGATAACCTTTGAATAACTGAACTGTATGATCTTGCCCAGCTTCATGAGAGGACACTGGAGTCAGCTTCAGGATAAAAAATCAGAGGGCCAGGTCTGCATAGCTGCTTCTCACATACTTCTACTGTCATTCACTGACATTCTCCTTTCCAGTCTTTCTAGAGAATAAACTAAGAAATCAGAGTTGTACACTAGAAGAAGCTGAATCCTAATCTGTCAATGAGGGAAACCAAATTGGGAAACCTACGTCATGCAGCAGAATCAGTCCTTAAAGACTCAGAAATAGACAGAATCAAGCCAGAAACTGGGCTAAGGGAAGATAATTAAAATGCTGAGGCCTTGTCAGTACAAGTGGGGGTAAAATACAGGACACCAGATAAGTGTGAATTGCAAATGAACAATGAAGAACTTTTTAGTGTAAGTATGTTCCAAATATTAAATGGGCTATACCTAAAATAAAGGAGCATTCATTGCTTATCTTAAATTCAAATTTAATTGGTTGTTGTTTATTTTTATTTGCTGAATATAGCAACCTTACTTGGGATGGACACAGACCCCAGGAATGCTTCTCTACAAAGGAAAGAGAGAGGTGTAGAGAAGACAAATACTGGCTTCTCCCTTGTCCCTGCCGTGTGAGTTTCCAATGGTGTTTCTTACTAGCAGAATCTAACTGGAAGCCAACTGGCAAAAAAAACACTTAGGAAATGTTGGATTTCAGGCCCCTAGTCACAACAATACAGAGCAGAGGATAGAATAAGGCCTCTGGAGATAACATAATTAGAAATCCTTTACATGAACGAAATAAAATTTTAGTTTAAAATATTTATGAAAACAAAGATGCCTCTTGGTTAATGTCTTTCTGGACATGCTTTTGATTGCCTACTTTGGTGCTCAGACATTTTGACTACTTCTTTTGAAATGGGTAAAAGACAGCAATGATAATTGGAAAGTGCTGCTGCTGCTGCTGTTAAGTCACTTCATTTGTGTCCAACTCTGTGTGATCCCATAGACTGCAGCCCACCAGGCTCCCACGTCCCTGGGATTCTCCAGGCAAGAACACTGGAGTGGGTTGCCATTTCCTTCTCCAATGCATGAAAGTGAAAAATGAAAGTGAAGTCGCTCAGTTGTGTCCGACTCTTAGCGACCCCATGGACTGCAGCCCACCAGGCCCCTCCGTCCATGGGATTTTCCAGGCAAGAGTACTGGAGTGGTACTCTTCTCTGACTGGAATGTGAGGTGTCGTAAGAAAAAGAGGTCCACTCGGAAGTACCATAGGAATGCAGAAGGACTGTTCATTCTGACCAGAAGTCCTTTTCAGGATGAGTGGCCTTTGAATGATATCTCATTTGCATAATGAAAGAGGAGGAAAGGGAAAGGCCTTCCCAGATGGACAATGAAATTGAAATCAGAGGAGAGGAAGTGTGCAGTGTGTTCTGGGAATAGCTGAGGTTTGATATAGCTGAGTAAAGAGGATGTGTGGGTGTGGGATGGGGATCAAATCTGGTCATGTGTGAAGAGCACCTTGTTTGGAGGATGCTTGAATACCAAATTAACAATTTGGTTTTTGATCTGCCATATAATGCATAAGCAATGGGGACTCATTCAAAGACACTGAAGCCAAGGAAATAGTTAGATTTGAACCACGTGTATTTGAAGCCAGATTAATGGATGAGATTTCTCAGGAAGCAAATATAGAGAAATGGGTCTCAACCTTGTAGAGCCCATAGCCCTTATTGATAAACAAGGTGCCCATCACAGATACCCATCTTGGGGAATCTTTATGACACTTACTATAAATCACTGCTTTCTTCTGCTTACCCCTGCCACATCCAGTTTTGTCAAAGTTTCTTTTTCTAATATTTTGAAATAAATAATAAGCTTCTCTCTCCTAAATCAAAATATGTAATTCCAAAAACGTTTTGTTTATCAAATTCTATTAATGCCGTACTCATAAGCTATTTGGAGAAGGCAATGGCAACCCACTCCAGTACTCTTGCCTGGAAAATCCCATGGACGGAGGAGCCTGGTAGGCTGCAGTCCATGGGATCACGAAGAGTCAGACATGACTGAGTGGCTTCATTTTCACTTTTGACTTTCCTGCTTTGGAGAAGGACATGGCAACCCACTCCAGTGTTCTTGCCTGGAGAATCCCATGGAGAGAGGAGCCTGGTGGGCTGCCGTCTACGGGGTTGCACAGAGTTGGACATGACTGAAGTGACTTAGCAGCAGCAGCAGCATAAGCTATTTGAGGTAATTGTTCAAAGTTATTTCATGAACAGTTTGGCAAAGCACATTATTTCTCATTGTAGTTAAAAAGAAATCAAAGTTTTAAGAGGACAGGGTGGGATAATAACATCTACATGATGTAGTTGTTATGACTTCATGCTTCTTCCAAGTAAAATGGAGTAGGACCCCATGGTCCTTGCCTTCCCCCCACCTTCATCTCCTCTGTCTGCTTTTTGTCTGTGGAAAATTTTAGTCAAAGAATAAGTTTAATCAGATAAATGAGAAATGCGGAAACAAAGGAAAACAGTCAAAGGAGACAATAATGATCATGTAGTCATTAAACCTAGTCAAGGGCCTTTAGTTCTTTCTCAAGGACTATAGATAATATTCTGGGCCATATTCTGTGAGCTGTCTTATAGACACTGAAACCCCAGGGTGGAAAAGTTAACTACATGATGACCAGACTGTACCCAGGATATGAGCTTCCACACTTCTGAGAATTGGCCACAAAGAAATGGAAACAAATGGACCCTGGAACTGAAGATTGTTTTATTATTGGTCATGGGAATAGCAGACAGGTTTATATTTGCTTGCTCAAATGAACAAGGTTTATATTTGCTTGGTCAAATGAATATTCATTGGAAGGACTGATGCTGAAGCTGAAGCTCCAATACTTTGGCCACTGGATACAGACACATTGGAAAAGACTTGATAACTCATTGGAAAAGACTCTGCGGAAGATTGAGGGCAGGAGGAGAAGGGGACCACAGAGGATGAGATGGTTGGATGGCATCACCAACTCAATGGACATGAGTTTGAGCAAAATCTGGGAAATGGTGAAGGACAGGGGATCGTGGTGTCCCACAGTCCATGGGGTCTCAAAGAGTTGTACACGACTTAGCAACAGAACAACAAAAACAATGAGATTTATTGTTAGCAACTTTTTTGAGAGGTAATGTAAAGTTGCATCTTGACTCCTTGCAAAAGAGTACTATGCTCCATTTCCAGTGTCTGATGGTTAATTTTATGTGTCAATTTAAAGGGGTATGCCCAGGCAAAACATTACTTCAGGGTGTGTTAGTGAGAGTATTCCAGGAAGCGGTTAGCATTTGAGTCAGTAAACTGAGTAAAAAAGTTTGTCCTCACCAATGCAGGAGGGTATCATCCAATCCATCAAGCACTTGATAGAACAAAAAGGCAGCTGCTGCTGCTCAGTCACTTTCGTCATGTCCAACCCTTTGTGACCCTATAGGCTGTAACCCACCAGCCTCCTCTGTCCATGGAATTCTCCAGGCAAGAATACTGGAGTAGGTTGCTATGCCCTCCTCCAGGGGATCTTCCCAACCAGGGACTGGACCTACATCTCTTGTGTTTCCTGCATTGGCAGGCAGATTCTTTTACCTGGGAAGCGGGCACAGAGGCTACTAAGAAGCCTAGTGGAAGAATCTGTGACTCTGTCTCAGGTCAAGGGAACCTTCCCAGGGCTGCTGCATCGTGCTGAGTCTGAGGCCCAGTGCATCATGCATGTTAGAGACAAATGGTAATCCAATATTCTCCAAGACTTGGACCTTTCTTGGAGAGTTCAGCTTGTGGGGGGCTTCCTTTCTTGAAAGCCACAGCTTTCTTTTCCATCAAAATATTCCTCCTATGGAGAGTTGCTTCCCTAGAGGTTTGGGCAAAAAGGGCCCTGAACAGAATCTTGATACCTTCTCTATGTCAGCTACCCTCCAGAGTTTCTATTTCAGGTTGGAGAACTGCCTCCATTCCTCAGATCATGTGTTGGAGCTAGCTGGCCAACATCAACCAGTTCGATGACCTGACCAAGCTTGTCCCCAGCTGGGGTTATTAGCTTCTTGCTTTTCCTCAAATGTTTACTGATGATGTTCGCTCCCACCCACATATACATGGTCTCCAGAATCCTTGTTACAGGCTCACAATAATCCAGTATCTGACACAGCCTATGAATAACAAACATCAGTTTCATAAGGAAAGAGGAGGGGCATAACCTCTCAGCTGTGATCCAGAACACCAAATAAGTACATTTGTAGTATAGAAATAGCATGATTAAATAATGTTCAGGGAGCCCCCAAATTATAAGCCAGTCACCCAAGAATCCCAAGTCACGGGGAAAGGCAAGGAAATTTGTAGACAACGTGACTGCATACCTACAAAACTCAGAGAACTGAATGACAAACGAAGACATTCTGGCCAAGACACAAGATGAACATACAAAGATAGTAGCATTCCTCATAGCCAGCAGTAACTGAGAAAAACCCCATTCTCAATAGCAATAAAAACTGTAAAATATTGAGCAGTAAACTCGGTAGTATGTACGCAAGGCCTGCATGAAGAAAATATTAAATCTTTACTGCAGGTCTTTAAAAAATCAGCCAAATAAAGAAAGAGATATAACATTGTAAAAATGCCAGTTCACTCCTAAAGTAATCTGTAAATTAAATTCGGCCTCAGTCAAAATCAACCAGTAACAAATATTTGTATAACATTTAATTATGAGTCAGTTACTATTTTAAGCATTGGAGGTACAGTGATGATTGACACAGCATCTCTGCTCTCACGTTTACATTCTAATGCAAGGTGGGTGAAAGTGAAAGTTGCTCAGTCGTTTCCAACTCTTTGCAACTATACACAGTCCATGGACTATACACAGTCCCTGGAATTCTCCAGGCCAGAATATTGGAGTGGGTAGCCTATCCCTTCTCCAGGGGATCTTCCCAACCCAGAGATCAAACCCAGGTCTGCTGATCCAGGGATCGAACCCAGGTCTCCTGCATTGCAGGCAGATTCTTTACCAGCTGAGCTACAAGGGAAGCCCAATGCAAGGTGGGAGCGGGGAGATAAATACATCAACAAATAAACAAGATGCAAGATTTCTTTCCTCATTCTGGGACCCAGGCTTATGGAGCAGCCACTGCCATGAACACTGCCAGTCACTATCTGAGGGATCTTACATAGCCAATTAAATGTTCTGGGCCACAGGCACCCCTTCCACTTCTGCTCACAATTCATGAGCCAAAATGAGTTCCATGGCCTCATGTGACCACAGGGAGGCAGGAAGTGCTGTCCCACTGTGCACCCAGCAAGGGAGCAAACCAGATCAGCTTGGCAAATAGTGTGAATAACTACCTCATCCTAACGATGGTCTGATTTTTTTTTTTATCATTCTGCTTTTTAAGTTTAGATTCTTAATGTCTGGAATTTCTTTATGAACAGTATATCTGGTTTCCAAATGTATAGTAAATCTTTTCAATACTGCAAATTTAAAAGACCCTTATTTTTTAATAATTGTGTTTGGTTTCAAATAACAGACACCAGAAAAAAACCCAGTAGGTCAACAACTTACAGGTTCTATTTTGCTCACATGCAGGGATTTTTTTTTTTAAAGGATAAGGACATATTGCCACTACTAGTAAATTTATTCGTGTATGTGATCAGATTTAAGATACAATTTGGAGGCAGTAGCCACAAGACTTGCTAATGAATTAGATATGAGTGAGAGAGCATTCAAGATATTAATAACTCCTAAGTTTTTTGACTAAACTAGGAGGATAATGATGCCATTTACTGAGAAGAGGGAGAACTGGGCTTTAAGGAAAACAGCCATAGTTAAAATGTATGTCCTTTAATAAAATTTGACAAGCTGATTGAAATTTGGTATAGAAGAGAAAATAGGCAAAAAAAAAAAAACCCACAAATAATCATTAATAATAAGTAGTTTAAAAAATTTTACATAGTGGGAGGTACAGAGACAAGTACATAGGACACTGACACACACACACACACGCAAACACAGTGTAAGTCAATTCACAGTAGACAGGTAGCATAAGCATGAAAATATACTATTGTTGTTGTAAGCTACCAAGAATCTAAGTTTGTTCATTACTATTGCACAGCCTAGCTTATTCTGGTTGATATACTGTGAAAACACACACACATCAGAAATGAGCCAGGTATCTGTGTACTTATAAAGAAAGTTTGTTAAGAGATAATATTAAGGGAAAGAAACAAATTCTACAATAGTACAGCTGGTAAAATATTACTTTATGTTAACCTCCATCCCACAAAATAGTACACTATATGTTTCTCAGATATATGTATGTTAATGTAAGGAAAAAAATCTAGAAAGACACATGAAACTAGTAAGAGTTTGTCTTCCTCTGAGGGAGGCTTGGTTATAAGGAGATTTTTGCTGTGTCTGCATTTAAAAAGTACAGTAAAAAAAAAAATTAACTAAAAAGTGCAAAACATCACAATATGAAATAAATTATATACTGTATATACACATTAAAAGAAAAGAAGAAGAAGGGAATCCCCTGGCAGTTCAGTTGTTAGGACTTCAGCGCTTTCACTGCCAAAGACTCGGGTTCAATTCCTGGTCAGGGAAATAAGATCTCGAAAGCTGCACAGCATGGCCAAAAAGAAAATAGTAAGAAAGGAAGAAAAGAAGGGAGGGAACGAAGAAGAAGTAAAAGGGTAAATGGTTACCAGGGTCTCTCCCACTCAGTTAAGGAAATAGAACATCGCCTATACCATGAAGACCTCTGGGGGCCCCTAAATGATTGTTTCCCCCTCCTCACCCAGAAAAATAACTGTTAACCTGTAGCTAGTGTTACTCACTCCTTGCTTTTGGTTTTAGGTTTTTTTCTATAGAAAAAATATTCAGCATTATATAAGTAACATATAAAAAATAATACTTATTACTTACTAAACTATTAAGTAATAATTATTACTTAAGCTGTATATTGTTTACTAAGTAATAAGACCTAAGTTATATATTACTAATGTATAAAAAGTAATATATATATTTCTAAGTAATATATCATTTAGTTTATTTTCTACTTTATTAATTTCTGTTTTTATCTTCATTATTTCCCACATTCTGCTTTTTCTGCTTTGTCTCTTGTTTTTGTTGCTTATTTATAATATCTGATAATGAGTTCTCATTTATTCTCATTTTTTTCTTTTCTGTATAAGCATTTATCTGTAAATTCCCCCAAAGTAACATTTTAACTGCATGCCACACATTTTTACTCATTTTCTAATTACCATTGTAATTTTTTCCTTTGACCCTTCAGTTATTTAGAAGTATTTTTCTAAATTTGCAAATATGTGGAAGTTTTATTATTTTTTTCTAGTTTAATTTTATGCTGGTCAAGAATACTGGTTCTTGGACATTTATTGAAATACTTTATGTCCTAGTATGTGGTAATTTTTTGTAAAAGTTCCACATACATTTGAAAGGGATGTGTATTCTCTAATATTTGGGTACAATATTCTATGTCTGTTAGGCCAAGTTTTGTAATTGTTTCTCAAAACTTGTCTCCATGATCTATTGATCAAAGAAAGAAGAATGTTAAAATATTTCTGACAGTGATATGATCATTTCTTCTTCAACTTTTGACAATTTTGCATCCCATATGTTGAAAATATTTTAAGTGCTGACAAAGTTAAAATTTTTATATCTTGCTCATGGATTGAATTTTTTTTCAATATGTAGTGACCTAGTTGACCTCTAGCAATACTTTTTTCTTGAAATTGAATTTGTCTGTTTCTGCTTTAGCCATCTCAGTTTCCTTTTGGTTAGTGTTCGCTTGCATTCCTTTCAAACTTTCTGTGTTAGTTACGGTGAGATGTGTATCTTCTTGATAGCAAAAAGTTGAACTTTTAAAAAATTCAACTGCCAATCTTTGACTGCATCAGAAGAATGTAGTTTCTTGAGATTGACTGTGATTTATTTGTCATTTTATTATTATATTTTCCATGTACCCCACTTTTCAATGTTTTCACTCTTTGTTTTAGTTGACTATACTTTTTTCCTTTTTTTATTCTTTTTTCACCTTTATTGGTTTGGAAAGCATAGAATCTAATTGTACTTCTTAATGGTTTCTGAAAGAGGCAGAGTTCTGAGATAGCTCCTCCTGATTCCCATCCTGTCATGTATAATTCCCTTTCCATGAGTGTAGGTGGGGACTGTAAATATAATGGATATTACCATCTTGATTAAATCATATGGCAAAGGTGAAAGAATTTTGAAAATACAATTAAGGTTCCACTTTTGTTGACTTTGAGTTGATTAAAAGGGAGATTATCATGGGTGAGCCTGACCTAATCAGGAGAACCTGTAGGAAAGGGTAGGCCCTTCCAGAAAAGGGAAATTTGAAGCAGCAGACTTTTCTTGCTGGCCTGGAGGGACACAAAGAGTCATATCGTGACTTGCCTAGAGGTAGCTGAGGTCTCTGGCCTACAACCACAAGCAGCTGAATACTGCCAATAACCTGAAGCAACTGGAAAAGGACCCTGAGTTCCCAGTGAGAATCCCAGCCTGGCCGACACCTTGACGGCAACCTTGTGAGAGAGACCCTGAGCAAAGGATTCAGCTGTGCCGTGCCTGAGATCCTGACCCACAGAAACTGAGAAGCAGATATATATTATTCTCAGCTGCTAAATTTGTGGGAATTTGCTAGGTAGCAATGCATATGAATGAATATAGTTACCTTGGAAATTTTAAGTTTATATTTAACTTAATGCCTGAAGAATAATCAGTGTGGTTATCCACGCTTAGGAAAATTAAAGAACCTTAGAATGTTTTAATTCCTTCCACCACTCTCATTATACATTCTGTTGTTGTCTAGGTGTGTCTAGCTTACCTTATTTAACCCTCAAAATAAACATTATCATTGGTTTATTCAATAAACGTTTGCTTAGATTTATCGACATGTTTACCATATTCTTTGCTCACTATTTTTTCTTATTCACTTTTCTCTTTCTGTGCTTTTTATCCCTCATCCTAAAGGGCATTCTCTAGATCTTCGAATAAAGGTTTGCTGTAATAAAAACTCTCAATTTTTTCAGTCAGAAATTACTTAATTTTAACCTCATGTTTGAAAGATAATTTTGCTGCATATAATAGGATATTTTGACATTTATCTTCTCTCAGCACATTTAATGTACCATTCTGCTGTCTTCTGGCTTCCTTTGTTGCTGTGGGAAAATCCTTCAGTTTAAATACAGTTCTTTTATAGATAACACTGTCTTTTTCTCTTCATGCTTCTAATATAGTCTTCTTCTTATGGCATTCTAAAATATCACTCTAATATGACTAGTTGTGGATTTCTTTTTACTTACACTGTCTGCAGTTCTTTCTGTTTTCTGATCTGTGTATTGGTATTTCTCATCAAGAGATGAAAAGAAGAAATTCTCGCCTCAAATTTTAGGATTTTCAATATTATTTCTTGGAATAGTATAATTTCTCCCTTATTTGTTACCTCTTCCTGAAACTGCAATTAAACATTTCAGAACTTCTCTCTGTGTGTCTCTTAATATTTCTTTTGTAGTTTCATTCTCTTTGTCTTCTGAATTTGTTGTAATTTCCTCCAATCTATTATGTATTATCTCTTCCATTGAGCCTAATTGACTCTTCAAGATTTCCGTTGAGTTTCTAATTTCAGTTATTACATCTTTAATATGTAGTAGTTCTTTTTGGTTCTTTTTCAAATCTCTGTGGCCAATTCTGATACTTTATAGTTTGGTATTCTCTCAATAATCTTTTATATATATTAAACATATTGATACTTATATTTTATTCTGTACCAGATCATTCCATTATTTGAAGACTTTGATGCCTGACTTGGCATTGTGCTAGTTCTGCTATTTCCTCACATATTGCTCTTGGTATTAGGGATACTCCCAAGTACATTTCTTAAAAGTCTTATGTATTTATCTATTTTTGACTGGGCTGGGTCTTCGTTGCTGCGTGTGCTACTCTCCAGTTGCAGGGCACAGGTGGATCGCAGTGGCTTCTTTTGTTACGGAGCACAGACTAGGGTGCACGGGCTGCGGCAGTCGCGGTACGTGGGCTCAGTAGTTGTGGCACACTGGCTAAGTTGCTCACCTCATGTGACATCTTCCTAGACCAGGGATTGAACCTCTGTCTCCTGCACTGGCAGGAGGATTCTTTACCACTGAGCCACCAAGGAAGCCCCAACTTCATTTTTGGCCTGGGGCATTTTTTTTGAATGTACAGTTCTAAACACATGTGGAAGTAGGTTGGTGAGTAAGAATTCTCAGGCCTTTCTCTTCTTGCTTCAGCTCTGCCCAGAGCCCAAGTGAGATTGGCAAATATTACCACTAACCCTCTGCTGTATGGGATTTTTCTAGTTCAGGCACCAGAAGAGTCATCCTTGAAGATACCCCATCCTAGCTCCCATCTTACTTTGGACCCTGGTATTCTCTTTGTCCTTGAAGCACTGGGCCCATTAAAACTTGGACTGTTGGCCACTGAGGATCACATAAACACTCAGGGCTTTGCTATCCCTCCAGATTTTGCTTTCTTTTCACCCAGCTTATAAAAAATTCCCTTAATTTCTTACCAGTTCAGCCTCAGACAAATATACATAAAATATTTTTGTTTGTTTTGATATTTTATATGGGATTTTTACATATGCTATACTGGGAAGGATTTTACTTAAGGCCTAGTTCATCATATTACTAGAAATTGTTTACAGTTTTAGTGAGAATGTACTCATATTTTAGAATTTTAAAGACATTTAAAATATTAGAGGAAAATGTTGAAGAATATGTTAATAACATTGGTGAAACACAGCCTTCTTAAACTAAAATTCCAAAAATTATAAAGCCTATAAAGAGTTAATATTGATTGCTATACTTAATTAAATCAGAATTTCTGTATTAAAACACCTTAAACAAAATCAAAAGAACAAAAGAGCTATAGGAAATATTAACAATATAGAATGAAAATTTCATATACACAATACCTAGTAAATTCATACAAGTCAATAAAGAAGAGGGGACACATGGTTTTGCAGCATTAGCCTGCTGTGGCTCCCTCTGCCTGGCAAAGCAGTAAAGCTATTCTTAAAAGAAAAAGGAAATTCCCTGGTGGTCCAGTGGTTAGGACTCCATGCTCTCATAGCTGAGGGCCTGAGTTCTATCCCTGGTCAGGGAACTAACATCCCACAAGCCACACAACACAGCCAAAAAACAAATAAATAACAAAGATAAAAAAGACACACAAATTAGAAAATGAGCAGAGGATATGAACAGACAATTCACAAGAGAATATACAGGTGGTCAGATATTATGTGAAAATATGCTGGATATCACTAGTCACTAGAGAAATGCATATTAAAATAGTAAGATACTATTTTTCACCCCATCAGACAACAATTGATAATATGTTAGACTCAATCACTATTAGAGGGAGTACAAATTGATACCTGCCTTTTGGATGGTAATTTGGCAATATACCTACTAAAATTTAAAATATATTATTTTGGGTGATTTTGAGCCAGTGGTTAGAGGATATACCCATTCCTGACAAATCCTCAGTAATTAATAATTTCTATATATAAATCAGTGAGTGAAAATTTTCTGAACTCCAAGAGAATATATCAGAAAAGTTTTTCAGAAAAGTCACTTTATTTCCTTTGCCAAATAATATTAAGTGCTCAGATACTACACACTTTGTTTTCCCACCACTTAGATAGTGAAGTTTACCACATTAACTGTTGAGACATGTCCATGGAGCAGATACAAGTCTTGAGGTCTATCACCTTGCCTATGACCTGGTAACTCTGATTCTCTTGATATGACCCACCTTCCCTTTCCTGAACAAGATGACAGACAGTAATGACTAATAACAACATTTCCTTTCTCATTTGGAGTACGGAAGGCCACTTCCTCTGTTCATTTATAGAGGTATCACAAAGTAGCAGGATGCAAAATCTTCAAGACATAATGCAAATGCATGGGAAAGGGCTCTGAAGGATATTTTCCATACTGCTCTGCTGTGGAGAAAACCACAGGATGGGATGTCAACGGGATGTTAAAGGACGTCATGTGATTTCTATCTGTGGCCGTAAAACTTACATAAATTATCTCCTTGGATTGGGATAGTCTAAGTCTTGCCATGTCATTCTGCCCTCATACATTTTAGCAAGCCTATTTGCTTTACAAGCAAGGAAACATTGCATGGCAAATGGCTGAGAAAGCCTCCTTCTCAGGATATTCCCTAGAATTTACACGCACCCTTTAACCTAGCAAGTCAACCTCTAAGGATCTGTCATTAAAAATAGCACTTGCACATGTGTCTAAAGAAACATATAAATAAGTGAATGTTCATTGTTTATAAAAGTGAAAAATTACAAACAGCCTATGCTGCTGCTGCTGCTGCTGCTGCTAAGTCACTTCAGTCATGTCCGACTCTGTGTGATCCCACAGACGGCAGCCACCAGGCTCCCCAGTCCCTGGGATTCTCCAGGCAGGAACACTGGAGTGGGTTACCATTTCCTTCTCCAATGCATGAAAGTGAAAAGTGAAAGGGAAGTCGCTCAGTCGTGTCCGACTCTTAGCGACCCCATGGACTGCAGCCTACCAGGCTCCTCCATCCATGGGATTTTCCAGGCAAAGTACTGGAGTGGGGTGCCATTGCCTTCTCCGCAAACAGCCTATAGTGTCATCAATAAGTGAGGTTGCTCAGTCGTGATCAACTGAGACCCCATGGACTATAGCCTACAAGGCTCCTCTGTCCATGGGATTTTCCAGGCAAGAGTACTGGAGTCGGTTGCTGTTTCCTTCTCCAAGGGATCTTCCCAACCCAGGAATTGAACCCGGGTCTCCTGCATTGCAGGCAGATGTTTTACCGTCTGAGCTACCATAGGGTCATCAATAAAGAAGTTAAATATATTTTAGATGTATTTTCTTTCCTCTGTGCTATAGAATACTTACAGCAACTAAAACAAGAACAAGGAAGATGAATGGGCAGTGACATAAAAGGCTATCAAGTAATTTAGTGGGGGAAAAAAAGCAAGTTGTTAAACAGTACACAATAGCATAAAATTATTTAGGTTAAATATGTATAATATGTATATTAACATATATAATAAGGTGGTAATAATGTATTAGTATACACATTTATGTCTATTTTAGTAGGTACATAATGCATCTATAAAGGGGGGTAGAAGCTATTCCCACACTGTTGTGAAATGAAGGAGATTGCCATGGAGTTGTAACGGGCTTCTGCCATCTCTTTTTAGTTTGTTTGTTGTGGTTTTTGTTTGTTTTGGCTGTGCCCTATGGCTTGCAGGATCTTAGTTCCCCAAACCCAGGCTCACTTCAGTGAACTGCCAGGGAGTTCTCAATTTCTTCGTATTATCTTATCATGTTATATTGATAATATCTTCATAGAGTACTTGCGTAATTAATTGACTTTTAAAAATAATTTGTTTTTGTAAAGGAGAGGTTGGTTGAGATTAAAGGAGATGGAGGGAGATGCTTGATCCATGTCCAGGCTAACAAAAAGGTAAGAGAAAGTCTGAAGTGAGGATTTGAGGGCAGAACTTGTTGGATTCATGCATTCATTTCGTTTCATTCCTAAAACTTCCATTGTACATTAACTATATACTAGGTATTGAGTAAAGGAATATTCAGGGTTCACAGAGAAGTAAATACAGATTGATAGTGCAGTGAGGTGAGCAGTAAGACCTAGCTATGCTTAGTGAATCAGAAAAGTACAAAAGATAGGAAAAGCTCCCCATGCCCATCCAAGCACAAGAGTTGGCTTTCTGGCATTCCACTGAATCTGACCACTGCCATGGTTGGAAGCCAAGACTTACCATGTGTGTGCCCTGTGCATTACATCAGGAATTGTAGGACTTCTAGCAAAGTAAGATCTGTGCTAAGGGTGGACAACAAGATCTCCTCCATAGCTAACAAAACTTTCTGAGCTCTAATGACATGAACAACAAGATTTTAGTACTTTTACCCATCTCTCTCTACCACTAACATGCACTTACTGTGATATTTTCAATTTCTTTAACAGCTTATAGTATCTTTCATTATTGAAGACATGAAATTTTCAGTGAAAATGCTCTCTGAAAGCTATCCACACTAAAATATACATATCAATCTGTAGGCAACAAATAAAAAACAAATAAATGGATGATCAAATAAATAAAGTCAGATTCCTCCTGAAATTTGATAAAATGGGGAAAGAGAGAAAGTAACTGCTGTAGCAGATTAATATTATGATATCAACCATTTTTTCCCCCATACTTCCCATTTGTCCTGTGATCTCTCCCTCAACTTCAGGCAGCAGAGGGTAACTCCTTCTAAGGCCTTGGGGAAGGAAGGTCACAACAGAGACCCAAAGAGTCCATTTTCACTCAACTCTTGAGTTTCAAACCAGATTTTTAAAATCTCTGGCACAGACAGTTGATTAAGAGGAAGGGTTTTTAAGGCTCAAAAGCTAAAACCAATGCCATTGACATTTGGTTTTAAAAGAAGACATGATGTCAGAATGAGGTGTCCTTCCTCTATTAGTCTGCAAGGGCAGCCGTAACAGAATACCATGGACTAGGTAGAAGATAACAGAATATTAAAGGCAGAAACTGATATTCCCACAGTTCTGGAAGCTGTAAGTCCAAGATCAAGGTGCCGGCAGTGTGCCTCTGATGAGGCCTTTCTTCCTGGCCTGTAAACTGATGCCATCTCACTGTGTCTTCACATGGTCTTTCTTCTGTCTGTGCCTTCCTGATGTCTCTTCCTTTTTTATATGGCTCTAATCCAATAGGCCCCACCCTTATGACCTCATTAAACACTAATTACTCCCTTAAAGGTCTTATCTTCAAATACAGTTACATTGGGGGTTAGGACTACAAATAGGAGTTTGCGCAATGAGGAGAGTCACAGTTCAGTCCACAACACTTCCTTAAATTTGTTAGATGAGCTCTGTCCAAAAGAAATACAATGCGATTTAAATTTTCTAGTAGCTACATTTTTTAAAGTAAAAAGAAAAAAATGAAATGAATTGTAACACTATTTTACATTTAATTCAACATATCCAAAATAGTATCATTTCGACATGTATGTAAGCTATATTAAAAATATTAATGAGATATTTTAGAATATTTTCTTCAAATAAGTCTTTAAAATTAGTGTGCATTTTTGCTTTGCGTCCATCCCATTTTGGACCAGCCGCATTGTAAGAGCTCAGTAGCCACACATGACTAGTGGATGCTGTAGTGTTAGATAATCTCCAAGGAGAAGAGAGAGAGAGTCAAATATAAGAGAGCAAGGGTAAGTAACTTAAGACTGAGGCTCCAGAGGCAGTCGGGTGGGGAGGAGTCAGGATGACTGTTAGAATCCTCAGAGAGTTTTGGGAATCTGAGAGCAGAGGGACCTGTGTTCACTTCTCAGGTGAGACCAAGGTAAACAGGAATGGGTAGAAGTAGCAACCAGATGTGTCTAAGACAGCCCCGCAATCTCCAGAATGGCACCGGAGGACATTCAAGTTTCCCAATCCCTAAGAGAGGTCACCTCATGCGAAGAGTTGATTCATTGGAAAAGACTCTGAAGCTGGGAGGAATTAGGGGCAGGAGGAGAAGGCGACGACAGAGGGATGAGATGGCTGGATGGCATTACCAACTCGATGGACGTGAGTTTGAGTGAACTCCGGGAGTTGGTGAGGGACAGGGAGGCCCGGCGTGCTGCAGTTCATGGGGTCGCAAAGAGTCGGACCACGACTGAGCGTCTGAACTGAAATGAACTGAACTGAAGAAAGGTGAAGACATGGCTCAGGAAGAATCACCTCAGTCAAGATAAGGAGCTGCTGGGACTTCCCAGTGGTCCAGAGGCTAAGACTCCTCACTCCCAAGGCAGGGGGCCTGGGATCGATCCCTAGTGAGGGAAGTAGATCCCACATGCCTCAACTAAGAGTTCATATGCCGCAACTAAAGATCCCACGTGTCACAACCAAGACCTAGTGCAGCCAAATAGGTAAATGAAAATAAATTAAAAATAAACATACAGGAGAGCATAGATAAACTGAAATTTTTAAAGAAGATAAGGAGCTGCTATAGCAGGACTGATGACTGGGGATCCCAGGAGCTTGGACATGGGCAGTGAATGTCAGCCTAAAGGGGCATTTGTGACCCTGGTGCTTCACCTTGTGTGGCACCTAGAACTTAGATGCCACTCTGGGGAGACAGGGGTTGGAGTTGTGAATTCATGGAATTTACCAGACATGGCGAAAAAAACTCAGAAGTCAACTTATCTGCAACCTTCTGAGCTATATTTCCACTATCAGGCAGAATAGAAGCCTGAAATAACAGGTTCAGTGATCACCTTTTACGCTCAGTTTTGCTAAATGAAAACATAGCTCTGGCTGCTTCAGACTCTGTGCAAAGGGGAGCAGTAATTACCAAAAAGGTGAAAGATTCCCTCAAAGCGCAACCAGGGCTTTAAAGCTGTGTAGCAGAAAGGCCTCTGTCAAGGCCCCAAACCCAGCCCAGCAGAGGGAGTGTAGGCTCAGGAGGAGCCCCAGGTCACTTTGTGGAGGTATTTTATTCTGATCATCTTTCCCCCCCCCCCCACCCCCACACCTTATTTCTTCTCTGTTGTCTCTGTATTGATTCCGCAGAATTAACTGTCCCTTCCTCTAAGTTGGTGTTCCTGGGAGAGCAGGAAGTTAAGGCTGTGAAACTGTTGGAATTTATTGCCCTGAGCCAGAGAGGGTAGACAACAGAAAACAAAGGACTTCGCAGTTTAGCTGGCAATGGATTTGATTGGCCTCTCCAACTCTGGCTTCCAGATTCCCAGGTTTGTGGCCCTTTCTTTGTTCCCTGGCACAGATCTTGTTAAGCCTTTTTCCCAGGGCTGGACTCCTGGAGTACCAAATACACCCTTACTCTTACACTGCCCACGAGAGCAGAGGCCTCCTTAAGCTTATCACCCAAGGTACCTCACTGCCTCGGCCCAGCCTAGGCCTTGTGGCTTTCTCCTACCAGGAAGTAAAACTGCTTCCTGCCCAGCCCCTCCTGTGGTCTGCCTTTGTGGGCAGCCTTGCTGTTCTCTTCTCAGTGCCCCAGATCTCCCTTCCACACACATCTCATGCAACAATGAAGCAAATGCAAAGCAGCAGGAGGTCAGTCCTGTATATCATCCACTGGGTGGGTATGCATCACCACACTTTTTTTTCCTTAAGTTTTATAATTACAGCATTTTGGACCTACAAGAGACTTTAACAATTATGTAATTTTATGTGCCTGCTAATATTCAGAATTTTGAGACTTCATATTTGTTTATTGGTTCATTTTACTTTGGAAATTCTCAAAGGGCTATTAATTAAGGTGTTTTTGTAACAAGAAGCTTAGAGAGGAAAAGTCATTCCCAAGACTGTCACCTGTTGAGAAGATAGTAAAATCCGGGTCAACTCAAAATCTGGAGCTCCCAGCAATCAGTGACACGATAATCAGAGCACTGGTAACAAGAGAGTTAAGGACTTCCCTTGTGGCTCAGTAGTAAAGAATCCACCTGTTAATGCAGGAGGTGCAAGAGACTGGGGTTTGATCCCTGGGTTGGGAAGATCCCCTGGAGAAGGAAATGGCAACCCACTCCAGTATTCTTGCCTGGGAAATCCCATGAACAGAGGAGCTGGCAGGCTACAGTCTATAGGTCACAAAAGAGTCATACATGACTTAGCAACTAAACAAGAGTCATAACTAGACCAATATGTAATAGAATGATTGAGTTCAAGCAGATATGCCCTTAAGGATTGGATGGGACCAAAAGCAACATTAAAATAAAAAATTTGAAGGTAAAATTATGAAACCCCTAGAGGACCAGTTTGAACAACACTAAAATAAGTAAAGTCATCTACTAGAGTATGTAATTCTATATCCACACTCATTAGAGACTGACAGACTGTCATTGCTAAGTGAGTCTAACATAGCATTTCCCTCTAAACACCAGCAACTGGGCTCTATATTTAACTAAGTAAGTTTCTTAATCCTGAGAAATCCATTCAAACATGACAGTAATGAGTGAGCCATTTTTAATATCTTTCTATTCCGTATATTGTGATCTAATAACATTCTGGACTTCTAACCTTCAAAGCATTTATAAGCACTTGATAAAATACCTTTCACCATCCACCTAAGTCTAAAAATACCATTAATAACATTTTATGAGTAAGGATCTGATACAGAGACATCAGTGACTCATCATCAAGATAGCCAAGATTTGCACCCAGTCATCTGGGTCTCCAGGCCAGTGACTACTTCATGTGGACAGCCTCACTTCCGCTGCCAAGAGATGAGTCAATTAATTAATCTGATGGCATAAACATCTTTACTAATTTGAATTTTCTCAATTAATTCTATAAAGACTAAAGTACATCGCACTGTATTCATCCAATAGAAATGTTTGAGTTTATGTATATATTAGATATATATGTTAAGTTTCTCAGTTGCATAAAATTATTTCCACTTATTCTGGATTTCTCAAGAAACCTCACCTTACATAAATATTTTAAAGAGGTAATTTAATTCAAAACATTAGATAAAACTAGTTAAAATATAACCATAGTTAATTTTAAGAAAACACCCTTAAAGGATGATTCAGAGAAAAATTAACTGCAAAAGGGTCCGCCAATCTTTGTCAAGTAATGAAATTGTGTTCATTTGTTCAGTTATTGTCTTCATTTGTTCAGTCTTCAATTGACTTCTCTCTACTATAATTTCTAAATTATACTTCAGAAAAATAAATAGATATATATCTATAAAACCATTAATAATCCATCTAAAGATTATTGTTCAGATTTTACTTAATAAAACATAATAGTGCTTCCATTACTGGAGTTTTATTTTTCTGATTCTAAGTGTACATGATGACACAGCTTCTTAAATATATTCTGCTGGTGTTTTATTTCTTTGTAGCTATCAAAATAATTGTCAAGTTATCATATGACCTAACATAAAATTTTAAATAAAGTTGGCTCTTCATTTATAATATGATGCTTGAGAGTCTGCTTATTAACTACAAATTCAAAGTATTATGAAATCAAATATAAAATACCATGGTCTTATTTATTAGCCACATAACAAAGATTTACTACCTTCTCTTAATGGTATATTTTTCATTCAAACCAAAGACACATTCGGCTTAGTCATGAGAAAGGTTAAAAGATGGAAGTTCCTCTTGCCAAGAATGAACAGTATAATGAATCAAAAAAATATTGATTTAATAACAGGGACCAATGTTCAGGTGGAAATGGCTAGAAATCAAATATAGGAGGGCTTCTGTTTATAGGGAGAGCTGCAACTTCTCTCTCTTATTTAGCATCAAGCTTTATGCTAATACAAAAATGTAAAAGAGCAAGCCAAGTGGTGGCAAGGAAGTCTGTTGGACATAAAATAGCATTGAGTTTTTCATTTTTAAATCAGTGCAAAAATGAAGAGCTAAAAACTTTTATCAATTAACTTAAGGGAGGATACTTAAAAGATCAAAAGGAGAATCAATTCCAAGAAGTAAATTGGGAACTCTAGATTTTTTTAAAGACATCTCTATCACTGAATCATTTAAAAAGTAGGCTTTCTGTGATTATAGTTTCAGTGTAACTGTAAAATGTTATCATTCAAGGAGTAGAGTTTCCCTTGGCTGTAAGTACAGAAAGTCACTGGATCACTCTGGCCAAGTAAATGTAGGTATCAACATCTCATTTTGCTTTTCTGTAAAATGTTGGTTTCCCCAGAAGCTGCTGGAAGAATGTATTAGGCAGTAATTGTAAAAGGCTTTGCCATCCTGATATACAGGTTGCATGCTAAGTAAAAATGATTACAAATGAAGTATCCTTCAAAAAAAACTTAAGGGATAAACAAAACTACTTTGGGGTTCCTCTAAAATGATAGTTCGATCCCTGGGTCAGGAAAATCCTCTGGAGGAGGGCATGGCAATCCACTCCAGTATTCTTGCCTGGAAAAGTCCATGGACAGAAGAGCCTGGCAGGCTACAGTCCATGGGGTCACAAAAAGTCGGACACGACTGAAGTGACTTAGTACACAGGCTCACACGCAAGAATGATGGAGACTGAGAAAGAAACTTTGACTCAAATGTTCTTGAGCAGCCAGGGACTCAGCGGAGGAAGCTCTTCTTCAGCCATTTTTAGAGAATACTTGGAAAAGACAAAATGGAAAGGAAGTTATTTATATCCCAATAGTGATGTTTTCTACTAATGCCAGTGCATATTCATATATATTTATATAAAAATATGTTTTTTAAAAGACTGTATTTTAAGTAAGACTGTATTTTTAAACTTTTCTGGAGAATCACCTTCATTCTCTAAGTGATTTTGCTGGTTTTGACTACACTGGGATATGAGAAATTAGTTCAGTTAAGTTAGGATCATTATCCTAATAGGAATATCAATATTAATTAAATCAGTGAGAAAGGTCTACAAGACAGGTTGGGATGGAAGGAACATAGACTTTGGAGTCAGGCAGACCTGCATTGGAAAACTGGCTCTGCTGCTTGCTAGCTTTGGACAAACTACTTAACCTCCTGAGTCTCAGTTTCCTTGTCTGTAAAACAAATACTGTAATAATACCTCCTTCTTAGGGCTGCTGTGAAGGTTAGATGAGATTACATTCGACAAGTACCTTACGTATTCAGAACCTGCCTGTCCATTATGCACTTGTAAACAATAACGATTTTAGTTTTGAATCCTGTACTTAAACGTGCACCTAAATGATCCTGTCTGAGATCATCTTGTCCAGAGGTTCATTAGCCCTTTTACAGGATGGAAGCAGGTCAAGATTTTCCTAACTCCAAGTGCTATAGAAAACTCTTAAGGGATAATTATTCTTTTCATGATCAATTTTAAGGTTCTACTAGTACTTAATGAATTTTATACAGGATATCTATTTTATAAGTTTTTCAAAGCAAATGTTATTTGTATATGAATTCCAGAAAAACATCTACTTCTGTTTCATTGACTATACAAAAGGCTTTGACTCCGTGGATCACAACAAACTGGAAAATTCTTAAAGAGATGGGAATAGCAAACCATCTTATCTGTCTCCTGAGAAACCTGTATGCAGGTCAAGAAGCACCAATTAGAACCTTACATAGAACAGCTGACTGGTTCAAAATTGGGAAAGGGGTATGTCAAGACCATATATTGTCACCTTGTTTATTTAACTTACATGCAGAGTTATTGTTGTTCAGTCGCCCAGTCTTGTCTGACTCTTTGTGACCCCATGGACTTCAGCACGCCTGGCCTTCCTGTCCCTCACCATCTCTTGAAGACTGCCCAAGTTCATGTCCATTGTTTCAGTGATGCCATCCAGCCATCTTGTCCTCTGCTGCCCTCTTCTCCTTCTGCCTTCAATCTTTCCCAGCATCAGGGACTTTTCCAAAGAGTCAGCTGTTCATATCAGCTGACCAAAAATACTGGAGTTTCAGCTTCAGCATCAGTCCTTCCAGTGAGTTTTAAGGGTTGATTTCGCTTAAGATTGACTGGTATGATCTCCTAGGTGTCCAAGGGATTCTCACAAGTCTTTTGTTGGATAGCATCACCGATTCAATGGACTTGGGTGAACTCTAGGAGATAGTGAGAGACAAGGAGGCCTAGCATGCTGCAGTCCATGGGGTCACAAAGATTTGGACATAACTTAGCAACTGAACAAGAACATGTAAATATATACACATATAATAAATACACGTATATATATATTTTATTATTCTTTTTTGGTAGAAAACCACTGACAGCCTGTAGGATATGTCCTGTATTTTCAGGATGTTAGGGATTAGACATTTGAACTCTCACCCAGTCTAACAACTTCTCTTTACCAATGAGAAAACTGAGGTCCAGAGAGTTTGAAAAACTTGTCAAAAAAAACACAGTGCTAGAATTATGAATAAAACTCATGTCCCTTGACTATCAATCCAATTCTTTTAGTGCCTTTATTTTTTACTTATTTTTTATGTTTATTGAGATGTGATTTACATATCATTCATCAATTTTAAGTATATAAATTGATGACTTCTGACAAATGCATACAGTCTACATGTCTACCATAATAGATATGTCATGCGAGTGTATGTTCCTCGGTTCTTTGTCTCGTCACAACAAAGATTTGGAGTGACGGACATTAAAGCCCTCAGCGCGTCACAGCTCTTGGGTCTTGGACAAACCGTGCTACAGCTCTTAGGCAAATCAGTGTTACTGCTCTATTTTATTTAGAAGACAGCAGGAGAATTCAAGACTTGAAGAGAAGAGAGTGGAGGAGTGCGTGGGGAGGGAGGGAGAGAGAGTGAGAGAGAGAGAGAGAGAGAGAAAGAGAGAGAGAGAGAGCGCATGCACGCGGGAGAGAGAGTCCGTGAGAAAGCGCTTTGGCTCCTCCTTTTATATGTTTTTTACCTCCACCTGGGCCTGCCCTATGCAAATTGGGCTTAGCCAGGAGTGCTGTTTGTTCTGCCTGAAGTCTTCACTCTGGTCCTCGGACCTTCCTTTGACCTTCCTTGTCTTTTAGCCACCGCCATTTTGGATTCCTTTTCCCTATTCTACCTACCTAACAGATATAATCATAAACATACCACTCACCATTCTTAAACTATTTGCCATATCCTCTAGTATTTTGCAATTAAAGAATGCATGTTTATGATTATTAATAACTTTTTTACAATTTTAAAGTCATAGTGTATATAAAATAAAATATAAGTATACATTATTTCACTCCCTATTCCACTACCCACAGTCAGCTCTCAAAAACTATTGGAAAGTCTCAAACAAATACTTTACATCTTCTTAAGATAAATAATCGGAGAAGGCAATGGCACCCCACTCCAGTACTCTTGCCTGGAAAATCCATGGATGGAGGAGCCTGGTAGGCTGCAGTCCATGGGGTCGCGAAGAGTCAGACGCGACTGAGCAACTTCACTTTCACTTTTTACTTTCATGCACTGGAGAAGGAAATGGCAACCCACTGCAGTGTTCTTGCCTGGAGAAACCCAGGGACGGGGAAGCCTGGTGGGCTGCTGTCTACGGGGTGGCACAGAGTCGGACACGACTGAAGCGACTTAGCAGCAGCAGCAGCAACAAGATAAGTGATATTGTATTATATATTTTAATTAGAAATGTCAGCTACAAATTGGAGCTTGCCAAGGGCATTTGCCATCTGCCTCTGAGGAGACTGAATCCTGGGCTCTGCAGCTATTGACCTTCAACACGCCCTGAAGGGAGTTAGGGTAGAGAATGAGGCACTTTGTGCTCCAGGGAAACTGGGGGAACAGGTCTTTAGATAGTTAGATATTTTTAGAAACTGATTTCATGATCCCAATCCTTGCATCTCCTCATATCTAGAAAACCAGGAAATCCCTTCATGGTGACATCAGCTCCTCGTGACTAGCAGAAAACCTTTTGTAAGATTAGTGCTCCGTTGAATGTGAACTCCCCCGTCACCAAAATCACATATACAGACCTTCCCCCAGTACCTTTTTGGAGGAGTTTCTCAGAGCTCTCTGAGGTGCTGTCTCCCAGGCTGCAGTCCTCATTTTGCCCCAAATAAAACTTGACTCGCAACTCTCACATTATGCATCTTTTTTAAGTCAACAGAAATTGATTATATTCTCTATTATAGATATACACATACAGCATAGATAAATATTTTGCTCTATTAGTACTAAATATGTATAGTTTCCTAAAGAGTGACACAGAATCTCTCATTTATGCCTTTTCTATGCTCCCATAGGCCAGAAACTTATTTTCCCCTATCTTTCTTTGTCTAAAACAAAACTCAGTTTTAGTTAGTTTTGATTTTATATACCAAGAGGCACACTGTGCTTAATTATAAAATAATATTTAGTGATTTTTTTTTCTTTTGTCTCTTTACTTCCTAAACTACTCTACTTTCTATAATCTTCTTTTCAGGGAGTATTTTATTATTCTTTGTATTCCCAAACCTAGAACTATTGGCAAAATAAACACTTGGGGTTTTTTTTTCTAGTTATATTGAAGTATACAGCATAATTATTTGACTTGCACACATCATAAAATTATTATCAAATAAGTTTAGTGAAAATCCATCATGTCATATAGATACAAAATTAAAGAAATAGAAAAAAATTTTTCTTAGTGCCTTTAAATGAAACTTAAAAGACAATATAACACACTGCTGCTTTTTAAACTAAAGTTCCCAATCAGAGATTTTAAATGTCTCCTTGGCAGGCAGTATATGTGATACACCTTTATGTTCACACTGGTCCTAGCAGAGTTATTTGGAATAGTGAGTGCTCAATACAAAAATTAATGGATCTTTCTTAAGGTTATTAGTGTGTGTGACTTTTTCTCTTTTGAAGGGGTGGGATAGTTCAACAAAATTGGATTTTGCTATATATAATGGTCAGAAATGACATCAAATTTATGATGACATAAGCAAATGAATAATAGAATAGTTGTCTGGAATTTTTCAAAATTACCTGGCTACTGAAACCAAGCAGGACCTGGTGGGGCTCCTGGACATGGAAGCCTTTCTGTGCCCCATTTCTTGTTTGTAGGGAATGGATTCTAGCCTTCATGATCTTCCTTGAATTCCAAAGGTCAAATTTGAACAGTTATTAATCAAGGGAAGAACAGCCAAGAAACCACCTGAGATAAGATTAAAGGAAAGTCATTAGAGGTTCAGAAAATCTCATCAAAATTAGGAGACCAACTGAGATGAGATTAGAGTGCTGGCCCTGCACACACATCTTTATCTTATCAGCCAACCCACCATTGAACTTTCACTATAAAACTCCTCATCAAATCCTCTTGGGTTGGGACACAACGGCTTCCCTGGTGGCTCAGAGGTTAAAGCGTCTGTCTGCAATGCAGGAGACCTGGGTTTGATCCCTGGGTCGGGAAGATCCCCTGGAGAAGGAAATGGCAACCCACTCCAGTATTCTTGCCTAGAGAATCCCATGGACGGAGGAGCCTGGTTGAGGGACACAGGAGCCCTCTATGTCTCCCCCTTTGCCTGACAAAGCAATAAAGCTATTCTTTTGTACTTTACCCAAAATTCTGTCTCAAGATTTGATTTGGCGCTGCTATACAGAGGTCAAGCTTTTGGTATCACTACTAGCATGGATGATACCAAGAGTCCCTTTTTTCTAAAGAATGAAGATTGAGAATTCCCTGGCAATCCAGTGGTTAAGATTCCATACTTCCAGTTCGTGGAGCACGGGTTCCCCTGGTCAGGGCAGTAAGATCCCGCATGCCTTGCAGTACTGCCAGAAATAAAGAAAGAAAGAGTGAAGATTATGTTTTTGTACTTGACCAGTTGCCTACAAATTTCACATTTCTTTCCTTATCTGCCTTGAGTCTTGGTCTGTGTCTCTCTGAGGTCATGCGTCTTGATGAAAACTGGAAAATAAAGAAACCATCAAGATGTTGATACAATCACAGAATAAATGAACAAATAAGCATACAGTTGTAATCAGTTCTAGAAGTTATGCCTATTGACTTGCCTCACAGTATTATATTTACCTGGTAAATTTACATAGAAAAGCCATTCCAACCTTTGCAGTATTGCACAGCCACTAGAAGGCAATGGCACCCCACTCCAGTACTTTGCCTGGAAAATCCCATGGATGGAGGAGCCTGGTAGGCTCCAGTCCATGGGGTCGCTAAGAGTCGGACACGACTGAGCGACGTCATTTTCACTTTTCACTTTCATGCATTGGAGAAGGAAATGGCAACCTGCTCCAGTGTTCTTGCCTGGAGAATCCCAGGGACGGGGGAGCCTGATGGGCTGCCATCTCTGGGGTCGCACAGAGTCGGACACGACTGAAGTGACTTAGCAGCAGCAGCAGCAGCAACAGCCACTAGAATCCATGATCTTGAAGATAATGTGACAACATGGGGGGAAATGTTTGTATTCTAATATTTCACTAGGGAATCAGTATTCACTGTCAGATAATTTTATAGAAGAGAATTCTGCATAGAAAAGGAGCAAAAAGGAAATACACCAAAATAATAACAGTGTCTATGTTAGGGTGGTGTCAGACAGTCTCTGCTTCTTTCTTATGTCTAGTTGTATTATTTCTGTAACAGAAAACAAATTTACAAGGGCAAAGAAAACGAGTTCTAGAAGAAAGTATAGGAAACATGTATAATATCATATAAGAAACGAATTGCCAGTCCAGGTTCGATGCAGGATACAGGATACTTGGGGCTGGTGCACTGGGATGACCCAGAGGGATGGTACGGGGAGGGAGGTGGGAGGGGGTTCAGGATGGGGAACACGCGTACACCCATGGCAGATTAATGTTGATGTATGGCAAAATCAATACAATATTGTAAAGTAAAAAAAAAATAATAATAACAAATAAATGATAAATGGTTAAAAATAAATAAATAAATATCTGTTACACATGGCAGCCTTAAATCTGCTGAAAAACCACCCTACATCTTATATTAACAGTTCCCCACATTGTTTTATCCCAGAATTCTATTATCCCAGAGTAAATTCTAAAACTAAACATTTTGTAACCTCCCTAGCCTCTGACTCTAGGGTGAGGTCCCGTACCTTAGTTTCTACCTCTCAGTTGTGCCAGTCAGAAAATACCTGTAGAGCAGACAGGGCCCAGACATCCATTCTGCTGGCACAATTGGCTTCAGTGTCATGGTTCTGGGGTCAGCAGTGGGAACAGTATCTTTCCCATTGCAAAAAAGACTGCTGTGTTCTAGGGCTGCTGGTACTTGGCCTCAAACCTGTTCCTCCAGCCTTTCCAATGATTATCTGGGCTTTCTAATCTCCCTTCATAAATCCCTTCTCATTTAAATAACCTAGACTCAATTCTTTGTCTACACTTAAGAATGCTAACAGTTAGAGGAGGCTAACAAAAATAGAGTTCACTTAAGAAAAGAATAAGGAAGGGTGACATAATTAAAGACAAGATTATTCTGAACTTCAAAAGAACATTATGATCAGATTTCCCTGGCAGTCCACTGGTTAAGACTCCTATTCCCTGTGCAGAGGGCACAGGTTTGATCCCTGGTCAGGGAACTAATATCCCAACATATTACACAGAACGACCAAAAAAAAAAAAAAATAAATTGAGATAAAATAAAAGACCTTTTCAGCAGATAAAAGTCATGAGTGGCATTTCTGGCCAGAGCATCTAAGCATTGGTATGAGAACCTGCAGCTCTCTCTTCTGCTGCAGCAGCCATGGGAATCTCATGTTCTAATAATGCAACAACAAGATATTGGACTCCCCACCAGTCCAGGTACTTAAGAGACTGTGTGAAAGAGAGCCCACCACTGACTCAGAGAGCACGGTTAACATGAGCAAGAAATAAAATTGTTAGGTGAGGCCACTGAGATTTGAGAGTTAATTTGCTATCATGACATAGATAGCCTAGCCTAACCAAAGTCTGATTAATACACAGTGGTATCAAAAATGGGATATATTCAATGATCAAAATAAATATATAAGTTTGGAAGTCTTATATGATTATAAAACATTTTAATCTAATACAAGTAAATCAAACAAAGCATGGATTAAGGATTCGTTGTCATTTTTTATCAACTAAAGCTATCTGGGTTTACCTGAAAGTAATAACAACAGAAATGTAGCACATTGTGAAAATGTCTAAATATTTAATGATCTTAAAAACAACAAATAGGTTATGCATTTCAATTCTCACATTATAAAAAAATAGAATTTGTGATACATGTTAATTTTATTAAAATAATCCTTCCCAAAGCAGTATGAAATAATAAAAAAGCAAATCACTTTTACTTATTGTGAAATTCTGATGATCTGTAGAGAGAATTGTGAGAAAATTGCTAGCAGGATTTATTGAAATTGCTTTGGGCAAAACTAAAAGAGACATGAACGCAACACTCACTGGGACAGATTCATCAATGTCTGCTTGCTTCTGCAGTCCTTTTCATTTCCAAATGTCTGCTTCAGCCTCTACAACAGTAGTTTTTCTTTCTTTCTTTTTTTTTTTTTTTTTTTGCTCAGTAGTAACTGACCTTTATTTCATAAAATGTGTACTCTTCTTTCACCTGAAATAGCCACTGACAAGGTTATTTTCTATCTGCCTGTTATAATCAGCACTGTCCTGTCTGCACTGAGTGACCTGGGCCACTGGGCCAACACTGGCAGAGGAAATCATCATCACTGTTCTGTTGTTTGGATGTTGCTGCTGCTGCTGCTGCTAAGTCGCTTCAGTCGTGTCCGACTCTGTGCGACCGCATAGACAGCAGCCCATTAGGCTCCTCTGTCCCTGGGATTCTCCAGGCAAGAATACTGGAGTGGGTTGCCATTTCCTTCTCCAATGCATGAAAGTAAAAAGTGAAAGTGAAGTCACTCAGTCGTGTCTGACTCTTAGTGACCTCATGGACTGCAGCCTATCAGGCTCCTCCGTCCATGGATTTCCCAGGCAATGTTACCAGTGTTCAAACACCTTGATAAATGATCCTTTACCATTTCTTAAAGACTAAAGGGGTTTTGAAAGAGTTGGCTTTGTTTTGTTTTGTCTATAGTGTTATGGTTGTTCAGTTGCTAAGTCATGTCCAATTCTTTGCAACCCCATGGACTACAGCATGCCAGGCCTCCCTCTCCCTCACTGTCTTCTAGAATTTGCCCAAGTTCATGTCTATTGAATCAGTGATGCTATCCAACCATCTCATCCACTATAGTCCCCTTCTCCTCCTGCCTTCAATCTTTTCCAGCATCAGGGTCTTTTCCAATAAGTCTATAGTACAGAAGAGCCAATGAGAAAAAATGGGTTTAAAATAGGAGAGATTTCTACTGGACATAAAGAACTTCCGGACTACTAAAATAAAACGATACTGGAATGGGTTATTGAGGGAGACTGCCTGGTCTTTTGTCAGGCACATCATTAAGAAAGACTAACTTTTTAATAAAAGAAAAAAATAAACAAATGGGACCTAATCAAACTTATAAGCTTTTGTACAGCAAAGGAAACTATAAGCAAAATGAAGAGACAACCTAAGGACTGGGTGAAAATATTTGCAAATGATTCAGTCAACAAGGGCTTAATTTCTAAAATATGCAAACAGGTCATACAACTCAATAACGAAAAAAAAAAATCAAAAAATGGGCAGAAGACCTAAATAGACAATTCTCCAAAGAAGATATACAGATGGCCAACAGGCACATGAAAAGATGCTCAACATTGCTAATTATTAGAGAAATGTATATCAGAACTACAATGAGATACCACCTCACACTGGACAGAATGGTCATCATTAAAATTATACAAATAATAAATGTTGGAGAGAGTACAGAAGAAAGGAAACAGTCTTACATTCTTGGTGGGAATGTAAATTGGTGCAGCCACAATGGAAAACGATATAGATATTCCTCAAAAAACAGAATTGCCATATGATCCTGCAATCCCATTTCTGGGCATATCCCAGAGAAAACTATAATTCAAAATGACACATGCACCTCGGTGTTCATAACAGCACTATTTACAATAGCCAAGACATGGAAGCAACCTAACTGTCCATTGACAGATGAATGAATAAAGAAGATGTGGTACATATATGCAACAGAATACTCAGTTCAGTTTAGTTCAGTTCAGTCGCTCAGTCGTGTCCAACTTTGCGACCCCATGAACCGCAGCACGCCAGGCCTCCCTGTCCATCACCAACTCCCGGAGTCCACCCAAACCCATATCCATCGAGTCGATGATGCCATCCAACCATCTTATCTTCTGTCATCCCCTTCTCCTCCTGCCCTCAATCTTTCCCAGCATCAGGGTCTTTTCAAATGGGTCAGCTCTTCGCATCAGGTGGCCAAAGTATTGGAGTTTCAGCTTCAACATCAGTCCTTCCAATGAACACCCAGGACTGATCTCCTTTAGGATGGACTCGTTGGATCTCCTTGCAGTCCAAGGGACTCTCAAGAGTCTTCTCCATCACCACAGTTCAAAAGCATCAATTCTTTGGTGCTCAGCTTTCTTCACAGTCCAACTCTCACATCCATACATGACCACTGGAAAAACCATAGCCTTGACTAGACAGACCTTTGTTGGCAAAGTAATGTCTCTGCTTTTCAATATACTATCTAGGTTGGTCATAACTTTCCTTCCAAGGAGTAAGCGTCTTTTAATTTCATGGCTGCAATCACCATCTGCAGTGATTTTGGAGCCCCAAAAAACAAAGTCTAACACTGTTTCCACTGTTTCCCCATCTATTTCCCATGAAGTGATGGGACCAGATGCCATGATCTTCGTTTTCTGAATGTTGAGCTTTAAGCCAACTTTTTCCCTGTCCACTTTCACTTTCATCAAGAGGCTCTTTAGTTCTTCTTCACTTTCTGCCATAAGGGTGTTATCTGCATTTCTAAGGTGATTGATATTTCTCCCCGCAATCTTGATTCCAGCTTGTGCTTCCTCCAGCCCAGCATTTCTCATGATGTACTCTGCATGTAAGTGAAATAAGCAGGGTGACAATATACAACCTTGACGTACTCTTTTTCCTATTTGGAACCAGTCTGTTGTTCCATGTCCAGTTCTAACTGTTGTTTCCTGACCTGCATATACGTTTCTCAAGAGGCAGGTCAGGTGATCTGGTATTTCCATCTCTTTCAGAATTTTCCAGTTTATTGTGATCCACACAGTCAAAGGCTTTGGCATAGTCAATAAAGCAGAAATAGATGTTTTTCTGGAACTCTCTTGCTTTTTTGATGATCCAGAGGATGTTGGCAATTTGATCTCTGGTTCCTCTGCCTTTTCTAAAACCAGCTTGAACGTCTGGAAGTTCACTGTTAACGTATTGCTGAAACTTGGCTTAGAGAATTTTAAGCACCACTTTACTAGTGTGTGAGATGAGTGCAATTGTGCGGTAGTTTGCGCATTCTTTGGCATTGTCTTTCTTTGGGATTGGAATGAAAACTGACCTTTTCCAGTCCTGTGGCCACTGCTGAGTTTTCCAAATTTGCTGGCATATTGAATGCAGCACTTTCACAGCACTGTCTTTCAGGATTTAAAATAGCTCCACTGGAATTCCATCACCTCCACTAGCTTTGTTCATAGTGATGCTTCCTAAGGCCCACTTGACTTCACATTCCAGGATGTCTGGCTCTAGGTGAGTTATCACACCATGATGATTATCTGGGTTGTGAAGATCTTTTTTGTACAGTTCTGTGTATTTTTGCCAGGTCCTCTTAATATCTTCTGCTTCTGTTAGGTCCCTACCATACTCAGCCGTAAAAAAGAATAAATGTCATTTGCAGCAGCACGGATGGACCTAGAGATTGTCATACTGAGTGAAGTAAGTCAGGAAGAGGTCAAACAATACATGATATCACTTATATGTGGAATAAAATATGGCACAAATGAACTTATCTTCTAAATAGAAATAGACTCACGGACATAGAGAACGGACTTGCGGTTGCCAGCGGCAGAGGGTGGAGGGGTGGGTAGGGAGTTTGGGATTAGCAAATGCAAACTGTTATATACAGAATGAGCAAACAACAAGGTCCTGCTATATAGCACAGGGAACTATATTCAATTTCCTGGGATCAAGCATAATGGACAAGATATGAAAAAGAATCTATATGTATGTATAACTGAATCACTTTGCTGTACAGCAGAAGTTAACACAACATTGTAAATTGACTACAATAACCCAATTCTAAAATGGACAAAGGACTTGGATAGACGTTTCTCCAAAGCAGATATACAAATAGACAATGAGCACATGAAATGACTCTTAACATCCTTTGTTATTAGGGGAATGAAAAAAAAAAAAAACCTTAAGATACTTCACATCCACTAGAATGGCTATAATGATAAAAATAGAAAATAACAAGTGTTGGCAAGGATGTAGAGAAATTGGAATCCTTTATAAATTGCTGATATTGTGAAAGTGGTGCAGTCACTTTGGAAAATGCAGTAATTTGGCACTTCTTCAAAATTTAAAGAGTTACTGTGTGTGTATGTTAGTTTCTCAGTCATGTCCAACTCTTTGAAACCTCATGGATTGTAGCCCAACAGGCCCCTCTGTCCATGGAATTTTCCAGGCAAGAACACTAGAGTAGGTCGCCATTCCCTTCTACAGAAGATCTTCCAACCCAGGGATTCAACCCCCATCTATTACATCTCCTGCATTAGCAAGCGGGTTCTTTACCACACTGGTGCCACCTGGGAAACCCAAAGAGTTATCATATAACCTAGCAATTGTATGGAAGAGAAATAAAGTATATATTCATACATGTATATACTCAAGAGAAATGAAAACATATAGTCATATAAAACTTGTATACAAATGTTCATAACAATATTATTCATAAAAGATATAAAGTGAAACAGTCAAAATGTCCATTAACAGATGCATGCATAAACAAAACATGGTATATACATGCAATGGAATATCATTTTGCTATAAAGAGGAATCAAATACTATTTCATACTATAACATGGATGACCTTGAAAACATAATGCCAAGTAAAAGAAGCTAAACACAATTGGCTATATCATTCAGTTTATATTAGACTCAAATCCATAGATATTGAAACTAGACAATTTTTTTGCCAAAGACTGGAGAAAGGGGCAAGGAGAATAACTGCCAACAGGTACAGGGCTTCTTTTGGGGGTGGTGGAAATGTTCTGGAATTAGTGGTAATGGTTGTATCCATTATGAATTTCTCAAAACCAATGAATTATACACTTCTAAAATAGTAACATATTATATACATCATATCTCAGTTTTCAAAAACGCTAATGAGAAAAGACAAAAAAGTTAAGTAGATCATGATCTCCCACTAGTTGAACCATGCAATAGCTTCCTATAGTACTCAGATAAAATTCAGTCTCCTCACCTAGTCCCACAAGGCCCTATATGACATCATCCTTACCTCCCTCTCTTATCTCATATCCCATCACTCCCCATCTCTCAGTTACATTCCATTCTGGGCTCACTGGCCCTCCCACTGCCAACTTTACACCAAACCCTCCTCCTACTTAGAGCATTCTTTGCCTGGGGCTTCTCATGGCTGCCTCTTCCTTGTCACGGAGGTCACACATCAATTTCACCTCTTTAGAGAGGCCTCCCTCAGCATCCCCATCACTATCTCTCATATCACCATGTATTATTTTCTTCATAGCATGTATCGCTGTCTGAAATTGTTTGTTTATACACCCGTTCTCTGAGAGCAGAGATTTTGTCTACCTTGTTCACTTATATCAGCCAAGTACTAAGAATAGTGCCTGGCACAGAGTAGATACTCAAAAGTTACATTTGAATGGACCTAGTTTGTGAACTTTGGAAATTTAGATATTTTGACGGTTCTTGGGGTGCTGAGAGCTTCAGCTGATTTTTGAATGAGGACCTCAGAAACTCCATTCCTGAATACATGGAGGCTACACATAAAACCTCCAGGGAGAGTGGTAAGAAACAGGAGGGGTGGGGTTTCCTCACCATCATTTCCAAATTACCAAAGACAAAATTTTATAGTTGTGGAAATCATGATTTAAAAAACTGCACAAAGTTTATGAAATTGGCTGTATAAATCTTGCCACATAATTCATGATTCTGCGTGTTCTCTGAGAGAGAGTTGAGGCACACACACTCTTGATATTGGGGCACTGGAGGAGATCAAAGGGAGCACAGCCACGAGGCAGCACAGTGAGGCGTCTCTGAGACTGCAGGGCTGCTCCGGCCTCATGCTTTGTTCCTGGTAAGGGGCAGTGATAAAGAACAGAGTCCCTGAGGAGTACAGAACACAAGGTATATCTGCTTGGGGGCCCAGGAAGAGGGTAAGCTGGGAAAGCCGGGTGGCATGACAGTAATTGAGAGTGGAATCGAGGAGCAACCCAGAATATGCCTGTGTTGGGAGAGAGGGGAATGTCAGGACAGTGGGGACCACAGGGCTGACACTGGAGGGCAAATGAGGCTGCCGGGAGCAGCGAGACAGCCTCTGTAGCAGACACCCTACTCTTTTGTGAAGGTCCTGAGGCCTAGAATTTCCGTATCTTGCTGATGAAGACTGAACCACAAGTGGCTGTTTCATGTTTCATCAGTACGACCTGCAGAAATGTGATGACACATATAACATAGAGAACAGTGTTCATATTCCCTTATCCAAATGAGGAAAATATCCTTTTTTTTTCCTGAGATAATCTATGAATCATATATCTGGAATCATTAAGTGGAAGCAACATTAGGGGGAGAACCATCTGCCACTGTATATTTTAGTGAATTTGATCACGAGGCAAAAGAGGCCTCTAAACTAAGCCAGGAAAAAGAATGTAGAGATAATTTAGGTTTGGATTATCAAAGGGAAGAGAAAAGGTTACTGAGGTAGGAAAGAAAACCTTGGAGGATTGAGAAAGTGAGGGAGTGCAAAGAAATCAAAGGCTGGTTTAGAAACAATAGCCAGTTGGAAAGAGATTTTTAAGCTTAAAAAGTTAAGGCTTAAAATTTTTTAATAAAAGTAAGGCTTTATTTTAAATCAGTTTGAACATTTACATGCAAAGTATTGAAAGTAACTGAAAGTGATTTTTAGGAAGTTTAAATATGAGACAGTAGGCAAAACATGATGTGGCTCAGCTTGCTCTGACCCACTGAGGTCACATCCAGGGATGACTTCGATCGTGAATTGGACACATGTCTGGTTCTAAGAACCTGGGCTTCCCTGAAATGCAGGAGACCTGGGTTTGAACCCTGGGTGGGGAAGATCTGGAGAAGGGAATGGCTACCCACTCCAATATTATTGCCTGTAGAAGTCCATGGACAGAGAAGCCTGGCAGGCTACAGTCCATGGGATCACAAAGAGACAGCTGCAACTAACACTTCACTTTCAGGTTCTAAGAAAGAACCTGCTGCCAGCTTACAGAGATCTGAAATTTCCAGAACAGCCTGCTAGATGGCCTCCACTGTTAAGCCATCCTGCACAATCCATCACCCAGCTAATCTGCCCAAAGCTGGACTTTAATGACTCTAAAGCCTTCACTGTTTTCCCATGTCTTACAAAATCTACCCTGAACTCTGCCAGGATCTCTAGCCCCACCCTACGTATTCAGTCTTTGCTTTTAGTTGTCTCCAGGACACACCCCTCTCAGGCTTGTCTCTCCACTTGTCCTACCTCTGGGTTTTTGCCCAAGATGCTGCCTGTGTGTGAAATGTACGCTGTCTCCCATCTGCCTAGCCCGATGCCATCCTTCTGTCCAGGTGGAGCTGATGTTTCAATTCCACCATGGGTCTTTCCTTGAACTCCTGAAATACAATGGCTCAGTTACATGCTGCTGTATATTATTCATTATTTTTATTTATTTATTTATTTTATTTATTTGGCAGCACCAAGTCCCAGTTGTAGCACATGGAATCTTTAGTTGTGGCATGTGGGGTCTAGTTCCCTGACCTGGGATTGAACCTGGACCCTCTGCACTGAGAGCTCAGAGTCCTAGTCACTGGATTACCTGGGAAGTCCCTTATTTATTATTCTTATACATATATTAGCAGCAGGAGCTAGAGGAAAGAGAATAGAGGAATTAATAACAGAGGGGAGTGAATTCCCCATTTTAGATATCCTGATTTGGAGGTGGTGTCAGTAAAGGATAAGCACAGAAGAGTGATCCCAGAGGCTTTGGTGCAGACAAAGAAGCAGGGTCAGCTGCAACAAGTGCCTTACCATTCCTGTCACTTGGCAATAACCTCTCCAGTTTTAAGTTCAGCATCATGAGGAATGAGAAATTTATCCGGCTGCTCCACAGAATGAAAGCTTACCATGCAAATTCTTGGGTTCCACCCCATCTACTGAATCAGAATCTCTGAGGGTGGGGCCCAGCAAACTTTTAATCACACTCAAGGGAATTCGGACGCATGATAATGTTAGAGAACCACTGCTTTAGAGTACAAAAGCTTGAAAATTACTTGTCTTTTGGAATGGAACAGACAAAACAGAAAGTGGCCCTTTCTTGTGGGGCCATCACCATATGAACATGAATTCCTGCCCAGTGCCATTGTAAACAGGCAATACACCAAACAGAATACCCAGGCACCACGCTGCCAGGGCAACTGTCCACCTGGTCACCTCATTCAGGCAGCTGACCGCAACTGTTGTTTGCATCCACTCAGCCCTGATGGTTGTCTATAACAATACTGGAGGGATTCTTTCACTTGGGGCTTAATAAAGACAATAAAAAGACTAACTGAGTGAATCACAGTCAGAGAAAATGCATGCCTTTCATTAATTATACCCACACCTACAGGACAGACACCGGGCAGTGCTGTTCTGGTATCCTGCCTTCACTAAAGAAGTGGTGGGCATTCTTAGGCAACTCTCAAGAAATGTTTCTGTTCTCAACTGGATTTCACTTCTTACATTGTCCAGGCAGTCCTCCTCTGAATAATTGACTCTGTTTTTGCCACATACCAGTTTGCCCAGGAACAACAGCCACTTGACAAGTCCTTTAACAGAGTTTTCAGAATCTGTATCGGCAGTTGCTCAAAGTTCAGATTTACTGGAACAACTCCCTGGACCTCGGCTGTGGACGCATAGCTTTCCTTGCGTACAGGGTGCCGAGCCTGCTGCCAGCTTTGTACAGCCCCTTTGCCACACTCACAGCTTTGCCTCTGGCCAGCATCTCTGTGCTCTGCCTATCATGAAGTTTTCAGTGAGATTCATAACCAGCTCAGTTCCTTTAGAAAGAAATAACTTCCAGATTAAGTCCAAACTGAAGGGGATTTCCTTGGGCCCCTATAAAAATTTGACAGACACTGCCAAAACACCTCTCGGGGGGGTGGTTATCAATGTGTCCCAGAAACGGAGGTGTCTCACTGGCAGACACAGAAATGTCTTCTTCCTGTGGATACTTAGTGACCTACGACATCTTCCCGTGCCAGTCACCACGAGAACTTCAATCATCTTTCTTCAGATGCTGGTCCTTCCTCTCAGATGCAGTTTTCGTTTTCAATTTAGTTCAAAGAATTGAATCGAGAACTTACTTTGAAACTAGTCCTCACAAGTATAAAATCACAGAGCTGGCTATGATATTTGTAATGACCTCTATTCTTTTTCTCTTTGAAGATGAGTCAAGAGTTTTAAAATCAGAAAGAAAAGAAAATTTTAAACGACTCTGCCCCTATTTGTGTAATAGCATTTGGAGTCTCATGTTATCTGTCTCCATACCAAGACTTCTCTTTTGTTTCTATTCATAGGAAAACACTGATATTTATTGGGAGTCAAAAGGTTATTTTGCCACAACAGTACTGTTCTACTCTTCATTTCTAATACAGCAGAAGTTCAAAAGTTAACCACTAATGCAGAATGTTAATTTTAAGGGAAATTGGACAGAAGAGAGGAAGTGTATATAGGATCCTTCTGCACTTTGTACACAATTTTTCTGTAAACTTAAAACTTCTCTAAAAAATAAAATCTATTAATTGTAAATTATGCAAATAAGTCTTTATTACCACTCCATTATTATAATATTTGTGAGATAGGATAAAACCAAATAAAACAAACTGTGTGTCTATTTCATTTCTTCTAGAAGCTCCCAGAAGTTTGGTAACTGTCCTGATCACAGTGTTCTCTGGTGGAGCCAGGACTTAAAACCAAGTATATCTAAGAAAAAATAAAATTTCTAAAGGTCATATGCTGTGTGATTTCATTTACACAACATTCATTCATTTCATTTATACAACATCATTCATTTTACTTTGTCTTTAAATGACAAAATTGTGGGGGTAGAGACCATATTATTTAGCTGGGCATTAAGGATGGTATTTTGTTGTTGTTTGGTTGCTAAGTGGTATCTGAATCTTTTGCGACCCCATGGACTGTAGTCCACCAGGTTCATCTGTCCATGGGATTCTCTAAGCAAGAATACTGAAGTGGTTTGCCATTTCCTCCTCCAGGGGATTTTCCCAATCCAGGGATCAAACCCGAGTCTTCTGTGGCTCCTGCATTGCAGTCAGATTTTTTACCACTGAGCCTCTGTGGAAGCCCCCCTGGTTCACTGACCAGGGATTAAACCTGGACCTTCTGTATTGGGAGCTTGGAGTTTTAGCCATTGGACCACCAGGGAAGTCCCTGGGCATATATCTTGCTTTGCTCCATGTATATGTAACCAGACCTAGTTATGCACCTCAGCAAATTTACATGGCCTCCACTTATGCCCATCCCTTCTGCTACTTGTAGCTACTACCACTCCATCTTCTAACATCATCAACTTCTCAGTTCCCCTGAGGATGAGGGCTGGGCTTCAGCAAGAAGTCCAACAGATAAATTCTTTCTCCTCCCTCCATGCACTGTTCCGTGTTTCAGGGAGGTTTCTTTTCATGCCTCATTTCTCTTTTACCCTCACTCTTGCTCCCCTGAGACTGCACCACCAATAAACCCTTACGTGGTGGGTAAGGCAGGGGCAAACCTCTGCCTCAGGTTTTGTTTTCCAGGAAAACTGAACTGAGATAATGTGGGTTGCCAAAAAGTTATGCTCAAATCAAATTTAGTCAGATTGAATTATATTTTAAATGAATGTAAGGGGATTGTTCTGCTTAAAATTATTTTAATGGGATGAGAACCTTTCTGTAATTCGTATAAATACAATCTACTGTCACATTCATTTTTTGTGAGATTAGATTTTTGCCTATTAGTTTTTCATAATTAAGTTTATAAAGCACAGGCAAATGCCTTATACTAAAACAACCACAATTTTAAAATATATATGTTTCCAGGGACTTTCTTGGTGGTCCAGTGGTTAAGACCCCGTGCATCCAATGTAGGGGGCCTGGGTTTGATCCCTAGTCAGGGAGCTATATGCCACATGTGGCAACTAAGACCCAGCACAGCCAAATAAAAAAAAATTTCAATACATTTTTAAAGTTTCTCCCCAGTAGCAACGAGCATGCCCAGTGTGCCCAGATTTTGAATTCTAATACATTCTCTAATAAAAAGAACCAAGGCTCCTTTGGGAAATGGCTGCTTCTAAAGCTGGGACAAGGAAAATACAAGATGAAGCATGCTGTTGTACTCAAAAAACCCAAAAGGATGAAGCATGTCAAGAAGATATGGGAGCCAACTTGAAGGAGCTCCCAAAACAAAGCTGGGAGAATTTGAGAGCAAAAATAACGTAGCATTGTACCAAAGTATAAAAAAAATGTCCAGAAGTCCTTACTGATAAAAATAAATGGCTGGAAAAGCAAAAAAGAGAGAGAGAAGACAAGTCTTTCTTTCATTAGAAATCCAAGTAATTGTTGGGGATACTTCCCTTCAAGGAGGCTGAGCTTAATCTGTGTTCCCACCTTGAATATGGGCTGAGTTAGTCATTTGCTTCTATAGACTATGGAGAAAGGGGGAAAGTTACTTTCCAGTGAAGAAACCTGGCAAACACTACCTAAACTAAGTAAGCAAGGTTACCACAACTAGTGATAAGTTCTTTTGATAGTATCTGTCCCTGATATGATGTGATGAGAATGGTACTTCATCTCTGTGGTCATCCTTTCCAAAACCTGTAACCCCAGTCTAAACACAGAAACAAAATCAAATTGAAAGAGATACATACAAAGCAACTGACCAGTACTCCTCAAAACTGTCAAGGTATGAAAAATAAGGAAAACCTAAATAATTGTCACAAATCAGAGGAGGCTAAGGAAACATGATGACTAAATGTACAGTGTTGTCCTGGATGGGATCCTAGAACAGAAAAAGGCCATTAGAGGAAAAACTAGTAAACTTCTAATTAAGTCTGGAGTTTAGTTCATAGTAGTACATCATTGTTGGTTTTTCAGTTGTGCCAAGGTAGCTTGCTAGGGTAAGACGCTAACAATAGGAGAAACTGGGTGAGGGGCAGACAGGAACTCTCTGTACTGTCTTTGCAACTTTCTTGTAAATCTAAAACTATCCTATGTGCACACTGCTATATTTAAAATGGATAACTAACAAGAACTTACTGTATAGCAGGTGGTACTCTGCTCAATGTTATGTGGCAGCCTGGATGGGAGGGGAGTTTAGGGGAGAATGGATACATGTGTATGTATGGCCAAGTCCTTTCTCTGTCCACTTGAAACTATCACAACGTTGTTAATGGCTATCAGTTCAGTTCAGTTCAGTTCAGTCACTCAGTTGTGTCCGACTCTGCGACCCCATGAATTGCAGCACACCAGGCCTCCCTGTCCATCACCATCTCCCGGAGTTCACTCAGACTCACGTCCATCGAGTCAGTGATGCCATCCAGCCATCTCAGCCTCTGTCGTCCCCTTCTCCTCCTGCCCCCAATCCCTCCCAGCATCAGAGTCTTTTCCAATGAGTCAACTCTTTGTATCAGGTGGCCAAAGAACTGGAGTTTCAGCTTTAGCAGCATTCCTTCCAAAGAACACCCAGGGCTGATCTCCTTCAGAATGGACTGGTTGGATCTCCTTGCAGTCCAAGGGATTCTCAAGAGTCTTCTCCAACACCACAGTTCAAAAGCATTAATTCTTCGGTACTTAGCTTTCTTCACAGTCCAACTCTCACATCCATACATGACTACTGGAAAAACCATAGGTTAATGGCTATACACTAATACAAAATAAAAAGTTATAAATGATAAAACTAAATTTAAGGTTTAAAAAAACAATAATATTCTAGCTTACCAGTTGTGTGTTGGTCTCTCAGTCATGCTCGACTCTTTGCGATGCCATGGACTATAGCCCACCAGACTCCCCAGTCCATGGAATTCTCCAGGCAAGAATACTGGAGTGGGTAGCCATTCCCTTCTCCAGGGGATTCTTGCCAACCTAGGGATCGAGCCTGGGTCTCCTGCATTGCAGGCAGATTCTTTACCATCTGAGCCACCAGTGATATTCTAGCTTACCAGGTACTTACAATTTAAAATCAGAAACCAGAAAGGAAAAACATTGCATACAGATTCAGCGGGAGAGGAGAAAAGATATTACTTATTTTTCACGTGAATTATTGTACACTTCCTTTTTAAAAATAGTTCTGTGATGATGTTACTGGAATATTGTAAATGAAAAGGAAAGCAGACATACAGGAGAGCAAGAGGCAAGATCAGAGATTAGAGTGAAGTCTAGGAAGCCGGAGTGAGAGGTTAGAGTCTGTGAGCAGGCATCACCAGTTCCAGGGAGCCCACAGGTGCGCTGAGCAAAACAACTGCTTCACCTCTTTCCCCAGCAACACCAACCTTGCCCAACACAGTGACTTGGTTGGAACTGAGCTTAAATGCAGAGACATTTTGGTGTCTGGGGGATGTCATTAGGATCTGGAAATCTCCATATCCCAGAATATCCAGAACTGTCTGGGTCAAAATCTGGATATTGGTGAGGGTGGGGGAGAAGGCAAGTGACTGAGGGAAAAATTCAGCTTAGATTGTAGTTACTGTTTTCCCTGCAGGAGCTCACCATGGTGCTGTCCAATTTTCTCAGATGCAAAATATTCAGAAATGGACAAACTGCAACATCATTTTCCCTTTCATGGGATGGTGGTGCTGATTCATATTCAATAAACTACTAAGAAAAAGTACTTACTCCCACCAATAACACTGATTTTAATTGATTCTTGTAGTTTGTGTGCGTGTGTTAGTTGCTCAGTTGTGTCTGACTCTTTGCGATCCCATGGACTGTAGCCCACCAGGCTCCTCTGTTGATGGGATTTCTTGTAGCTTAAGTGACTATAAATTCTACTTTGCAAGAGAATATTAAGTCAGAATTAAAAATTTAGCGTATCTTTACTTCCATGTTATAAATGGACCATCATATAAAGTTTATAGTTTAAAAAATCTTAGCTGATTTTATTATATCAGTCCAGTGGTAGAATAGATATTGCTTCCATCTTATAAATGAGAAAATGTGAGGATCTGAATAATTAAGTAAATAGCATACAGCTAGTGAGTAGCTGATCACGGTTTAGACGTTTAGGATCCAAGTCACCTGACTTTAGTTCTCACTCCATACTCTCAACCTGCCTAACCCTGCCAGTTCCTTTCATAGGCTCAAAACTTCTAGCTTGAATGGGGTGAAGGTAGAGTCTGGTACACTGTGTGAATAGGTTGTGCCTCTCACACTGGCGGGTGAGCTTAACCTCACAGTTCACGATGTCCTCATCATATGCTGTCAAGCAGTGGGGAGCTGGCTTTTTGCATAGCCGCAGTTTCACGGAAAACACTGGCTTCCAGGTAAGGCAAAGGAGATTTCTTACACGGCATTTAAAGTGTCTCCAGAGAAATGATATGTTGATTGAGATTCTGAGATTTGCTTTAAAATAATTGAGGAGAGAGCAAAGGGGAGAGAGGATGCCAATGACATGGAAATGGCCATAAATATGTAGGAAATGACACACACACACACAGGAAATAGGAATGGCCTGATAAACACAGTTTAGTGATGAATATAGGGCTTCTTTAGGGAGCTAAAGTGGTGCTAGTGGTAAAGAATCCACCTGCTAATGCAGGAGACACAAGAGATGCAGGTTCAATCCCTGGGTCAGGAAGATCCCCTGGAGTAGGAAATGGCAACCTTCTGCAGTATTCTTGCCTGGAAAATTCCATGGACAGAGGAGCCTCGTGGATTATAGTCCATGGGGCTGCAAAGAGTCGGACACGACTGAGCGACTTGAACATAGGGCTTCATTATATGATTTCCTCTAATTTCATATGTTTGAAATTTTACAAAGTAAAAGCTAATAAATTACCAAACAGATATAGAAATAAATAACACCAAGACTAGAGCCTGGAGGGAAAATTAGGTATCTGAGTTTTGAAGAAGATAACTAATTAATTAGGGCAGGTTCACTTCTTTTAAAAGATAGTCACTTAATATAATGGAAGTTTATTTCTAACAAAGTTGTTCAGGGGGTATATTCCAATCTGGAGGGGTAGAGACTGTGCTCTGTGAATTCTTTCAGGGACTTAGCCGGCAGAGCTCTGCCATCTTCAACATGTGGCTGCCAAGTTCCCTACACTTGTCACCATCCTTGCCCCAGGAGAGGGAGGAAAGGCGTGTTAACACCCACTTTCTTGATTGCACAGTCCAGAAAGGAACGCAGTACTTCTGCTGCATTCCATTAACAAGAGCTTTGCCACGTGAAACACTTAGCTGCAAAGGAGGCTGGACACTCCTGGCTGGACAGGCATGATCTAGTTATGGCCTCTATGGAAGAAAGAACAAATTATTCAGAGAAACTAGGTGTCTTTGCTGCAGCACTTTAATAGACAGCTGTTAACATTGGCAGATACCAATTTATTATAAAGCTTATGAAATTCAAACTTCTAGGATTCTCACTTACATGGACCTCCTCCAGGACCCTGTGAGGGGCCTGCATTCATTACCAGTTTCTTTTCTTTTTAAAAATTTTTATTTATTTATTTTTGGCTGTGCTGGGTCTTCAATGTTGCTCAGGCTTTCTCTAGTTGCAGAGTGCAGGGGCTACTCTGTAGTTGCAGCACGCAGGCTTCTCACTGTGGTGGCTTCTCTTATTGCGGAGCGCAGGCTCTAAGGCTTCAGCAGTTGTGGCACATGGGCTCAGTAGTTGCGGCTCCTGGGCTCTAGAGCACAGGCTCAGTAATTGTGACACAGGGCTTAGTTGCTCCACAGCATGTGGGCTCTTCCCTCATCGGGGATCGAACCCATGTCCCCTGCACTGGCAGGTGGATTCTTTACCACTGAGCCACTAAGGAAGTCCTACTTACCAATTTCTGTACAACAAACTGCTTCAAAATGTATCAGCTTAAAACAAAAGCCTTATTATTCCACACAGTTTCTGAGTCTGGGAGCAGAGAGCAGCTTTTCTGGGCTTTTCTGGCTCAGAGTGCCTCATGAGGTTGTAGCCAAGGTTGCAGTTATTTAAAGGCTTGACCAGAGCTGGAGGATCCCCTTCCAAAATGTCTCCCATGGCTGCGGGCTGGAGGCCTCAGTTTCTCACCATATGGGCTTCTCCACAGGGCTACCTGAGGGGTCTCACCACATGGCAGCTGGGTTACCCAGAGTGAGTGAATGATCCAAGAAAGAGAGAGGTAGAAGTCATACTGTCTTTTATAACCTAGCCTCCAAAGGGACATCACTTCTATATTCAGCTGGTCTCACAGACCAATCTCAGTACAGTGTTGGAGAAGAATTATACAAGGGCATGAATACCATGAGATAGGGACTATTGGGGGAAATCTTCATAACGGGAGGGTGGCTACCACCAGGCCCCCAGCAGTTTGTTCACAGGTTCTTGTAACATTTGCAAAAGATACTTTTATATTCTTTCTCTTAATGAGCCCCACCCCCACCTTAATTATATAAACTTTTGGCCCCCCTTAAGGCCAAAAGGATTGGTTGGAAGGATTGATGCTGAAACTGAAGCTCCAATACTTTGGCCACCTGATGTGAAGAACTGACTCATTGGAAAAGACTTGATGCTGGAAAAGATTGAAGGCAGGAGGAGAAGGGGACGGCAGAGGACAAGATAGTTGGATGGCATCACTGATTCGATGCACATGAATTTGAGCAAGCTCTGAGAGTTGGTGATGGACAGGGAAGCCTGGCGTGCTGCGGTCTATGGGGTCACAAAGAGTCAGACACAACTGAGTAACTGAACTGACTTGGCCCCCGTAAAATATGAAACTTTATGTGACCTTGCTCGAACTTTAAGCATCATTTTAGAATTTGGTGAAACTATTCCATAAATCAAAGCCATAGTAATTAAATTCTGAAGGGAATGAAGTAATTTTTTTAAATGTGTTTGTTTTGATTACCATTAATTTTACCTGATTTGTACACTGCTGGTTCTGTTATCAATGCTAGACAAGAAGTTAGGAGATCTGGATTCCAATCTAGAGTCTTCTCTAACATACTAGGTGACCTCTTTTTCATAAGATGCAGCCTACTGTATAAGTTGGCTTTCTGTCAATACAGTGGGATTGCATTAACTAATCCATTCAGGGTACTGCCATCTAGTTCTTTAAAAGTCTATCATTTAATGATGTCTCTCTGTGCCACAAATTCTTCATCCCTGAAAAGGGGATAATAGTATCTACTTCTTATAGTTGTAGTGATAATTAAATGAGGTAGCCTACATAAGGTACCTAGAATATGCCTGGCAAGCAAAGCACACTCAGTAAATATTAACCATTCTTATTATCTTATGCCTAAAAAACAGCCTCAAGAAGCTGGTTTTGAATGCTTTTATACTATCACAGTAAGTTCAGTTTTCATCTTAGTTGTATAAGTTTAGGGAACTAGATCCCACATGCCGCAACCAAGAGTTCACATCCTGCAACTAAGATCCAGAACAGCCAAATAAATAAATATTAAAAAAAAATAAAAGAATCCACCTTGCAATGCAAGGGACACAGGTTTGATCCCTGGTCCAGAAAGACTGCACATGCCTTGGAGCAATTAAACCCAGGGGCCCCAGCTACTGAGCTGACTCTCTAGAGCCCAGGAGCCGAAACTTCTAAATCCATGAGCTGCAACTACTGAAGCTCTCGCCTCTAGAGCCTTCCACAAGAGAAGTCACTGCAATGAGAAGCCCGTGCACCAGAACGAAGAGCAGCCCCTGCTCGCTGCAACTAGAGAAAGCCCACGTGCAGCAATGAAGACCCAGCACAGCCGAAAAATAAAAATAAATCAATCAAATAAAGTGATATCAAGGATGTGGGACAACTGAAACTCTTATACATTTATTGAGTATAATAAATTGGTATGGCTTTAGTAAAGTATTTGATAATATATTCACTTAAGCTGAACTTACTACATATCCTGTGATACAGCAAATCCTCTTCTAGCTATACACCCAACATAATAAGTGCTTATGTCGATCAACAGACCCATACAAGAATATTCATAATAGCTTTATAAATAACAGTCCAAACTTGAAATAAACCCAAATGTCTTTCAACAGTGGAATGGATAAAGTACCATGTAGTCATACAGTAAGATAAGTACAGCAGTGTAAAAGAACAAAACTCATGAATGTGATGTTGAGAAAAGGAAGCCGCTTCATTGTGTGGAGTTCAAAACCTGGCAAACAGGAGGGGGGTTCAGGATGAGGAACACTTGTACACCTGTGGCGGATTCATGCTGATGTATGGCAAAACCAATACAATATTGTAAAGTAATTAACCTCCAATTAAAATAAATAAATTTAAAAAAATCTGGCAAACAAATCTGCGGTGGTAGGAAGTCAGAAGCGGTTACCTTTGAGAGGATGCTCTTTGGCAATGAGGGAACCTTCTGTGCTACTGGAAATGTTCTACATATTAATCTCAGTAGTGGTTACCCTGGTATAGAATATACAAAAGCCAGTCAAACGTTAGATTCAAGATCTGTACGTTTTAACTTGTATTTCAATAAAACACTTTTTTTAAGTTGCTGTAGAGAAGCACACTGCTGATATCCTTGATGTAGGAAGAAAGGCTTGGGTATTTAGATTTATACGACTCTGTTTCATTTTAGCTAACTCTTTGACATTATGTTCATTAGCCAATAATTGATGAACAATTAATTATTTATTACTTCCCTGTCATTTACTACCTTATTGTGTCAACTGTTCACTCATTTCACAAATATTTAAGTGCCCAAAATTCTGCTAGGTGATGGGACCACCAACAGTGAACAGAAGAGACATAGCTCATGCTTCCGCTGAGGGAGGTCTATCGGGGAAAAACAAAAAAGTAAATCAGGAGTTACAATTGCTTGCCACACGTGTATGATGGAGAAGTAGATGGTGCCTCCCTGCTAACAGAGAACAAAGCAGGGGCAACAACCCAGAAGGAAAGACTCGCTAAAGAAAATAATGTCTAAGTTGAATTCAGGGTCTTTAGAGTAGGAAGACTGTGCTGTTCCTCGGGCCAAGGAGAGTGTGGCATATTCTAGGACCTGAGAAAACTTGAGTAAGACTGAATACAAACTGTGCTGGAAAGGAAGCAAGCAGTGCAGTAAACGATGCTGAAGAAGCCAACCCGTGGAAGACCTTCCAAGCCCTTTTGAGAAGGGGGTTAGGATATTATTTATTCTATGGACAGGGGAAAGACGTGACTTTGCATGTGTTCTGAATGTATCAGTCTGTCTTTAATGTGAAGAATGGATTAGAAGGAGGAAAAGACTGGTTAGGAGGCAATAAACTAGGCTGGAGATGATGGAATCTAAAACTAAGGGGGACTTCCCTAGTGGTCTGGTGGGTAAGACTCAATACTTCCAATGCGGGGGACATGGGTTGGATCCCCAGTTGGGGAACTAAGATCCAACACATTGTGGGGAGCGGCCCAAAAAATAAATACACAAATAAAATAGCCTATTCCCAAGCTCTCTTACAAAAACAAAAGAGAAAAAAAAGACAACTAAGGCAGTAAAGGTGAGAGATGTTTGAGAAGTAGATTTTGTAGGACTTGAGGAATCATTGGGTAAGCACAGGAGAGTGAAGAGGGAAGGCCAACACCCAGTTTCTGGCTTGAGCTCTCCTGTTAATGGTGGTGTTGGTGATCAGGGTAAGAAATATAATAAAGAAGTAACTGGCTAGTTTGAAGGATTTTGAAGAGGTGAGAGGAGGAACTACTGAGCTCTGTTTTATATATCTTATGTTGAAGGTGCTTTTGAGCCACTGAGGTAGAGATATTCAGAATGCAGCTGGTCCTGAGGAGAGGTAACTGTCCTGAAGAAATAAATTTGGAAGTCAGCATTGTACAGGAATTCATTAAAGCTGTGGGAGTAGAGAAAATCTAAAATCACCCCTGAATACTATGTAGAGTAAGAAGAGGAGCAGATTTGGTAGAGAACACTGAGGAATACTCATCTAAAATGATCAACAGCAGAGAAAGCAAGCCCCTCAGAAAATACTGAGGAGGAACAGAGAAAAAGGAAGGAAACCAAATGGCACACACAGCAGTTAAAGGAAGGGAGATTTTTCTAGAACTTTTAGGTGGACAACAGGGTTAAATGTTGCCAAGAGATGACATCAGGGAAGTCTTGGTGATCTTAACAAAGGCAGTAGCAGGGGAGGTAGATGTGAGATTTCAGTGGTTGAGGACTGAATGGGAAGTAAGGGGGTTATTGTGTCTGAATCACAAACATTTGCCCCCTCTCTGAAATTGGGGGATTCTATTGCTCTTGCACTGACTAGTTTAGAAACATATTCACTGGAGTATTCATTTTATACTACAGAGTACACACATACTAGTTGAAGCAGAAAAGGATTTATTACAGGATACTGATTAGTTTACAGGATGTCCAGAAGGCTAAGGAACCAACCTTGGCTTTTGCACAAGTCATTGACAGCACAGCCACTTTACATCCATGGTTTCTGGACCCATGTATTGTGGGCATGGAAGATACGCATTTACTGCATCCTGACTGATAGCATTACCCTCACAAAGTATTATTTCCCAGCCTGTACCTTTACTGGATTTCTCAAAGGACTGTCTATCTTCCTAAAAGTCCATTCACTTCTAGATGATGGGCTACATGATAAGATCAGTGAATCACAACAGTATTAGTTCAGTGCTTTACTTCATTCATCAATAAACAAATTCCCTGGTTAGAAGCAATGATTAAATGGATACCACAACAATGAACTAGGTACCTAGTAGGACTAGAGATAATGGTACAGATAAAAATCTGGCATTCAGGGAAAGTAAACCTATATCTATAGTAAATACATATTCACAGTGAGGAAATATTGCTTCCCCCTCCATAATGGAAGAAGCCTATGTAACCAATCTGCGGCTAGATGGCTGGTAAATATTCCAGGGCTGGGGCTGGATCAGGGTTCAGTTACTGATCACTGCTGCAGGTATGTTAGGTACTCAGAAGGTGAAGTAGCCCAATCAGCCCTGCTGGAGGAAGTTGATGTTAGACCTACACGTAATCTCCTTCCCTGCCACTATGCAGCTTTTTTTTTTTTTTTTTTTTAATATTTTGGTCATGTAGCCTGGCATGCAGGATCTTAGTTCCCCAACCAGGGATCAAACCTGTGCCTCCTGCAGTGGAAATGCAGCATCTTAACCACTGGACTGCCAGGGAAGTGCCTATGCAAGCTAAATCTCTTCAGTCATGTCTGACTCTTTGCAACCCCAGGAGCCCTGCCAGGCTCCTATGTCCATGGGATTCCCCAGGCACAAATACAATACTGAAGTGGGTTGCCATGCTCTCCTCCAGGGGATCTTCCTAACCCAGAGATCAGACCTGCGTCTTCGCCTTCTGCATTGGCAGGCAGTTTCTTTACCACTAGCGCCACCTGGGAAGCCCCTTTTTATTTTTTAAATTTATTTATTTTTAGTTGAAGGATAATTGCTTTTACAATATTGTGTTGGTTTCTGCCACACATCAACGTGAATCAGCCATAGGGATACATATGTCCCCTTCCTCTTGAACCTCCCTTTCACCTCCCACCCCATCCCACCTGTCTAGGTTATGACAGAGACCAGTTTGAGTTCCCTGAGTCATACAGCAAATTCCTATCAGCCATCTATTTTACTTACAGTAGTGTACATGTTTCCATCCACTCTCTCCCCTATGGAGCCTTTTAAAATGAGCCTTTTGAACAAACAATTAGATGCCTAGGGCAAGGCCATTTTGTCCACCTAATTATTGAGAACCTTCTCTGCAGGAGTCCTTGGCAAGTATCCACATGGGACAGATATTCTCATAATCCAGGCACAATCTAAAGCTGTGCGTCCGTGCACTTCCTTCCTCATATCTCCTTGTCACAGTTTTCAATCTTCTTTTTCCATGACCTGATGTAGCTCAGGAATCAGTATAGATTCATACCTCAGAACATCTCCTTCCATACAAAATGGACCATGAGATAGTCCTTCTAAAACACACATGTGCATCTGCTTGGCAGAAAGAAGCTTCTTACACAGAAAACCTTGATGATGGTTTCTTTTTCCCTGTAAAGAGGCAAAGTCATCTGATAAAAGTGAGGAAGAAAGAGACAGAATCAGATATTTGAAGAATTCAGAAGTTTTAAAATAAGGAGAGAGCCAATTTGGAAAACAAATGATTTGGGGACCATTTCAAAGGTGCCAAGTTATATAGTTACATCATTTTTCTCCAGAAGCCCTACTGTAAGCCACTGAGAAGCAAAAACCACGCCAGTGGATAAGTAAAGCCTATTTACTGCAACTTCAAGACTATCCATTCACCTGTGTTTAAACTGAATTCCCATTTCACAATATCAATTTACTGGTTCTGACTAAATCAGGGTTATTATTTAGATATAAGGTATGGATTTTTAACAGCAATTTTTGTCTACTAAGGCAAGGGGTAATATATAAAAATTATTTTTCTAAGAAGGATTACTTGGGGTAATTGTCTTTTAATCTGTAAAATCAATTGATAACGATGGTTGTTTCTGTGAAGGAGTATTAGGTGGTTGAAATATAACAGGGGAGGTCCATGTTTGATGTACATTCCTTTATAGCTTTTGAATCTATACCTCTGAGTTCTAAATTTATATCAAGGTATAAAAATACATCAATAGTCCTTCAATGTGTCCAGTCCCACTGGATAGAAGTACACTTTTCTGAGAGGATGGTTTCTGTGCAGCTGTGGCATTCTGATCCTTCAGTTCAGTTCAGTCCCTCAGTTACGTTCGACTCTTAGCAACCCGATGGACTGCAGCATACCAGGCTTCCCTGTCCATCAGCAACTTACAGAGCTTGCTGAAACTCATGTCCATCGAGTTGGTGATGCCATCCAACCATCTCATCCTCTGTCGTCCCTTTCTCCTCCTGCCTTCAATCTTTCCCAACATCAGGGTCTTAACCAATGAGTCTTCAAATCAGGTGGTTAAAGTATTGGAGCTTCAGCTTCAGCATCATCCTTCCAATGAATATTCAGGACTGATCTCCTTTAGGATAGACTGGTTTGATCTTCTTGCTGTTCAAGAGACTCTCAAGACTCTTCTCAACACCACAGGTCAAAAGCATCAATTCTTCAGTGCTCAGCTTTCTTTATGGTCCAACTCTCCTATCGATACATGACTACTGGAAAAATCATAGCTTTCACTAGATGGAACTTTGTTGGCAAAGTAATGTGTCTGCTTTTTAATATGCTGTCTATGTTGGTCACAGCTTTTCTTCCAAGGAGCAAACAACTTTTAATTTCATGGCTATAGTCACCATCTGCAGTGATTTTGGATGCAAAAAAAATAAAGTCAGTCACTGTTTTCACTGTTCCCCCATCTATGCCATGAAGTGATGGGACCAGATGCCATGGTTTTCATTTTTGAATGTTGAGTTTTAAGCCAGCTTTTTCTCTCTCCTCTTTCACTTTGATCAAGAGGCTGTTTAGTTCCTCTTCACCTTCTACCATAAGGGTGGTCTCATCTGTATATCTGGGGTTATTTATAATTCCCCTGGCAATCTTGATTCCAGCTTCTGCTTCATCCAGCCTGGCATTTAACATGATGTACTCTGCATATAAGTTAAATAAGCAAGGTGACAATATAGAGCCTTGATGTACTCCTTTCCCAATTTGGAACCAGTTTATTGTTCCATGTCCGATTCTGACTCTTGCTTCTTGACCTGCATACAAATTTCTCAGGAGGCAGGTAAGGTGGTCTGGTATTCCCATCTCTTTAAGAATTTTCCACAGTTTGTTGTGATCCACACAGTCAAAGGCTTTATTGTAGTCAATGAGGTAGAAGTAGATGTTTTTCTGGAATTCCCTTGCTTTTTCTATGATCCAATGGATGTTGGCAATTTGATCTCTGGTTCCTCTGCCTTTTCTAAATACAACTTGAACAACTCAAAAGTTCTCAGTTCATGTACTGTTGAAGCCTAGCTTGGAGAATTTTGAATATTACTTTCCTAGAATGTAAGATGAGTGCAATTGTGCAGTAGTTTGAACATTCTTGCACATTGTCCTTCTTTGGGATTGGAATGAAAATGGACATTTTCCAGTCCTGTGGCCACTGCAGAGTTTTCCAAATTTGCTGGCATACTGAGTGCAGCACTTTCACAGCATCATCTTTGACGATGTTAAATAGCTCACTGGAATTCTATCACCTCCATTAGCTTTGTTCATAGCGATGCTTCCTGAGGCCCATTTGACTTCCCATTCCAAGATGTCTGGCTCTAGGTGAGTGATCATACAATCATGGTTATCTGGGTCATTAAGATTTTTTTCGCATAGTTCTCCTGCGTATTCTTGCCATGTCGTCTTAATACCTTCTGCTTCTGTTATGTCCATACTGCTTCTGTCCTTTATTGTGCCCATCTTTGCATGAAACGTTCACTTAGTATCTCTAATTTCCCTGAAGAGATCTCTAGTCTTTCCCATTCTATTGTTTTCCTCTATTTCTTTGCATTGATCACTTAGGAAGGCTTTCTTATCTCTCCTTGTTATTCTTCGGAACTCTGCATTCAGATGGATATATGTTTCCTTTTCTCCTTTGCCTTTCACTTCTCTTCTTTATTCAGCTATTTGTAAGAACTCCTCAGTCAACCATTTTTCTTGTGGATGATTTTGATCACCACCTCCTGTACAATGGTATGAACCTCCATCCATAGTTCTTCAGGCACTCTTTCTATCAGATCTAATCCCTTGAATCTATTTGTCACTTCCACTGTATAAGTGTAAGGGATTTGATTTAGGTTACCTGAATGGTCTAGTGGTTTTCTCTACTTTCTTCAATTTAAGTCTGAATTTGGTAATAAGGAGTTCATGATCTGACCCAGAGTCAGCTCCTGGTCTTATTTTTGCTGACTGTATAGAGAGCTTCTCCATCTTTGGCTGCAAAGAATATAATCAATCTGATTTTAGTATTGGCTATTTGGTGATGTCCATGTGTGGAGTCATCTCTTGTGTTTTTGGAAGAGGGTGTTTGCCATGACCAGTGTGTTCTCTTGGCAAAACTCTGTTAGCATTTGCCCTGCTTCATTCTGTACTCCAAGGCCAACTTGCCTGTTACTCCAGGTATCTATGGACTTCCACTTTTGCATTCCAGCCCCCTATAATGAAAAGGACATCTCTTTTTTGGTGTTAGTTCTGGAAGGACGTGTAGGTCTTCATAGAGCTGTTTAACTTCAGCTTCTTCAGTATTGGTGGTTGGGGCATAGATTTGGATTACTGTGATATTGAATGGTTTGCCTTGGAAATGAACAAAGGTCATTCTGTCATTTTTGAGATTGCACCCAAGTACTCCATTTTGGACTCCTGTTGACTATGAGGGCTACTCCATTTATTTTAAGGGATTCTTACCCACAGTAGTAGATATAATGATCATCTGAATTAAATTTGCCCATTCAAGTCCATTTTAGTTCACTGATTCCTCAAATGCTGATGGTCACTCTTGCCATCTCCTGTTTGACCACTTCTGATTTACCACTTTCCCCCTCAGTCAGTCTCTCCCATCAGGAAGCTTCCATAAGCCTCTTATCCTTCTCCATCAGAGGGCAAACAGACTGAAAACCACAATCACAGAAAACTAACCAAACTGATGACAATCACCACAGCCTTGTCTAACTCAGTGAAAACATGAGCATGCCATGTAGGGCCACCCAAGATGGATGGGTCATGGTGGAGTGTTCTGACAAAACATTGTCCACTGAAGAAGGGAACGGCAAACCACTTCAGTATTCTTGCCTTGAGAACCCCATGAACAGTATGAAAAGGCAAAAAGATAGGATACTGAAAGATGAAATCCCCAGGTCTGTAGGTGCCCAATATACTACTGGAGATCAGTGGAGAAATAACTCCAGAAAGAATGAAGAGATGGAGTAGCCATCATAGTCAACAAAAGAGTCCAAAATGCAGTACTTGGATGCAATCTCAAAAACAGAATGATTTCTGTTCGTTTGCAAGGCAAACCATTCAATATCACAGTAATCCAAGTCTATGTCCCTACCAGTAATGCTGAAGAAGCTGAAGTTAAACTGTTCAATGAAGACCTCAAGACCTTCTAGAACTAACACCCCAAAAGATGTCCTTTTCATTATAGGGGACAGGAATGCAAAAGTAGGAAGTCAAGAAATACCTGGAGTAACAGGCAAATTTGGCCTTGGAGTACAGAATGAAGCACGGCAAAGGCTAACAGAGTTTTGCCAAAGAATGTATTGGTCATAGCAAACACCCTCTTCCAACAACACAAGAGAAGACTCTACACATGGCCATCACCAAATGGTCAATACTGAAATCAGATTGATTGTATCCTTTGCAGCCAAAGATGAAGAAGCTCTATACAGTCAGCAAAAACAAGACCGGGAGCTGACTTTGGCTCAATCATGAACTCCTTATTGCCAAATTCAGACTTAAATTGAAGAAAGTTGAGAAAGCCACTAGACCATTCAGATCAGATCAGATCAGTCGCTCAGTCGTGTCTGACTCTTTGTGACCCCATGAATCGCAGCATGCCAGGCCTCCCTGTCCATCACCAACTCCCGGAGTTCACTGAGACTCACATCCATCGAGTCAATGATGCCATCCAGCCATCTCATCCTCTGTCGTCCCCTTCTCCTCCTGCCCCCAATCCCTCCCAGCATCAGAGTCTTTTCCAAAGACCATTCAGGTATGACCTAAATCAAATCCCTTACACTTATACAGTGGAAATGAAAAATAGATTCAAGGGATTAGATATGATAGACAAAGTGCCTGAAGAACTATGGATGGGAGGTTTGTAACATTGTACAGAAGTTAGTAATCAGTACCATCCCCAAGAAAAAGAAATGCAGAATCGTTGTCTGAGGATGCCTTACAAATAGCTATGAAAAGAAAAGAAGTGAAAGGCAAAGGAGAAAAGGAAAGATATACCCATTTGAATGCAGAGCTCCAAAGAATATCAAGGAATGATAAGAAAACCTTCCTAAGTGACCAATGCAATGAAATAGAGGAAAACAATAGAATGGGAACGACTAGAGATCTCTTCAAGAAAATTAGAGATCCCAAGGGAAATTTTCATGCAAAGATGGGCACAGTAAAGGACAGAAGCGGTATGGACATAACAGAAGCAGAATGTATTAAGACGAAGTGGCAAGAGTACACAGAACTGTATGAAAAAGATCTTCACAACCCAGGTAATCGATATGCTGTGATCACTCACCTAGAGCCAGACATCTTGGAATGCGAAGTAAAATGGGCCTTAGGAAGCATCTCTACGAACAAAGCTAATGGAGGTGATAGAATTCCAGTGAGCTATTTAACATCGTCAAAGATGATACTGTGAAAGTGCTGCACTCAGTATGCCAGCAAATTTGGAAAACTCAGCAGTGGCCACAGGACTGGAAAAGGTCAGTTTTCATTCCAATCCCAAAGAAAGGCAATGCCAAAGAATGCGCAAACTACTGCACAATTGCACTCATCTTACACTCTAGGAAAGTAATGTTCAAAATTCTCCAAGTTAGGCTTCAACAATACATGAACTGAGAACTTTGAGTTATTCAAGTTATTTAGAAAAGGCTGAGGAACCAGAGATCAAATTGCCAACATCCATTGGATCATCGAAAAAGCAAGAGGGTTCCAGAAAAACATCTACTTCTGATTTATTGACTATGCTAAAGCCTTTGACTATGTGGACCACAACTGCGGAAAATTCTTCAAGAGATGGAAATACCAGACCACCTGACCTGCCTCCTGAGTAATCTGTATGCATGTCAAGAAGCACCAGTTAGAACTGGACATGAACAACACACTGGTTCCAAATCAGGAAAGTATGTCAAGGCTATATACTGTGAATTTGCTTATTTAACTTATATGCAGAGTACATCATGAGAAATGCTGGACTAGATGAAGCACAAGCTGGAATCAAGATTGCCGGGAGAAATATCAATAACCTCAAATATGCAGATGACACCACCCTTATGGCAGAAAGCAAAGAAGAACTAAAGAGCCTCTTGAAAGTGAAAGAAGAGAGTGGAAAAGTTGGCCTAAAACTCAACATTCAGAAAACTGACATCATGGCATCTGCTCCCTTGATGGGATCATGGCATCACTTCATCTGCTCCCTTGATGGGATCATGGCATCACTTCATGGCAAACAGATGGGGAAATAATGGAAACAGTGACAGACTTTATTTTTGGGTGCTCCAAAATCACTGTAGATGGTGACTGCAGCCACGAAATTAAAAGACACTTGCTCCTTGGAAGAAAAGCTATGACCAACCTAGACAGCATATTAAAAAGCAGAGATATTACTTTGCCAAGAAAGGTCCATCTAGTCAAAGCTATAGTTTTTCCAGTAGTCACTTATGAATGTGAGAGTTGGACTATAAAGAAAGGTGAGCGCCAAAGAATTGATGCTTTTGAACTGTGGTATTGGAGAAGATTCTTGAGAGTCCCTTGGATAGAAAGGAGATCCAATCAGTCCATCCTAAAGGAAATCAGCCCTGAATATTCATTGAAAGGTCTGCTACTAAAGCTGAAGCTCCAATACTTTGCAAACTCCAACACTTGATGCAAAGAACTGACTCATTTGAAAAGACCCTGATGCTGGGAAAGATTGAAGGTGGGAGGAGAAGGGGAGGACAGATTATGAGATGGTTGGATGGCATCACCAGCCCAATGGAAGTGAGTTTGAGTAAACTCCAGGAATTGATGATGGACAGGGAGATCCGGTTGCTACAGTCCATGGGGTCACAAAGAGTTGGACATGACTGAGCGACTGAACTGAACTGAACTGAATTTACCTTGATTCATGGACCTAACATTCCAGGTTCCTATGCAATATTGTTCTTTACAGCATCAGACTTTATTTCCATCACCAGTCACATCCACAACTGGGCGTTGTTTTTGCTTTGACTCAGCCTCTTCATTCTTTCTGGAGTTATTTCTCCACTCTTTTCTAGTAGCATATTGGGCACCTACTTACCTGAGGAGTTCATCTTTCAGTGTCCTATCTTTTGCCTTTTCATACTGTTCATGGGGTTCTCAAGGCAAGAATACTGAAGTGGTTTGCCATTCCCTTCTCCAGTGGACCATGTTTTGTCAGAACTCTCCACCATGACCTGTTCGTCTTGGTGACCCTACACGGCATGGCTCATAGTTTCATTGAGTTAGACAAGGCTGTGCTCCATGTGTGACAAGGGTGTGATCCAAGTGATCAGTTTGGTTAGTTTTCTGTGATTTTGGTTTTCATTCTGTCTGTCCTCTGACAGATAAGGATAAGAGGCTTGTAGAAGTTTCCTGATGGAAGGGAATGTCTGTGGGGAAATCTAGGTCTTGTTCTGATGGGTGGGATCCTGCTTAGTAAATCAACAATCCAATTTTCTGTTGATGGGTGGTGCTCTGTTCCCTCCTGGTAGTTGGGCCTGAGATTACTTAGGGCCACTCTATACCAAATGAAACATATTGGTGCTTTTCTAAGTCATTTCTTGACATCAGCTAACTGGAGGGATATTTTCCAAAATCTGTAGAGTAGAAATACAGATATTCCTGTGGTGAGAATATGAATTACTTATTTTTCCCTGTACTCTCCAAACTTTCTCTAATGTACATTGTTTTTTTGTTGTTGCTATTTAGTCACTAAGTCATGTCTGACTCTTAGTGACCGTAGCCCATCAGACTCCTCTGTCTGTGGAATTTCCCAGGCAAGAATACTGGATTGCCATTTCCTTCTTCAGGGGATCTTTCCAACCCAGGGATTGAACCCTCATCTCCTGCATTGGCAGGCAGATTCCTTATCTGTGAGTCATCCCGGAAGCCAGTAGTGTACATAATCAGGAAAAAATACATGACAAATATTTTGTCATGTATTAATTCATTCATTCATCCTTGTATTTAATTTTTTGAGTACTAGTGAGCATGTATGTGGGGCTTCCCAGGTGGTTCAGTGGTAAAGAATCCACCTGACAATGCAGGAGATGTAAGAGACATGGGTTAAATCCTTAAGTTGGGAAGATCAATTAGAGGGGGAAATGGCAACCCACTCCAGTGTTCTTGCCTAGAAAATCCAATGGACAGAGGAGTCTGGTGGGCTACAGTTCATGGGGTCACTGAAAAGAGTTGGACACAACTTAGTGACTAAACAACAACAATAATCAGTTCAGTTCAGTCGCTCAGTCATGTCCCACCCTTTGCGACCCCATGGACTGCAGCATGCCAGGCTTCCCTGTCCATCACCAACTCCTGGAGTTTACTCAAACTCATGTCCATCAAGTTGGTGATGCCATCCAACCATCTCATCTTCTGTTGTCCCCTTCTCCTCCCACCTTCAATGTTTCCCAGCATCAGGGTCTTTTCAAAGAGTCACTTCTTTGCATCAGGTGGCCTAAATATTGGAGTTTCAGCTTCAGCATCAGTACTTCCAAAGAATATTCAGGACTGATTTCCTTTAGGATTGGCTGGTTCAGTCTCCTTGCAGTCCTAGGGACTCTCAAGAGTCTTCTCCAACACCATAGTTCAAAAGCATCAATTCTTCAGTGCTCAGCTTTCTTTATCGTCCAACTCTCACATCCATGCATGACTACTGGAAAAACCATAGCTTAGACTAGATGGACCTTTGTTGGCAAAGTAATGTCTCTGCTTTTTAATATGCTGTCTAAGTTGGTCATAGCTTTTCTTCCAAGGAGCAAGTGTCTTTTAATTTCGTGGCTACAGTCACCATCTGAAGTGATTTTGGAGCCCCAAAAAAATAAAGTCTGTCAATGTTTCCTTTGTTTCCACATCTATTTGTCATGAAGTGATGGAACTGGATGTCATGATATTAGTTTTCTGAATGTTGAGTTTTAAGCCAATTTTTTCACTCTCCTCTTTCACTTTCATCAAGAGGCTCTTTAGTTCTTCTTCACTTTCTGCCATAACAGTAGTGTCATCTGCATATCTGAGGTTATTTATATTTCTCCCAGCAATCTTGATTCCAGCTTGTGCTTCATCCAATCCAGCATTTCACATGATGTACTCTGCATATAAGTTAAATAAGCAGGATGACAGTATACAGCCTTGAGGTACTCCTTTCCCAATTTGGAACCAGTCTGTTGTTCCATGTCCAGTTCTAACTGTTGCTTCTTGACCTGCATACAGATTTCTCAGAAGGCAGGTCAGGTGATCTGGTATTCCCATCTCTTGAAGAATTTTCCACAGTTTGTTGTGATCTACACAAAGGCTTTGGCGTAGCCAGTAAAGCAGAAGTAGATGTTTTTCTGGAACTCTCTTGCTTTTTTGATGATGTAAAGGATATTGGCAATTTGATCTCTGGTTCCTCTTCCTTTTCTAAATCCAGCTTGAACATTCGGAATTTCATGGTTCACGTACTGTTGAAGCCTGGCTTGCAGATGTTCAACAACAATGGACTAAGAGAAATACCCTTTGATCTGTTACTCTTGGGAATTCCCTGGTGGTCCAGTGACTAAGACTCTGAGCTCCCAGTGCGGCAGCCCCAGGTTTGATCCCTGTTCAGGGTCTAGATCCCACATGTTGCAACTAAGAGTTCACATGCCATAGCTAAAAGATCTTACATGCTGCGACTAAGACTTGGCACAGCCAAATAAGTAAATATTTTTAAAAACTATCACTCTCATAGCTGCTGAGGATTGGATTGGAGAAAAGGCAAGTGTGAACAGAGTTTCCAGTGAGACATTTTTTTCGGTTGTCCAAGAAGACACAACAGTGGCTTGGACCAGGGCAATGGCAATGCAGATGGAGAAGAGTGGACAAACTCAATACATATTTTGAATGTAGAAATATCACTTACTGGATGTGAATAAGTGATCACAGGGAGATGGAATTTTCAAGCATGGCAGTCAGATTTCAGACATGAGCAACTGGGTGGACAAATTTACCATTCACTGTTAAGAAGAACACCCAGATAGGCATAGATAAGGAGAGAAATTGAAAAGCCTTCAGTTAAAAGATGTGAGATGTTCCTTTCTCTTGACAATGGTAATAATAATAACAATAATGAAAGAATGTAGTGATTAGGTAAGAATTGAGTCACAGGATTTTTCTTTTCAAAATGAAATATGCCTAAAGAGTTAGAAGGTAGAAGTCCTAGTGTTTAGATGCTGCAAAAGCAGGCAAGGAAGTTACTGAACAAACTTTGAACTTTGAACAACTTATTTCTGAATGGAAATGCTAATGACTGTATCTTAGGTTGGTAATATCTCATAATGAACATCAGCAAGTTAGTTCTAAGCAGACCGAGCGCCCCCAGTTGACCAATCATACCCTTGTGGATATAGTAGTTCCCAGAATGTAAAACCCTTGAAGCTAGGACCAAACAACTCTTTCAGCATTTGCAAAAACACAAGTTAGAATCATGAATGACCAGACATTTCTCTTCTGAGTAGGACAGAAGAATATTTCTGAGCTCTCATCCAATGACCTGAGAATAGCAGGTGATGATTTCTCTAAGCAAGAATAAAGTTTATTCTAATATTCTTATAATGTTTCACTGCCAAGTGGTGTCCATATTGTGAATGTATTTTCTATGTTCAGTTCAGTTCAGTTCAGTTGCTCGGTCATGTCCAACTCTTTGCGACCCCACGGACTGCAGCATGCCAGGCTTCCCTGTCCACCACCAAATGTTCTGTGTTAATATATCATAAAATTGATTTGCTCAAGTGTGTTTTGCTTTCCCACATTGGTTGGCCTCTCAAGTCAAACAATGTGAGATTACTAGAAACAGCACTGTGTCTTACCCAACTTCGAGTCATAGTGGATATTCAGTGAATGTTTGCTAGGTGAAGAAATGAAAGTTTATTGATTGGAATAAAAAACACAGAAATATGATAAATGAATTCAATATAAATATTAAGGCAAATGCATTAGAAGAAAGTAACTCAGATCGCAGTAATGAAATACTGAGTTCTGAGTTGTCAAAATACAACCACAAAAGTAATCCAGGACATGAAAAACTAGTTTATGGAAAATATCTATGCTCTGTTTTAATGCAATGAACTATAAACAGAGACTATATTCACCATTATTTTAGATATATAATAATCAGATATCAAAGACAAACAGGTACTAACCACAAAAAGACAATTTTTCATGTGAAAAAAAAATCAAACATTAGTGAATACAAAACAAAGTGACACACTTACAATTAGGTTTATAAAATCAGAAAGTAGATTTATCTTGTAATATATCTCTCTCTTTGGAAACTTCTATCAAAATTAAACAGTCACTCAAATTCTCTGATATTGAGGGAGGAAGAGTATTTCGTAAAAATATAAATTAAAAGGAAATTGTTTCAAATCTCTGATGAATATTTTACTTATTACCGTTTGTTTCCATAGTTTAGTTTCTTTAGCATGGTTAAATTGTAACCTACATGGTACCTATTCAGTGATCCACAACAGGGCACTCTAATTTTTATTGTGCAATCATTTATAAACCTTGGATCACAGCCACTTTACATGTAAATAACACCAATGATGACTCTTAGGAAACCAGTGCTGTGTGGTTCTTTCCAATAGTGCTAAGGCTATAGCCCAACGTGTTGTGTTTTTTGGTCCTTAAAGACTAAGACTGAGTTTCAAAAGGATTAATTCAGCACCTACTTATCAAGTTTAGCTTTAGAAACTTGTAGTTTTCAGAGGGAAATGAAGATTGGGAAGCAGATCTGGGACAAAGATTTGGTTTTTATTGGATAACCTCCTAATGTTTGATTTTCTTTATGTACTTTTACCACATGCATGTATTATCTTACAGTAACCACAAGCCACAATTTTTTTTAAGTTAACTACATTTTTAAAAAACCTACATAAGTGGGTTTTGGGGGGATTTTTTGGTTGTTGTTGTTTGTTTGTCTTTTAAATCTCTTCCTTGGAGATGGTCAGCGCTTTCCCCAAAGTTTCTGAGAATTTATTGATATTCTTACTAGAACACTCTCTATTATATTATGTAAAAATAAAGCTGAACCTCTGCATAGTCAATAGAAATGAGTTAATTCTCTGTATTCCCAGGATCATGATACCAAATATAAACTGGACTCTTCAAAATTCAGATCTCTTATTAATCACATGTTTTGATCCAACCTTTGTCAGACTTTATTTTTTGGGGCTCCAAAATCACTGTGGATGGTGATTGCAGCCATGAAATTAAAAGATGCTTACTCCTTGGAGGGAAAGTTATGACCAACCTAGATAGCATATTAAAAAGCAGAGATATTACTTTGCCAACAAAGGTCCGTCTAGTCAAGGCTATGGTTTTTCCAGTAGTCATGTATGGATGTGAGAGTTGGACTGTGAAGAAAGCTGAGGGCCGAAGAGTTGATGCTTTTGAACTGTGGTGTTGGAGAAGGCTCTTGAAAGTCCCTTGGACTGCAAGAAGATACAACCTGTCCATCCTAAAGGAGATCAGCCCTGGGTGTTCTTTGGAAGGACTGATGCTAAAGCTGAAACTCCAATACTTTGGCCACCTCATGTGAAGAGTTGACTCATTGGAAAAGACTCTGATGCTGGGAGGGATTGGGGGCAGGAGGAGAAGGGGACGACAGAGGATGAGATGGCTGGATGGCATCACCAACTCGATGGACATGAGTTTGAGTGAACTCCAGGAGTTGGTGATGGACAGGGAGGCCTGGCGTGCTGCAATTCATGGGGTCGCAAAGAGTCGGACATGACTGAGCGACTGAACTGAACTGAACAAAAACTTTTTGTTAAAGCTATTCATAGGAAATAAAACGAGGCTTAGATGAATTGAGTTAAATTGTCTTTTATTTCTTAACCTCAAGCTCCAATCAGTGTGTTGTAAGCAGTGGAAATGCACTTAAAAAAAAAAAAGGCAGAGACTCTGGATAAGTCATGAAAGAATTCAGTCACTGGATAGATAAGAAAGGACTGGCTGGCTGTGTAAGGCAGTGAGGTTAAGGTGCTAGGAAACAAAGCAAGTCGAAGTCACCTGGGGTCCAGAGTCCAAATTCGCCCCGGAAATGAGCCCCAGATAAATCAACTAATCTTATCTGTGCTCATCTATGGCTCAGTTGTACTAGTAAATTAACATTAAAAAATACTGGACAAAGAGATCTAGATCACCTCCACTTCCTTTCTCGATGAGGTAGGCCCACTTGGGGCTCCAAAGCCAGATCCAAAATTGTTATGGAGAAGTCCAAACCAGAACCTAGGACTTCTATGTTCATCAAAATTTGGTTTAAAAAATTCTTTTCCTCCTCCAGTTCTATATTGGTTCAAAAATATGGAACCAGTTAGGAGAAAAATATTTTGTTGACAAAGTCATCCTTTTCTCTTTAAGACTTGTCAACATTCATTAGCCCAATGTTTTTATGAAAAAAAAATTAGGGATAGGTAAGTTTTCTAGGATGATCTACACTAAAATATACAGCCTTTGCACATAGTTAAAATCTCTCTCCAGTTAGCCTTAATATTTCATATTTGTGATTTTCAGTCAGGGAGGGACAGGCTTGACCTGTGTACTATAGTTTGGAAAATATACCACAGTGATTTGAATATATCAAGTCAGTATCTATCCAACTCTAATGAACACTTTCATGCGCAAGCACGAAAATCAGGGTCTGTGTCAATATGTCTCAGACTTTATCATTCCATTCCTTTACAGTGCCTTCTCACAGTTGAATAAGTCATCCACAACTGAACAGATTTTATCAAACCTAATTCTCTAAGGTTGTGTTAGGAAAACAGTAGTAGTCATATTCAATACACTTTAAAAAATTACACATGCTCTCTCACTCTGAGAATAATTGTTCTAAGTTTATCCTTCAATTATGCTGCTAACAGCACCCTTTCTTAAATATATTTCTCACACCTTTATGATGGCAAAATTCCAAATTCATAATAATGCAATGTGACATTACAAAAGATTATTCTAATAAGTTTTGGGTGAATTTCTACATAATGTCGCCATAATATATTGTGACATTTGCTGCCACTTATTAAATTCCCTTTTATGGTTTTGACTTTCAAAAAAATTTTATTCTCGTTTCACAAAACTCCCATGTAGTAAGGCACAGCAGACTTTGGATTAAAACTATAGGGCCTGAGATTTAAATGATAATTTGCTACTGAATTACAAAATTATAAAGTGAAATTTTCATGTTTTATCTTAAAATAATCATCTTTACCAAATTTATTATTTTAAATTATTTTAAAACCACTTTGAAAAGTGCAGTTGGCCCTTGAATAACACTGGAGCAAGGGATGCCAACCTTCCACTAAGTTGAAAATCTGCATATGGTCAGCCCTCCATTTAATTGGTAGGGCTTCCCAGGTGGCCCTAGTGGTAAAGAATGTATGCTTGTTATTTTATTCCTTATTCTTTTTCCTTATAACAATTTTATATCACATCAGATCTTGATATGTACTTGTTGCTCATTTTTATATGAATTCAGTTTTACCGAATTTTAAGAAGAAAGCTTTGTTCAGAAAACTTTTATAGCTTTGTTCAAAATAGAGCAGCTTGCTCTCAGATGTTTCCTGATATTTCCCCTTTCCCATGTTAGTTTAGGTCTTCTTTTTCTTTCTTTCCTTTTTTAAAAAATTGAAGTATGGCTAATTCACAATACTCTGTTAGTTTCAGGTATACAGTAAGGTGATTTAATTATATATATGTTTTTCAAATTATTTTCCATTATAGCTTATTATGAGATATTAAATATAATGCCCAATAAATCCTTATTGCTTATCTGTTTTATATATTCTAGTTTATATCTGTTACTGTCATATTCCTAATTTATCCCTCCTCCCACTTTGCCCTTTGGTAACCATAAGTTTGTTTTCTATGCCTGAGAGTCTGCTTCTGTTTTGCATGTAGATTCACTTGTATTACTTTCTAGATTCCACATATAAGTGATACCATAAAATATTTGTATTTGTCTGACTTACTTCACTAAGTGTAATAGTCTCTAGGTCCATCTACGTTTCTGCAAATAGCAAAATTTCATTCTTTTTATGGCTGAGTAATATTCCATTATAGTCACATATACACCACATCTTCTTAAGCCCATCATCTTTTAATGGGCACTTGGGTTGTTTCCATATCTTGACTATTGTAAATAGTGCTGCTATGATCACTGGAGTGCATGTATCTTTTCAAATCAGAGTTTTCTTTTTTTTTTTTCTGAATGTATATCCAGGAGGGGATTTGTAGGGTTATATTGTAGCTCTATTTTTAGTTTTTTAAGGAACCTCAATACTGTTTTCCAGAGTGAAAAACAGTATGAAACTGAAAACATTCTCACCAACAGTGTAGGAGGGTTGGTTCCCTTTTTGATGATGACTGTTCAGATCAGTGTGAGGTAACATCTCATTGTGGTTTTGATTTGCATTTCTCTAATAGTTAGCAACGTGGAACATCTTTTTATGTTAGCCTGTTAGCCATCTGTATGTCTTCTTTGGAGAAATGTCTATTTAGGTCTTCTGCACATTTGTTGATTATGTTGTCTTTTTTTTTTTAATATATTGATTTTTATGAGATGTTTGTATATTTCAGATATTAACCTTTTGCTGGTTGCATCATTTGCAAATATTTTCTCCCATTCAGTGGGTTGTCATTGTTTTGTTGATGGTTTCCTTTGCTGTGCAAAAGCTTTTAAGTTCGATTGGTTTGACTTATTTTTGCTTTTATTTCTTTTGCCTTGGGAGACTGACCTAAGAAAATATTGCTACAGTTTATATCAGAGAATATTTTGCCTATGTTCTCTACTAGTTTTATGGTGTCATGTCTGATATTTAGACATCTTTCTTGACCATCTTTGTCCTGTTGGATTTTAATTACGCTTCCAGTCATTTCTCTTCAGTGTGAAGCCCCAGACTTGAGGTGAAACTGATGGGTCAATCTTGAGAATTCATGGACTTACACCACCACTTCAGCCTGTTGGCTTTACCTAGAGATCCTCAATTTCCTGGGCACCTACTAGTTTTGTGACCTTGGACAAAAATTGCTGTACCTTTCTATGCCTCCATTTCTCCATTTGTAAGATGAAAAAGTAATAGCCTGATGAGTTTTCATTCAAGGTGGTTAACACATTGACACTCAGTGATCACTTTTCAAATGTTTGCTTAATAGGGAAAATATCCATCTGCTCCTTCTTTATGAATTCATCTTTATGTTGTAGAAGCACTCAGGTTATCCAGTCACAACTAACCAAAGTCCCCAGTGCTTCAGGAGTCTGTTCATGAGCTGTGTGCTGTACTGTGCTAAGGCACTTCAGTTGTATCCCGACTCTGTGTGACCCCAAGGACTGTAGCCTCCCAGGCGCCTCTGTCCATGGGATTCTCCAGGCAGGAATACTGACGTGGATTGCTATGCCCTCCTCCAGGGGATCTTCCCAACCCAGGGACCCAACCTGCATCTCATGTCTCCTGCATTGGCGGGCAGGTTCTGTACCACTAGTGCCACCTGGGAAGCCCATTCATGGGCTGCTGCTGCTGCTGCTAAGTCGCTTCAGTCGTGTCTGACTCTATGCGACCCCATAGACGGCAGCCCACCAGGCTCATCTGTCCCTGGGATTCTCCAGGTAAGAATACTGGAGTGGGTTGCCATTTCTTTCTCCAATGCATGAAAGTGAAAAGTGAAAGTGAAGTCGCTTGGTCATGTCCGACTCTTCGAGACGCCAGGGACTGTAGCCTACCAGGCTTCTCCATCCATAGGATTTTCCAGGCAAGAGTACTGGAGTGGGTTGCCATTTCCTTCTGTGATTCATGGGCTAGCCATAGTTTAATTTACCCACTCAACACACCTCACACCATTTGGTTATTAACAAAAGACTCAAGAGAAAGGAAAGCTCCTCACAATGTCATCCTACTAAGAATACAAATGCCCTTACTTTGGTGTTGAGTCATTTCATATTACATTTGTTTGGTTTTATTCCTCCCTAGGCTCTCTAGGAACTTGGAAATAACTTTATTTGTATATAATCAAATAGGACTTCTCAACACCTGATACTTCAGCACAAGTGCCAGTCTTTTTAGAACAGCCCTGGAGAAACTTTTCTTGAAAGTCCAGAGCATTCCTAAAAGGCTTTTGAAGTTTTCATTTTGTATATATGATTTACTGCTGACAATTTGTATTATCTACAAAGTGTGCCACTTCTTTAACCTGTTTGATTCTTTGTTTTCCCCTTTTAAGCAACTTTGCTTGAAAACATAAATACAAAAAAGGCTAACCAACCAGGTTTTTGGAATTCAAGTTGCCAAAAAGTATTTTTCTACATTAACCTAGGATTTATCTAGAAAAATATGACCCCAAAAAGTATGTGTATAGAGGAACTCACAAGAACTAAATGTAACGTGTGGTCCTGGTTTGAGTCCTGGACCAGAAAAAAAATAGTTTTCCTCTTTTTCTATAAAGTGTTGGGAATTGATCAAATTTAAATAATGTCTATAGAAACCAATATTGCATCAATTTTCCTGATTTAGATAAGCACACTGTGGTTATATAAGAGAATGAACACAAAACATTTGGGGTAAAGGGGCTTCATGCCTGCATCTAAGTCTCAAACAGTTCAGATAAAAGAGAGGAAGTGAAAGCAAATGTGATAAAATGTTAACATTTGGGGACTCTGGGTGAAGACTATATGGGAATTTTGTGTACTGTTCTGTTGCAACTTAGTCAAAGTCTGAAACTGTTTCAAAATAAAAGATTTTTAAAGGTTAGGGGTTAAGAACAGAAAGATAGTAAGATTAATGTTGGTAGGGGCTCTTTGAACATTTACAGTATCCATGAATATTACACATGGAAAGCAAAAGCCTTGTTTTAATAGAAAAGCTGGGAGCTTAGAGTGCCTCAGATATCTTGATTAGGAATTCCAGCATAAAAATCACCCCCCAGAAAGTATTCACTTTGATAGGCACACTGGTGCTTGAGTCACTGAACTGCCAATAAACATGTTAGTTGAATCAGTGTTATCCTAGGGAGCTAATAACTCAGGCTAAGGTTATTAGAAATAGCAAGTACTATCAGATTGGCAGAGATGAAGTTATTATGATCAGTTAGCAAGTGGGGCAGCAATAGTGCTTGTAATCTGTTGGTGGGATTTAGATTGGTATAGTCTGGTATAATCTTTTTAAGGAGCAATCAGATAGTATGTATTACATTTTAAATGTTCATACCCTTTGACTCAGAAATTTTATTTCTAGAAATGTACCCTAAGGAAATAGTGGGGTAAGTGAGCACAGATGTATTATATTCTATCATAGCAAAGAACAGGAGACATGATGCATCCATCAAGAGGAGATTAAATAAATAACGTTTATCCATACAAGAAACCATTCTTCAACTATCACAAAGTATGAGATAACTAACAGGGAGCAATATCTCTAATGTATTAATTAAAGAATAGGCTGCAGAGTAGTAGATATAGTATGACATTATGTATATCTGTATTACTTATTTATATTTAAAACAGATATTATACAAGCATTTATTTTTAAAGATTGAAGAAACATATGCTAGAAAGAATTTTGGGTGTAGAAAGTTAGAAGAATATACTTGCACTATCCATGGCAGATTACATAATTTGCAAGCCCAGTGCAAAATGAAAACGGGGAGCCCCTCGATAAAAAATTAAGAATTTCAAGATAGGGACAGCAGCACATTAAGTCCAATGTGGGGCCTTTTTGAATGCAGGTTACATGTTTACGAAGTTGACCCTAGCACTATACTATACACTTAGGTATATACTATACTCAGGGTCGCTAAGAGTTGGATACGACTGAGCGACTTCACTTTCACTTTTCTGCATTGGAGAAGGAAATGGCAACCCACTCTAGTGTTCTTGCCTGGAGAATCCCAGGGACGGGGGAGCCTGGTGGGCTGCCGTCTATGGGGTCGCACAGTCGGACACGACTGAAACGACTTAGCAGCAGCAGCAGCAGTGTATATTACACTACGATGTATATACTAAGGTAAACACTACACTAAGCAGTGGTATATTGAATGGTGGGTGGAAATACACATGCTGTCTGTCTGCTCCATACACCTCTTTGTTAATTTGGATATTATCATAAGGATAATACTTTGTGAGAAGGGCAATCCAGAGCATATTTAAATTATTCCTAAAAGGAGCTAGCACATTAAGGGTGCCAAGATTAGCAATTTGTCAGTGTACCTTTTAGATCACTGTGCATGCCACAAGAGTGCCTCCAAGAGGACTGCCAGAGATTCGATGAGGAGAGATGTGCAGCTTTCAAAAGATTACTCTGTGGCAGATCTGAATTATATTTAAAGAGCTTCCATTTTAATGACACTTTAATGACTTCCATATTAAATGATGAGTAATTTTTTTCCTCTTGTCATGTGGCAAGTAAAATTTTAAAAAAAGAACACGAAATATAAATGTGAATTTTTTATCTCTAGAAATTAAATAGCTCTTCAGGCCATCTGGGTATCCATAAATATTTTTCCACTGCTCTAAGGGTTCTATGATATCCTTGAATTAAGCAAATAATAGTACTGCTATTTAGTTGACTTCATCCGTCTACAAGTTAAATGTTCCTCTGATACTTCTATTTATAAGTAGAACTAAAAACCTGGGAAGTCTAATTTGGGATCAGCATGGTAGCTTATGTTCTGCCATGTAGAACATCAAGATTTGATTAGGCAGATCCTAGGGATGTAGCCAAAAGGCAAGAGGATAAGACATTCTAACATCTAACAAACTCTAAATAAGACGGTCTAACACTAACCAGGCTCTGATTATTAGTTTAAAAGATAGCAGGTTTTTATAGGACCTAATGAGTATTGGGATAAACTTATAGGTAAAAGTACAAGGATCTCAAGGTTTCAACCAAGTGGGGAAGTAGTGAGGAAAACACTAAAAGATTTGGTGTTTTTTTTTTTTTTTTAAGTCCATCATAAGGTAACTAAGTCTAAATGGCACAACAGGAGCTACAGACCTTTGACTCTGTAGGCGTCTGGGAAGTCTGTTGAAACTATCTGAGAAGTCCAACAGACTTCAGGGTTTTGTAAAACATAGTGACAGAACCAGAAATAGAAATCTGATAGATGCTTTGAGGTGTTGTGTATTTCAACACTAATTTCTATGTCTGTTTGAAGGTGTTCAATCTTGAACTATTTTAAAAGACATTTCCTAGAATTATATGTGTATGTATAGTACCATACGTCACATCTAATTTATACTAAGGGGGAAAAACAACTAATAAATACATCAGAGTTCTACTTATATGTGATTATCCAAGGCAGTCATCTGTTTTAGAGCATCAGTTCTGTCTTCATTAAAGTTATTAAAATCACTCATATCCATGAGAATTTTCACCAGTCTGACTAGCACAACTATTCTCAAACTTCAAAATAGGACTCATAATCCAGGTTTTAGACGTTACTAAAAAGGTGGGAATCTATCATTTTCACAATTTTTTTTAAAAAGAGCTCTACTTAATGCATCTGCCCTTTCTCTTGTCTCTAGATATTTAACTGCTTCAGTCTTAAATATTACAATGACTTTTCCTTTTAAATGATATTACATACACACGAGTTTGACATGAACAACTTTCTAATGATATCCTCTGAAGACCGAATAGGCTATGACTCAATAGATATTGAATTCCCCATTAACAAATGTGTTGCACTTGATGACAAAGTTGACACGAGAATTCAAGCACAAAATAGGTGGTTGAACTAGCTAACAAGTGTGCTGTTTTCAAACTCTGAGACATCATGACTGTGAAACAATTCTCAGGTCACCAACAGGGCAGAAAATGGTCACCAGGAGAGGGAAAGAGTCACCATGAAGATGTCCTATTTACTCAATACTGTTCACCCTTGATTAGACATGGAATACAGGAGAAAAGGATGAGGAATCAATAACACAATGTTTTTAGTTCAAGAAACTAAGGCGAATAGCACCATTAGCAGAAATGAGAAAGGAGGATTAAGAATGAACAGGTTTCTCTTTGTTTTGATTGTGAAGGAATCCCCTGAACAAGGTGACTAAAAACAAAGTTAACTCTGCATTTCTGTTTTGTTTGATGGTATCAGAGACAGTTCCAGGAGACCCCACTCCTGACTGAACCTGCGCAGGCATGGCCCTGAGGAGGCAGCTATAGAGGAAAACCTAGCAAACAGGCTAGAATTCAGGAGCTGAGGAAGAACAGTTAATGGAGACATGTTCTGCCTCTTTGTGAATTGACTCAAGAAGCAGGATGGGCCTGAGACTTCAAGGAGCTAGGGAAGGCAGTAGCAGAGAATATGAGATTTAAGTAAACACAAGGAACTCAGAAGAGATTTTACAGGTGCAATGGAGCTAATCTTTCAGAGCAGCAATCCCCAACCTTTTTAGTACCAGAGACCGGTTTCATGGGAGACAATTTTTCCATGGACTGGGGAGCAAGGCGTGGGGATGGTTTTAGGATGATTCAAGCTCATTACACTTATTGTGTACTTTCTTTTATTATCACATCAGCTCCACCTCAGATCATCAGGCATTAGGTCCTGGAGGTTAGGGACCCCTGTTTTAGAAGAATGTCATCAAGAAAATGGAACTTGAGAAAACTCAAGGGGAAAACTAGAGGCAGAAAGGAAACGCAGGAAAATACTGCATCAATTTATTCAGAAAGTAAATGGAATTGCATATTACCGACATGTATATTCTATCTTTGAAACGTTAAGTATGCGGTACCTTTTCCAAGTAAGTCACAGAACCATTATTTTATACTTGCAGTACTTGGAAAATTTGCTGATATATCATCATCTATTACTGTGATGTCTGATCACCCTTATTTTAATTCTATCCTTCCCTTAGTCTGAAACCACCTTAAATGGGATGACAGGCCAGATCTAGTAGTTCTCAAAGTATGTTCCAGAACCAGTACCATCAGCATCAAGTGAGCACTTGCTCTTCAAGACCTACTGAATCACAAACTCTGCAGGTGGAGTCCACCAATTGGGGTTTTAAGTCTTGCAAATTGGTTCTAAAACACTCTAAGGTTTGACAGCCGCTGCCTTGGGTCTCAGACTTGGACTTCTTTAGAGCTTGCTTAGGAAAAAAAAATACTCTTCTATTTTCTGTCTACTCACAGCATTTCTCTCACTTCTGATTGTTTAGTGTGTGATAGGTTTTTTTTTTTTTTTTGCCCCACCAAACAATGCTACCACATCAGCTGGGTGTCCTACATTTAAACTTAGTTCTGACACTACCCAGAGATACTGTCAGATCCAACAGGTTAAAATCTTGGGGGACTGAGCCCCGCCCCGATGAGTCACAAGTTCAAGTTGTTGACCTGTGCTTCTGATCCACAAGCAGTAAACTGGGGGTTCAAACAACCCACTCCTGGAACTTGATTAATTTGCTGGAGCAGCTCCCCAAGCTCAGGAAAACAGTTTACTTACTGGATTACCAGTATATTATGCTGCTGCTGCTAAGTCGCTTCAGTTGTGTCTGACTCTGTGCGACCCCATAGACGGCAGCCTACCAGGCTCTTTTGTCCCTGGGATTCTCCAGGCAAGAGTACTGGAGTGGGTTGCCATTTCTTTCTCCAATGCATGAAAATGAAAAGTGAAAGTGAAGTCGCTCAGTCGTGTCCGACTCCTAGCGACCCCATAGACGGCAGCCTACCAGGCTCTTTTGTCCCTGGGATTCTCCAGGCAAGAGTACTGGAGTGGGCTGCCATTTCTTTCTCCAATGCATGAAAATGAAAAGTGAAAGTGAAGTCGCTCAGTCGGTCCGACTCCTAGCGACCCCATGGACTGTAGCCCACCAGGCTCCTCCGTCCATGGGATTTTCCAGGCAAGAGTACTGGAGTGGGTTGCCATTGCCAGTATATTATAAAAGGATATATTAATAACTCAGAAACAGCCAGGTGGAAGAGATGCACAGGGCTCGGTGTGAAGAAGGGTGCAGAGCTTCCATGCCCTCTCTAGTCTCACCACCCTCTCAGCACCTCCATAGTCACCAACATGGAAGCTCTTTGAACAAGTTGGTTTGGGGTTTTTCTATGGAGGCTTCATTAGCTATTGATTTAACCTCCAGCCCCTCTCTCCTCCTCTGAAGTCCCTATACTTAGGGACTTTCCAAAAGTCATATTTACATGAACTTAGAGGTGGCTGAAAGGACATGGATTTCATTCTGGAGCTACTTCAGAAGCCGAGAAAGAAAGATATCCCCAAGATCCTTATCATTAGGAAACTGCAAAGGAATTTTTTTTTTTTTTTTTTTGCCATTTCTGTGCCAGGAACTTTGGAAGACCATATATTCATTTCTTAAATCACAGTATCATTGAGGTCTGGCAGGGATTTGTGTTTAAAAATCAGTGAGGTGGGAATTCCCTGGTGGTCCAGTGGTTAGGACTCTTGGACAGAACCATGAAAAATAAATTTCTGTTGTTTATAAATAAGTCACCCAGTCTATGATTTTTTAAAAATTTATTTATTTTTTAATTGAAGGATAATTGCTTTACAGAATTTTGTTGTTTTCTGTATGACATTTTGTTATAGCAGCCTGAGTACACAAAAATCTATTTTTGCCTCCCTGTTTTGTTTTTGTTTTAGTTTGTTTCGACTGTGGGTTGAACCCAGGCCCTTGGCAGTGAAAGCACTCTGCGACCCCATGGACTGTAGCCTGCCTGCCAGGCTCCTCCATCCATGGGATTTGGATAGAATACTGGAATGGGTTGCCATTTCCTTCTCCAGAGGATATTCCTGACCCAGGGATTGAACCTGGGTCTTCCAATTCAAGTAGACTCTTCACTGTCTGAGCCACCAGGGAAGCCCAAACTACAATGAGCTTTCACCTTATACCAGTCAGAATGCTGTGCTGTGCTTAGTCACTCAGCTGAGTCCAACTCTTTCCCTGTGGACTGTAGCCCACCAGGCTCCTCTGTCCATGGGGATTCTCCAGGCAAGAACACTGGAGTGAGTTGCCATCCCCTCCTTTAGAGGATCTTCCCAAATAGGGATAGAACCCAGGTCTCCCGCATTGCAGGCAGACTCTGCCATCTGAGCCACCAGCGAAGCCCAAGATACCAATGGCAAACTAGAAATAGTAAGAGTTTGCAACTAGTCAGACCTGGAATCAAACTGGGTTCCAATAATTGTTAGTTGTATAGGATCTTGAGCAAATTGCTTAGCCTTTCTGAACCTCAGGTTCCATATATAGAAAACAGAAACAATGTCTACCTTGAAAGGTTACTATGAACACTGAAGTCTATGTATCTACATGGCACTCAGCAGTGTTGGCTCCAGTGTCTGGCTCAGTTCAAATGCTAGCTCTTCTATTTAATGTGTGATCTTGGGCAAATTACTAAACCTGTGCTTCATATTTCTCATCTATAAAGTGAGTAATGAGATACTTTCTTCATAGGGTTGTTGTGAGGATTCAATGAGTCAATATTATCAATTGCTTAGAAGACTGCCTGCCCTGTAGTTGCTCAAAAATTGTTACGCTTATAATAGTAAAAATGCAAATAACAATGATAATAATAAGATACATCACATAGATAGAACACCTAGACCTAGAATATGATAGGTATTAAATATTTGGTAGCAATTATTAATTTTTTATTTTTGGTCTTAATGTAAAGCTTGTGGGATCTTATTAATATTTTCCAACCCAGGCCCTTGGCAGTGAAAGCTCAGAGTGCTAGCCACCAATCATCAGGGAATTCCTGGTAGCAATTTTTATATCATAAAATTCTCTTCAAGCACAGGATTATAAGAGGCTCTAGTATATAGGTACCCCTGATCCTTTCTATAGCTCTTACATCCTAATGATTCCCCTCCCCTCTGAATAAGCTCTATGAATTATATCAATATTAATTTTCTTGTTTGGCTAGTGTACTATCATTACTCAAGATGCTACCATGGGGAGGAGATGGAGCTGAGTAAAGAATATATACAGCCTCCTTGTACTTTTTTTGGCAGTACGTGTGAACCTATAATTATTAAAAAATAAAAAATAAAAGCACCCCCCACCAAAAAAAAAGATAGGAGTTGGGGCAAAAGGTTGGGCCAGTTCCTTATTTCTCAGCCCCTAGAATCCGAACATTCCTTTCCACTAGTTAGGGCTAATGAAAGCCATAGAAGCCTGACTAGTGAGAGCGAGTTGAGGCTCCCCTAACATTGGGTAAGATATGGATTTGCAGAATCTCTGATACATGTAATTGCACATGTAAACAACACTGTAACTTTCTCACCTAACACAGCTTCTGGTGCATAGAGGTAAAGACAAGGAATGTGCTCCTCCCAACCAAAGTTATAAATCCAAATATTTTCCTTATAGAACTATTGCCACATATTGTCACTGGGTTCCATGTCATTCATATAAGTACTTTATAAATTAAATAAGCTCTTGTGGACTAACTTGAACACCTACTCCCTAGTCATGACCATGCTCTTATGCACATATTTCAAAGAACTAATCTTCAAGCAAACTTTTGAAATACCAATCATTTATAAATCATACTTACGAACTGGTGTTATTAACACAAAATTTAACACAAAATAACTGAAGAGGGATAGTGACCCTTCTAGGTGTTATATACTTACAAACTGGTGTTATTAACACAAAATTTAACACAAAATTAATGAAGAGGGATAGTGACCCTTCTAGGTTCACTTATTTCAAGTTTCCAAATAATGTTCTGCTTAACACTAATGTCTTGAAGTTCCTACTTCCCCCAGCCTACTAAGTTCCTAAAATTGTTAGGCCAGCAAAAGTGTGTATGTGTGTTTAAGGAACACTTACTAACATCTAGATCTGGGGAACTCTGTTTGAGAAGCACTGCTCTGAGTCATATAATCAGTATCCTTGACTGTTTGATTCAAGTGGCTCCTTCTGTTTTATTTACTTTTTAAAAGTTAAAAATGAAGAGTACGTATCCTTTCATTTTCCCAATATTTAGATCAAAATAAAAAGCAAGTGAAAAAATTTTAGAAAGTCTATGGATGTTTGCCTCATGGCAATACAAATAGATATTTACCAATAATCAATAATTTGTACACATGAATTATGAGCATTTCTCCAATTATTAATAATTAGTAAAAACTAAGCTTTAAAACAAACAAAAATCTAACTTAAGAAAAGCTCATGGCTCATCTCTCTCAGTCAGATTATTATCAACAGCTAGCCTTTTAATCTCTTACCATTCAGAGCCCTGAGTCAAAATAAGAAGTCAAGTCTGAAAAACTCAAGTCTGAAAAATCCTGGCAATAAAGAGGAATAAATAAAGTCCCCTAATACCTGATCAGTTCTGTTTTCCTAAGAAAATAAAATTGTGTTAACAAAGGTTCACTGCTTTTTTCTCTCTCTCAAAAAAAAAAAAAAAAGAACCACTTCAACTATAAAAAAATATAAATTACATTTTAATTAAGATTTAGCAACATAAAAAAAAAAAAAAGATTTAGCAACATATAAAGCTGCTTCTTCTTTCAGCAAATACTGCCTAGAGTTTTGCTCAAGAAATTGCACATAATTCCCCAAATGGTAACACAAACTATAAGATCCATACTCTAGATTAAAGAGGGATTCTACATTCTTCAATTTAATGTATGTATCATAAGAATACTCCAAACTGCTTAAATGAAACTATGATCAATTATAATTATTTTTGAAATTACATTTGATCAACTAAAACACCATATAAAGCTTCACAAATCCTCTTCACAAATCTCTGCTGCAGAACAGAGAAATAGTAAAGAAAATAAATAAATTTGTTTATTCAGAAAGTGACTCTAAGAAGAGAATTTCACAACACATTGAAAGTTAATATCTCCACAATATTTTAGACTTTTCTTATACCAAAGTAATAATGTCGGGATATTAAGTACCTGATATTGAATATCCTATTTAAAAATAGGTCTTATGGGCCTTCAATGGCTAAGTCAAAGATCTCTCTTGGTAAATGTGGTTTATTTTCAAATATCTTTTGATATTGATTTCTAACATAATTCTACAGTGATAAGAGAATAGACTGTATGATTTCAATACCTTTAGACCATGAAATTTTTGCACTTTATGTCCCTGGATATGTTCCAGTGTCTCTTGGTTTATAGTCTATGGGAACTTGAATAGAATTTGTATCCTGCTGTTGTGTGAAAATTGTATAAATCTTAATTATGTGGAATTGGTTCATAGTGCTTTTCAAGTCTAGTATATCTTTCTACTTTTCTATTTGTTAATTTTTGAGAATTTGATACTGAAACTCCAACTAAAAATCCTAATTTATCTTCATTAAAACATTGTAATATGTAGTAGAACTATGTGTAACTTTGTTCTGTATTTTCCAAGTTTCCTGTAAATGTGTTATCACACTTTCATAATTTAAAAAAAAATAGGCCTTGTGTAGAAGTCTTATAGTATTTGGTTATAATTATATTTCATATACACAAAAACACTTGTTAATTAATCTATGTTGAAATGATATTAATGGCTGCATTTTACTATTTCCTTAGTTCTCCAAGTTAAATTTCTGAAACCTCCTAACTATGCTTAGAGCTACCATATCTTGCCAATTAGATTGCCAATCTGCATTTAGATCTATTACTAACTCCAGGGAAAACAGTGTACCCCTTTTATAAATTATATGTCTTCTATCTGTAAAGAGGAGGGCTTCCCAGGTGGCGCTAATGGTAAAGAACTCACTTGCCATTGCAGGAGACATAGAGACAAGGGTTTGATCCCTGGGTTGGGAAGACACAGGCAACCCACTCCAGTCTTCTTGCCTGGAGGATCCCATAGAGGAGCCTGACACGCTACAGTCCATAGGGTCGCAATGAGTCAGACATTACTGAAGTGTCTTAGAACACACACACACATCTGGAAAGAACTACATGTAAAGTGAGAGGCAATGGGTAGGGATAATTTCAAATGAATAATTTAGGCCAACAGAAAGACTACCTATCCTTATAATTAAGGATAATTGTTCATTTTAGAAAAGTATGTTCCAACTCCTAAACATGTAGGGGGTTTGCCCTGAAGCCTATGTCTGAATCTACTCCCTTAACTTTAACCCTAGAATGAGCATGATACAAAATTAAGAATTCTTAGAAGGAACCCAGTGTAGATTAGAAACTGTAACAACTCAATCAACATTTTTAATCAAGAAGTGTTAGCTTGTTTCTTAACTTAATGAAACATACACTCACAACAGTTTAGCTGTAGGTCCTGACTTGTCACTGAGTGCATACTAAGGGTGCCAAGCACGAGGTGCTGGGAATATAGAGAAAAAACAAATACGGCCCTTGACTTCAGAGAGCTTATTGTCTAGAGAGGGAGAGGCACCTTAGACAGACATTAAACAAATACGGAAGACCAAAATTACAAGTTGTGGTTATTTCCTGTTTGTATTGCCTCTCTCTCAGTGGATACTGTGATCACACCCTTCTTTTAGGAGTAGGATATTCTGAACTGAATTTTCTTATTCTAAACTCAGTTTGAAGACATCAGTGCTACCGTGTGCAATGTTACTTCAATTAAATGGTTCTATGGGGAATAAAATTTATAATGAACATCATTTTAAACTTAAAATCGGCACTGAATTTACATTCACGTTAACGTACAGTGTGAATTGTTTCCAAGCACAGCTTCTGTTTGCCTAGGTAGCTGAAAGCATACTAAGTATTGAGGACTTTAAAGGCATTATTCTCATTTTAAACGTTTTAAAATATATTTTCAAACCATTTCCGTCTCCCGTTTTCTTAAGTACTTTTAGTACATTCTTTCGTAGATTGTGTTATTTTTATCTCTGGTAATAACATTTTTGTTAGAGATGTGTATGTTTGGAACTCTTTTCCCTTCTCAACAGAGTCACAATATTACATTTCCTATGTCAGGTGCCACGGTTCCCGCCTTTCCGAAGTTAGTACTGTGTGGCCGAGAAGTTCCTTTAACTTTACAAGACGAAGTATCTTGGAGGATGGGGGACTTCCCTGGTGGCTCAGTGGTAAATAATCCGCCTGCCAAGCAGGAGCCACCGGTTCGATCCCTGGACTGGGAAGAGCACCTGGAGACGGAAAAGGCAACCCACGACAGTATTCTTGCCTGGGAAATCCCATGGACAGAGGAGCCTGGCGGACTACAGTCCATAGGGTCGCCAAGAGTCCTATACGGTTACCACTGAGCCATCAGGGAAGCCCCTAAGAGTCCGATAAGTCCTAGCAACTAACCAACAACACAAGAATAACCACAGGATAAATCAGCGCTTCCCTAGTTCCCACCTGTTGCGGGACTTGGTCAGAGGGGATGAATCAGATTCCTCTAAAGCGTCCTTTTCCTTTTCCAGCCACTGACCCTCCCGCTTTCCGCTGCGACTCCGGAACGCAAGTCACTCTTTCCAATCCAGCCCCCAAGGCCGGGCCCCCAGACAGCAGAGACCCCTGCCAGGGTAGGGAGCTCGATTGAGAATAGGGGGCTGTCCCGATCCGGGATGGAACCGAGGCGCAGATCTCCTGTAAAGCACCAGGAGCGCGTAAAGAATGCCCTAGGAGAGAAGACGCACCGAAGAAGAAAAGAACGTACTTTGACTGAGCTTCGGCCCGGGGACTCCAGACCTCTGGGGCGGGCCCTACAACCAGAACAAACCAACTCGTTCCCGGGCGTCTCCTTCCCCCTTCCCCATCCCGCCTTCCTTTAAGCCTCCTACTTCTCTTTCGCTTCCTCCCCCCTGCTCCGGGGGCACGTGGTCCCTCCCTGCTCTTCCTCGCCACAGCCCCTCCCCTCCGGGCCCATCCCGCGGCCCCTTCCTCCCAGAGTCTCCCGCTTCCCCTTTCCATTCGCTCTTCCGCCCCCGCTCTCCATCGTTCTTTCTGATTGGTCGCGCGCACCGGAGTCTGGTTGGCCAATCGGCGAGCGGGACTGGCGGCGATGGGCGTGGCCGCGGCGCCGGGGCCCTCAGATCGAGGCTGCCTCCCCCTCGCAGCCGGCAGCACATTCCGCCGCCGTTGCCGCCGCCCGGCTCCGCAGTTGTCTTCGCCGGAGCTGCGGTCGCGCTGGGGTTAGGGCGGGGGGGGACGGGCAGGGAGAGCGAAGACCGCGGCGGAGGCAGGTGAGAGGAGGAAGGAAGCGGCGGGCACAGCAGCTCAGGCAGCGGCCCGGTTCCTGGGAGTGTCGGTGCGGCGTGGTGGTTGGGGCGGATCCCGCGGGGCCCGGGCGGGGGAAGGAGTCACCGGCCCGGCCATGGCGGACAACGAGAAACTGGACAACCAACGGCTCAAGAATTTCAAGAACAAAGGCCGCGACTTGGAGGTAAACTCGGGGACGCCGGCGGGGTGAGGGCCGTGGGCCTCGGGTCGATCTCTGCCGGGACTCGGAGTGTGGGGAGTAGGGGCGGGAGCCGCCGCCGCCGCCGGGCCGCGGGGGAATGGCGCTGGGGGCCGGCCCGTCCGTGACGCGTGTGCTAACGCGCCGGGAAGTTTGTGTCGGGCCTGGTCCGCCTCCGCGGGGAGCGAGGTGCCGGGGTACGGCTGGCGCGGCCTAGGCCTGCCCCGCGGAGCCGGCCCGGCGCGGTTGCAAGGGGCTGGGCCTCGCGGCAGGGAGGCCGGGCGCGGCGAGTGTGGAGGAGGCGTGCGTGTGCCGCGCAGCCCCGGCCCGCCTGCGCCCCCAGCCCAGGAGCGGCGGCGGAGATTCCGGTTCTGGCTCCCGCATCGACGTCTGGGGCCGAGGGTGGGGAGGGAGGAGGGACTAGCGTGTGGCGACCGAGTGGGGCTCGGAAGTTCCTCAGCGAGGCCCGAGTCGTCTCCACTTAAAGGCACTTTCTCTGGTCTTTCCGACTCCCGCTTTACCCCTGCCTCCCCCCAATATCCAAACTACAGGAGTCAACTTCTCCGTTGAAAAAAAACACCCCCGGCGTGAGAGGCCTTCCTGGTGATGCTAACAGTGCCTTCCAGCGGCCTGTGTTTTACTGTGGATATAGCTGATGTGGATGAGCAAGATGTGGCTCACGGTGTGCGCTCTTCCTGGCAAAGGATAACCCTTATGTCAGCTTGTTCACAAATCTTTTTACCCCTTCCTGAGAGACCACCAGCTGCATTCTTATCTATAAAGTCCAAAGGGTTATTCAAAGCTGTCTTCCTCTAGTCTACAGTATCCTTTCCCTCCACCTGCCGGTGGTGGTGGTAATGGGGGATGGGGTGGGCTGCGGAATGGCACCATCACATTTTATTATTCTAAAAGGGTGAAAAAAAACCCTTCATTATCTTAGATAACAGCTGCTTTTGAGGTTCTTAAGGTACATAAGGTGTGTGAGTTAAAACACCTATTAACATATATTAACAGATATAACACCTATAAACATTTTTGATAGACTTTTTCCCTTCAGTTTTACGAGTCTAGGTGAATAGGGGTTCTTTTGTTTGCCTTTTTTTTTTTTTTTTTTAATATTTCCATTCTGCATCTGAATCAAGAGTTTAGCTTTTAAAAGAAGGTGGTCTAGTAGTATTTTTTATTTTTTTGTACTTTTTTAAACTGAAATCTTCAAATTCCCATTATCTGTTTCTGAACTTTGAGCTTTTGCCTGATTGAGATAGTGACTATTTGGGGGGCTTTCCACAAAGCCATTTACTCTCCAAGGCAGTTAATGCTGTCTCAGTGAGTTTCCTAGTTTGAGGGACTTAAATACTATCTGGTTAATTCTGTGATTCTTTTAAGGTTAACATCAGGCATAATTTTTATAATACTTTTTTTTTTTAATGAAAGAATTTTAACTTTATTGAGATGATTCACATGCTATTGAACGTGCCATTTAAATGTAGAATTTATGATTTTCATTGTTTAGTAGTGTAATGATGTGATGAAAAAAATTTTGACTTTTATGAATATTTAAAATGAGGGGGGAAAATCACAAATTACAAAACCTAAAAGCTTAAATATGGCAAAATTAGAAAAATCTAGAGAAATATCAATTAAATGCTTGACAGTCCTTCAAATTTCTTTCCCTTCTACTTTTCTGGCTGCTTTTTATTTTTTAAACAACTTCATTGCGATGTAATTCACATACTATACAGTTCACCCAAATTTTTGGTATTTTCACTTAGTTGTACAGCCATCAGCACAGTCAGTCTTAGAACGTTTTCATCACCCTCCAAAAGAAACCCAGACTCACTAACAGTCATTCTGTCTTTTTAGATTTACCTATTCTAAATATTTCATATAAATGGAATTATACAGTATGTGATCTTTTATGACTGGCTTCTTTCAGGTAGCATAATGTTTTCAAGGTTTATACGTATTGTAAAAATAATGTATTAGTGCTTTATTCCTTTTTATAGCTGACTATTCCAGTGTGTGCATATACTGCTTTTTGTTCGTTCATTCATCATTTGATGGATATTTGCATTGTTTCCACTTTTTAATGATTATGCATAATTCTGCTCTGAATATTCATCTACACATTTTTTGTGTAGACCTGCATTTTCATTTCTCTTTGGTTTTACACGTATGGTAACTTTATGTGTCACTTTCTGTGGAATTGCCAAGCTGTTTTTAGGTGATCCTTATTTTTTAAATTCATGTTCTCCCCTCACTGTGTATCTCTTATTATTTTAGTCAAAATAAGATTAAGGGCTGATTCTATATTAGAACCATATTTGCTATGTGATTTTTTAAAAATAGCTGTAAATACACATTAAGTAAAATGTTTTGAGAAGTTCATTTTGCCTTATGGGCATCCTTTGGTGACTTTGATAACTGTGTGTGCATTAGGAATATGAGTGTTTTCATGTTTCCACCTAAAGAAATGGGATATGATTCTAAGAGAAAGTCATCCTTTCTCCTCACTTATCCTGTCACATATGCCTGCAATGAAATAAAAACATCTTTTATTATCCTTGGAGAATATTAGAAGGCCTATGTGTGTATGTGCTTAGTCGCACAGTCGTGTCCAACTCTTTGTGACCCTATAGACTGTAGCCCGCCAGGCTCCTCTGTCCATGGGATTCTCCAGGCAAGAATAATAGAGTGGGTTGCCATGCCCTCCTCCAAGGTATCTTCCAACCCAGGGATGGAACTCAGGTCTCCTTCGTTGCAGGTGGATTCTTTACTGTCTGAGCCACCAGGGAAGCCCTAGAAGCCCTAGTGTGTGTATTTATTAATTATATACATGCCTGTGTCCCTCAAAATACTAATTATGCCCATTTCTTCCCCCTCAAATATGGTTAATTAAATATTTCATGTTCTTCTTTACATACAAGTCTTCAAAATCTGGCCTTGTACACTTAACAGAATATCTCAGTTTGGACTAGCTCCATTTCAGCTGCAGCTGTGGCTACCTTATTGGACAGCACTGATATAGAGGAGAGCAAGTAGAGTGAGATAACTAGCATTTTTGGTTTGATCTAACATTGTTTGGTTCCAAATTATGGGTACGAAATCCTGGAATTTAGTTTAATATCTAACTTTGTGTGTGACTTTGGGAGAGTCAGTTAATCTTACAGTTCTTTCATCTGTAAAATTAGAGGTACTTGACATCTACTTCCTATTGTGAAGATTAATAGGTTTAATGTTAGAAAGGTGCCTGGCAATTCTCTGAGTGTTTTATCACCTTCAGCTTTTCTTTTTAGGAGGAAGAAGGGGATTTAATAGGATTTAGTGGAATTGATAGTCTTGCTTCCTTATTTGCAGTTGGCTCCTTGTTTTTTCCTCCATGTGCATATATCTTACGTTGAACTTAAAATTTATGGGAACATTTTTAATGTAGAGCTATGAATTGCCCATTGAAAGATAGTTTGGGAACAGGGAATTAGTGACCCTTCTAAAGTAAGAATTTCTGTTAGAATTGAAACTAATTATATGACCTTCAATCTGATATTCATTCCTATCATTTATTCTACAATTCTGGCTCCTCCAAAATATGGTCATGCTAACTTCTTGAAAGATAACGGCATTAAAGAAGGTGTATGTCAATACCCTTTTAAAATAACTTATAGGAACTGTCAGATGGTATTCAAGGTGTGGCTTCTTTTATGTAGTGTGATGAAGGATCATCATTAGTTTGAGATAGTAACCATAGAGAGGGTATGCACAGTTTAACACAGGAAATGGGTACTGACCAAATTTCAAATTAAAAAATGAGTCAGAATAAAGCAGACCAAGTTCATCTAGCTTAAGTTTTAAATGTAGAGAGGTAGAGGGGAAATTCTCTTGTAGACTTTCTAATAAACCTGCATAATTTTTATAGAAGTTCTGAGATTATCCAGGTTTGAATAGAGCATAAGTTTTGTTAGGTAAATAATTAGATTTTATAAAAACTGCTTTGAGAAAAATGATTACCCTAAAAATAAAAGAATATTAAAATACTACATAATTGGAAACTTATAATCGTCCACGCAACATGAAATATGAAGTCAGCTTGAACTTTAGGAAAAAATTACTTGGTTGGCAAGAGTTTAATAAATTGATCAGCTGTTTTGTTGTTTAGAAATGGCCTTGGTGATTTGTTAAACTGTACAGAGTGAAAGGCATTGTTAAGCTATTAAGTCTTGTTAACTTTTAGAGACTGACCTCTCTCATCACAAATCTTGGAACATATTTGCTATACTTAAAATAACCACTGTCTAATTTTTCATATAATAGTCCAGGCATGTGACAATAGGAAATATCTGATAGAAATATAGTTGGGAATTAAATAATTGTGCTTTCTGCCAGCTTTCCTAGTTTATAAGGCAACCAATTTCAGAATTGCTTCATTGGTAATTTTCTTAGAGATATCAAGATCTTTGTTTTTCATAGAGCCTAGTATGTCAGATGTGAATATAACAAGATTGGGAAGAGTTGTAGGAGTAATTTAGCTTTAAAAGAATGAAAATACTTTAGAAAAAAAATGTGTAGGTAATTTTTAAACATTGATCTCTTGTATCTGATAGTGGTTGTGGGTCCTTAAGGTATTTTTTAATGTTGCTGAAACAGCATTCATCTACTTGAGGCCTATAATAATGAAATGAGAGCTTGTCCAATCTAACCTTGAGTGATAATTGTGATACTCACAGGTTTAGTTTTAGAACAGAGGAGAAGTTTGATTAAAGGGAACTAACTTCTTCAGCATCTGCTGTATATATACTTTTACTTGTATTTTCATTTCTCTCAATCATAGAAGTAGGGATTACTATTCATTATGTAAAGAAAACATTCTAGAGTTACATGACATAATAGCTTAACATTCAAGGGAATGACTTTAACGCAGATGTTTCAAAGTGAAATCTGTACTATTTGTATTATGTTTAGGACCTCCCTTTAGCTTCTCTCAGCCTTAATACAGATCTCAAAGTTGATTAAAGGGTAAATGGAAAGCACCTAGTATAGTCCATGGGGTATAATAGGCATTCAGTAAGGATATTTTGTTGTTGTTGTTTTTACCAGAAATATTTTTGGAAATTGTGTTTCATTTGTAGACTTTAAACTAGAGAACACAATCCATTTACTTACTGTCCTTTCCATCTTAGTAAGACAGGTATGAAGAAGACTCCCCCTTCTACAGATCAAATGAAAACAATCTTTATATTGGCACCTACTAAATAAAGACAAAATATATGTGGTTGTAATGGCCTTAGTTCAGAAATTTTCAGAGCATTGGGTCTCAAGACCCATTTATGCAGTTAAAAATAAGGACCCTCAAAAAGCCTTATTTGCAGGTTTCTATCAACTTTTACCATTTTAGAAGTTAAACAAGTAAGAATTTTTAAAAATATTAATTCATAAAATAGCAATAATAGAGGAGTTTTATATAAACATAAATTTCCAGCCAAAGAGAACTGATTTTTCAAAACCCTCCAAAATTGGTGAGAAGAATGGCCATGTTTAACACTTTTCTTGAGTCTCTTTAATATTTGGCTTTAGAAAAGATAGGTGAATTCTCAATTTTTGTGATATACTCTTTTGGTTGAAGTATATGAAGAATTGCCAGCTTCACACAATAGGCAGTTGAAAAAGGGAAGAACACTTAATAATCTTTTTAGATAATTATAAAAATTACTTTGATATACCATATCATACCATATAAGCCCAAGCTCCATAGTTTCTTTAAAAAGTTAGTTGCAGTATGGAATCTGAAATCACTTAGTAAACTTCTTACTCTTACGTTAAAATCCACTGGTCTGTCTTACCCTTGGACGTTACTGATTTTGTAACATCGTGTGTTGGTCATTTGGAAAATACTAGTTCACTGAGTTACGTAGATCTTCCAGATGCTGACACACTTGATTATACAGTAAAAATTCACAGTTAGCATCACCACATAAGTTCATCAGAAAAATCTTAAATATTGGAAGTCTGTCAAGCTCACAGTGGTAGATAGAAGTTTTCCAAAGTTCTTATCTTCACTTTAAAGCTCAAACTTTATCATTAGCAATGAATACTGTAAGTTGTTTTTCTTGAAGCTATAAGCTCACTTTGCTCATTTTTGTGAAAACATCTGCCAGATACTGAATAGCCATAATTTGTCTGTCAGTTGTTCTTTCAAGTAAAGATGATGTTCCATGAAAAAAGTGGCTAGTTCAATTAGCAACTCAAACAGTCCCACAAATACTTTTTCCTGAGACAGTCATCCTGCTGCAGGCGTATTCTGTAGAAATGGTTTGTGTGTGTTCCCCATTTTATCACAAAATTTTAGAAAGAAAAGGCTTTAAAAAAATTTTTTAATAACAGTAACAATTTTTTTTACTGATTTATCAAGGACATTCTCAAGTGAGCTGCCTCTTTTCTTTTTAACTGAAATACAGTGATTGCTTTATCCACTGCAGTGCTGTACAGTGCAAATGTTAACTGAATAAAAACAACTATTAGTAGTAATTTAAGAAAATAGTTTTGCCCTTGTGGACCCTCTGAAAAGGTCTCACTGTCCCCACAGGGGCTTGTTGACCACACTTGGAGAATCATTGTCTTTGTGTATTGTAGGTTCTGTTACAGGTGATAGTCACTTTTAATTGATACAAGGCTCTTAAAAGGCTTTATAGTATCACAGTTAAATAACATGGACTATGGAGTCATACCTTGATTTGAACCCTAGTTCCTCTGTTCAATAGTTACAGAAGTTAACTTAGTATCTTTGCAAGCAGAGTGAATGGTGGCTCTATTTGTATCAACTTGCTTCATCATAGGTTACAACCAAATAACCCTCCTCCCCCAACTGTGTGTTCCCTGTCAGAGTAACATTTTGTTTGCAGTTCCTTTTGTACCACTGTGCACCATAATTCAAATCACATCACATGAATTGGACTTCTTTTTTCCCTTCATTAGCACTCAAGTGAAAGCCTACTTTCTCCTGCATGCTTAACCAAATTGTCACAAAATTACTGATTTCTGACTTCATTTCTCTAATCCTGTGTTGTAAGTAGTTTTGTAAATACTTTATGTAGATTTTGTTAACTGATGGCCCACAAAACTAAATTGAACCAGAAAATAGCTCAAATTCACACCATTTGGTACACATAATGAAAAATGGCTTAAGGCCATAGTCATTTGCTGGTACTATAAGATTAGCTTGATTATAAAATGCTAAACTTTTCTTTTACTGTTTATGTATTATTAGGATAAAATTTGATTAACTATCACTTTTACCCTCAATTAATTTACATTCAATTAATGTAAATTAACATTTTCAATAATGGTGTGTTTTGACAAACCTGAAACTTTTTAATTAACAAAAGTCAGAATCCTAAGATAATGTGGTGTTTCATAATTTGGTGACAGACATTTTTAATATTAGAAAGCAAATTATGTTCTGCTTCAGTTTCCAGTTCTTTAAATGAAAACTTTAGTTGCCTGGTAACTACTCTTAATACTTGTTTAGTGTTTTTATGGCTGCACCACATGCGGAATCTTAGTTCCCCCACCAGGGGATGAACTCAAGCACCCTGCAGTGGAAGCGCAGTCTTAACCACTGGACCACCAGGGAACTACCTTGTTTTAGTTTTTATAGTATGTCTTTGTGTTTCCTTAAAGTAAATGTTACATAAATTTAGTTACAGTAATTATTTACCTGGTTGTATTAAATAACCCTACACTTTTTGCCACCCATCCTGCCTATTTTCCTGTTCCTCTTTAGCCACTTTGAGCTTTTCAGGTACAGGGGTAAAAAGCAAAATAAAGTTTTGAGATTTTTTAATAATTACTCTAGGTTCTCTAGTAATTATTAAACCCTATATTTTCTGGCTTTCTTTAGAATAGTGACTTTAAATACCATAAACTTTTTCCATAATGTTGATATTAAAAGTTAGGTCTGATAGCTTTAGGCTGAAAAGGCTGGTTTTTTTTAATATTCAGAGCGCAACTTGAATTAGTTTAAGCACAATGAGGGAATCTGGCTCTTAAAAACCAGGAAGTTCAGAGCTGTAGCTCACTTTGTAAGAGCTCTAATGAAAGTCTAGGGAAGGACTCTGATCAAGATTTGATTGCATGCTTGTACCTGAATTTAGTCACTGTGGGCAGAGGAATATGGCTTTGTAATTGGCCAGTACAAAGTCATGTGCCACAGACCAGGTGTGGGTTGGGGGGGTGGCGGGGATTGATTGGGAAAGGTGTTGGTGTGGTGGTTTCGTTGCTAAAGTTGTGTCTGACTCTTTGCAACCCCATGGACTGTAGCCCGCCAGGCTCCTCTGTCCATAGGATTTCTTGGCAAGAATACTAGAGTATTTCCTTCTCTAGAAAATACTGCCATTTCCTTCTCCAAGGGATCTTCCTGACTCCAGGATCAAACCTGCAGACCCGCATCTCCTACATTGCAGACACATTCTTTTACTGCTGAGCCACCAGGGAAGCCCCAATTAAACCACAGGTTTCCCTGAATCAGAGGCCTATCTGTTTCAAGGAAAAAGGAAGAAAAAGCCTATTGAAGATAAGTATAAAGCACTACCATACAGTATAGATGTAGAATGGTTTCTTATTTTGCCTTTGACTTTTATATAGAGATGTTCATTCACAGGTATAGCTACAGATTTGAGTTCATCTTTTTTTTTACATAGATGTTTGTAAAAACTATTTGTAGTAGCCTCAAATTGGAAACATCTAAACATTCATTAGCAGGTTAATGGACAGTCTGTGGTATATACATACAATGGGTTAGCTCAGCAATAAAAACAAATGATTGATACAGGCAAAATGTGACTCTAAAAACTATCATACTGAATGAAATAAGCTGGACCAAAAAAGAATATACACTATAATTTTGACTTCATTTGTTGATCAACTATTTTCTTAAACATCTTATATCAGTGTTCACATTGTTTTCTCTTAATGTCTTGAATAATTTTTCTCAATTCCCTTTTGTTCCCCAGCTTTAAAATAGTAACAGTATTATCTTTAAATTATGAAAAAGCTTATTTAGGACCAATAAACAAATGCAGTGTATGATCAAGATCATTAATCATTAAGCTGAAAACCATAATGAGATACCACTTCCTACTAGTATAGCTGTAAGCAAAAAAATAAACCAGTGTTGGTGATGATGTAGAGAAAGTAGAACCCTCATACATGGCTAATGAGAATATAAAATGGTTCAGCTACTTTGGAATGCAGTTTGGCAGTTCCTCAAAAAGTTAAACAGTTAACATGTGACCCAGCAGTTCCACTCCTAGGTATAAACCCAAGAGAATTGAAAACAAGTGTCTGCACGAAAACTTGACCAAGAATGTTTGTAGTAGCATTATCTAAAATAGGCAAAACATGGAAACAACCCAAATATCCATCAACTCAAGAATTGATAAACAAAATGTGGTATATGCATACAGTGGAATATTATTCTACCATAAAAAGAATTTAACTACTGCTGCAGATTACTACATGGGTGAACCTTGAAAACATTATGGTACCTGAAAGAAGCCAATTAGAAAAAATCACATATTCTATAATTCCAATTATATGAAATGTCCAGGATAGGGAAATCCAAAAAGACCAAGTAGATTAGTAGTTGCCAAGGCCTGGGTTAAGAGGCAAATGGGAAATGGCTGCTAATAGGCATGGGGCTTTTTGTGGTGAAAATTATGATCTGGAATTAGATGGTGGTGATTGATGTGCAACTTTGTGAATATACTAAAAACCACTGAATTTTACATTTTGAATAGTAAATTGTGTCGTATGTGGTTTATATCCCAATAAAGTTGTAGCTTAATTAAGAGAAATAAGTAGGGATTACGGTAACTTTCTACTGCCTAAGGGTCACAGATAAACTGTTGGCAGCTCTTTTTCACTTAACTTCTTCATCTACTCTTCCCTGAATTGAATTCATTTGTTCAGCAAATATTTATTTAGTTTCTTTGTCTGAGGTTCTGTTGTAAGTGAGGCTTGAGCAATGAGTAACACAGGCTAAATTCCTCTTTTCATGGTTTTTGCATTCTAGCAGGTCACGATTTCTCAGAGCCCTGCTCTGAACTGACTCTGTGGGGATATTTAGCCACTGTGAGCTAATGTTGTAGATAGCTTATTTTTCTTTCCTAAACTCAAATTTATAATAAATAATATACCTCAGATTTGAAGAGAAACAACATCTTAAATGTTTGCCATTCAGTAACTCTTCCCTTGAGATTTGTGGAAAAGGTTGACTTCAAGAATGAGAAGACCTAGGATTGCATCTCATTAGCTATATGCCATTAGGAAAGCTTTCTCATAATTTTTTTTTAGCCTCAATTTCTGTAAAATTGAGGGAAATTAATGTAAAATTGATTCTGGAAAAGATTGAAGGCAGAAGGAGAAGAATGTGACAGAGGATGAAATAGCTGTATGGCATCACCGATTCCATGAACATGAACTTGGGCAAACTCCAGGAGATGGTGAGGGACAGGGGGGCCCGGCATGCTGCAGTTCATGTAGTGGCAAAGAGTCAGACCCGACTAGCAACTGAACAACAAATTCTGTAAAATTAAAGTCTCACTTTAGTGGATACTTACTTTGATTAAGCTTTTAAGAATGTAAGGAACAGGGAATTCCTTGGCAATTTAATGGTTAGGACTTGATGCTTTCACTGCTGAGGGCCCGGGGTTCAGTCCCTGGTTGGGGAATTATGATTACATAAGCCGCAAGGCACAGCCAAATAAAAAGAAAAAAAGCAAGGAACACCCTATTCAGACTATGTCAAATAAGCGTGAGGCATTAGGAAAATTAAGGAACCAGTGTTCACATTATCCAAGATTATTTCAGGTAGGAATGTCTTGGTAGGAATTCCTGGATCTTTGCTCTGCTGCTCTGCCAGCCACTAATTCAGCTGGTAAATTGTATTTTTCCTAGATTCCGACTCTTATAGTCTTTATGTAACTTTTGTGTTGAATTGCTCACAGAATCTGCTTGCACTAATAAGCTGTGTCCAAACTGAGGCAGATTGTTTTTACTGCTGGCCTGATTATGAATTGGCTTTTCCCCTTCACCTCCCCACCTGTCATGTGTGGGGTCAGGGAAAGTGGGTGTCACATAAGTAACATTCTTTGCTGATTTTGCAACAACATCCCTGGAAAGAAGTTTCTTTTAGATAATGTTTTTTAAGTTTGATACTAGTTAATGTCACTCCATTCTTACTTTTCTGTTAACTTTCTCCTCACTATTAAAATCTTGGGCAAATCATTATTACCTTGTCATTATCTCATATTCACAGTGGTTGCCTTATTTCTGCTATTGCTCTTCTCTAATTCATAATAAACCAGCATGATTCTTTAAAAATAAATAAATCCAGTCACACTGCTCTACTTCAGTTGCATCCCACCACATTTAGCTTACAAACTCCTTACTGAGACCTTTAAGGCCTTGCTACATCTGGTGCTTGTCTCCTCCTCCTACCTCACTCAATTTATTATCTCCCCTTACTATTCTCTCATTCATCTTTTAATTTCTCTAACAGAATAATAGTCCTCTCTTCAGGCCTTTTACACATGCCTTTCTGTCAGAACGCCCTCCCCACTCCCTTCACCTGCTTGGTTATTTCTCATCTTTTGAATCTTCAATATCATTTACCTGAAGAGGCCATCCCTGAACAAGCTTGTTGAAAGTTAAATCCTTTTGTTGTTTTCCTTAAGAATATTTAGCATAATTTGTTAGTGTATTAACTCAGTGTTCATTTCTCCCATCAGACTGTAAGCTCCCTGAGAGTATGTACCTTGTCTATTTTGTACACCACTCTCTTCTGAATTCTCATCACAGAGCCTGGCATATAAGTAGCACTTAAACAGTATTTCTGGGAATCAAATGAAACTTTAAAAACAAAAAGCCATGGACTCTGAAGTTAAACTCTGAAGGTTAAAATTAGCGACTAAATGAAAAATTTTTTTTCAAATCAAGTTAATTTTTTTCTCTTGGAATGGTAATGGCATGGTAATTGTAGAAGTTGGAATAGGAAAAATAAAATAATCCTCTATAACCTTGCTGCTGTTATCTTTTGTGATGTTTTCTTTTTCTTGTGTACATTTTTCAAGTATATTTGGCCTTAATTTGGGTTTGTAGTTGGAATATAGCAAAGTTTTTCAGCCTTGGCACAGTTGGCATCTTCAGCCAGATAATTCTTTGTTGTGGGAAACTTCCCGTTGTAGAATATTCAGCAGTATCCCTTGCCTCTGTCCATTTGATGCCAGTAACATATCTATCTGTTCCCTCTCATCTGCAAGTTGTAAAAAATCAAAATTGTCTCCAGAAATAGCCATATGTCCCACAGATGACAAAATCATCCTGGGTGAGAACCCCTGGAGCGTAGTCTTGTGGGTATAGAACTAACAAAACACCAAGAAGGAACAACCTGAAAAGGAAACTGAGAGGCATACCCATTTACAATAGCATTGAAAGGAATAAATTGCTTAGGAATAAAACTAACCAATGAGAAGAAAAACTTTTACATGGGAAACTGTAAAATGTTGCTGAAAGAAATTAAAGAGGACACAAATAGAGACATAACTGTATTCATGAATTAAAAGACTTATTATTGTTAAATGTCAGTACTACCCAAAGTGATCTACAGATTTAATGCAATCTCTAGCAAAATCTAAATTGTGTTATTTGTAGAAAAATCCATCTTAAAATTTATATGGAATCTAATGGGCCTAAATAGCCAAAAATAATCTTGGGAAAAAAAGAGATAAAGTTGGAGATGTCATATTTCTTGGTTTTAAAACTTAGTATTATACAAAACTACAGTAGTAAAAACTGTAGGATTTGCACAAAATCAGGCATATATACCAGTGGGATAGAATGGGGAGCCCTCAAATAACCCTTGCATATATGGGCACATGATTTTTGGTGAGAGTATCAAGAGCATTCAATGGACATTCAAAAGACAGGCTTTTCAACAAATGGTGCTGAGAAAATTTGATATCCACAAGCAAAAGAATGAAGTGGGACATTCACCTAACACCATATAAAAAAATTAACTCAGAATGTACCAAGGGCATAAATAAAAGACAAAACCATAAAACTGTTAGAAGAAAACATAGGACAAAGGCTTCATGACATGGATTTAGCAATAATTTCTTGGATATGACACCAAAGGCAGAGGTAACAAAAGAGAAAATAGATAAATTGGACTACATAAAACTTGAAGATTTCTGTACATAAAAGGACCTGGCCAACATAGTGAAAAGGCAGCTGGCAGAATGGGAGAAAATATTTGCATATCTAATATGTGATTAATATCTTGAATATATAAAGAATTCTTACAGCTCAATAATAAACCATTTTTAAATGGGCAAAGGATTTGAATAAACATTTCTCCAAGGAAAATAGATACAGATGGCAGGAAAGAATCCGTCTGCCAATTCAGAAGACGCAAGTTTGATCCCTGGGTCAAAGATCCCCTGGAGAAGAAAATGGCAACCCACTCCAGTATTCTTGCATGGGAGATCCTATGGAAAGAGGACCCTGGTGGGCTACAGTCCATGGGGTCACAAAGAGAGTCAGACACGACTTAGCAACTGAACAACAGCATATGAGAAGATTCTCAGCGTTACTAGTTGTTGAGGAAGTGGAGATCAGAATCACAGTGGGAAAACCACCTCATGTTTAGAATGACTGCTTAAAAAACAAAATAACAAGTGTTGATGAAGATGTGGAGAAATTGGTACTCTAGTACACTGTTGGTAAGAATGCAAAATGGTTCAGCCACTGTGGAAAATGATATGCTGATTCCTCAAAAAATTAAAAATAGGGTTACCATATGACCTAGCAGTTCTACCTCTGAGTTAGGAATATACCCAAAAGAATTGGAAAAGACTTGAAAGAGATATCTGTACACTTGATATATATATTTGTACACTTAATATCTGTAGCAGCATTATTTATAGTAATCAAAACATAGAAGCAAACCATGTGTTGTTCAGTGGGTAAATGGACAAATAAAATGTGGTATACGCATACAATGAAATATTCTGACCTAAGAAGAAAGAAAATTCTGGTACATGTTACAATGTGGATAAAACTTAAGGCCATTATGTTCAGTCACAAAGAGCAAAAATTAATATAATTCCACTTATATTAGGTAAAAGGTGGAGAAGCTCTAAACAGTCACCAAAAACAAGACCGGGAGCTGACTGGCTCAGATCATGAACTCCTTATTGCCAAATTCAGACTTAAATTGAAGAAAGTAGGGAAAACCACTAGACCATTCAGGTATGACCTAAATCAAATCCTTCACGATTACACAGTGGAAGTGACAAATAGATTTAAGGGACTAGATCTGATAGACGGAGTGCCTGATGACCTATGGACCAAGGTTCCTGACATTGTAGAGGAGACAGAGATCAAGACCATCCCCAAGAAAAAGAAATGCAAAAAAAAGCAAAATGGTTGTCTGGGAAGGCCTTACAAATAGCTGTGAAAAGAAGAGAAGTAAAAAGCAAAAGAGAAAAGGAAAGATATAAGCGTCTGAATGCAGAGTTCCAAAGAATAGCAATAAGAGATAAGAAAGCCTTCCTCGGTGATCAGTCCAAAGAATTAGAGGAAAACTATAGAAAAGGAAAAACTGGAGATCTCTTCAAGAAAATTAAGAGGTACCAAGGGAACATTTCATGCAAAGATGGGCTCAATAAAGGACAGAAATGGTATGGACTTCACAGAAGCAGAAGATATTAAGAAGAGGTGGCAAGAATACACAGAAGAACTGTAGAAAAATGATCTTCATGGCCCAGATAATCATGATAGTGTGATCATTCACTTAGAGCCAGACATCCTGGAATGCAAAGTCAAGTGGGCCTTAGAAAGCATCACTATGAACAAAGCTAGTGGGGGTGATGGAATTCAAGTTGAGCTATTTCAAATCCTAAAAGATGATGCTGTGAAAGTGCTGTACTCAATATACCAGCAAATTTGGAAAATTCAGCAGGGGCCATAGGACTGGAAAGTGTCGGTTTTCCTTCCAATCCCAAAGAAAGGCAATGCCAAAGAATGTTCAAACTACCGCACAATTGCACTCATCTCACACGCTAGTAAAGTAACGTTCAAAATTCTCCAAGCCAGGCTTCAACAATACGTTAACTATGAATTTCCAGATGTTTAAGCTGGTTTTAGAAAAGGCAGAGGAACTAGAGATCAAACTGTCAACATCCGTTGGATCATCGAAAAAGCAAGAGTTCCAGAAAAACATCTGCTTTGTTGACTATGCCAAAGCCTTTGACTGTGTGGATCACAACAAACTGGAAAATTCTTCAAGAGATGGGAATACCAGACCTCTTGGCTTGCCTCTTGAGAAATCTGTATGCAAGCCAGGAATCAACAGCTAGAACCAGACATGAAACAACGGACTGGTTCCAAATCGGGAAAGGAGTACGTCAAGGCTGTATATTTTCACCCTGCTTATGTAACTTACATGGAGAGTACATAATGAGAAACGCTGGGCTGGATGAAGCACAAGCTGGAGTCAAGATTGCCGGGAGAAATATCAATAACCTCAGATATGCAGATGACACCATCCTTAATGGCAGAAAGCAAAGAAGAACTAAAGAGCTTCTTGATGAAAGGGAAAGAGAGTGGAAAAGGTGGCTTAAAACTCAGCATTCAGAAAACTGACATCATGGCATCTGGTCCCATCACTTCATGGCAAATAGATGGGGAAACAGTGTAAACAGTTACAGATTTTATTTTGGGGGGGCTCCAAAATCACTGCAGATGGTGACTGCAGCCATGAAATTAAAAGATGCTTGCTCCTTGGAAGAAAAGTTATGACCAACCCAGAGAGCATATTAAAAAGCAGAGACACTACTTTGCCAACAAAGGTCCATCTAGTCAAAGTTATGATTTTTCCAGTGGTCATATATGGATGTGAGAATTGGAGTGTAAAGAAAGCTGAAAGCTGAAGAATTGATGCTTTTCAATTGTGGTGTTGAAGAAGACTCTTGAGAGTCCCTTGAACTGCAAGGAGATCCAACCAGTCCATCCTAAAGGAAATCAGTCCTGAATACTCATTGGAAGGATTGATGTTGAAGCTGAAACTCTAGTAATTTGGCCACATGATGTGAAGAACTGACTGATTTGAAAAGACCCTGGTGCTGGGAAAGATTGAAGGCAGGAGGAGAAGGGGACGACAGAGGATGAGATGATTGGATGGCATCACCGACTTGATGGACATGGGTTTGGGTAGACTCCGGGAGTTGGTGATGGACAGGGAGGCCTGGTGTGCTGCAGTCCACAGGGTCGCAAAGAGTCTTGACACAGCTAAGCGACTGAAGTGAAGTGAACTGAATAATAGCAAAATTCATAGAAACAGAAAGTAACTTAATGGTTGCTGGGCCAAAAAGGAAATAGGGAATTGTTTAGTAGGTATGGAAAGAAAATGAAAGTCGCTCAGTCGTGTTTGACTCTGCGACTCCTTGGATTACAGTCCATGGAATTCTCCAGGCCAGAATAGTGGAGTGGGTAGCCTTTCCCTTCTCCAGGGGATCTTCCCAACCCAGATATGGAGTTTTAATTTAAAAATGGGTATGATAGTAAATTTTATGTCATGTATATTGTAAGTTTAAAAGAAGAAAAGAAAAAACACTTGACAACAAATGTTAGGATGTTGAGCAGGGGGAACTCTCATTTATTTCTGGTGGGAATACAAATTGGTACAGTCACATTGAAAGACAGTTTGGCAGGGGGTCTTACAAAACTGAACATAACTCTTGCCATACAATTCATTAATCACACTGGTATTTATGCAAATGAAGGTAAGTAACTATGATACATCCAGACAGTGGAATATTACTCAGCATTAAGAAAAAATGTTCTACCAAGCTATGAAAAGACATGGAGGAAGCTTAAATATATACTATTAAATGAATGATGCCAGTCTAAAAGGATCACCTGTTGTATCACTCCAACTATGTTACATTCTGGAAAAGCCAAAACTGTAGAGACAATAAAAGATGAGTGTTTCCAGAGATTATAGGCAGAGTAGGACAGTGAAACTAATCTGTATGGTACTGTGATGATGCATGTGTGCTCAGTCACCTTAGACATTTCTGACTGTGACCCTGTGGACCATAGCCCGCCAGGCTCCTCTGTCCATGGGATTCTCCAGGTAAGGATACTGGAGTGAGTTGCCATTTTCTTCTCCAGGGGATCTTCCCGACCCAGGGGTCAAACCCGGGTCTCTTATTTTTCCTGCATAGGCAAGCAGGTTCTCAGCCCTAGCGCCACCTGAGTGGATACATGTTATTTTACATTTGCCAAAACTTGTAGAATGTGCCCTAATGTCAACTATGAATTTTGGGTGATAGTGATGTCTTAGGTTCATCATTTGTAACTAAGGTGTCAACCTGGTTCAGGATGTTAATAGTGGAAGAAGGGCTAGGAATACATGAGAACTCTGAACTTGCTGTTTTTCTGTGGACTTGAAACTGCTCTAATGTTTATTTTTCAAAAAAGTATATATAGGGACTTCCTGACAGTCCAGTGCTTAAGAGTTTGCCTTCCAGTGCAGTGGGTGTGGGTTTGATCCCTGGTCTGGGAGCTAAGATCCCACATGCCTGAAGGCCAAGAAGCCAAAACATAAAACAGAAGCAGTGTTGTAACATTCAATAAAGATTTTTTAAAAGATCCACATCAAAAATATATTTTTAAAATGTATGTATGTCATGATATTATCCATATTAAAATGTTAAATATATAAAGCTTTAACAGATTTATTGATACACAGTCAAAACACCCATGAGAATTCAGGAAAATGGTTGTTTCTGGCAAGGCAAAAGGGAAGGGTAGAGTAGAGGGTTGAGGCTGGAGTGAGATTTTAGCAATATCTGTAACACTCTGAAATTTTTATTTCTTTAAAAAATGAAGCAAATAGAGCAAAATAGTGGCATTTATTGATACATGAGTGTTTTACAATTTTCTTTTTTTGTATATTTGACTTTTTTTTAATAACTTCATTCTTATAGATAAAGTGACTAATTTGGGAATATATGTTAAAATATAGTCTACTTCATTGACTACAATGATAGAGGAGGAACTATTATTTACATAAATTTAGTCTTTTCCTGAAATACTGTTACCTACTCAGAAATGAGAATGCCTGCAGAGTGACTTCAGAGAAGAAGAACGGGCTAGAGAGTGAGGTTTATTTTCATTTGAAGAAATCTGTTTTGTAGGTACCAGAGCTCACCTTTAAAAGTTCTGTAACTTATTCACCTACAGTACTGTAGCACAGTAAAGGAGACATGGATTAGAAGCTTTGATTCTTGGGTAGTGCTTTTTACCTTTTTAAGTTCCCAGAAATGGCAATAAATGGTAACAGGAACAGACCAGAATTCATAGTAGATGGGGTACAGGTATTGTTTCTATGATGTTGAGCCATATTACAAAATAAATATACAGTAATCTGATGGTTCTCAGTCATCATCTTATTTTCCCTAAAACCAGCATTTGACCTAGTTAATTGTGTATATGTCCTTGAAAAAGTAATTTTTTTTACTCGATTCCAGGTTTGCACAGATTCCTACTGTCTTCTGTCTCACTGAGTCTTAGTCTTCTACCCCTTAGAGTGCCTGAAGTTGTGTTCATTCCATAGATAATTATCAGATCACCTAGTTTTAAATACAGTTTATACACAGCCAGCTTTTTAAGTTGATGTTTTTAGTCCTAACTTCTTCCTTGAACCCTCTGCTCAATTGACTGCTTGATGTCTCATTTTGATTAATTATAAGCATATTCAGCTCAGCATTTTCAAAAGTGATATTACCCTCTAAACCTGCTCATCATTCAGTCTGCCCCATCTCAGTAAATGGTAGTTCTGTCTTTGACTTACTTGGACCAGAAAGCTTCCAGCTCTTATTGTTTCCTCTCTTCCCAGTCTTATCTATCCCATTAATTAGCACATTTTATAGGTTCAGTCTTCAGAATCCACATCTCATGATCTCCACTGCTCTGCTCCAAACTGTCATCTTTTACTGGAATTCTATAGCTATGGTGTATTCCCAACACAGTAGCTGGAATGATTCTGTTCCTGTCAGTATGTCTCCCTTTGCTCAAAACCCATCAGTGACTTTCTGCCTCACTAAGTAAATGCCAAAATCTTTACAGTGGCCACCATTTCCTGCTCCTTAATTCATTGCGTATCAGCCAGCTGGACTCTTTGCTTTTCTTTCCTCTCATGTCTGGTCATTTTTTATTTGCTAATTCCTCTGCCTTGAATACTTTCTGCCAAATTACCCACATGGCTTGCTCACTCATCTTAAGGTCTTTACTTAAAAATATCCCCCTTCTTGACTTTATATTTTTTCTCTATAATATTTTTCACTATCTAACATACTATATATTTTAGTTTTTATTAATTGTCTTTCCCCAGACTAGGTTCCATGAAGACGAGATTTGTGTCCTTTTGTTCCCTGCTGTGTCCTTAACTCTGAAAACAGTTTGTGGTACATAGTGATCAGTAAACATTTGTTGAGTGAATGACTGGCTTTCTGTGTAGATGTACACGTCTGTTTAGTATGTGAACATAATTAATGTTTCTCAAATGGTGTTTTAATGGAGTAATTCAGTGATTTGCCTTTCAGTAAAGTTTTTCTGTTGGCAGTGTGAAAATCTTTGAACTTTAGTTCACAAAGAAAAATTACTATTTTGAAAATAGGAAAAAGGAAAAGTAGCTTATTTGAAGAAAGATGCCACAGAAGCAGACCTAGAATGAAAAAGTAGTATGATCTAGTATAAAGAAAATTGGCCTGAGACCAGGATAATCTGAGCCTTACTGTTCTTTGGCAAGTCGTTGTATAAAATGAGACAGTTAGTTGATTTCTGTTTTTTCCAGTTGTAAAATCCTATAATGCTTTTTGTGTAGATTTTTCTGTAACAAAACCATGACTTTGATTATATTCATACGCTATACATACAAGGAAAATATTCCTTAATCTCTTATATCTCTCATATTTTATTTTAATCAGATGCTGTTTTGTAAGTGGAAAAAACGAACTGGTTTTCTCATCTGAGAATGCAACAAATAAGCAGAGAGAACAGATATAACTCAGCAGTGTGTTAAGCTTAGGTTCTGTTGACTTCCTTAACTTGGTTGAATCTTGTTTAGATTCTTGTTCATCATAATTTTTTCCACTGTCTTTGCCATATGTTAAGTTTTCTTCAGCCTGTCAGTCACTTCCTGAAATTGTATTTTTTCTATAAAGTACTCAAAATCTTTGAAGAGAAATGATCATTCTTGCCAGGATTTGATCAGTCTCATTATAAAAGAGAAGGGAGTACTTACCCTTTTGCTCATGTAAAATTTGAATATGTATTTGTTTGGTATAACAGGTTTCTTTCTGCATTGTCCTTAATCACCACCTGTGTGATTCTGAAAGTTTACCTTGCAGCATTTTCCATCTTTTGAGAGGGTTGGTTTTATGTGTCTCACCAAACTTGTCATTTCTTAACCTTTTTTCTTTCCCTACCAAATATGGGACTAGTAGCCATATACTAATAAAGTAGTTTAGTCATATTATAGTAACCCATCTTGGGAGAAGACATGTATGTATTCATGTGTTTTCTCTTCTGCTCTGTGTGTGTGTATACACCTCTTGTACAAGATATTGTGCTTAGTTGCTCAGTTGTGTCCAACTCTTTGTGACCCCATGGACTGTAGCCCACCAGGCTCCTCTGTCTGTGGGATTCTGCAGGCAGGAATATTGGAGTGAGTTGCCATGCTGTCCTCCAGGGAATCTTCCCAACCCATGGATTGAACCCCAGTCTCCCACATTGCAGACGGATTCTTTACTGTCTGAGCCACCAGGGAAGCCTCTTCTACAAGATCAGTTCAGTTCAGTTACTCATTCATGTCTGACTCTTCTGCGACCCCATGGACTGCAGCATGCCAGGCTTCCCTGTCCATCACCAACTCCCGGAGCTTACTCAAACTCATGTCCATTGAGTCAGTGATGCCATCCAACCATCTCATCCTCTGTCGTCCCCTTCTCCTCCCACCTTCAATTTTTCCCAGCATCACTTACATCCCAGCATCCTTACATCACTTTCCAGTGAGTAAGTTCTTCACATCAAGTGGCCAAAGTATTGGAGTTTCAGCTTTAATATCAGTCCTTCCAATGAATATTCGGGACTGATTTCCCTTAGGATGGACTAGGCCTCTCAAAGAGTCTTCTCCAATACCACAGTTCAAAAGCATCAATTCTTTGGTGCTCAGCTTTCTTTATAGTCCAACTCTCAAATCCATACATGACTACTGGAAAAACCATATCCTTGACTAGACAGACCTTTGTTGACTAATGTCTCTGCTTTTTAATATGCTGTCTAGGTTGGTCATAGCTTTTCTTCCAGGGAGCAAGCATCTTTTAATTTCATGGCTGCAGTCACCACCTGCAGTGACTCTGGAGCCCCCCAAAATGAAGTCTGACACTGTTTCCATTGTTTCCCTGTCTGTTTGTCATGAAGTGATGGGACCAGATGCCATGATCTTAGTTTTCTGAATGTTGAGCTTTAAGCCAACTTTTCTACTCTCCTCTTTCACTTTCATCAAGAGGTTCTTTAGTTCTTTGCTTTCTGCCATAAGGGTGGTATCATCTGCGTATCTGAGGTTATTGATATTTCTCCCAGCAATCTTGATTCCAGCTTGTGCTTCATCCAGCCCAGCGTTTCTCATGATGTACTCTGCATATAAATTAAATAAGCAAGGTAGCAATATACAGCCTTGACGTACTCCTTTCCCGATTTGGAACCAATCTGTTGCTCCATGTCCAGTTGCTTCTTGACCTGCATATAGATTTCTCAGGAGGCAAGTCAAGTGGTCTGCTATTCCCATCTCTTTCAGAATTTTCCACAGTTTGTTATGATCCACACAGTCAAAGGCTTTGACGTAGTCAATATAGCAGAAGTGTATGTTTTTCTGAAACTCTTTTGCTTTTTCGATGATCCAGTGTACTTTGGCAGTTCAATCAAGTGAATTTGATTTGCTTGTACAAGATAGGCGAATATAGAAAACTTCAGAAATTCAACTTTTTCGTATTCTTCTTACCTTTATTTTCTGACTTTTCCAAATATAACTTTTGAATTTAATCTATTTCCTTATTGTTTGAATATTGAGTAAATAATGAAACTCTAATGTCTTTCCTTAGAGTTAACAAGTGTTAATGGTTACTTACATTTTTGTGATTTTTTAAAAAAAATTACATTCATGTACTAATAAATTTCAATGCTTATAATTTAGATATGTATCATTTTAAAGTATAGTATCTGTAGGTTAGAATTGTTTCTTAAAACTGCTCCAAAAGCTTGCCAAGGTTTCATGTGGCCTCCTACTGTGAATTTACTCTTAAACTTCTCTTGTACTGAATCTGCATTCATCTTTATGCTTGGCAGAGATAAGAACTTGATTCTGCTTGTGAAGACTTTTACCTATCACTAGTAGTGCTAATTAGAACTTTTCTCTCATACTGCTCCTATTATTTATCACTGAGAAGTAAGTCCACAGTTAGAGCAAGCATTTAGTGTTAAGCATTTAACTTTTATTGTAAAGTTGAAATGTGGAGTTGAAATTTATTTGCTAGCAAATAAATAAGCACCATAATGACTGCTGCTGCAGAGATCAACAGGTGGAAGTGAGAGGAGGAAAAATAGGTAAAGAACGGAAGACAGATTTTTTATAGTTATTTTATCTTTCACATTCAATTTACTGCATTTATTGGGTTAAAGAGCTGTTGTCCTTACCGAGTGTGTTTAGGATGTGATGGCTATTGAAGTTGAAAACACTAGTAACTCACTTTTCCCTGAAATGTTGTGTAGGGCAGCTTTTCATGTCATGACTAATTTGACTTCTTGCCTACCTTTCTGTTCCTGGCTTCTCATGTTCTTCAACAGATCCTGCACATGACATCTTTTATGCATCTCTGTTTTTGTATATGCTGTATTTTCTACCTGGAATGCCTGTCTCTATCCAGATTTCAATTCAATCTTAAAGATTCAGCTTATATTTCATCTTTATTACATAGTCTCCCTGCTGCTAAGATCAGTTTGCATGTTATAACACATTGCATATATTTAAATAAATAAAGTCAAGTAACCTGTTTGGAATGGTGTTTGGCACCCAATGTTTGCTAAATGTTAGACCTTATTTTATTAAATTATATTTCTCTGCCATAAGAGTACTAGCTTAAGGCCATGGATATGCTATGTCCAGTCCATCTTTGTATTTCTAGTGCTTGGCATATAGGTGATTAATAAATATTTGGATGGTTGAGTGTATGCTTTTTAGCAGGCTTAAAGTGGTAATACAGTAGAATCTATGTTGTGGGAAGGATATGTGTGTGTTTAACTTTTTAAAAACTACTGGGATATAGCTTACCTTGCATAAACCTCATCCATTTTAGGTGTACAATTTAATTATTTTTAGCAGATTTTCAGAGTTGTGCTGACTACTACAATCCCGTTTTAAAATATATTTCATCTCTTCACAAAATAAGATTTTTTATTCTTTTTCTTTTTTGTGCTATTACCTAATTATCAATACTTCTAGGGTAAAAATGACAGGCTAGATGACATAAAGTCAAAGTATTAAATTCCTTATCTCTTGAATGACTAACTTTAGAATTTTCTTTAGACATTTAAGTTTCATACTGTATGTTGTTATATTACCATATCTTAGATTAATAGTTTTTAAAGAAAACTGTATATTGATAAAGGTGACTTAGAAATTAAATAGCCATAAATTAAGAAAGAAAATACTATACCCTACACCCCATTAGAGCAGAAAAAGTATTTAATCCCTAGAACCTAGCTCAGTAATGGACATACAGTAATTATTTGTTAATTTTAAGAACCACATTCCTTCTAAATGGAAGTTCTGTGTTCTGTAAGATTCACTTGTTTGAATTTTTGGCGATTTCTTGTCCCCTTTTGCCTGAATTTAAAACTTTGAAGCTGTATTACAAGCAAAGAAATACAGAAATTCTGGGTGATCAGATCAGCCTGAACTCTATCTACTCTTTATTGGGGGAGGAGAAGTGGAGGGAGGCGCCCTCTACAGCCTTTGTCCTTTAGATAGTCTTTGGCCTATAAATAAGCCTTTGGCCAGTTTGGCAGCCTTTTGGAATTCTGATTGACAGCTTACTGCATCAGTGTAAATCATGTGACTCCATAACTATTGTGTTTGCATGTAGTGTGTAAAAAACTGCTCTTTAGAATAAGTTAAAATTTAGAAAAAGAAACCTTATGTATCCCTTTCATGAGACCTCAGGGGAAAAAAATCCTTGATTTGAGATGGGATTGTGATTTGAAAATATCTAAATATCTAATACTTTTAAGACATTTGGTTTTTTGCAATTTAAAAAAAACAACAAAAAACAGTAAATGCTACCAGGCTGGTGCATGGGATGTCTTTCTACTATTTTATTCAGTTGTCTCTTTACCTCAATCATTCTCTTAAATAAAAAAATCTTTTTTGCTTTATTATAAAAACGATTGTCACTTCTCTTGTTTTGTATGTTTCTATGGCTAGTAATAGCCCAAAGCTTATGTCATAACTGTAGTCTAAATTAGTTTGATAAATCCTTTTGTAGTGGTTCAAATTATCAGAAACTCTAAATTTAATAAATAAGATAGATTAAAATGGGGAAATTTTGTGTATATATAGCAGTTGTTTAGGATTTATTAATAGCTTGCTTTATTAAAAAGAAGTTACAGCCTGTTGATTATACGTTAATCCCACTTCTTTAAATGGGATGAGAAACCAGACTAGAAATCATCTCTGTCCCTCAGAAGTCTGCCTTTTACTAGACAAACCTTAGTACATTTTGCAGGTTTTATTTTCTGTGTGTGAGACATAGGACATTGTTTTTTGTTACTGTTTACTTGAGTTGTTTATTGTTTTAGTATTGTGATACAGTGAAAAGCCCATTGTCTTGATAGTGGTGCTTCTGCTTTAGAATGAACCATTGGCTCTAAAAACTGGCTTGAACTCCATTTGACTTGTGGGAGACAGTATCACTTAGTGGTTAATTGGCTATGTATGAAACTCTGAATTCTGGGCCTCCCTGGTGGCTCAGACAGTAAAGGATCCTTTACTGCTTGAAATGCAGGAAATGTGGGTTCTATCCCTGGGTCAGGAAGATCCCCTGGAGAAAGAAATGACTACCCACTCCAGTATTCTTGCCTGGAGAATCACATAGACAGAGGAGCCTAGCCCATGGGTCAGAAAGAGTCAGACACAGTTGAGCGACTAAACATGCACACACGCTCTCAATTGTAATCCTGGGTGTCACACTTCTAGCCATGTAGCCTTGGTCAAGTAATTTGACGTTTCTAAGCCTCAGTTTCCTTATTTGCAAAAAGAAAGAAAGATTTTTTCTTCTTACCTCTGAAGGCTGTAATGATTGAACCATGGTGAATATTGAAAGTCTTATTATAATATTTGGCTAATTGTTTTTACTCATTTGCAGCGTACTATACAATACTAATATTTATTAGTATTTTTAGTTGTCATATTTTTAAATTCCATAGCTTTACCAAAGCTCAGATGATCACTTAAACAAAGATGGGATAAATTGATTTGGTCAAAAATTGAGGTAAAGATTTCCACACATTTAAGATCAGTACATTTTGAGAAGGAATAATATTTATTCCTCATGTTATTCCTTATATATAGAACTAGTGTATAGTCTAATGGAGGAAGGGAACAATAAACAAATAAAGTTTTACATAGTATATTAAAATGTTGTAAGGGCTATGGAGAAAAATTAGAGAAGCCCAGTACCCAGATGTATAGTTGCTGGATAGTTAGGAAAAGGAAGACCTCATCATGGAGGTGACATTTGAAACACTCGAAGATGAGTGAACACTGCAGATATTGAGGGAAGAGCATTACAGCCTGAGGATATAACAATAGCAATAATAAATACCTTAACATGTGCACTATGTGCCAGAAATTTTATGTACTTTGTATGTGTTTGTTTAATCCTTACAGTAATCCTATGATACAGATATTTTTGTTATTGTTCTTCAGTTACTAAGTCATGTCCAACTCTTTTGCAACCCCATGCACTGTAGCCTGCCAGGCTCCTCTGTCCATGAGATTCCATAGGCAAGAATACTAGAGCAGATTGCCATTTCCTTCTCCCAGGAATCTTCCCGACCCAGGGATTGAACCCTCGTCTCCTGCATTGGCAGGTGGGTTCTGTACCACTGAGCTACCATAGAAGCCCATGGGTGGTTTTTTTTTTTTTTTTTTTTTTTTTTTTATTAATCCCCATTGTATAGATGAGGAAACTGGGGCATGGTAACAATTATTATGGCTGAAAATTAAACCAAATCAGTTTATTTCTAGAGTCCATTTTCTTAGTAGTTGCTATATGGTGTGTTAGAAAATGCCTTGAAGAGAGAATTTCCAGTGTGTTAGAGGAATAGTAAAGTTAGTGAGGATACAGCAGAATGGATGGAGAGAATCATAGGAATTGAGATCTAGGAGGTGGTAACCAGGGAGGGGATGAGATGGGAATACTGAAGCCATTGCAGTGATTTGGCATTTACTCCAAAGTGGAAAACCATTGGGTGGTTTTGAAGAGGGGAGTAAAATGATCTGAATGACTTTTTAGAAAGGGTTTCTTTACTGAGTCTTTCTTCCCATGAAGACTATGGGTAGAATTCAAGAAAACCTGGGAACTTAGAAAAAAAATAATTGCATCCTTGTTTTCACTAACTTCTAGCTGAAAGAGTATTTCCTTCAGTTAATAATGTAGCCAATAAACCTCCATATTTATTAAAGTTACCTGTGATTTTTGTTACTGCCTATAAAAATCAGTTTTGTTGCAAGATATCCTGAAATACCATTCATGGTCATCATTACTTTGAAAGTATAGTAATTATTATGGAACTGCTAGGTTCCATTTAATATGACAATGAAGCATATGTATTACAGTTTGTTGTTTCATGTTTTCTATATTTTGGGAACAATACATTTAATTGGCTTTTTTGGTAATAGTCCATATTTCATTTCTATATTTAAAACCACTGTCTGAGTTCCAGAGAATAGCAGGAAGGGATAAGAAAGCCTTAAGTAAACAGTGCAAAGAAATAGAGGAAAACAATAGAAAAGGAAAGGCTAGAGATCTCTTTAAGAAAATTGGAGTTACCAAGGGAACATTTTCATGCAAAGATGAGCGCAATAAAGGAGAACGGGAGAAGAGATTAAGAAGAGATGGCAAGAATACACAGAAGAACTATACAAAAAAAGGTCTTAGTGACGCATATAATCACAATGGTGTTGTCACTCATCTGGAGCCAGACATCCTAGAGTGTGAAGTCAAGTGAACCTTAGGAAGCATTTCTACAAAGCTAGTGGAGGTGATGGAATTCCAGTTGAGCTATTTTAATATCTTAAAAGATGATTTAATGACATGCTGCACTCAGTATGTCAGCAAATTTGGAGAACTCAGCAGTGGCCACAGGACTGGAAAACGTGAGTTTTCATTCCAGTCCCAAAGAAGGGCAATACTGTATGATTGCGCTCACTTTATATGTTAGCAAGATAATGCTCAAAATTCTTCAAGCTAGGCTTCAGTAGTACATGAATCGAGCACTTTCAGATGAACAAGCTGGGTTTAGAAAAGGCAGAGGAACTAGAGATCAAATTGCCAACATCTATTGGGTCATAGAAAAGGCAAGAGAATTCCAGAAAAACATCTACTTCTGTTTCATTGACTCCACAAAGCCTTTGACTGTGTGGATCACAACAAACTGTGAAATGGGAATACCAGACCACCTGACCTGCCTCCTGCGAAACCTGTGTGCAGGTCAAGAAGCAACAGTTAAAACCGGACATGGAACAACAGACTGGTTCATAATTGGGGAAGGAGTATGTCAAGGCTGTATATTGTCACCCTGCTTATTTAACTTCTATGCAGAGTACATCATGTGAAATGCTGGGCTGGATGAAGCACAAACTGGAATCAAGATTGCTGGGAGAAATATCAACAACCTCAGATATGCAGATGACACCACCCTTATGGCAGGAAGCAAAGAGGAACTAAAGAGCCTCTTGATAAGGGTGAAAGGAGAGTGAAGTAGCTGGCTTAAAACTCAACATTAGCCTCCAATTAAAATAAATACATTTATATTAAAAAAAAAAAAAGAAAACTCAACATTAGCTTTTTGAAAAAAGCTAAGATCATGGCATCCGGTCCCATCACTTCATGGCAAGAAGATGAAGAAGCAATGAAAATAGTGACTGATTTTATTTTCTTGGGCTCCAGAATTACTGGTGACTGTAGCCATGAAATTAAAAGACACTTGCTTCTTGGAGGAAAAGCTATGATAAACCTATACAGTGTGTTAAAAACCAAAGACATCACTTTGCCAGCAAAGATCTGTATAGTCAAAGCTGTGGTTTTTCCAGTAGTTGTGTACGGATGTGAGCGTTATTAGACCATAAAGAAGGCTGAGCACTGAAGAATTGATGCTTTTTAATTGTGGTGCTGAAAAAGACTTTTGAAAGTCTCTTGGACTACAAGGAGATCAGACTGTCAGTCCTAAAATAAATCAGTCCTGAATATCCATTGGAAGGACTGATGCTGAAACTCTTATACTTTGGCCACCTGATGCCAAGATCCAACTCAAAAGAAAAGCCCCTGATGCTGGGAAATATTGAAAGCAGAAGGAGAAGGGGGCAACAGAGAATGAGTTCATTGGATTGCCTCACCAACTCAATGGATGTGAATTTGAGCAAACTCCAGGAGATACAGGACAAGAAAGCCTGGCACAGTTCATAGGGTCATAAAGAGTCAGACACGACTTAGCAACTAACAGCAACAGTCTGAGAAGGTAGCCATTGATTGCACTGGGCTGACAAGTCTATGGCACACAAAGATTAAGACTCCCTATGAGGATTACTTTGGTTGCTGTGATAATAATGGACTGGAAGAAAGATGGAGAGCAAGAACAGAGAGAGGGATGCAAGTTAGGAGGCTTTTGCAGTTATCTAGTGGAGAGAGAATGGTGAGTTGGGTCAGAGAGTGGCAGAGAAATCATCATATGTAGTTGTATTTCAGATAAGTTTTGATGATTGAAGCAATATGCTTTGCTAACAAATCAAGTGTGTAATATGAGAGAAAAGGAAGAATTAGGGTTGGCTTTAATATATAATTTGATCTGTGCAACTGGAAGGATGGAGTTGCCATTTGCTGAAATTCTCTTTGAAATTATTAATAGACCTGGAATATTGGATATATTGCAAATTTTTAAAACAGTAACATAAGGCTTATAAAAATACAAAAATACTAAGAGTAAAAGAACTCATAATCTAACCCTCATATGAACCATGTGAGATGGGGTAGAACATATGTTTGTTAAAGATTAAAAGTTTCGGTTTCAGATACATTTGATGTATTTATTAGACATTCTAAGTATTACTTCATGAATTGCTCGCTCCACTTAATATGTCTTGGCATATGCAGTTATTAGAAAGAATGAGGTGGTCCTGTACATAATATGAACTGGTATCGTTTCTGAATGTCTGAATGTTTTACATGTATCCATGTATCCATGTGTTAGGTAACTTTAAAGTGAGAAAAACAGGTTAAAAAACAGAATGGTTACAGTATGTGATAGAATAATTATGTGCTCCTTAGGAAGAATAAAATAGATCTGCATATACCATCATGAAAGGTCTTCCAGATCTTTAAATAAAATAAATAAAAATAAGGTAAAGAACAGAATAAGTGTATCAGAATCATAGTAAACCTAGCTATGTTTATCTTTAAAGAAAGAGGCTGTGAATTGTCAGCAAGGTTTTCGCCCCCTCCCCCACCCCCCTTTTTTAAAGCAATTCCGTTTACTAACCTTGTACATATATTACTTTTTAAATAGGGAATTCTTACAAGAAGTGAGATTATGGATTATTCTTTGTACCTTTGTGTTTTTAATAATTCCTATGTTACAGTTTTAAACTTTTATGATATATCCAATATTATAGTTCCAGTAGTAATTTCAAAGAGATTTTCAGTATTTAAGAATGTGAATATGAAGTGAAGATAGGAAATCATCATATAATCTTTATTAGGAGTAAAATATGACTTTATGTATATATATGACTAGAAGAAAAGATTAGGGGTGTACATCAAAATGGTAATAGCAGTTTTCTCTGGGTGATGGAATTTGAGGTGATTTTTTAAAAACAATTTTCTTTAATTTCTTTCAGACCATGAGAAGACAACGAAATGAAGTTGTAGTTGAATTAAGAAAGGTGAGTCTGATTAATATTGTGTACTTTCAAGTATAATTACAGCAGCCATATATAGAGAAATTAGCAAATGTATATGAATCTCAAGTGCTTAAATGAGCATTTCTTTTTTCTTTGAAAATGGAGATATTGACTAAATTTGACAACTATTGGCAAGGTGCATTTTGTCAAGTATCTAAAATAAAGGTAAACATATTATCTGATGGTTTTTTCTTCTGTAATTTTAAATGGTTTATATAAAGTGTATGTCATGGTTATACTAAATAGTTCTGCTATTTACAATAATTACTCCATAAAAGGAGCTTGGTATTTAAAAATTTCATCAACTTTTCAAGTATTAAAGTAGGTTAGTTGAGAATATATTTTAAAATTCATCCTGAACATTTTAGTGAAATTCAAGTGACCCTTAATTTTTGTAAGACATTGTTAATTTTTGTCTGATTTTTGAACTGCCCAACTTTTGCTTTGACTTTGCTTTTAGGTGATAAAGAGAAGCTCCCAGATGATGTATAAAATGGTTCAGTACTTTTAAATAAATACGTATGTTTGTTTGGTCCTGGCTTAAACTCTACTCTTATCTTTTTTAATCAAATTAGTTTTTTTTTTTTTTTTTTTAGTTTGTTTTTACATTGTTCACAGTTCATTAAAAATGTAGTGTTTGGAGTTTGGGGCTCAAATAGGTGTTGCTTACCTGTTTAATTCACAATTTGGTTTAATTGTCTGCATTTGCATTTTACTTTTAAAAGTCACTTTGTATTTTTTTGTAGGCACAGGATTGTCTAATTTTTATGTGAAACTACTTAGCTTTTAAAAATTTAACTGAAGTTGTATTTTTTTAAGAATAAAAGAGATGAACATCTCTTAAAGAGGAGGAATGTACCACATGAAGATATCTGTGAAGACTCTGACATAGATGGCGATTATAGAGTGGTAAGTTATTGTTATTCTGGTAATTTAAAAATTCTGTGATTTTTACATAAATACAGAATTACAAGGTGAATTTTTAACTTAATTTTCTCTAACTTTTTCCTAGCAAAATACCTCTCTAGAAGCTATAGTTCAAGTAAGTTGATTTCCCCTCCCCCACCCTCATTCATATTTCTTGTACTTGTCAACTAATTATTGTGTATCTGCATCAAAAATTGTTTGGTTTTTTATAGAATGCTTCAAGTGATAACCAAGGAATTCAATTAAGTGCAGTTCAAGCTGCTAGGTAAGTTAAGGACATATTTAATGTTTGTAACTTAGGTTTGGGTTTTTACTATATAGTAGTCCTGTTTCTTATTAACTTTGATGACAAACAATAAAAAATAGTCATAGACCTAATGAATTTATTTTAAAAATTATTCTCTAAGATTATTCTCTAATTTAGAATATTAAAATTAGCAAATTTCTAATTCACTAAAAACCAGAAACTTTAATGTACATTTAAAATGTGCAAACACTGGAGAAAGGTTGATTTGACATGTTATTGCTATAGACTAATAGAAAAACATTGTAAAACTTTTCATTCTTTAATGAATAATAGGTTTAATTTTATTAAAAGTCAGATTCTTCAGCTCCTGCTCGGGTAGCTGATTCTTCTCACAATTTTCATATTGATCAAACGATAAGTTGAATTAAAGCTTTAAAAGATGCTTACTCCTTGGAAAGTTATAACCAACCTAGAGAGCATATTGAAAAGCAGAGACATTACTTTGCCAACAAAGGTCTTTCTAGTCGAGGCTATGGTTTTTCCAGTGGTCATATATGGGGGTGAAAGTTGGACTGTGAAGAAAGCTGAATGCTGAAGAATTGATGCTTTTCAACTGTGGTGTTGGAGAAGACTCTTGAGAGTCCCTTGGACTGCAAGGAGGTCCAACCAGTCCATTCTGAAGGAGATCAACCCTGGGATTTCTTTGGAAGGACCGATGTGAAAGCTGAAACTCCAATACTTTGGCCACCTCATGTGAAGAGTTGACTCATTGGAAAAGACTCTGATGCTGGGAGGGATTGGGGGCAGGAGGAGAAGGGGACGACAGAGGATAAGATGGCTGGATGGCATCACCAACTCAATGGACATGAGTTTGAGTGAACTCCAGGAGTTGGTGATGGACAGGGAGGCCTGGCGTGCTGCAATTCATGGGGTCACAAAGAGTTGGACACGACTGAGCGACTGAACTGAACTGAACTAAACAGCATGTACAGGCTGCAAGATGTTAAGATTTAGGACTACAGAAACTCCTACTTATCATTTTACATATTTCTGTTGTAAAACCTGTGCACTCATATTTCAAAGGAAAAGCCAGAGAAACTTAACTACTGAGACATTTGTATTAATAAATAGCTTGGGGAAGACATGGTTGTATCATAGTACAATATAGTGGTTTCTTTGTTTTTTTATATATCTAAGAATAATACCCTATGTTCTAATTATCAGTAGGAAAGAGACACTTAAGCAAGAAATTAACTTGTTATAAAATGTTAAAGTGGAAAAAGACTTCACATCTTCATATAATATCTTATCCAGTGCTTTTGAGTCCCTTTTATGTTTATTAGACTTTGCTACTTTTGTATATTCACTGTATATGGCCTAGAACCGATAAGGAAATTATAAGATTACAGTGTTGTCCTCTACAGGTTAAAGAACTTATTAGAAAGGTCTTAGTTAATATAGGAAGAAAGTCACAGAAATCTTCATATCTCAGCAAATTAATGTTAATAGGAAGAATGATTAAGAAATTAATACATTATGCTCACCATTGTCAGTGTTAATTAAAATATTGGAGCAGCTCTTCTCAACATGAGTTCTGCAAGATAATGAAAGTCCTAAGGCAGGGTATCTGAAAATACAGTGTGTGGATCCCTAGGAGATCCTGAGATAACTTTAGGGGCTTTTATTTTCACAATAATTCTAAAAAAGAATAAGACTTTATTTGCCATTTTAAAAATTGTGTTAGCATTCACATTGATGTTGCAAAATTGGCTGGGTAAATTAACTGGCACCTTAGCACAAACCAAAACAGTGTCACCAAACTAATGATACATTGTATATATGGTATATACCATTTTGTAATCCAAGAAAAAACATCATTTCTCTTTAAGAATGTCCTCAGTGAAGTAGTAAAAAAGTTTTCTTTTATCAAATTTGAAACCTTGATTAACAAAGACTGGGTTAAAGACTGGCTTATATCCTATTTTGTGTAAAGAATTGTGCCATATATTATGGAAAATACTGTGAGGAGGCATGTGGAATAATTGTTGCTCTGTAGGAAGTTTAGAAGCTAATTGGGAAGGCAAAACTATATAAAAAATAGTGATGCTCAACAGTAAGTATGGCTGTATGCCATGTAGATATTCTTGGAATTTAGAGAGAGCAGCTCAGACGGTCAAGAATCTGCCTGCAGTGCAGGAGACCTGGGCTGGAAAGATCCCCTGAAGGAGGGCACGGCAACCCACTCCAGTATTCTTGCCTGGAGCTCTCCCCATGGACAAGAGGAGCCTGGTGGCCTACAGTCCATGGGGTTGTAAAGAGTCAGACACAACTGAGCAACTAAGCATACACACACAGGTTATATAGATAGAGTTTGCCTAGACAGAAAAGAGAGCATTCCGAGTGTGGGAAATAGGATTTAAAGGGCCTGCAAATTAGATTGAAATGTTGGGACAGACAACTGATCCTTGAATTACAGAGAATTAGTTAGACAAATAAAATGGAGTCAGTTTGTGGAATGTTACAAAGCTCAGTCAAGGAGTTTACATTGATAAGATAGTAAATTAGCAGCTATCACTTGGTTTATATATGGGAATAACATTTCCTTTAGTTGTTGAGAATGGTTGACCTTTTATGGTCTTTAATTTAGTGTATAGAGTAGGATAAAGAATTGGAAACTGGTATCAGCTATAAACTTGTACCAGCATCCTACACACTTTTGTCCTAACTTAAAAGAAGTGGTAAAGTGTTCATGTCTTTATGGTTGTTAGAACTATGTCTAATGATTCATGTCTACCATTTTTCCTAATTAGTAATAATTTCTGTGAATTTATAAATCTTTTTATAATAGAGAAAATTGCATTATATAAAATTTAAAAGTAACTTTCAAGAAGAGTGTGGCACATATTCAGGTTATTGTAATCAAACATTAATTTGAATTTAATTATGTTTCATTAAGTTTCATAAGGAGTATGTATATCTCTTATAGGAAGCTTTTGTCCAGTGATCGAAACCCACCAATTGATGACTTAATAAAATCTGGAATATTGCCTATTTTAGTCCATTGTCTTGAAAGAGATGACAAGTAAGTACATTCTTTTAAGAAATAATTTACAGTGTGTCCTTTGCAGAAGACAACATTTTCTTAGTAGTTAATTAGATCTTCAACGAAAAAAAAAAAGGGCTATAAGATGGAGTTGAAAAGCCAACGTGAAAAACAATATAAGATATGTTTACCCTAAGAGAAGATAAAGATCAAACGGGAACTTGCAAGTGAATTTAGTTAGCCTTTAAGCTTTGAAAATTAGTAAGATCTAGTTTATCCAGATAATTACTTGAGAAAGCTGTTTAGTTAGTAATGTGCAGGTATCTTAATAAAGAGTTCTTAATAAAAATAAGGACACCTTGAGAGGGTTATATGCTTTTTATACCAAAGAGATATTTTAAATGGTCATTGGAAGTTAAAAAATACTGGGTATATAGATCTTTTACATCAAAATATTTAATACTTTTAAAATGCTGGAAGGGAGGAGTGGTTGGTAGATATTTTGGGCCAATATAGAAATGCCTGCTGTTTAAAACAATTTGTTTTTTTTTTTTGTAGTCCTTCTTTACAGTTTGAAGCGGCATGGGCTTTGACAAACATTGCATCTGGAACCTCTGAACAAACTCAAGCAGTAGTTCAGTCTAGTAAGTTGGTTATTAAGAAACAAAATTGTAATTTTCCAAAAACATGTTATTTAAAACACTTAGTGCTTTTTCTGAAAGAATAGAGCTATTAAATTATAAAATAATTACTTTGAATTCAGTAACACATAAGGCAGTTGAAATAAGCCAACTTAAGTATGTTACTTTGATCATCTTATCCCAGTGAGTGACATGTTCTATTTTATAAAGTAGCCCTTTGAGAGAATGGCTTGAATTTTTTTTTCATTGTTATTATAGGATTGGTTGTTTATGTTCCAACAAATGTAGGTAGGAAATAATCACTGAGTTATGTTATTGTAACTTGAGATGTCCATGAGTATTATTTCATTCTGCTTCCCAGGTGGTGCTAGTGGTAAAGAACCCACCTACCAATGCAGGAAACAGTAGAGACACAGGTTTGATCCCTGGGTTGGGAAGATCCCCTGGAGAAGGGAATGACAACCCACTCCAATATTCTTGGCCGGAGAACTCAATGGACAGAGGAGCCTGATGGGCTATGGTCAGTAGGGTTGCAGATAGCTGGACACGAATGAAGTGACTTAGCACACACTAAACAAAGAAATTCATGAGTTTGAGAAGGTACTTTGAAAATCCCCTTGAAATATATAAGCAGTATTCTTGTCTAAGGGCTTCCCAGGTGGCTCAGTGGTAAAGAATCCACCTGCCAATGCAGGAGACGCAGGTTCGATCCCTGGGTTGGGAAGATCCCTTGGAAAAGGAAATGGCAACCCACTCCAGTATTCTTGCCTGGAGAATTCTATGAACAGAGGAGCCTGGCAGGCTACAGTTCATAGGGTCACACAGAGTCAGACACAACTGAATGACTAACACACACCTAAGTATACCTGACTGATCTCTATGTACTTAAAAGTAGCATTTTTCAAAACAATATCAGAAGGAAAAGAAATGGAAGAATCATGTATTCAGTGTAGTATTCTTCTGTTAAATGTCCCTCTGTATTTCCTTGTTGTTAAGTAACAGAAGCATTTTCTGATTCAAAATGTCTCATGTGGCCAGGTTAAAGACCCATGTGATATACTATTTTACATTTCTATATTCAAAAGTTATTTTAATTATTGGAGAGTTTTTCTTCAAATTTGAAGATAATACTTACTCTATAAGGAATTTTTTTAATTTAAATCCAGGTTTAATTATGAATAAAGTTTTATCCACTTAATTTGATATTTGTCTATATGTTGAAGCTGTCATTTTGATGGTGACAGTTTTGTCTGCTCCTCAGAAATTTTGTACTACTGTTATTCTAATGAAAATCATTTAATGAGAATTTATTTTCTATATGTATATTTTTTTGATAGACTCATTTCTTTTGGAATTTCAGCAAAGAAGTTCAGTTTTCAGTTTACAGTATTGACAACTTTTTTTTTTCAATTTTAAAAAAATCTAATATATAATAATATTTTCAGACTTAAATGATAGCATGTGTTTTCTTCCTTCAGATGCTGTGCCACTTTTCCTGAGGCTTCTCCATTCACCTCATCAGAATGTCTGTGAGCAAGCAGTGTGGGCCCTGGGAAATATCATAGGTTTGTCTAAAACTCATAATTCTAGTCCAGCAGTTGTTGTGATCATGTACTGTGTAGTACAAATGCCTACTAGGAGTTGAAAAGGAAAAGCAGCTTGCCGTTTTCAGTTCTAGTGTTTATGAACTATTTTACAGAAATTACAGCTGTTTAAGTGTAAACACATAGTAAACAGAAGGAACATTTTGTTGCTTATGCCATTATATCTCTTTTTATATAGTCAGCTCTTAGTTATTTGAATAATTACAAAATATGTGTATGATTTAGGTATTTTCCTCATCCTCCTTCATTACAGTGAGGTCCATTTTATTCCTCAACTCTCTTAACTGTCCTAGGAAATATTAAGAAAAAAGGAGGTGGTAAAACTTAAACCAAACTTTTTCTCTACAATAGCAGTTCTGAGAGGAATCTTAAGTTGAAAATTTTTATATCTCATAGATTTTAGTACAGTAAAATATAGTAATGTTGTCCACTATTATCATGAAGTCATCATCATACAGGTGTCTATATGACTGTCATATAGACAGCCTTGTTAAATGTTGACCACCGTGATTACCATACCTTTCTGGTTTTCTCTGATAAATAATTGCAAGAAGAATAATTAAAGACAGCTCCAGTATTTCAGGAATTTGTTTTTTAACTACAACATTAAGTTTACGCAAACTCAAAAATTAAAAAAGCTGGAGAATGGAAAAAATCTGGGGTCTGAACTGTATTGTGTACCATTATATTAAAAGTTATTTTTGCCACAGATTTTTTTTTTGCGTGGAAGTAATCAGCCTTGCTCTGATAAAGCTCTTCTTTATTACCCTTTTGGGGGCCAAGATGGAAGGTGAAGTATGGTTAGTGCCCCACAGTTGTGAGTTTTCAAATGGGCAGATTTCCCTATAAACTGTTCTCGGCATACAATATATTGCTGTTAGGAATGCTATCGTTTGTATATCCAGAGTCCCTTACTTTATATCAAATTTTAGATTTATAACTTTTAATACCACATCTTGATCTCTGGTTTTTAATTCTAGTGACATTATATAATAAATGGATACAAAAAGAACAAATATTTTATCTTCAAATGCTGTAGACATAGTTTACATAGTTTAAATATATAAAGTTAATATACTGTCTGTGCTTTGACGTTCAGGTCATCAGTATAAATTCTAGATATTTTTCTCTGTAATGGTATTCCCATATTTCTTTTTATAACATGAAGGTTTTTTAGAGTACCATTGAGAGAGAAGACAAAAAGCAACAATTCTCTGTTCACAAAGTACTTGAAAACCTTATTTAGGCTTCTGGCATTTAGATGCCATAAAAACATTTTATAGGTGAGCAGCATATAAACCTGAATACATGAATAATGTGCAAGGGAAGTCTTAGTACCTTATGTTACATCTCTTGGCTCAAAGACCTAAAATGTGAGCTAGGTTATTATTGTCTAAAACTGCTGCATATATCAAAATATATGGTTCAAGTAGAATAAGCAGCATATTGAACCCAGTGCTTTATGTTTTCTGAATTACTTATTGTATTAATAAATCTTCCTTCCTACAGGTGATGGGCCACAGTGTAGAGATTATGTCATAAGTCTTGGAGTTGTGAAACCTTTACTTTCCTTCATAAGTCCATCTATTCCTATAACATTCTTAAGAAATGTTACTTGGGTTATGGTCAACCTATGTCGCCACAAAGACCCACCACCCCCAATGGAAACCATTCAGGAGGTAACAAGTGTTTTTTGTATTTTTTTAAAAAACTAAAGTAGATATTATTATGTGTATATTTTTATCTATGTATATTTTAAAATCTATATATTTCTCCCTCTTTAGATTCTTCCAGCTCTTTGTGTTTTAATTCACCACACGGACGTAAATGTGAGTAAATGCTTTCCATCATATATTTTTATGTGTATATATATTTAAGGCTTCACCCTAGTTCAAGAACTGTTATACGTAGTTTGGTATTTTTGTATTTACTCTGTGTTTACCCATATCACAAAATGTAAATTTCAAGTGAAATCAAGCCTTTTATTTTGGTCTGGGCAGTAATGTGTGTGCATATATTATGTATTTTTTTTTGCGAAAACTGACATTAGAAGTTGTTAAAGTTGCCAGTTAGTAAGCTCTCACTAAGATTATAGCTTTGACTGTTCATAATCTTTTTATGGAAGCTCATTCTGACAGCTGGCCCGTGAGAGAACACATACGCCTAGTGGTATTATTTTTTGAAAGGTAAAAAAAGTGTGTGTGCCTTTATGCGTGCATTTGCATTCATGTACCATTCTTACACCAGACCATAAACGTCAGTTGCTCTTTAATTTCATTATTACTCTGTTAATTCATTTATAGTGACTTTGCTAATGGCCTCACTTGGTATAAAGATAATTCTTGAGTATCCAAACAACAGGGGAAAAAAAATCAGTGCAAACTAGATTTTAAACATAATAAATATATCCTACTCATTCTTTCTAACACAGCAATGGAAAAAGCAACTCAGGAAGAATGAATGAGTAGGAAACAGATCTAACTGCTTATAAAGTCAATCTAGCCTTCCTGTGTTAGAGGAGCTAGACATGTTATGGGTAAAAGGAAATCACATGAACAAAATGCATAGCAACCATCAGAAACGTGTAGTTTTTAAAAACACAGTTTGGTATGATCAGTGTGTGACAAACTGCTTCATTTCTTCAGTTTCTTACGTAGTAATACCTTTTTACCAAGATCTCTCTAAAGATATGGAACAACTTAAACTTCAAATTATACTACGTTAAGTTAGAATTATATTATGTGTTTGACATTCATAGAGGAACATGATCTTTGCTCTAAAGATATTTTTAATAGCTCCAAATAGTCTAAGCTCTTTAAAAGCAAACAGAAAACACACGTAAGCAAATTTTGGTTTTGGCTTTTTATAGTCAAATTTTTCATATTTTATTTTAAAAGATTTCCAAGAAAGATTAATCTCAAAGTTTGTAAGTCTACTGGAAAAATCAGATATCTTGGTTGACCTTATTTTCAGAGCTGTATTGTGTTCTTTCCACTTGTTTACCCCAATCCATTTGAGATTGTAACTCCATTTTTCTTACTCTTGATGTTATCTTGAATTTCCTAAACCAGTTCGCATTGTTCTTTTTTTACTAGCATTAGTGATATTGTTTGCTAAATAATAATGTTTACTAAAATTAAAATCTTCTTTGGTTAACACTTAGGAGCAAGTTCTTAAATCAGGCCATCAAAGAAGTAAAAATAACTAAAATAACGAAACTGTTTCCACAAACCATAAGTGAAATATTGAAATTACACGAGAGTTGTAATTAGTAAACTTATCCATAGACTTAACTTTGCTGACACAAAAAGTGCATATGAAGTTACTTTTGTGAGTTGAAATTTAGTTGTCTCACTTGTTTTGATACTTATGTGTGTGAATTTTTTCATTCAATGTCTTCTTTTTACATTAAAAAATATCCATAGTTCTTTCTTGAATTTCTGAAAGGAAAAATGACAAAGTGCTGTTTTCTTCTGGGGGCTTCTTGGATGTTATAAATATACCATTGATTTAGAATCTAAAGGTTCATAGAGTTCATATTCTAGAAAGGCTTTGAAAGTAAAGTTTCAAACATAATTTATTACTGTATCTTTGTCAATAATTGCATTATTTAGCAGCTTAACAGTTGTTTTTCATACTTTGTTTTGCCATAACTTCTAATTAGGACTTAACATACAAAGATGAAACACAGTGGCCTGTTGTACTTTGAAATATAATCATAATAAGTTAATTACATGAGCTTTTTTAAAAAAGTAGTTTTGGCAGCTGATGTAAATTATAGTTTGGTTGGTTGATTCATTGTTTTGTTTTTTTAAACTAGAACATGTTTTTTGATTATAGATCTCATAGGCTGACCTGTGGTTACTTTTAATGTCTTTATCTGTAGCTGTGGGAGACTTCTGGGAAATTGCCTCTGGTTTTACAAAGTAAAGCAAACTGGTTGGAAAAGATGAAAGTACTATAACCCTAATACTGGAGTGTTGGCTTTAGACCAGCCAACGTGGTACTGATGTGAGAACACCTTGAGTATATTCACCTACCCCAGATATTTTTAAAGTGGATACATATACATATAATGTTGGATACATATACTCTTTCCAACTGTATACATTTATCACAATGTCCTTGGGCCTATTATCCCTCCATCTGAGCATTGGGAAAGAGAATGTCTTTTTCTCATATTTTATGTGCTACATAGTATATTTGTATCTTTGTGATTGAGGAGTGGCTATTAGTGATTGGGATCATAATTAACCTAAATATCCTAACTATGACTGGAACATGAACATACTTGATACAGACATTCATAGTTGACGGTGCTTAGTATAATAGAGAAGGCTAACATTCCAGTGATTTTAAGTGAGAGCAAACAAGAAAGAAGATGGTAGAACAATCAGAGGTTAGTCCATATGGTTAACATTTTTTGAAATGAGAAAATATTCAAGGATTATTTTAATTGTTTTTATTCATTAGATATTGGTAGATACAGTCTGGGCCCTCTCTTACCTTACTGATGCTGGCAACGAACAGATACAGATGGTAATAGACTCTGGAATAGTCCCTCATTTGGTTCCTCTTCTCAGCCACCAGGAAGTTAAAGTGCAGGTGAGTTTTATATTAATAACATGCTACTATCTGCTTTAAACATGACATTCGAATATGGATAATATCAATAGTTTAAAGTATTTTTTAGTCTAATAATAATATATCTGTGATGGAAAAGAGTGAATTATTATATCCCCATTTTAAAGAAGGAGACAATGAGGTATGATTACTACAAGAATATCCCTTTTCCTTCAGAAAAAAAAGCCAAGTTGACTTCTTTGTAAATTACTGATCTCTAACGTAGAGCAGGGCAGTTCTTAAAGCAACTTGGGTAGCATCTGAAACAAGTATTGATGATTTTATGTTTCCTACTTTCCCTGTTTTTCTTCTTTTACTCTCCTACTCTTTTTTCCCCCTACAGCTGTCCTTTTTTACTCTTCTTCACTGCACCTGGCAAGTTTAGTTAATGCTCAGCGTCACTGGCACTGTGATAAAGGCTCTGTACTGAAATGTGCTGCTTAGGGGCTTCCTAACTTGTATTCTTCCAGTTATGTAAAATCGTTTTCTTTGATTTTTGTTTTATTGTATTATTTTAAAATCCTTCCATAGAAATATCCCAAATAACCTGCATCTAGAAAAAGCTAATAAAGAGAAGGTGAGACGTTCACACAGTTTTAAGCAATAACTGTCAAACAACGGTGGTAAAGGGAGGTGCAGCAAGATCTCCCTGTCCTTCAGAGGTAAATAGGGTGCTTTAATCATAGAATGACAAAGAACCTATAAACTACAATAATAGCATAAGGAAAACTGTTAACCAGATTCACTTTATCAACCTTGGCCAGATGATAAAATCAGGTGTGTGAAGCTTAAAGAAAAAAATTGGTTTCCCTTGCCCAACTTTTAGAATTTGTTTCAATAAATCTGCTATATTTCCTTGAAATCTGGGCTTTAAAAAGCTCTTCATATGCTATCAAAATGAAAACCCATCTCTAAAATTTAAAGCACTTTAAAGAAAAGAAGGAACACTTAGCTAAATTCACAAATAATTGATTAATAGAATACTTTGTCATTTAGGGGTATTTGTAGTCTATTTTAAATATTCCTACTAAATTCTTATCATGAAGTTTGCATTTCTTAAATGTGGTATTTATGTCTTGGTATAGGTTTTTGGTTTGCATTTTGTTTTTTTTTCTGAATGCATCTTCACTTTTAATACTGGACTTTGAGAAAATAGCGCTTAGACTTTTACTTTAGCCAGCTCTCAGAGAAATTTAATGTTCTATACCTTACCTGATTACTAATACAGATTTTGTAAAACTTTTTTAATTTTTCATGCCATAAATTTGACATGTAGAAAGAATAATGTAATGAACTATGTAGGTTTCCTGTATATTTCTACTTCCCCTCCAGATTACTTTGACACAAATCCCAGATATTGTATAATTTCATCCAGCTTGCATCTGTAAGAAGTAAGCCTATTTTTTAACATTCACAGTACTGTTAAGAGCACTTTAGAAATAATCATTCAAATCCAATCAGTATCTGAATTTTACTTTTTGCCTCTTTTTTTTCCCACAACTTGACCAAATCAGTAGGTCTTCAAACAAGGTCAGCACATTACATTTAGTAGCCATGCCCTTACGTTTCTGTTACTCTTCCTTTATTCTTTCCCTTATTAAATTTATTTGTTGAAGAAACTGCTGCTAAGCTGCTAAGTCACGTCAGTCGTGTCCAACTCTGTGCGACCCCATAGATGGCAGCCCACCAGGCTCCCCCGTCCCTGGGATTCTCCAGGCAAGAACACTGGAGTGGGTTGCCATTTCCTTCTCCAATGCATGAAAGTGAAAAGGGAAAGTGAAGTCGCTCAGTCGCGTTCGACTCTTTGCGACCCCATGGACTGCAGCCCACCAGGCTCCTCCATCCACGGGATTTTCCAGGCAAGAGTACTGGAGTGGGTCGCCAGTGCATTCTCCAGTTGAAGAAACTGGCTCACTACAAAACATTTTTGAAAGAAATTAAATAAGACCTAAATAAGTAGAAAGATACCTATGTTTGTGGATTGAAAGATTCAGTATTAGGGTGGTAATGGTCCCCCAAATTATCTACAGATTAAATGCAGTTCTTGTTAAAATCGATATTGAAAATACAGTGGACCCAGAAATAGCCAAAACAGTCTTGAAAAAGGAGTCAAGTTTGGGGACTTCTCACTTAAAACCTGACTACAAAGCTAGAGAAAACAAAATTGTGATTCTAGTATAAGGATAGACATACAGATCAATGAAATAGAATCAAGAGTCCAGAAAGAAACTCATATATTTGTGATCAGTTGATTTTCAACAAGGGTGCCAAGAAAATTCAGTGAGCAAAAACAGTCTTTTCAACAAGTGGTTCTGAGGCTACTGGATATCCATATATATAAAGGAATGAAGTTGGATCCCTATTTCACACTATATTTTTAAAAAATAAACTCAAAAATGAATCACAGCTATTATTAAATGAAAACAGGTATTATGAAACATCTGGAAATATAAACCTCTTACAAGGCATAAATCTTCATAACCTTGAATTAGGCAGTAGTTTCTTAGATTTGACAGTTAGAAGCCAAAGAAAAAATGCCCCCCCGCCCCCCAAATTAGACTTCCAAAATTTAAAACTTCTAAAGAGACCATCAAGAAAGTGAAGAGACAACCCACACAATGGAAGGGGATATTCACAGATCATATATGAAATAGGATTTGTGTCTAGAATACATAAAAAACTCTTAAAACTCAACAAAAAATGGCAACCCAATTCTAAATGGTTTTTAAAAAGTAATGTTTTCCAAAGAAGACATACAGATGGTCAGTAAGCACATAAGATGTTCAACATCATTAGTCACTAAGGTAATGTAAATCAAAGCCACAGTGAAGTACTACTTTATACGCACCAGGATTGCTATAATCCAAAAGACAGTAACATGTGTTGGCAAGAATGTAAAGAAAATATGATCCTTGTACATTACTGGTAAGAATGTAAAATGGTATAGCCTCTTTGGAATGTAATTTGACAGTACCTGGAAAAGTTAGACAGTTATTATATGACCCAGAAATTCCACACCCAGGTGTATGCCCAAGAAAACTGAAAACGTGTTCACACAAAACTTCTGTATTATCTTATTTTCTTTATGGTCATAATTATTATCTAAAGTTATCCTTCATACTTACTTGTTTATTGACCATTTACTCTTATAGTAACGGAGGCTCCCTAAGAACTGAGGTTGTATCTGACCTATTCACTCCTCTGTTTCTAAATCAGTGTCTGACACAACTTGCTCAAAAATATAGATTGCCATGAATGAATGAAGATATTTCTCATAGTCTGCCTAATACACCTTTGTGTATAATGAGTGATTCCTGTAGAACAGCATCATCTTATTAAATATTTTTATGTTTCAGACAGCAGCACTTCGAGCTGTAGGCAATATTGTTACTGGAACTGATGAGCAAACACAAGTAGTTTTAAACTGTGATGCTCTTTCACACTTCCCTGCACTTCTGACACATCCCAAAGAGAAAATTAATAAAGTAAGTATTTTTAAATACTGTTTAATAAATAGCATGTGAAGAAGTCATTTTCATTTATGAAATTACATGGTTGAGAATCTTTAATATTTATTGTTAATATAAGCTGTCATTTAGACATTACGAGAAACTAAGATATTTTACTCTTTATGATATGGACTGGTACATGATTTTCCATTTTTACAATAAACCAGTTGCAAACAGTGCAAACTTGGCTCTCCTGGAAATGATGAAATAGAGATAATTGGGTGTTAAATGTTGTATGATTAGAAAATTTTAATATCTAAGTAATCTTAAGTTTAATATTTTTTAACTGATAGTGTGTGTATGTGCGTGTGCATGTGTGTGTGCTTGTGGAGGCTATGAAAAGGGGGCACTGACTGGTGATGCTGATACTGGAGTGCATCTGAGGCTGTTGTAGAAGTGCATGGGTTGTTGATTACAACATTGCCTATGATTATAGCCCAGGAGCAGCTCACCTAAGTAGCCTAGCACCTTAAAATCTCTGACAGGTTCACTGAACGTGATCCTGTGATCTGATCCAAAAGAGCCTTCTGCACATTAGGAGTAAAATTTGTTTACTAGTTTTTTAAAAGAGAGAAAATGTTTCCTTTAGTAAATTGATATGTTTAATAGATTTATTAAGTTTATAAATTATAGTAATATCCTACATAGGACACTAGGCAGATATTTTGTCTCATTTCTTTTTTTTTTTTGTCTCATTTCTTTCTGTGTTTTCAAGTTGCTTTTATTTTCTATGAGGAAAAGCGATTTGTAATCCTCTTGGTAGCAGTAGCACCATTGTGGTATAAAGGGTAGCATAAAAAGATCATTGAGGTAGATCAGTAAAGCCGTTGAACATCTGATTCTGTTTTATCTTTGAGGTGGTGCAGTAAATGAATATTACAAATAAGTGTACAAAAACAATCCGTTGTTTCATTTTTGTGTGTTTTCATCATCATGAATAATTGAGATACTCATCCATTTTGGCTAGGTCTCTTGATCAGAATAGAAGAGGGAATAAATAAAATTTGTGTTTGTATTCAGTTCAGTCGCTCAGTCGTGTCTGACTCTTTACGACCCCATGAACTGTAGCATGCCAGGCCTCCCTGTCCATCATCAACTCCTGGAGCCTACTCAAACTCATGTCCATTGAGTCGGTGATGCCATCCATCCATCTCATCGTCTGTTGTCCCCTTTTTCTCCTGCCTTCAATCCAGCATCAGGGTCTTTTCAAATTAGTCAGTTCTTTGCATCAGGTGGCCAGAGTATTGAAGTTCCAGCTTCAGCATCAGTCCTTCCAATGAATATTCAGGATTGATTTCCTTTAGGATGAACTGGGTGGATCTCCTTGCAGTCCAAGGGACTCTCAAAAGTCTTCTCCAACACCACAGTTCAAAAGTATCAGTTCTTCAGCGCTCAGCTTTCTTTATAGTCCAACTCTCACATCCATACATGACTTCTGGAAAAACCGTAGCTTTGACTAGACAGACCCTTGTCAGCAAAGTAATGTCTCTGATTTTTAATATGCTGTCTAGGTTGGTCATAGCTTTTCTTCTAAGGAGCAAGTGTCTTTTAATTTCATGGCTGCATTCACCACCTGCAGTGATTTTACAGCCCCAAAAAACAAAGTCTGTCACTGTTTCCCCAGCTATTTGCCATGAAGTGCAGGGACCAGATGCCATTATCTTAGTTTTTTGAACGTTGAGTTTTAAGCCAACTTTTTCACTCTCCTCTTTCACTTTCATCAAGAGGCTCTTTAGTTCTTCACTTTCTGTCTTAAGGGTGGTATCTTCTGCGTATCTGAGGTTATTGATATTTCTCCCATCAATATTGATTCCAGCTTGTGCTTCATCCAGTCCAGCATTTCTCATGATGTACTCTGCATATAAGTTAAATAAGCAGGGTGACAATATTCAGCCTTGATGTACTCCTTTCCCGATTTGGAACCAGTCTGTTGTTCCATGTCCAGTTCTAACTGTTGCTTTTTGACCTGCATACAGATTCCTCAGGGAGGCAGGTCAAGTGGTCTGGTATTCCCATCTCTTTCAGAATTTTCCAGTTTGTTTTGATCCACACAGTCAATGGAGAAGGCAATGGCACCCCACTCCAGTACTCTTGCCTAGAAAGTCCCATGGACAGAGGAGCCTGGTGGGCTGCAGTCCATGGGGTCGCTAAGAGTCGGACATGACTGAGCGACTTCACTTTCACTTTTCACTTTCATGCATTGGAGAAGGAAATGGCAACCCACTCCAGTGTTCTTGCCTGGAGAATCCCAGGGACGGGGGAGCCTGGTGGGCTGCCATCTATGGGGTCGCACAGAGTTGGACACGACTGAAGTGACTTAGCAGCAGCAGCAGCACAAAGTCAAAGGCTTTGGCATAGTCAATAAAGCAGAAATAGATGTTTTTTTCTGGAACTCTCTTGCTTTTTTGATGATCTGGCGGATGTTGGCAATTTGATCTCTGGTTCCTCTGCCTTTTCTAAAACCAGCTTGAACATCTGGAAGTTCACGGTTCACGTACTGTTGAAGCCTGGCTTGGAGAATTTAGAGCATTACTTTACTAGCATGTGAGATGAGTGCAATTGTGCGGTAGTTTGAGCATTCTTTGGCATTGCCTTTCTTTGGGATTATATTGAAAACTGACCTTTTCCAGTCCTGTGGCTGCTGCTGAATTTTCCAAATTTGCTGGCATACCGAGTGCAGCACTTTCACAGCATCATCTTTTAGGATTTGAAATAGCTCAACTGGAATTCCATCACCTCTGCTGGGTTGTTAGAGTTCATCAATTTCTTAGTATTTGTTCAGCCAAGCTTCTTTATAGTCTTAGTGCTTGGAACATTTTCAAGAAGTTTTTAGAAGGTTAGTTTATTTCATTAGCAATTTGTCCAAGGAAAAATACAGAAAAGGGGACAGGGAAATACAGATGCTGAAATTTTTTATTATGAAACTCATTCCATAGTAAAAATCATTTGGTCATGGTAGTGAATGCTTTTTCCTACTTCAGCTGCAGATTTTATTTTTCAGTAAGAAATATTAAAGGAGTTTTTTTCTACAGGAAGCAGTGTGGTTCCTCTCTAACATCACTGCAGGAAATCAGCAGCAGGTTCAGGCAGTAATTGATGCCAATCTTGTACCAATGATAATACACCTTTTGGATAAGGTAAGAAAGTCATCTTGTTAGTATCTGTGTAAGAGGAGAAGAACTTAATATAACTAATTGTGTGTATATATATTTTTCTGTTTAATTAGAATTGATACAGTGGCATGAGTAGTACAGTAAAGTAGTATTAATATTAAAACTTACAAGCAATTTTTATATACATGAAACATTTCTTTTTAGAAACCACTGGCCCTTTTTCTTATTCTTTTATCAAAATTACCATTATCTTAGAATTTATTAAAAATCATATATGCTTGAATATTGTTCCATGCACTTTACATATATTACCTTATTTAATGCTGTAACTCTATAAGGTCAAGAATTATTTCCATTTGACAGATGAAGAAACTCCAGTATAGACAAATAAACTGCCCAAGATCAAACAGCAAGTAATTGTGCTATTTAGTCATATGCCATGTCATCACATGCTTACATTAACTTTTGGGAAGGACACAATTTAAAATGTCACAATCAAAAAATAAAATGTCACAATCACAGCATGCGGGTTTTTTCCTGAACACTGATCTGTTCATTAAAGAGAAGTTATCTCTATCCTCTTTTCCTCCATGTTTCTTACAAACTGCTAGATTGGGTTCAGTTTTTAGGGAAAAATATTTAATGCTCTAATGATTCACATGGGGAGATTCATTCTGTTTATCCTACATTTAGTGATAATTTAGATTGATAAGTGAGCTCAAGTGTTACCAGACTGTTCCACCCATTATTATAATGTTATTCATCATTCTTTCACATAGTGGTTTTTAAGCAGTCATGATGAACAGTACCTAGATCTCTTATTTTACTAGGAACTGCAAAATGATGACTTTGTAATTGTGTCATTCTTTATGTATTAGGCGTGATTCTTCAGTAAAGAAGATTAAAGAGCGTTTCCTTATCAGCTGTTTGTTTACTCTTAAATATATATTAAAAGCAAGATAAATGTTTGATTCCTGCTTATTATCATTCAGTTTTTAGAATGACATGGTTCCCTAGCAACCTCAAAAGGAGACTAGTGCGAAGTTTTCAGTGTCATTAGGAAATTACGGATTTACATACATTTATTTTTATTAAAAGTTTCAGTCCTTTGTAGTTATTCTTTCTGACACTCAGGTTGTCCCTGACCAGTGGGAATCTCTTTTAAGTTTGGTGCCTGTCTTTTTAACATCACCCGAGTATTTGTTGAGAGCTTCCTACCTTTTGGATATGACATGATTCTTGGGCGCTTTTTTTTGGTATATTTTCTGACCTAGACCTAGAATTAACTATTTTCAGGGTGTCTTGCTTCCTTTTTGTAGCAAGTGGTATTTAAAGGTCATAGTTCAGATACTAAGGATGATCATTGCTACAAGATTGTCATGATATCTATCTAGGCTTGAATGAATAAAATAGGAAGTAAATTTTTTTTTTTTTTTTTTAAGAAAATGAAAGATATACATATTGTAATTTTTGTAAACATGAGAATTCATAAAAACAAATTGTGAATGAAAGAAAGCTATCAGATATCACTAAGATAACTTTTTTATTTTCACTTATTTGATTTTGTATTTTTATCTCATCTATGGTGGAAATCTTTCTGTAGACACAGTTACTTGACATATATTGAGGTATATAATATAAAATCTGTCAAAATAACAAGACCACATTGATGCTAATAACATCACTACTCCACTTTTGGGATTTCCTTGAGGATTTTTTTTCTTCAGGATATATTCCATCAATGATGTACTTAAAAATAATGTCACTTGAAATAATTTCTATATGTGTAGTTAAGCCACCAGCTTAATATACAGTTTTTTGTTTCTGTGTTTTCTTTTATTTGGGGAAATTGCTTCAGTTTTGGGGTTTTATTTTTCTTTATTTTTGCGCATGCCAAGAGGCTTATGGTTTCTTAGTTCCTCATTCAGACCCTCAGTAATGAGAGTGTGGAGACCTAACCATTGGACTGCTAAAAAATTCCCTTTTTTATTTTGTTTTTGGTTATGTAAAGCATTTATAGTTTCCAAGTGAAAAATAAGTACCTTGTTTTCAAGGTAATACACAAAGGTCTAACTTCTGTCTCTGTCTGTTCTTCCCTACTCTTTCCCTTAATTTTTGGGTTATTCTAATATTGTTTCTTCTTTAAATATAAGCAAATGTCTATGTAAGGTTTTTTCCGCGTGCCAGGTTACATTTAGGATCACTGGATCCACAAATAGACATAAATTTGCTATATAATGCCCATTTATTGCAAGTAAGGTTGTGCACTGTTTTACACTCCTACCAGTCTTACTGACAGATACTTGGGTTTTCTCAATCTGATAAGTAAAAGTAGATGTCCTACTGCAGCTTTTTTTTTTTGAAGTATGGTTGATTTAGTGTTCAGTATTAATCCATTGTGGTTTTTTAAATTTTCTTGGTTAACTCTCAAAGGTGAGATTATTAAATCAAATATATGACTTCTTAAATTTATTTTTTAATTTGTATGAGAGTAACCTTTATAAGAGTAGTCTTTATCAGTCTCATTAATCATGGGTATTTTTATTTTTAAAACTATGTGTTTAAAAAGATACTTTATTTCACCTTGACATTTCTTTGACTAAAGTAAAATTGTAACTTCCTTATTTTTTTTAACTGATTTTCCTGTATTTTATCATTGACTTCATTTGATATTATGAACAGCAATATCAAGTCAGTTTGTTGTTGGGAAAGTTCACAAAATAGAATCTCCATTTGTTTAGGGTAAATTGGGTTCAAAGCCTTATTTTTATTATATGGATACATAAAGGCTAGAAGAAAACCAGGGGGAGTATGCAGTTGAAAAATCATTTCAGGAAACACCTTTTCCAGTTTATCTTATATTGCAGTTTATATCCTTTACTTTGCTTTTGTAGGGAGATTTTGGCACTCAGAAAGAAGCTGCGTGGGCCATAAGTAACTTAACAATTAGTGGAAGAAAGGATCAAGTAAGTTCAGCTCTTATGTATGTCTCAAAACTGATAAGTAATAGTACTAATAATTCTAAGGTTTGTATTTCAGTAAATCATAATTTAAGATAATAGCAAGATAATAGACATCCTGTGATATATAAAAGTGTCACCTTGAATTCCTTTAGTTATATTTCATAAATGTGAAGTGTTCACTTTCCAGCTTCTTGGCCTACAAGAGTTTTTCTAATCCAGGGTAAGATGAAGCACTTATTGTCAGCATTGTTTTTGTTTTTTAATGTTTTTTTGTTTTTTTAATGCCAGTTCCTGGACCAGGGACTGTACACCCATGCCTGCTGCCTTGGCAGCACAGAGTCTTAACCTCTAGACTGCCAGGAAAGTCCCAGTCCCAGATACGTTTCACAGACAAGTAAAAAGGGGAAATTTGGAGCACATAATTGTCACAGATAAGCCATAGACTGAATCCACTCAAATATGAATATAGAGCAGAATATAAATATATTACATGGCAATAACTAATATAAAGATGATAGAAAATTTTCAGATTTTATGGAACCACAGAATAGCAGATTGAGAGGTGGCCAGGTATATGACAGTGCTAAATATTAAAGCAAAGAAAGGATGCTGTCACACTGAACAATTGTAATTTAAAAAAAATTACCTGGCCTCTTAAATGACTTCATAATTTAATATTAAAGGAGAAAGGCTCTCTGAAGGAAGTACTCCTTATGGCAGAGAAATGTGTCACATGAAATGGGTTGATTCCTTCATTTTCACTTCAGTTTTTTTTCTCTAAGTTCGTGAAAAACAAACATACTGCATAAAAAGAAAAGGTTAATGTAGGCTAACGTAACATGGAGAAGGGAATTCCACTGGAGAAGGGAATAGCAAACCACTTCAGCATTCTTGTCTTGAGAACCCCATGAACAGTATGAAAAGGCTAAATGATAGGATACCAAAAGAGGAACTCCCCAGGTCGGTAGGTGCCCAATATACTACTGGAGATCAGTGGAGAAATAACTCCAGAAAGAATGAAGGGATGGAGCCAAAGCAAAAACAATACCCAGTTGTCGATGAGACTGGTGATAGAAGCAAGGTCCAATGTATAATAAGCAATATTGCATAGGAACCTGGAATGTTAGCTAAGTCCATGAATCAAGGCAAATTAGAAGTAGTCAAATAGGAGATGGCAAGAGTGAACGTCAACATTCTAGGAATCGCGAGCTAAAATGGACTGGAATGGGTGAATTTAACTCAGATGACCATTATATCTACTACTGTGGCAGGAATCCCTTAGAAGAAATGGAGTAGCCATCATGATCAACAAAACAGTCTGAAATGCAGTACTTGGATGCAATTTCAAAAACAACAGAATGATCTCTGTTCGTTTCCAAAGCCAACCATTCAGTATCACAGTAATCCAAGTCTATGCCCCAACCAGTAACGCTGAAGAAGCTGAAGTTGAACGGTTCTATGAAGACCTCCAAGACCTTTTAGAACTAACACCCCAAAAAGATGTCCTTTTCATTATAGGGGACTGGAATGCAAAACTAGGAAGTCAAGAAACACCTGGGGTAACAGGCAAATTTGGCCTTGGAATACGGAATGAAGCAGGGCAAAGGCTAATAGAGTTTTGCCAAGAAAATTCACTGGTCATAGCAAACACCCTCTTCCAACAACACAAGAGAAGACTACATACGGATATCACCAGATTGTCAACACCAAAATCAGATTGATTATATTCTGTGCAGCCAAAGATGGAGAAGCTCTATATAGTCAGCAAAAACAAGACCGGGAGCTGACTGTGGCTCAGATCATAAACTCCTTATTGCCAAATTCAAACTTAAATTGAAGAAAGTAGGGAAAATCACTAGACCATTCACATATGACCTAAATCAAATCCCTTATGTTATACAGTGGAAGTAAGAAATAGATTTAAGGGCCTAGATCTGATAGATAGAGTGCCTGATGAACTATGGATGGAGGTTCGTGACATTGTACAGGAGACAGAGATCAAGACCATCCCCAAGGAAAAGAAATGCAAAAAAGCAAAATGGCTGTCTGGGGAGGCCTTACAAATAGCTGTGAAAAGAAGAGAAACGAAAAGCAAAGGAGAAAAGGAAAGATATAAGCATCTGAATGCAGAGTTCCAAAGAATAGCAAGGAGAGATAAAGCCTTCCTCAGCAATCCATGCAAAAAAATAGAGGAAAACAACAGAATGGGAAAGACTAGAGATCTCTTCAAGAAAATTAGAGATACCAAGGGAACATTTCATGCAAACATGGGCCCAATAAAGGACAGAAATGGTATGTACCTAACAGAAGCAGAAGATATTAAGAAGAGATGGCAAGAATACACAGAAGAACTGTACAAAAAAGATCTTCACGACCGAGATAATCACGATGGTGTGATCACTGACCTAGAGCCAGACATCCTGAAATGTGAAGTCAAGTGGGCCTTAGAAAGAAAGCATCACTATGAACAAAGCTAATGGAGGTGATGAAATTCCAGTTCAGCTATTTCACATCCTGAAAAATAATGCTGTGAATGTGCTGCACTCAATATGTGAGCAAATTTGGAAAACTCATCAGTGGCCACAGGACTGGAAAAGGTCAGTTTTCATTCCAATCCCAAAGAAAGGCAATGCCAAAGAATGCTCAAACTGCTGCACAATTGCACTCATCTCACACACTAGTAAAGTAATGCCCAAAATTCTCCAAGCCAGGCTTCAGGAATACGTGAACCGTGAACTTCCAGATGTTCAAGCTGGTTTTAGAAAAGGCAGAGGAACCAGAGATCAAATTGCCAACATCCGCCGGATCATCGAAAAAGCAAGAGAATTCCAGAAAAACATATATTTCTGCTTTATTGACTATGCCAAAGCCTTTGACTGTGTGGATCACAATAAACTGTGGAAAATTCTTCAAGAGATGGGAATACCAGACCACCTGACCTGCCTCTAGAGAAACCTATATGCAAGTCAGGAAGCAACAGTTAGAACTGCACATGATACAACAGACTGGTTCCAAATAGGAAAAGGAGTACGTCAAGGCTGTATACTGTCACCCTGCTTATTTAACTTCTATGCAGAGTACATCACGAGAAATGCTGGGCTGGAAGAAGCACAAGCTGGAATCAAGATTGCCGGGAGAAATATCAATAACCTCAGATATGCAGATGACACCACCCTTGTGGCAGAAAGTGAAGAGGAACTAAAGAGCCTCTTGATGAAAGTGAAAGAGGAGAGTGAGAAAGTTGGCTCAAAGCTCACCATTCAGAAAACGAAGATCATGGCATCTGGTCCCATCACTTCATGGGAAATAGATGGGGAAACAGTGGAAACAGTGTCAGACTTTATTTTTGGGGCTCCAACATCACTGCAGCTGGTGACTGCAGCCATAAAATTAAAAGACGCTTACTCCTTGGAAGGAAAGTTATGACCAACCTAGACAGCATATTCAAAAGCAGAGACATTACTTTGCCAACAAAGGTCGATCTAGTCAAGACTATGGTTTTTCCAGTGGTCATGTATGGGTGTGAAAGTTGGACTGTGAAGAAAGCTGAGTGCCGAAGAATTGATGCTTTTGAACTGTGGTGTTGGAGAAGACTCCTGAGAGTCCCTGGGACTGCAAGGAGATCCAACGAGTCCATTCTAAAGGAGATCAGTCTTGGGTGTTCTTTGGAAGGACTGATGCTAAAGCTGAAACTCCGATACTTTGGCCACCTCATGCAAAGAGTTGACTCATTGGAAAACACTCTGATGCTGGGAGGGATTGGGGGCAGGAGGAGAAGGGGACTACAGAGGATGAGATGGCTAGATGGCATCACTGACTCGATGGACATGAGTTTGAGTGAACTCCAGGAGTTGGTGATGGACAGGGAGGCCTGGCGTGCTGCAATTCATGGGGTCACAAAGAGTTGGAGACGATTGAGCGACTGAACTGAACTGAAACTGAACTTAACATGTGAGAAATGAGGTCATATTTCCAAATTCAAGATTATAAAGTCAGAATTATTCCAGTGAGATAACAGGATGCACAAAAGAAGTTCACTGAACATTTATTATATCATGGTATTTTTGTTCTTCAGGTGGCCTACCTAATCCAACAAAATGTTATCCCACCTTTTTGCAACTTGCTGACTGTAAAAGATGCACAAGTTGTGCAAGTAGTACTCGATGGACTAAGTAATATATTAAAAATGGCTGAAGATGAGGCAGAAACCATAGCCAATCTTATAGAAGAATGTGGAGGTAAGTTTATTATATGCTGTTATTCCACATTTTAATATTCTTTTTGTAACTACTTTTATTTTCAAATGCACACTTCTATATTTTTCTGTCTAAATACTATATTCTATATGTACAGTCCTGCTGAGCTTGCTGCATATTCTTAGGTAACTGAATTGCTGCCATATATTGAACAGGCACTGTGCTAAGATACTGGGAAGACAGTGATAAACAAGACACAGTCCTTGCCCTCAAGGCATGTAGTCCAATCATGGAGATAAACATGAACTGATTTAATGATTACCCTAATAGAAATGTGCAACAAAGTGAAAAACCGAATTTGTCCTGGAAGAAATAGGAAGTAACCTGAGCTAGATTTGAGAGATGAATAAGGATTAAGAAAGTAAAAAGGGATGAAAGGTGTTCCAGGCAGAGATAACACCATGAGCAAAGTCTGAGGTGAGAAATAGCATTCAGCAAATTATAAGTAGTTCAGTGTTGCTAAATCACAAAGTATGAGATAGAAAACGCCAGAAGATGAGACTGTAGAGTTAGCCATTGATCAGGCCCCTACAGTCTTGGAAGCTTTGTAGCACAGCAGATACTTTAAGGCGGTGGTTCCCAAATCTAGCAGTGTAGCAGAACCACCAAGAAGGTACACAACATGCCTTAGCTTTCAGCTCTTAAGATGAACATCTAGACAGAACATGGAAGTTTCTCGTGTGGGTGTGGAACAAAATATATTATCAACCTAGGTAAGCGTAAAAGTAAAGCTGTTTTGGATAGAAGTTGAGAAGTAAGTGAAAGGACAGGTAGCTAAGAATAGGAGAACAAGTATCTTCAACTTATTTAGTAGAATTTGGTGACTTGAAAATTAATAGGAAGTGTTTTTAAAGTTACTTAAGTGATACGCAGCACACAAAATGACAGAACAACAACAACAAAATTTGTAACTATCAAATTGGGAACAGGAAACGGGAAATACTGTTAGGTAACTAATTATAATTAGAAAGTGAGTTCCAGAAAAAAATTTAAAACTTAAAAAATTTGAAATTTAAAAGGAATAGTTAAAAATTTTTTTCCTACTTGTGTATTTTTTTCTTTTACTATATAAACCTTTTAATAATTAAAATTTTATTTTCTATATTAATATAAAAATATAGATCTTGAGCATTGCCTATTTCACTGGAAGTAAAGCCTACCTTACAGATTTCCCAAAGGATTCTCTGCCATACGGTACAACAAGTCATTGGAAGATTTTACCAAGGGAATTGATATGTTTAATGGAACATGGATATGAGGGGAATGGAACCCTGGTAGAGACTGGCAGGAAACCACCTAGGAAAGTGTATAGCGATCACACCACAATAAATGAAGGCAGTGATAATAGAGACGAGGGGGAGATGACAGGATTCAAAAAATGGATAGGATAGGCTTTGAGGTTTTTGAGATTCTGTTATAGAGTTGAGGGAAAGGGGAACTTTAATAATTAGTCTTTCTCACAGATTTCAAACTGTTGTTGATTATCACCAGTAAGAATACAGTAGAATAAACAGTGTAAATGAAGAATGGCAGATAACATTGTGTTTGTACAGCTTGAACTTTGGTACCTATAAAGTGTCCTCATGGAATTATCAAGCAGGTTTAAAGTTTTAAGCATCTGACGCTCAGAAAAATGAATCCATAGATGAGTACAAGTCCTCAACCTATATGTAAATAGTAGTTAAGCCTTTTCGTGAAAAGGCCCCATAAGGAAAGTGTGTAAAGTGAGAAATATGCCTAAAGCAATTTCCTCCGCTTAAGAAATAGAGGACAAATACTCATAAAAGGGCAATTTCACTTTAATTCAGAGATTTTAAAATTAATTATTACTCCTGTTAGGCTTCCTTGGTGGCTCAGTTGGTAAAGAATCCGCCTGCAATGTAGGAGACCACCTGCAGGAGGCAAGGGTTCGATCCTTGGGTCAGGAAGATCTCCTGGAGAAGGGAATGGCAACCCACTCCAGTATTCTTGCCTGGAGAATCCCATGGACAGAGGAGCCTGGTGGACTACAGTCCGTGGAGTTGCAAGAATCAGACATGACTTAGTGACTAAACCACTACAAAGCAAAACAGTATTCAATTTTTATATCAATAGGTTGTTTACATATTTTGCTTTTGATTTAATACATTTGTTAGTATTTACAGGGGAAAAATCCTCTTTCCCCTGAAATACTGTTGTTGATCATGATCATTTTTCATTGTACTTAATAGCTGTCTTAACATTCATATTTGTTAATCATGAGTATTTAAAAGTTTTTTCTTAGATGCTCACTAGAAAAATTTGGCAAATGCTACTAAATAGAAAGAACTTGCTTTTAACTTCTTTTACTTTTCTTGCACCTTTGGGTTTTACTGTTTGTTTTGGGGTGTTTTTGGTTTTTTTCTTTAGACATGGCTCATGGGATCCTCAGTTTCAACCAGGATTGAAACCGAGCCACATGACAGTGAAAGCCCAGAGTCCTAACCACTACACCACCAGGGATTTCCCAGCTTTTAACAGAGTAATTTTACATACTATTACTCCTTACAAACACTGATGTATGATATATAATTTTCTTCTGAATAGATAGATATCCCATTGCTTAATTTATATGTAGTTAAACACTCAAGTGTTTGGGTTTTTTGTTTTTTGTTTTTTTTTTTTTTGGCTGCAGTGTGCCACATGGCATATAGGATTTTAGTTCCCTGACCAGAAATTGAATCAGAGCTCCTTGCATTGGAAGTGTGGAGTTTTGACTACTGGACTGCCAGAGAGGTCCCTCAGATAATTTTTTAAGATAAATACGCTATATCTTTGTGAAAAAATCCTTACTGTTTTTAAGATTCACCTTTAGAATAGATACCCCAAAATTGAATTTATGTGTTCCCAAGATTATTGTAACACTTTCTGCTGCTGTGTTGTTGTTGTTGTTGTTTTAATATTATTATTATTTCACTTCATAAAATCTCTTACAGGACTGGAGAAAATTGAACAGCTTCAAAATCATGAAAATGAAGACATCTACAAATTGGCCTATGAGATCATTGATCAGTTCTTCTCTTCAGATGATGTATTTAATAATCTTATCATTTTCTTAGTTTTACTTAATAAGCATAAGTCTGGATGAAATTTAAGCTAGGACATATATGTATGCATTTTAGAGAATGGAATTGAAATAGATACATAATATTTCAGTTTTTTAAAGTCCTTTGGGGTATTAAAAAGTAGTATTAGCTCAAATGGCAAAAACAGAAGAGAATTTTTTGAGAGTGAATAAATTAGGCTTTATTTTCCCTTGATGTCTCTATATTTTATATTGCTAATAGCCTAATGTGTTTATAAACAAAATAGTGAAGCTAGTATATCCTATAATAAATCCATTATGACAATAATTAATCTGTATTTGAATATATTGCCACCATTAATTTTAGTTGGTGACCAAAAACAAATATGAAGATAAATAGATACAGTGGAAAAAAATTATCAAGAAATGTAAGTTACTATATAACGTATACTATAGAAGAATGTTTTCAGATTGTCAGTATATGGTAGTTGAAATTAAAGAATTATTTTTAGTATTATCTCTTTGGGAATGTTAAATCTAAAATTATAGTGATCAGATATAGCCAGCAGTAGATTTCTTGATTGAGTTTCTCAACTTTTTAAAAAAGAAAATGGAATATTATTAAATATTTTGTTAAGTATATATGGTTTGTAGATTAACTTGAGAAGGACAATACTAAAAAAGAATTAGACTATATACCTACAGATTATCAAGCTAAGTCCTATTTAGAATATAATATTTGTTAAAAAGCATACTTTTTTAAAAGTAGCTTTTATCATGTATTAAAGTTGGATATTTTTAGAAGTCCTAATTGATAATTAGGTATACACAAAGCCTTAATGATTTTTAATACTTCAACATGCAAGTCTTGCTTACTCTGTTACATTGTGAAAATAATAATAAAGATGATGTGCCTCTTTATAGGAACTATACCATAGGCACATAATTTTGTGGTATTTCAACTGTTAGATATAAAGCATATAGAAAGAATATCAGTTATCCATTTTAATAGGGCTATTATGTTACACTTAAAGCTCAAAAGTTGTCTCCAGTTGCTATTAAAATATTAACCGAAGAATACACTTAGCCTCCAAAAGTGGTAGCATTAGAATGAGTATACTGTCTGAATTTGAGACATAGTCCCATCTCCAATCTCTTTCATTCTTTCATCCATTTTGCATATTCTCTTCAGTTTCTTCTCTTTTGGCATCCCTTAAGAAAAAAACCTTTATGAAGTGTTTTCAGGGTTCTCAAGGGATGGTAGGACAGTGTTGGCCACCCATAATCTCTCATACTTTTTAAATGGAAGTGTTAACTACAATTCTATGTTTTATAATTTAAAACTAACCATCACCTTCTTTTTTTCCCCTCCCCTTTAGATTGATGAAGACCCTAGCCTTGTTCCAGAGGCAATACAAGGTGGAACATTTGGTTTCAATTCATCTGCCAATGTACCAACAGAAGGGTTCCAGTTCTAGAAAGATGTTGTGGAAGTTAGGTACAATGCAGCACTGGGATATATATATATATATACATATATATAAAAAGGTTTGATCCATCAAGCTTGGCTCATGGGATCTGCTGCTGCATTAAATCGGGAAAGAAAATGTGAAGATTTCATTTGGAATCACAGAAAATGCCCAAATGAGGTCAAGATGGCGAGTGGGTGCGAGTGAGAATGAGTGGCAAAATGTAATGAAAACTCTACATGGATGCTTATTTAGGTTGTTCAAAGTAAAAAGGGCTACAGGTCACAGATCTTCAGTGCCTGAGAAGGAACAATGACTTTGTATCAATTGAGGGGAAAGTGCAGTACTGTCATCTTCAAGCCTTGTAAGCATGAAAGAGAATAGGATGCCCATAAAAGTCAAAGGAAAACGAGCCCAGGCCTTGCTATGAAGCAGTGTGTGAGTGGACAGTGTTGAATGAATGTCTGGCTCAGTGATGGAGAGCCAGGTTCATCTTTCAAATCTAGGGCTCTTCATTCACGAAGCAGACTCCTAGTCCTGGAGTGACTGTGTACGAGAGTATGGTTGTGGTGCTGTATGTGAACGCATGCAAGCTTGATTTGCCTTCAGGGGGCTGATAACAAACCTAGTAAAATCATCAGAGTGAGATCATAAGTGTTACTGTACACTGGACATGAAAACAAAGACCAGTTCAGCAGCAGACATTGGTGTACTCTGCAGCCTGTGTTTTCTATTTCCCTTCCTCCCTGTTCCCACCCCCTCCTTTTTTTTTTTTTTTTAGGTTTTTTTTTTTTGTGGGAGTTTTTTGTTTTGTTTTTAGTTTTTATTTACTTTACCTAGTATGGCTTTTTAGTTGCTTCTCAAGTCAGAAAACTTTCAGGAAGGTTTCCCTGTGCATTTGCACCAGATGAATGTTTGATGCTATGAAAAGCTTTCCATATCATCAAAACTAATTTGTGTAGATTTTTGCATGAAAAAAAAATCATAAATTTCCCTCAAAATAGACTGTGTTGCAGTACACAAGTTGCCATTATAGTATAAAACAGTAAAATGTGCTTTTAAAAGCCATCCTTTTCATTTTCAGAGATAACATAAAGATCTTTGCATGAGGTAAATCTACAGCCTAGTTCATTTTTAGATTTTGTTGAGTCCTGTAAAGAAGAAGAAGAAAAAAGTTTCAGTTGTGGTAGAATACCGTGCTGTGTTTAAATGTTACTTGTTTTCAAACTTTGTTTTCTATGAAAATGATATGGAAACTTCTAAAATGGAATTTGGTGCATATGTACTGCTGAATAAAGACCGATGAAGAGGTTTGAATAGATGTACAAATCAAGTAATGGTTTGAACACCTTTAATAATATGCCTAATCTGTTCAATTGTTTTAGAATCTTTTTATCTTAGATGTAGGCAGCCATGAACAATCTATTTTGAGCCACTTTAGGGAGAAAACTTTGTATTTTTAAAACTTGCATAAAAGTTATGCAAGTGGTTTTTATAAATTGGAATAATACCTCAGTTTTGAGGTTATGCACACTAAATTAAATGTGACATAAATTAATTTGTACAAAAAGAACTCTTTATAAGGTGGCTCATTGTAGGAAATCCTGTGCCTTCCCCTTTGAGCACAAGTGTTGCATGAACAACAGTTTGCTATAAGAAACATACCAGATTAGCCACCATTAGCATCTATATCTACTTTGTGTTTAAAAATCAACTGGTAATTCTGAAACACTGTAGAATGGATAAAAATTATTTTGTGATCATAACTCTTTGTTGAACTAGAGTATTTTTGCAGCATTCCTTGTCATCAAAAACATGGTTAAAGTTTAAAACTAGAAGCAGCAGAAAACTAGCTTGTAAAATTTATCCAGGTAGAGTGCAGGCTAGGCTATCTTGGGGAAATAAACATTAAAACTCAAAGCAATGTTTTACATGGGGCATGTGTGTGTGCTGTGTGCATTTTTTATATATATATTAATGTAAAGTTAGAGTACAACTCAGTGGCTTGTGTTTGCTTGTCTTTCATAAGCTTTTAACATTGACCCAACATTACAAAAGAAGTTTCTTAAATTCTTTAATTTCAGTATGAAAGTGAAAGTGAAGTCGCTCAGTCGTGTCCGACTCTTTGTGACCCCATAGACTGTAGCCTACCAGGCTCCTCTGTCCATGGGATTTTCCAGGCAATAGTACTGGAGTGGATTGCCATTTCCTTCTCCAGGGGATCTTCCCAACCCAGGGCTTGAACCTGGGTCTCCCGCATTGTAGACAGATGCTTTACTGTCTGAGCCACCAGGGAAGTCCTAATTTCACTATAGATGTATTAATATTCCAACTTACTGAATTTGTTCAGCTGATGCCATCTGTGCTTCTACTTCTTCCCTGTCCAAACCAAGATTCTGACCTACCTTCACTCCTTCAGCAAAGTGGACTGAGAGAGACAACCTGAAATATATTTTAAGTATTTCTATTACTTCAGCATATGGCTGCAAATGATAGAGTGCACACAAAGTATGATTTTACAAATGGCATAAGTTACCAGAAGTAACATAACAGTGCTCTGCATAAATCTTGTTTCTTAGTGTACAAAAACCTGGTTAAAAGTAAGCCAGTGAGGTTATAATAGGCCAAATGATTTTATAGAGTAATTTTCTTACGAGTGCTGGACTCATATCAGCTTGATTAGTCAAGGCCTGCAGAAGAAGCTGATCTCAGAGAAGAACCTAAACTGTCTTTTAAAGGGGCTCACCTGATTAAATCAGGCCTACCCCTTATTATCTCCCTTTTAATTGACCCAAAGCCAAACTGATGAGTACATTATTATACCTGCACTATCCCTTCCTCTTTACCCTATGCGTGCATACCAAGTTGCCCCCAACTCTTTGTGACCCTGTAGGCAATAGCCCACCAGGTTCCTCTATCCAAGCATGAATACTGCAGTAGGTTGCCATGCCCTCCTCCAGGGGATCTTCCTGATCCAGGGATCGAACCCACATCTCTCAAGTGTTTTGCATTGGCATGTGGATTCTTTACCACTGGCGCCACCTGGGAAGCCTACTGTTTGGCCTAGTCACAGAGTGATATCCATCATGCTCAAATAATCCTGTCAACACTTGAGTAAATGGAATTATAAAGGGTATGTATATCAGGGAATCTTGGAAGCCACCTTAAGAGTTCCTGTACCACAAAGAAATAACTAGCATTTAGAGCTGGAGCAATTTAGATGTGATCACCTAACATATCACAAGCTTATTTTTGGATGAAGGTCCCCTGTGAGAATCTAATGAAAACTGCCCGAGCTTCCTTCCAGAATACATATACATACAGTTGGGAGCTCTGTGGGAGTCTGAATTTCAAGATATGATCTGTCCGAGTCCTCCCTTTCAGATGATGGACTTGCCAAGAGGTGACTTGACCAAGGTCACAACTACTACTAAGGGCTAGATAAGACCCAGATCTCAACTCTTAGAATAGGGAGCTATGCTTTCAATTACTGCTGCAAAACTCATTTAAATTTGTGAGCCAATGCCAAAAAGCATTTATGCAGCATTTCTTATTGTAGTTTGAGAAATGACACACTAATTTTACAGAAGCTTGTCTGTGAGTTTTGAAATTACAGTTGACACTTTGAACACCATGGACTTTGCAGGCCCACTTACATGCCTTTTTTCCCCACTAAATACGTACTTCAAGGTCAACTGTACTTTAAATCAGCTGTCTCTAGATTACTTGTAATACCTAATACAGTATAACTGCTATGTAAATAATTGTTAAGTACACTGTAAATACTGTGTAGCTAATCCCTTGAATACAGCTGAGGTTAGGGGCAGTGGCCCTCATCGATGGTTCTGCATCCAAGGATTCAACCAGCCACAGATCATGCAGTATTACAGTGAAAACAAGTCCACGTGTAAGTGAACCCATGTTATTCAGGGGTCCACTGTATTTTATTTCTTTCTGATTTTCCAAAATTGAATCTTTCATTGTGGATATTAAGAAGGTGAACTATATATAAACAGGCCAATTTAGCTTGAATTAGAGAAGTTACCAGTTGTGAACTCCTGAGGCCTAATGGGTTATTTATCTCTTAAACATGACATTTTAAACATTTAAGGAGAAAATGGTTTTTCATTTTAGCAGACACATTAATGAAGTGTATGCTTTTTAAAAATATGAGTAATGAAATTTATATGCCTTTAAATAAAATCAAAGTGCACATTCATAGTCTTACTGTATTCAGTTAATTCCTAAATTAAGGTGAAAAGAATGAAGATTTATAAAGCCTATATTCTGGTGTGATCAGAAGCAACTGAACTGTAGTGTACAGTGAATATTAACTATCGTATCAATGTACAGGAAGGTAGGTTTAATGTTTTTTCTGTAAGACTTAACCTAGCAGTTTGAACATGTCTTTAAATTCAGGTTCTTTAAGTGACAAGTTTGGTTCAGGATGTCCATGTCAGGATGTACTGTTTATAAAGTTGACTTGACAGCTGCTACTTTGTGTATAAGGGCAGGTGCTGCCCTGAAGATCCTTTCAGATTTACCTCTTAGAAGAGACCTGCACTCATGGTTTATGTTGTTGTCCCAATTTCTGCCTTCACAAGTTTTGCATCTTTGCAGCTCTAAATATGCTGCTTGCTCCAGGTTACTTAGTTTTTCCAAAGTGTCAATTCTTCCAAGTTTATTCTTCATGAAGAAAAACTTTTATAACCTTTTTGTTTCTATTATTCAAGCATGAATCCTGCTTTCCCTGACTATATCTTACCCTGATTTGTATAGCTCATGGATTCTTTGTAAGTCTGTGACCTTACCCAAGATTTCCTCATCTATTTTTGCTCTTCTAACAACTGATAATCTGCTTAAATCTACATGCTGTTTGTTGCACTCAGTCTCCAGTTACCTGCCTTCCAGATCATTCCTTCAGTGTCGCATCTTTCTAGTCCTCGGATTTTTGAGATTTCCAAGCCATCTTTCCCCCATACTTTGTACATGGTTACCTTTTGACTGATTTTATAATTGGCTATTATAATGCTAATATCCAAACACTTGGACTCAGGAGGGTATTTCTCTTACCTCAAAAAGGGGGACTTCCTGGGGGTTCGGTTCAGTCCCTGATTAGGACTCAGCTTCCACTACAGGGAGCACAGATTTCAACTCTAGTCAGAGAACTAAGATCCCTCATACTACACAGCCAGAAAAGATCGTTTTGGGTCATAATTGGATTTGGGAAGGAGTTGACATAGTGGTGTTCTCCGCTGCCTTACTCCATACTTGTTATCTCTTAGGGGTTGTCCCCTTGTTCAACTCATTAGCAGAGAACTTGTCCGTAATACGTTATGGGTATTTTCTACTTCCAACCGCTTACCTTTGTACTTGCCTGTGTGCTCCCTCCATAAACAAATTATACTTTGCCTCAAATCTAGTAGCTCCCAGTGTGGTCTACAGGGTCCCCCACCTCTGTGTGTATAACTGGTACAGAGAAACTGGTTTTCACCTTTTTTTTTTTTTTTCTTTGAACCTGTTTAACAGGATGGTATAGGAAAGTTGTTAAAGAGCTCCTATTAAAATACCTAAATGGTAACTTTGCTCCAGTCTGAGTCCGCTAGTGATCAGAGGTGCTGAAAGAGACTGAAAAGTTTGTTTCCCTCTCACCTCTGATCCCACACAACTTTTGTGCAGTTCTCCCCAGCTGCAGAGAGTAAGGAAAGCTCAAAGTAGCAGATAAGGAAGTGTCTTGTTTGGATCCCTATACTCCCAGCCACCTTACATGTTAACATTCAGATGCCTGTCTCCTTCAGGAAGCCAAACACATCCCATACTGTCTACTACCCTCGCCATCCCCATCAGCTCTCACTTTACAGTGTGTGTTTCATACTTATGGTAATGTTTCAGTCTGTAGAGTCGGTTCCACTAAATTGTAAGCTCCTTAAGGGCAAAGTCAACAGGTAAAGCTCTGTAAATCCCATGAAAGTGCCATGAGTTCTGTGGGCACTCAATAAAGGTTTGTGATTACAATGCAACCTCCCACATTAACTGATCACAGTGACTTTCTAAAACTCTTCAATCTGGAATTGTCCAGTTTGCCTTATTGGATCTAAAATTTAGGATGTTTTCTATAGGAAGAGATACTTCATTCCTTGTCAGATGAATGCTCATTTCTTTACTTCCTTTTCATCACTTTTGATCATTTACCAATGTCAGATCTGGATATCTGACACTCGCAGGATATTGCAATGCATCCTCATGTGTCTTTAAAATACCAGCTCTGCATACTGTAAAGCAGGGGGTGACCTAGTATCTAATACTATTGATCCAATTAATTTTTGCAATGTCATTTATTGAAATATCTTTGCATCATAATAGTGTTTTTACGAAGTAGCCAAACCATAAAGTTAAGTGATTACTGTCTTAGTCTACAGTATGAAATCAGAATCCTTTTTGGTTATTGATGTTGCAGTGTTCTTTACATAATAAGCTTTCCTATACCCGACTAGCAATTACACAAATTTTTGGATGCTAAAAATAATTAGGAACAAGCACAAGGAACTCTGTCAGTTTTATGTAGTCCTGATCTAAACAGTTGGATAATCACCATGGTATTTATTCTTTTTTTTTTTTTTTTGCTGGTCAGTGTCCCAGAGGCCTTAAGAACAAATGCGTACAGTGGCCCCTTTGACAGAGTCTTTAGCTTCAAATCCTTGCTCTGCCACTCAGCTCTTGTGGAACCTTGTAAAATTATTTTATGTGTTTCCTAGTTGTTCATCTGAAAAAATGGAAAATGTAATAATACCTACCCCAATGGGTTATTTTGTGGCTTAAATGAGTTAATTCATGTAAAACACTCAGAATAATCTTATGTAAATAATAAACATAGCAGCAGGAGAAATTCCCTTTAGCTTCTGCTGAAGATAAAAGCAGAACCTAATTTTTTACATTTGACAAATACCTGAGAACCCACTTTGGGCTAGGGATACGAAGTTAATTAAAATGTATACTTGTTCTCAGTTTACTGAGAAAGAGGCAGTTGTAAATGGAAAAACCAAAACTAAGTACAGTAACAGATGTGCATCATATCATCATATAGGTAAACCTATAAAAGTACCCCCAGTTTGGGGACTACATTAGCTTTTGATGGACCATACAAAAAAACTTCCTGTGTCTTAAATTCATTATTTCCAACTTCAGACTTTCTTTGGCTATTCAGGTTTTTTTTTTTCTTTTTCCCCCAACATCCCCCCCCTCTTCTGTTTTTCTCTCATTCTTAGTAGGTTAACTTACCTATTTTAGGGGTGGGTAGGTGGCAAGAGAAACTGTATGAAACAAACTTCCTCAGCCCACTTCTAAACCTAACGGATTACTCACCCACTCCATCCTCTGTTAGAGGAGGTAGGTATCTTTCCTCATAATTAAGGCCATCCTGTTGTCTTCAGTCCTACCTCCTGCTGCTACTCGGGACCCTCACGCTATGAATCACCACTCTTCTCTCCTATGTATTCAACTATTGCCCTTCAGAGTGATCCTTCCCATTAACATTTGAACATGCAACAAATATTTCCCAACCTAAAAATGGGAATGCAGCCCGCCCTCCCTTTCCAGTTCCTACCGCACCCTCCCCTTACCATCACAGCAAAAATTCTTTTAAGGACTTTGCTCCATCCAGTTGCTCAAGCCTCATTCTCAGCCCATTACAGTCTCCTTCACCCTCGTCACCCCATAAAGCCCTTGACGTGATGCCTACATGATCCCTAAATCAGCAATTTTTGACTCCCAGAAAAATTAGACTCTTGACCTCTCCTATCAATCACAGCCCTCTTCCTCGACCACTGCTACCTCCTTCCCTGTATCTCTGCCCTGCCCCTCAAACTCCTACCCAGCATTTTGTCTCCTTTCTAGCACATATGTTTCCTTTTCATTAAGTGTTTAAGAGGTTTAACCCTCAACCCAGGGTCCTCTCAAACCAGTCTCCTCTAATCTGTGCAAGGATACAATAGTCACACCACTTAGATGCCTGAAAAAGCAAGCACAACTCAAACTTGCCCAGCCTAAGCCTTGTGGTTTTCCTCTCCTACCCCCAAGTGTGTCCTCTTGGATTGTTCCCTATCTCTGTGAGTGCCACCTCCCCTGAGTTTTAAATGACTCTTGGCATCGTTTCACTTATCTCCATTTCTACCTGAGTCCAGCCATCATCTCTTCTTGAACCATTGTAAGTATATTAAAATAATCTGCCTTGACTACTCTGGCTCCCTTTCAGTCTGATCTCTGCATTAAAGCCAAAACGTGGGTTCCGTCCCTGGGTGGAGAAGATTCCATGGAGGAGGGGATGGCAACCCAACTCCAGTATTCTTGGCTGGAGAATCCCATGGACAGAGGAGACTGGTGGGTTACATTCCATGGGGTCGCAGTCAGACACGACTAGAGTGACTTTGCACACATGCACATAATCTTTCTAAAAATCAAATCTGTGTGTGCCAGTGTTGTTACTTAAAACACTTCATATCTTCTCATTGCTTGTAGAATAAAAACCAACATTCCTTTTTCTCGGAGATTTTAATCATGCATAAAATACAGTAAGATAATCCTTAAGTGCCCATCACACAATTTCAGCCGTCAACAACACATGGTCAATCTTTTTTTTTTCTTTGCGGCACCTTGAGGCTTGTGGGATCTTAGTTCCCCAACCTGGGATCAAACCCACGCCCCCTGCAATGGAAGGGCAGAGTCCGAACTACTGGACTGCCAGGGAAGTCTGATACATGATCAGTCTTGTTTCCTCTCTGACCCACCCACATTTCCTATCTCGATAGTATTATTTTGAAGCAAATCCTAGGCATTATATATCTCCAAAAAATTAAGAACTTTAAACTCAAATCTTTAAAAAATTAGCATTTAATAGCAAGTATCTAATCCATGTTCAAATGCCATTGTACTAACCAAAATCATTAACATGGCCATAGCCTTTCATTTTCTGGCCCCTGCCTGCTTTTCTGGCTGTTTTTTCACTCAGACCACTCTTCTCTGTGCTTTGACTGCACTGGCTTTTTAGCTTCTCCTCTCATGAGGCCTTTGATTTTTTTCGCTTTGCTAGAATGTCACCTTCCCATTTCTTTGTTATCCCTCAGCTTGAGCATCACATTCTAAGGGATACCTGCGCTTACTGCCCAACTTAAAATTTCTTTATTCACATAAAACTCCATTCCTTTTCTTTGGAGCACCTTAAAGTTCACAAGACTAACATAAGAACCATATAGCGCATCGCCTAGAACCCTGGGGAAACAGACTCTTGGAGGATACAAACAAAACCTTGTGTGCACCAGGACCCAGGAGAAAGGAGCAGTGACCCCACAAGAGACTGAGCCAGACTTGCTTGTGAGTGTTCAGGAGTCTCCGGTGGAGGCATGGGTTGACAGTGGGCTGCCATGGGGTCAGGGGCACTGAATACAACATTGTTGGCATAAGTCTTTTTGAAGGAGGTCGCCATTGCGCCCATTACCCCTACTGTAGTTTGGCCTCAGGCCAAACAACAGGGAGGCAACATAGCCCCACCCATCAACAAGAAATTGGATTAAAGATTTTCTGAGCATTGCCCCACCCCCCCACCCCCCCACCACCACATCAGAACAAGACCCAGATTCCCCCATAGCCAATCCCTCCCATCAGGAAACTTGCACAAGCCTCTTAGCCTTATCCGTCAGAGGGCAGACAGAATGAAACCACAATCACAGAAAATGAACCAAACTGATCACATGGAGCACAGCCTTTTCTAATCCAATGAAACTATGAGTCATGCTGTGTAGGGCCACCCAAGACAAATGGGTCATGATGGAGAGTTCTGACAAAACGTAGTCCATTGAAAAGTAATTGCGACCCCCTGGACCGTAGGCTACAAGGCTCCTCTGTCCATGGACTTTTCCAGGCAAGAGTACAGGAGTGGGTTGCCATTTCCTTCTCCCTTTTTCGTGGTCCATTGGAAAAGGGAATGGCAAACCACTTCAGTATTGTTGCCTTGAGAACACCATGAACAGCTTGAAAAGGCAAAAAGATATGACACTGAAAGATGAACTCCCCAGGTCGGTAGGTGCCCAATATGCTGCTGGAAATGAGTGAAGAAGAAATAACTCCAGAAAGAGTGAAGGGATAGAGCCAAAGCAAAAAAACATCCGGTTGTGGATGTGACGTTATGGCAGTAAAGTCTGATGCTGTAAAGAGCAATATTGCATAGGAACCTGGAATGTTAGGTCCATGAATCAAGGCAAATTGGAAGTGGTCAAACAGGAGATGGCAAGAGTGAGCATCGACATTTTAGGTATAGGTGAACTAAAATGGACTGGAATGGGTGAATTTCACTCAGATGACCATTTTATCTACTACTGTGGGCAAGAATCCCATAGAAGAAATGGAGCAGCCCTCATAGTCAACAAGAGTCCAAAATGCAGTATTTGGATGCAATGTCAAAAATGACAGAATGATCTCTGTTGGTCTACAATGCAAACCATTCAATATCACAGTAATCCAAGTCTGTGCCCTAACCACTAATGCCAAAGAAGCTGAAGTTTAAACCATTCAATATCACAGTAATCCAAGTCTATGCCCTAACCACTAATGCCAAAGAAGCTGAAGTTGTTTCTTCTTGTATGAAGACCTACAAGACCTTCTAGAACTAACACCAAAAAATGTATATATATCCTTTTCATCATAAGCGACTGGATGCAAAAGTAAGAAGTCAAGAAATACTTGGAATAATTGGCAAGTTTGGCTTGGAGTACAAAATGAGGCAGGGCAAAGGCTAATAGAGTTTTGCCACGGGAAAACACTGGTCATAGCAAACACCCACTTCCAAAAACACAAGAGATGACTTCACACGTGGACATCACCAGATTGTCAATACCGAAATCAGATTGACTATATTCTTTGCAGCCAAGACAGAGAAGCTCTATACAGTCAGCAAAAACAAGACTGGGATCTGCTGTGGCTCAGATCATGAACTCCTTATTGCCAAATTCAGACTTAAATTGAAGAAAGTAGGGAAAACCACTGGATCATTCAGGTATGGCATAAATCCTTTATGATTACACAGTGGAGGCTACAAATAGATTCAGGAGATTAGATCTAATAGAGTGCCTGACGAACTATTGATGGAGGTTCATAACACTGTACAGGAGGCGGTGATCAAAACCATCTCCAAGAAAAAGAAATGCAAAAAAAGGCAAAATAGTTGTCTGAGGAGGCCTTACAAATAGCTGAGAAAAGAAAAGGAGTGAAAGGCAAAGGAGAAAAAGAAAGATATATCTGAATGCAGAGTTCCAAAGAATGACAAGGAGAGATAAGTAAGCCTTCCTAAATGATCAATGCAAAGAAATGGAGGAAACAATAGAATGGGAAAGACTAGAGATCTCTTCAAGAAAATGAGAGATACTAAGGGAACATTTCATGCAAAGATGGGCACAATAAAGGACAGAAATGCTATGGACCTAAAACAAGCAGAAGACATTAAGAAGAGGTGGCAAGAATACACAGAAGAACTCTATAAAAAATATCTTAATGACCCAGATAACCATGATAATATGATCACTCACCTAGAGCCAGACATCCTGGAATGCAAAGTCAAGTGGGGCTTAGGAAGCATCACTATGAACAAAGCTCTTGGAGGTGATGGAATTCCAGCTGAGCTATTTCAAGTCCTAAAAGATGATGCTGTGCAAGTGCTACACTCAATATGCCAGCAAATTTGGAAAACTCAGCAGTGGCCACAGGACTGGAAAATGTCAGTGTTCATTCCAATCCCTAAGAAAGGCAATACCAAAGAATGTTCAAAGTACTGCACAATTGCACTCATCTCACACTCTAGTAAAGTAATGCTCAAAATTCTCCAAGCTAGGCTCCAACAGTATGTGAACCAAGAACTTTCAGATGTTCTTGGTTGGATTTAGAAAAGGCAGAGAAACCAGAGATCAAATTGCCAACATCCGTTGGATCATAGAAAAAGCAAGAGAATTAAAAAAAAAAAAATCTACTTCTTCAATGACTATCCCAAAGCCTTTGGCTGGATCATATTCTTAAAGAGATGGGAATACCAGACCACCTTACCTGCCTCCTGAGAAATCTGTTTGCAAGTAAAGAAGCAACAGTTAGAACCAGACATGAAACAATGGACTGGTTCCAGATTGGGAAAGGAGTATCTCCAGGCTATATATTGTCACCCTGCTTATTTAACTTATATGCAGAGTACATCATGCAAAATGTTGGGCTGGATGAAGCACAAGCTGGAATTAAGATTGCAGGAAGAAATATCAATAACTTCTGATATGCAGGTTATACCACCCTTATGGCAGAAAGCAAAGAGGAAATAAAGAGCCTCTTGATGAAAGTGAAAGAGGAGAGTGAAAAAAGCTGGCTTAAAATTCAAAAAATTAAGATCATGGCATCTGGTTCCATCACTTCATAGTAAATAGATGAGGAAACAATGGAAACAGTTAATTTATGGACTTCAAAATCACTGCAGTTGGTGTGTACAGCCATGAAATTAAAAGATGATTGCTCCTTGGAAGAAAAGCTGTAAACAACCTAGACAGCATATTAAAAAGCAGAGACATTACTTTACCGACAGAGATCTGTCTAGTCAAGGCTATGGTTTTCCTAGTAGTCATGTATGGATGTGAGAGTTGGAGTGTAAAGAAAGCTGAGCACTGAAGAATTGATGCTTTTGAACTGTGGTGTTGGAGAAGACTCTTGAGAGTCCCCTGGACTGCAAGGAGATCAAACCAGTCCATCCTGAAGGAAATCAGTCCTGAATATTCATTAGAAGGACTGACGCTGAAGCTGAAACTCCAATACTTTGGCCACTGATGTGAAGAACTGACTCACTAGGAAAGACCCTGATGCTGGGAAAGATTGAAGGCAGAAGGAAAAGGGGTTGATAGAGGATGAAATGGTTGGATGGCATCTGGTGATGGACTCGATGGACATGAGTTTGAGCAAGCTCCCGGAGTTGGTGATAGACTGGAAGCCTGGCATGCTGCAGTCCGTGGGATCACAAAGAGTCGGACATGACTGAGTAACTGAACTGAACTGAACTGGAATGTTATCCAAAGAATAACTTTACAAGAAATGTGCCAGATTAAGATAAAACATTAAATGCCACTGCAGGAAATCAATGTAATCTCAAATTATATAAAATCTCAAAAGTCAATAATAAGAAAACCCAATTTAAAATGAGAAAACATTTGCACAGACATTTCAGGAAAAGTGACATGTGGATAACAAACACATGAAAAGATGTTCAGCATCATTAGTCATGAGAGGAGTGTGAATAAAGACTTCAAGATACCACTAAACTCCTATGTTAGAATGGTTAAAATTTAAACAAAAAACCAAGGCCAAATAACTGACAATACCAATTATTGACAAGGATGCAAAGCAACTTACACTCCCTTACATTCCAGGAGAGAACCCAAGATGACCCAGTCACTTCAGAAAACCGTCTGGCAGTTTGTTATAAACTTAAACACACAGTTAACCTTGCAACCAGCAGTCTACTCCCAGATATGCCCTCAAGTGAAATGAGAACTTCATTCACAGGGAAACCTGCATGTGAATGTTTATAGCTGCATTATTCATCATCACCCAATACTGTAAACCACCCCCAATTCCTTCAACTGGAGAATGGCTAAACAAGTACATCCATATAATGGATTATTCAATTCAGTTCAGTTCAGTTAAGTCGCTCAGTCGTGTCCGACTCTTTGTGACCCCATGAATCACAGCACACCAGGCCTCCCTGTCCATCACCAACTCCCGGAGTTCACTCAGACTCACGTCCATCAAGTCAGTGATGCCATCCAGCCATTTCATCCTCTGTCATCCCCTTCTCCTCCTGTTTTTATTGATGACTAATAATAATGGATTATTAGTCATCAATAAAAACAAACTGATAAAACAACATGCTGCTGCTGCTGCTGCTGCTGCTTAATCGCTTCAGTCGTGTCTGACTCTGTGAGACCCCATAGACAGCAGCCCACCAGGCTCCCCTGTCCCTGGGATTCTCCAGGCAAGAACACTGGAGGGGGTTGCCATTTCCTTCTCCAATGCATGTAAGTGAAAAGTGAAAGTGAAGTCACTCAGTCATGTCTGACTCTTTGCGACCCCATGGACTGCAACCTACCAGGCTCCTCTGCCCATGGGATTTTCCAGGCAAGAGTACTGGAGTGGGTTGTTATTGCCTTCTTTGAAAACAACATGAACGAATTTCAAATGCACTATGCTAAGTGAAAGCCACTTGATTTTCACTCCAATTACACAACAATCTGGACAAGGCAAACTGTAGGGACAAAACATTGATCAGTGGTCTCCTGGGACTAGGTGGGAGAGAAAATGGGCATGAGAAATTTTTGGAGTGGTGAGAAAGTGTATTCATCTGTCAAGATTCATAGAACTGTCCACTAAAAAGGATTAAATTCACTATAAAATATACTTAAAGTTTTTTTTAAATGCTACTTCTTGCTGAACACAAGTGGAGATTTGAATTAAAAGTCGAAAATTTCTTAAGTTACCAATATGTCAGTTCTCCTGAGTTGATCTTTTAAAAGAAAAAAATATGAACAGAAATATGAAAATTCTTAAAAGGAGTACTTACTAGCTCTGCTATGTTGTAAAATATATATAAAATTTTAATTAAAACAGTATAGAACTGGCTTATTAATAATAATTTACAAGAGACAAATTTTCTGAAAGTCCAGAAATAGATCTAAACACATTTAGAAACATAGTGTATATATTAAAAGCAGTGTCTCAAATAAATGGGAAATGATGAATTATTCAATAAATAGTAATAGAAAACTGAGTAGCCATCCAGAAAGAAAATTGGTTTATATATCACACTGCTTATCAGGAAAAAACTCAAATGAATAAAAAAAAAAAATACTGATACTATGGAAGTGCTAGTGGAGAGCCATGAAAGGGTTATTTTATCAATGTAAAAGGACAGTTTTTATTGTTGTTGTTCGTTCACTCATTCATTCATTCACTCACTCAAATATTTACATCTCAAGGAAGGATTTTTTTCAAATATAATACAAAAACTCAGAAACACCATAAATAAGAAATTGATTATTTGCATAATAATTAGAGAAATCTCTGCAGGAAAATCTTCATAAGAAAGAAAACTTCGAAAGAAAAACAACTGAGAAAAGTATTCATAATCATCCTAGAGGAAGAATCAATCTTTCTAACATGAAAAGATCCTACAAATCAGTTTTTAAAGGTTCAGTGGAAAATAGATAAAATATATGAACAGTTTAGAAACTATAAATGGCTTTATTTTGACTTCAGTTGAGTCCTCCTAAAATTCATATGTTGAAGTCTAACACTTGGTACCTCAGAATGTGACCTTATTTAGAGATAGGTTCCATAAAAATATAATTAAGTTAAAATGAAGTGATTTCCAGGTGGTATTAGTGGTAAAGAATCTGCCTGCGATACAAGAGACTGGGATTTGATCCCTGGGTTGGGAAGATCCCCTGGAGGAGGGCATGCCAACCCACCCCAGTATTCTTGCCTGGAGAAGCCTATGGACAGAGCAGCCTGGCCGGCTACAGTCCATAGGGTCGCACAGAGTCAGTCACGACTGAAGTGCCTAAGCAGCGGCAGCAACAACATTCGTATAATGGAATATTTTACACTTACTAATAAAATTAAGGAAGACTCTTTGTGTACTGATACAGAAAATTTTCCAAAATATTGAAAAAGCAAAATATATAACTGTGTACAGTATTTTTTGTGTGTATGTCTATATATAAACATATTTGCTTGAATATGTTTAAAATATCTTGAAGGATTGTTGTTGTTTTTTTTTCAGTTGTTCAGTCATGTCTGACTTTTTGTGACCCCATGGACTGCAGCACACCAGGCTTCCCTGTCTGTCACCATCTCCCGGAGTTTGCTCAAACTGGAAGGATATGCACAAGAAAATATTAACACTGGATTCTCTTTGGAGAGGAACTGGGATCCTGAAGGGCATGGTTGGAGAGACACCTTTTTAAACATGATGCTTTAAAAAAATTCTTTTTGAATTTTGTACCATGTGTGTACCAAATGGCTTGTTGGGTGGCTCAGCAAAGAATCCACCTGCAATGCAGGAGATGCAGGAAAAAACTGGTTCGATCCCTGGGTTGGGTAGATCTCCTGGAGGAGGGCATAGCAACCCACTCCAGTAGTCATGCTTGGAGAATCGCATGGACAGAGGAGCCTTGCGGGCTACAGACCATGGGGTCGGAGACGACGGAAGTGACTGAACACACAACACAGACACACCATGTGTGTAATATAAATTAATATTAATATATAACTTCTACATAAATACACTTTTGCTTTTTTTCTGCCACAAGGTGGCAGTGTGAAAAAGGTTTTATGGAAGCCTTTTGAAATTGGTCTTATGACAAATTTTTATTTGGCTTATAATTTTCAAGGATCTAAATCGAGGGTTTAAAATATATAAAATGTATTATCATACAAGACAATTATTTTGGGAGTCAGGTAAGTATTTTTCCTTGAGTTCCCTCCATAGTTTTGTAATCATAGTCAATTTTGTTCTCTTTTTGCTTTAAGCAAAGCACTGTAGGTCCTTGGTAAAATAAACAGTGGATAACATTCAGAAAACGAAGATCATGGCATCCGGTCCCATCACTTCATGGGAAATAGATGGGGAAACAGTGGAAACAGTGTCAGACTGTATCTTTTTGGGCTCCAACATCACTGCAGATGGTGACTGCAGCCATGAAATTAAAAGACGCTTTCTCCTTGGAAGGAAGGTTATAACCAACCTAGGTAGCATATTCAAAAGCAGAGACATTACTTTGCCAACAAAGGTCCATCTAGTCAAGGCTATGGCTTTTCCAGTGGTCATGTATGGATGTGAGAGTTGGACTGTGAAGAAAGCTGAGCGCCGAAGAATTAATGCTTTTGAAGTGTGGTGTTGGAGAAGACTCTTGAGAGTCCCTTGGACTGCAAGGAGATCCAACCAGTCCATTCTGAAGGAGATCAGCCCTGGGATTTCTTTGGAAGGAATGATACTAAAGCTGAAACTCCAGTACTTTGGCCACCTCATGCAAAGAGTTGACCCATTGGAAAAGACTCTGATGCTGGGAGGGATTGGGGGCAGGAGGAGAAGGGGACAACAGAGGATGAGAAGTCTGGATGGCATCATCAACTCGATGGACGTGAGTTTGAGTGAACTCTGGGAGTTGGTGATGGACAGGGAGGCCTGGTGTGCTGCAATTCATGGGGTCGCAGAGTCAGACATGACTGAGTGACTGAACTGAACTGAACTGAGGACAAAAGGGCTTTTTATGAAACATTAGTCTTCCTCTCCATTCCAGTTTCATTCCCCAGGGACAGCTATCTTTATTATAATTGGGGTGACACACAAAACTTTGCATAGTATGCATATATCTCTTTCAACGTTAGATAGTATGTGCTTCCTATATATGAAAGACAAACTCTACTCCCTCAAATTACCCTCTCTTCTTTTCTTACCAATTTTTGATAAGCTATTTTTGAATTCTCCTGTTGGTGACCTCTATACTTTAAATTGTTCTTTTAAGTCTCCAGTTCTTGTCAACTTTCAACATCGTCTCTTAACCTCCTGACAATTAGATAAGGGTGTTACCATCTCAGCTCTTTTCTCCACTCCTCTCATCCACCTCCCAACTTCTGTTAGCTTTACTTTAAAAAAAAAAAAAAAAGCTTGGTTGAGATATAATTTACAATTTAAGGTTGACTCATTTAAAGTGTGCAACTCAAATTTTTTGTGTGTATTTACAGTTGTGCAACATCACTATAATCTCAGTTTAGAACATTTTCAGGACCCCTCAAAAGAAACCCCATTTCCATTAGCTCCCCATTTCTGCACAACGTTTTGCATCGCTAACCTGCTTTCTGTCTTCATAGACTGGCCTATTCTGGACACTTCATGGGACTGAAATCATGTAATATGCAGTCTTTTGTGACTAGTTTCTTTCACTTCGAAAAATGCTTTTGAAGCATGTACCTTATTCCTTTTTATTGCTTAATAATACCTCATCGTGTGGATATACCACATTTTATTTTTCCATCTTGGTTGATATACATTTTTTGTCATTTGCACTTTTGTTTTGCTATTATGAATAATGTTGCTATAAACTATTAGACTTATTTTTCACTTTATTCTGTAACTGTATTCTGTAAATCTTTCTTTAACCATGTGTTATAATCACATAATCATGTGTTATAGTCATCTTGTCTGTCTTGCCTATAGTTTGATTCTAAACATTGAAACATAATGAATATGATTATATTATTGTGTATATGTTGCTCACTACAAGAGCCAAATAGTGCACTAGGATTATATTAACTTTGCTACAAAACTGACATCATGAAGTTCTTTATCCCCCTGAAATATCTCTTCCAGAGCCTTCCACTGTCTGCTCCAATGTAGACTCACTGCAAGAGGTAATCTGGGGATTGATAATTCCTGGGAGGATCCCACATCTTTCTCTTTTTTGTTTATTCTTTTTGTTTTAAGGTCATTCATCCTCAGGTAACTTCCTCAGAAATAGTTGATGGAGATACATTTTTGACATATTTGAATGTCTGAAGATATCTTTACATTACTTTCACATTAATTTGACATATAATTCTATAATGAAGTATAGAATCCTTCATTCAGATCTAGAATTCTCAGAGCCTTGAAGAAATCACTCGTCTTCTGGCACCTAATATTACTGATGGTAGTTCCTGTAACAGTGGGATTCTCATTCCCTTTTTGGTAATCTGATTATCCTCCTTCCCCTCTGAATCTTTTTATGATCTCTTTATACATGGTGTTTTGAAACTTAATGATGATGGTGTTGAGCATGAATTTTGCCTCATTTATCATGTTAGGCAGATTCATGTCTTTCTTAGATTTTGGAAATGTTTTGTCCTTTTTTAAAAAAAATTTTTCTGCTCCATTTTCTTCTCTTTTTTTTTCTTTTGGTGGAGGACATAAATGTTGACCCTTAGACGCTACTTTTCATCCCATCCCTTGTCTGTTTTTTCTCGACATTCTGGGAGAGTTGTTTGTTTGTTTGTTTACTTTGTTATTTGGTTAATTGTTAATTACCCCCAAGGAAATACTGCTGTTGTTGTTTAGTCACTAAGTCGTGTCCAGTTCTTTTCTGGCCCCATGGACTGTGTAGCTTGCCGGGCTCCTCTGTCCCTGGGATTCTCCAGGCAACAATACTGGATTAGGTTGCCTTTTCTTTCTCCAGGAGATCTTCCTGACCCAGGGATTGAACCTGAATCTCCTGCATTGGCAGGCAGATTCTTTACCACTGAGCCACCAAAGAAGTATTTTCCTTTAACAGTTCTCTAATTTCCTTTTTTCACTTTGGCAATTTTTATTTCTCATTTTCAAGCAGCTTCATTTATAGTTTTCAATGTTCCTTCTTCGATGCATTCTATTCTTGTTTTATGGATTACTGACTTCTTAAATCTCTTTAAGTGTTAATTAGAAAGCCATTTACCCCTCTATTCCCCAAATTTGTTTTTTCTGTGATCAGGTGCTTTGCTTACCTGGATCCTTATCTTTCTTGCTGTTGGTACTTAAACACAGTGATCTTTGGTGTTCTGTTCATCTTTAAGACTGAAGGATCAGATTGATATAGGTCACTGGTGTGTTTTCTCTACTATTACACTGTAGGTCTTTTTTTTTCCCCCAAGGTATCTCTTCTTAAACTGACAAGGCTGAGAATTTTGCATGATTTAAGGAGATCTTGTTGACTGCAGACTTGCTTTAAAGTGTGTGGCTAAGATGCTGATCATCTACCCAAGAGCCTCAACATTTCAGACTAAGGAGGAGGAAGCCTTAGTTCTTCCCAAGCAGATCCATATCTCTGGGTAAATGCTTCTTGTTTTTGTTTTCAATTTGTTGCACTCAAGATAAATGTCAATTGTTTTGCTTGCATATAGGCATAGGGAGGGCATTTAAGGGGCTAAATGTTCACCTTCCATGTACCCTTGTTCCAGACCCCCCTCATCTCTCTCTCCACCACCCCAGTTCCTGGCCTAGCATCTCCCCAGATTTCCGCCCTAGCATTGGCTCTCACCTCCACTTCAGTCTCTTTAGACTTGCACTGTGGGCTTCCTCCACTCTGATTAACCCGCTCGTGCTTCTCATCTTCTTGAAACCACTTGATGCCCCTCTTCTGATGATGCACCCTCTCACTTACCCTCCTTACCCAAAGGTTTGTTTCTTTTTGCTCTTTTACATGGTCATTTTAATTTCAGCATTTCAACAAGTTCTTATATGGGAATACATATGTTCTATCACCATATTGAACTGGAATACTCTGATGATGATTCTTAGTTCTGCTTTTTTCTCTTTTCTCCAGATCATGTGTGTGCATATGTATGTGTGTAAGTATGTGTGTGTGTGTGTGTGTGTTTATAGCAGCAGTTTGCAACCCTAATACATGTCATCATATAAAATTTGGAAATATGGGAAAATAAAAAATGTCTATTACTCACCAAACAGAAATAATTAGTTGCCATTATGATGATTTATTTTCAGTCTTTTCAATATGCATATGATCTATTTTTAAAAACAGACTTAATATTATACCAAGTACAATTTTTTTTTTACCAAGTACAATTTTATATCCTGCTCTTTTCATTTGTATCATGAACAATTTCTCAAGTCACTAAATGATCTTCTCTGATATGGTTTATAATGGTTACATAGTATTTCACGATACAGATAGACTATCATTCACTTACTAATTCTGTTGTTGGCCATTTTGCTTGGCTCCAGGTTTTTTTGTTTGTTTCTTAATTTGTTATCATAGAATATATCTATCACCCCTAGCCTTTCTTGTGTGCTTTGATTTTTTATTTGTTTATTTTTATAAGTTCTTTCTAAATATTTATTTGTCTTTGTTGGAATTTAGTTGCAGCTCAGTTGCCTCACAGCATGAGGGATCCTAGTTCCCCAACCAGGGATCAAACCGATGTCCCCTGCTTTGGAAGGTGGATCCTTAACTATTGGACCACCAGAGAAGCCCCTCTTTTGTGTTTTTATACTAGTAGTAATTGCAGTTCAGAACTGTACTCTGTTTGATTTATACAGTGACAAATTTATTAAAAGGAAAGCAGATATCCCACAAAATTACCACAAATCACAGGGAACTTATGATTTATTAACGTGTGTGTGCACAAGTTCAGGTAAGGGCTTCTCTTCTCTTAGTCATGGAGAAGAACCCGTCACTGTCACCTTCCCACTCCAAGAGATCCCCTTCACCTATCGCGCGGAGCTCCCTGGATACCATGTCTCCTAGGCATCCCCTTTTTCATTCCACTCCCCTCCTCCTTCCCCTTCCCCCATCCTTTCTAGTCGGGCTTGCCCCTGAAATTTGTCAGGTCTGGGGCAAAAGTACAAATTTGAATCAATATTACTATGGCTAAATATGTAAGTGTTACAAATTATCCTAAAATTTTTTTTTTAATTTGTTCTATCTTCCTCCCTTGACCTTCCTAGTAATCTGGAAGGCTGAGCTCTAAGTTAGAATTCTTGTTCTGCGGCAGGATGTGATGGTACAGGATAAACCAGCACCAGTCTGCAGCCTCAGGCCCTGGGTCCACCCTGCTTCTTTTCCACCTTCCACTCAACCCTTTGCCTGCCTGCGGCTGCCAGGAGATGAGGTCCTGAAAGTGGCTCCACGTTTGGCCAGAATCCTGGGGCCGCAGTACACAGCATGGTCCAGAAGACGGGGGAGGTGTACCCCCACACTCCTTGCTTGTGTGGGGTATATAACCAAAGAAGAACCGGAGGGGATCCACGTGGGTTCAAAGTGAAGCTATTTGGTCCAGTTCAGACTTACTTTTTCCTGAAGCCTCCTTTGTCGCTGAGAGTTCATAGTGATCTCACTTTACCTTTGATGCTCCCAGAGCATTCAACATTGCTATCACTCATCTGAGCTTTAATCACATGTTCACTGTGCTGTCGTTTAGCTATTTCCTTACAGTGTAGGTTTCCTGGCTTCCCAGCTAGAAGGCCTGGGTTCCTATCTTTTAAGTCAAATATTTCGGTCTTCATAAATACTTGATAAATTAAATGGCAATAAACCCCACCAGTAGACTAAACTAATAATAGTAACTTTGTTCTGAGCTTAATGCCTCATTTAGTATTTCAAATATGACCATTTATGTTTTTGCCATAACTGCACGGTCACATCTCTTGATTATGGGAAACACACACACATCCTGGAAAAGTGTCTTCTAATAGATGGAAACTAGTGTTGTAGTAAAGGTTGTTATATATCTAAAGTACAGCTCCAAAATGTAACTATTACATAGAAAAATTTGGAGTAAGCCAATACACTATAGAATTGTTGTCTTCAGTATAGGATATGCTGAGAAAAGAGTTTCATCATAGCACAAAATAATCAGTTAAAGTAAAGTCGCTCAGTTGTGTCCTACTCTTTGTGACCCCATGGACTGTAGCCTGCCAGGCTCCTTCGTCCATGGAATTTTCCAGGCAAGGATACTGGAGTGGGTTGCCATTTCTTTCTCCAGGGGATCTTCCCAACCCAGGAATCGAACCTGTGTCTCCTACACTACAGGCAGACTCTTTACCATCTACATTCTGGTTAATAGATGTCTGTCCAGGATCCTGCAGGAAGCTCAATCAGTTAATCAGGCCACAGATATTTCCCGAACACCTTCCATTTACTACATGCTGGGCTTGGCTCTAGGCCCTACGAGTATTGAGTAGCAAATAAAATGACAAGGTCTATTCTCTCATGGACCTTATATTCAAACTGATTATAACAGAAAACTGTTGTAGAAGATTCTGGACAACGCATGGAACCAGCAAAGAGATTCTGTATCTACCCTGGAGATCAGAATGGTGACTTTGGATTGTTTATGCAGTGATGACCAAGGGACACAAATCTGAGTTATAAAAGACTTTTGTGTAAAAGTAGACGGCCACACACTGTCTCACAGAGGCTCCACGCAAGGCCATTTCTCTGGAAAGTAATCAAGCTGCCTTGTGCTTCGTGACGTACCCTGAGAATGGCTCTCACATTGTCTCCTTTCTTTTCCTCCCACCGTAGGAAGTTGTAATGCCAGCTAGTTCAAATACCTAGAGACACTTTTTTCCCCCATGATGTTCCTCTTCCTCATTTCTCTCATTCTTGCCACTTCTGTGGGAGAGCACATTTTGAATTGCAAATGATTTAAAAGCAAACATCTAAAGAAAATGAGAATTTTATCCCTAGGCTCAGGGAATTCACATTGTTATTTGTTTTAGTATACCTTTAGTCATCTTTTCACATCTGCAGGTATTGAACACATGAAAAAATAAAAAGAATTAACATATGTTCTAGTAAATACATATATAGTATCCTTATTTATTATCCTTATAGACCTGGGTCTGTAAATTCCATGAGAACAATCACCTCACAGGTATGATATCAAGAATCCAGTTGAGCTTTTAAAAAAGAGTTTTATTTTACAATTGCTTATATTCAAACAGAATTATAATAACTGATTAATAACCCCTTTCCAAAAGAGACTGGGGAGGAGAGAACAGGGAGAAATTCAGGACAATGTTTCACTGTTTATAATGTTTGTCTCTTTGTTACAGCGAGTGTGGTTTCACTGGGACTTAATCACTGGAGGGAGAGAAGGTAAAGGAGAGGTGACAGCCTGTGAGTGACCCCAAATAGCCAACTCAGGGTTCAGGTGGCCACAGCATTCTTTTCAGACCTCTTATCCCATTTTTTCCTCTTTTAAACATAATGGTAACCATGATAAGAATCAAGCCAACTCCAGACTGCTTTCTCTCCAGCTCCTCCTCTACCCCCAGCCCACACCAAGGTCAGCCACAGAGATATGGGGTTTTTTTGTTTTTTTTTTTTTAGATTTTTTTAATGTGAATCATTTTTAAAGTCTTTATTAACTTTGTTATAATATTGTTTCTCTTTTAAATTTTTGGTTTTTTGGCTGTGAGGTGTGCAGGATCTTAGCTGTGTGTGTTACTCGCTCAGTCGTGTCCAACTCTTTGCAACCCCATGGACTGTAGTCCACCAAGCTCCTCTGTCCATGAAATTCTCCAGGCATGAATACTGGAGTGCGTTGCCATTTTCTACTCCAGGGGATCTTCCCAACCCAGAGATCAAATCCACACCTCCTGCATCTTGACCACTGGATGGCCAGGCAAGTCCCAGCCACACCGTTTTGACTGTTCAAACAGGATGTTTGCAGAGCAACAGACAAGATGCCCTTGAAACTTTAATTCTTTAAATTCTTGAGGATGGGCTTTCACATGAACCAAAGGATTTTAAAGTGTATAAATCTTCTCCCTTCCCATTTGCAAATACCTTAGGGCTCACCTTATTTGCAAGGGTCTGATCAGGAAAACACTCATGTCCACTCTGCCCAGATGGGTGTTGCTGCCATTGTGTCTCACTGGCATTCAGTATCTTTTTCTGAGGCTGGCACTCCCTTGTTGCAGGTGGTCACAGTTGCCCACCGAGTGATTGTACCCCACAGATCAGGTGGGACCCAAGCCTAAAGTGATCCTTTTAATCAGGACTCTCCTTGCCTCAGCCCAGGCTTAGCCAAGGAGGACCCTCAGTGGGGTGAGCCCAGTGCAGGACACCCCCACCCTGGAAGCTCTGTGTCATGGCTGGTTCTGGCATTCACCTCTTGGGGACCAAAACCACTGCCCCAACTCCCTCCCAGGCTGCTCAGTTTCTCTTCTCCAGCTCTGGGAGCAGAGCGGACAGATGACCCTACTCCTCCGGACACAGTGTTCTGGGCTCACTTTCCTGCAGACACCCACGCTCGGAAGCAGGCATCTCCAGACCACCCTGACATCTCTCGCTCTAAAGTTGGAAGAAAAGTCATTTTATCTGCCGGGACACACGTGGCAGATAAGCTGCTGCTGCAGGAACTCATTTTAACTATCACACCTCTCCTCAGCCACTTTACTCAAGTATCACTCCTCATTCTCATTCCCCAGCCCTAATACTTGTCTTGTTTCTAAAGTTTCTCAGTCCTTCAAATCTCAGTGGGGTATACTAGAAGATATTAAAAGAAGCAAATGTGAGTGAAAGTGAAATAAATATAAACCTACAAAATTTAAAGTACTATAGAAATAAAAATAATTATTAATAGATTTAGGTTATATACCAGCAGGGTAGTTATGTGTAGCATGTATGTGTATGTGGTTATTATTGTGATAATTTCTCTCAAACTAAACAACATAAATGAACAAGAATACTATTGCATAGCATTCAGTTTGCCCACAATGGATACAACTCAGTGGGTAAGCATTCAATAGCTGCCATTATTATGGTGAGCATTATTATTAGCACGGCCTTTGAACTATAAAATTTCTACCTGGCAGAAACCCCAGCAAGAACAATCACTTTGGTTTGAGACTTGGTTTAAGTCCTAACCATGCCAACAGAATTTCAAGATGAAAGATCCTGAACAGTGGCTGAGTTTCTTATGTTCTTTTCCATGGGAAGATTGACATTTTCCTTTATTCTTGAATAGGGTCATTTATTAGCATCTTTTTCATTTAGAGTCACACTGCCCAATATAAAGGGTAACATTAATGTAACCCATTTTCTTCATGATGACTAAAGCTTTTTGTTTGGTGACTATGGTCTGGGAAGATCAGTAGAATCTTGAAAGGACTTACTGGAGAGCTTGCCTCAGACCTTGTGTTACCCACATCTCCACCTCCTTTACTTGGGCCTTATTTCACAGTCAGCCTTGAAGGAAACAGTGTACCCTGTTTGTTTTGGGGACCAAATGACTTGGGTGGAAGAGGGATGAAAATGGAATGAAGTCAGGAAAGAAGGAGACACAGGGGTCCTGAGACCTTCCCTCCTCTGCAGCCCTGGACCTCACTTCTTCCTGCTGGGCACCAAATATTAGGGGTGGGGGAATTCAGATTTGCTGCCCTCTCCAAATTTGGGATTTTTTAAAAAGACATTACTTATATTTAGTTACATTCTTATTTCCTCTAATGCAGATATTTGTAGTAGTTGCTACAAATTTGAACCTTCATCATTTGCAAAGGAGAAGAATTGTCTGGCTTTGGATAACTGCTGGGATTCAAAGAGCTGTGGGAGTACCAGCCTTTGGAGCTGGAAGGGAATGCCAAGATCAGGGTTCTCATTTGATGATGAGAAGACTGAGGTGGTTCAGTGGGTTAGTGGCATGGCTGGGACCCAAGTTTCTCCTCCCCAATTTTAGTGCTCTGTCACAATAGCTGACATTCTTAAATACGTATTTGGGTTCTTATTATGTGTCAGACACAGTTCTTTTTTGAAAACAATTTTTAAAATAGTAAACATTTTCATATTTTAAATAGTAAATAATTATAATAATACAATAATTATAATTTTAATAAATATAATTATAATATTTTAAAATTTATTTATTTATTTATTTTTTGGAGGCTCATTACTTTACACTATTGTATTGGTTTTGCCATACATTGACATGAATCTGCCATGGGTGTACATGTGTTCCCCATCCTGAACCCCCCTCCCCATTCCATCCCTCTGTGTCATCCCATTGCACCAGCCCCAAGCACCCTGTATCATGCATCAAACCTGGACTGGTGATTTGTTTCACATGTGATAATTTACATGTTTCAATGCCATTCTCCCAAATCATCCCACCCTCACCCTCTCTCACAGAGTCCAAAAGTCTGTTCTATACATTTGTGTCTCTTTTGCTGTCTCACATACAGGGTTATCATTACCATCTTTCTAAATTCCATATATATGCGTTAGTGTACTGTATTGGTGTAGATGGAAAAACAGTGGGGAAAAAAAATAGATGGGGAAACAGTGGAAACAATGTCAGACTTTATGTTTTTGGGTTCCAAAAATCACTGCAGATGGTGATTGCAGCCATGAAATTAAAAGACGCTTACTTCTTGGAAGGAAAGTTATGACCAACTTAGATAGCGTATTCAAAAGCAGAGACATTACTTTGCCAAAAAAGGTCCATCTAGTCAAGGCTATGGTTTTTCCAGTAGTCATGTATGGATGTGAGAGTTGGACTGTGAAGAAAGCTGAGCGCCGAAGAATTGATGCTTTTGAACTGCAAGGAGATCCAACCAGTCCATTGGTTGGATCCTGGGATTTCTTTGGAAGGAGATCAGTCCTGGGATTTCTTTGGAAGGAATGATGCTAAAGCTGAAACTCCAGTACTTTGGCCACCTCATGCGAAGAGTTGACTCATTGGAAAAGACTCTGATGCTGGGAGGGATTGGGGGCAGGAGGAGAAGGGGACGACAGAGGATGAGATGGCTGGATGGCATCACTGACTCGATGGACATGAGTTTGAGTGAACTCCAGGAGTTGGTGATGGACAGGGAGGCCTGGCGTGCTGCGATTCATGGGGTCGCAAAAAGTCGAACACGACTGAGCGACTGAACTGAACTGAACTGATACTGTATTGGTGTTTTTCTTTCTGGCTTACTTCACTCTGTAAAATATTAAACATATTTTAAACATTTAACCAGGTCTTAGTTGCAACATATGAGACCTAGCTCCCTGACCAGGGATTGACCCTGGACTCCTTGAACTGGGAGCACTGAGTCTTAGCCACTGGGAAGTCCCATGCATAGTTCTGGGCTTGGTCCCCTTCCTCAGTGAATTTATGTTAGAGGGTGAAGAGTGCTGTCTTCAGGGAGGTACAGAGTGCTGTGTAAGGGGTAAGGACGTCTAGAGGTAGACTTCTAGGTAATAATGACAAGTCATTTTGGTGTGATTGGAACATGAGAAGGAGAAGGCGAGAGGAAGTGAGATGGCTAGCAAAGAAGGCAGGGTCAGCTCTTAAAGAGCTGTGGAAGCTGGTGGGCAGCCATACAAGGATTCTGAACACAACAGCGAAATGGTAAAGTCTGCGTTTAGAAAGGCCTCCCTGGCAGCAAAAGGGTGAAGAAATTACTCCAGAGCTGTCTGGTGTGGCATGAATGGCTTTGAAGTAAGTCCAGATTATGAACCTTTAGCTTCTGGGTCAATAGGCAGGACCTGACAGCTTTTTCCAGCAGCTTTGAATGGTTGTCCCAGTGTCTTGTACAAAAGTTGTCATTTTCCATGTTACTGTGATGAGAGACAGACTGCAAAACACTGCCATGGAGGAGAGCAAAACTCTAGGTAGTGAGCGGCTTAGATAGGAAATCTGAGAGGTAAACATATCGATCTGGACCAAGAGGTGAGGACCTGACTCCAGACTTTGGTTGTAGAGAGTGAGGGGAAAGTAAGAAACCCCCAGCCTTAGGCAACAAGGGTAATGGTGCCATTCGCTGAGATGGAGAACACAGGCAAAGAGCTCGTTTGTGGGGAAGGACTATGTGTGGGGACACGCTGCTTCTCTGGTGGCTCGATAAAGAATGTGCCTGTGATACAGGAGACCTAGGTTTGATCCCAGGAGACCCTGGGTTGGGAAGATCCCTTGAAGAAAGGAATGGCAACCCACTCCAATATTCTTGCCTGGAGAAATCCATGGACAAAGGAGCCTGGTGGGCTATAGTCCATGAGATCTCCAAGAGTTGGACACGACTGAGTGACTAACACACACACTGATGAGGTAGCTGAAAGACATCCAAGAAGAGATATCCAGTAAGCAGGAAAGTCTGTGGCTCTGGAGCAGAGAAGGGGTCTAGGCTAAACTGTAGACTTGGGGATCCTCAGCCTGTCTATGAGAACTGAAGATATGACAGTGAATAAGACGGCAAGAGAAATGTATGGAGTAAAAGGAAAATGGGGTCCAAGAAAGGAGCACCAAAATATTGTTGTTGTTCAGTTGCTCAGTTGTGTCTGCCTCTTTTCTACCCCATGGACTGCAGCACTCCAGGCTTCCATGTCCTTCACTATCTCCTGGAGCTTGCTCAAACTCATGTCCATTGAGTCGTTGATGCCATCCAACCATCCCATCCTCTGTTGTCCCCTTCTCCTCCTCCCTTCAATCTTTCCCAGCATCAGGGTCTTTTCCAATGAGTCAGTTCTTCACATCAGGTGGCCAAATATGGGAGTTTCAGCTTCAGCATCAGTCCATCCAATGACTATTCAGGACTGATTTCCTTTAAGACTGACTGGTTTGATCTTGCAGTCCAGGAGACTCTCAAAAGTCTTCTCCAACACCACAGTTCAAAAGCATCAATTCTTCAACACTTAGCCTTCTTTATAGAAAGGGCTTCCAAAAGAGAAGATGTGGCCAGAGTGAAGGAGGAAGTTCAAAGTGTGGGCTGTCCTGAAAGTCAAAAATAGAGCCTTCTAGAAGATAGAGAAGGTTAGGGGTATAAAATGCTATAAAAGCTTGCATTTTGTGGGGCTGTAAATGACCTCTAACCCCTGGTTTGCATTTGTATTCTCAATATGCATGAGACTACTGAAAAGAGAAAAAGGCAAAAAAGAAGTACCATGTGAGGTGATGTATGTCAACTAGCCTTATGAGGAAATTGAAAAGATGAGGTCATCACTGAAATTGTTGGTCATCATTTCACAATATACACATATGTCACCTGTCACCTTCTACACCTTAAATTTACACTTTGTCAATTATGTCTCAATAAAGGGGAAAAAGACATTGTTGCCTGGGTGTGTGGGAGAGAAGGAGAAAGATAGGGAAAAGGAGACCCTGAGAAGGTCAGTCAGAAGCTGCAGGGACTGGGTAATGAGGGGCCTTGGGAGACTTTGGATCTGAGGGATAAAGGACTGGAGACCTGGGTCTCACTCCTATGCCATACCAGGACCACTGTCTGGCTGCGCCCACAGAGCAGAGGGCCCCGCATCAGGACCAGCCTCTGCTGGCTTAAAGAGGCAGTGCTCTCTATTTAAGATCTTGGAGAGAAGAGCAGGAGTACATGTGAGTTTTCTCTGGGGCCACGACAAATCACTGGGGAAACTAGGGGCCGTGCTGAAGTTTTGCTGGTGGGTTGAATGAAGGACCGAGAACAGAATGTCTTCTCTGTGTGCACACTGATGAGATTGGGGTCTCCCTAAGTGTGGGAGAAAGAGCAGCATTCTTAATGAGAGCTGCAGGAAACAAGGTTGCTCAGGGAAAGGCCAGCTTTCAGAAGCGGATGGAACTTTCAGAGGAAAGATAGAGTATATCAGGGAGTTTGTTTTCTTGGAAACAAGTTTTAGAGGCCTCCATGGGGAGAAAGGTTTAGAAGGGAGTGGAATGGTAGAAAACTAGGTCAAGGAAAGAAAGACTGGAGAAATACAGGGTTGAACGTGCATAGAGGAAGGGTGATGAGAAATGGCTCTGACTAAAGATAATCAGGACTGGAGGGGTGGGAGAGACAGTTTGGAGGTGGGGTGGGAAAGTGAATTCAGATCTCACAAAAAGCCAACCATGCTTCCAGAAGGGCCTTAGCCCAGGGAAGTCTCAGTCTCTTTCCATTCTTTGGAAAAGGCATCAGACTCTGGGAAATCGGGTATCGCCTCCTTCTGGGGAGAATTTACTTATGACCTGGTCTATAGACTTGCAAGGGAGGGTGAGGGTTGCTGCATGTGTTTTCCCTTCCCATGTCTCCTTTGTCCACCAAAGTAACTCAAATCCTCTAAGTTAACTACCTGTTGGTAGTAAGAGTGCCTCTAGTTTATGTTAACCTTTCAACCTCTCATCTTAGAGTTTGCTTTTTGCTAGTTAATTCCATGGGCTTCCCAGGTAGTTCAATGGTAAAGAATCTGCCTGCCAATGCAGGAGCTGTGGGAGACAGGGGTTCAAACCCTGGTTCGGGAAGATCCCCAGAGTAGGTAATGGCAACCCACTTCAATATTCTTGTCTGGGAAATCCCATAGACAGAGGAGCCTGGGGTATAGTCCATGGGGTCACAAAGAGTCAGACATGACTGAGTGACTGAGCGTGCATATAGTTAATTCCTTGCATACCTGGTTCTCACACGCTTTTACACGTGAGGACCTATGTGTCCTGTTGTGATCCCCTGCCTATCAGACACCCACAGGCTGGACCCACCCAGGTTCCTCTGGAGTGGCTTGGCAACTCAGTGAGTCAGGCTATGGTCAAGGCGATGGCCAGGCCCCTGGCTCCACCTCGGTGTTCCATAACAAGGAAGAGAAAGGGTTTGGTCAGAAGGGAACGACAAGAAAAGCAAGAAACAAATATAGTATAATGGATATGGTGTGCAGTAAGATAAGGACATATTCTCAGTAGGTGGGTGAGATTTCTCTTTTGGTGTATGGGGTGCTTCTTCACCCCATATACCAAAAGAGTTACTTCAGAGGCAGGTGTGGGGCAGAGTTTAAATCTTGGATCTGAGTGCAGAAGTTCTTAAACTTTAGCAGATGTCAGAACCCCTGGGCGGGGTTTATTAAACTCCTGAATTGCTGGCTCCCTGCAGAGTTTCTGATTTGGTAGATCTGGGGTAGAACCTAAGAGCTTGCATTTCTAACATCTTCTAACATACTCTTGGGTGGTGTGATGTTGCTGGTTTGGAGATCAAATTTGGTAAACCATTAGCTTACAAGAAACAGGAGATTGCCTGGATAACTGAAGAGGAAGAATTTGGAGCTGAGGAAAGGAAAGATCCAGGAGGAGAGAAGATAGAGGCAAAGGGGATGGCGGAAGGCTGGGTGCTGTTCTTTGTAATGCTCCAGGCTCAGCTAAAGACCTTTCGAATATAACAAACACGCTTGGGGGAAAGGGATTACTTGTGGAAACTGGAAATGAAGTTGAGCTCTGCATTTGGAAGTGAAATGAGGGTGAAATAGAGACATCACCCATGAGCCAAAAGGACTTTAAAACCCACAGAATGTTTCAGAAATCTCAGGAGAATGCTTGAGAATTTCCCCAGGTGATAGAAATGGAGGGTGAGAGGTGGTTTAAATGAATTGCACTCTATTTATTTATTTTTTAGTTTATTTGGCTGCACTGGACTTTAGTTGCAGCACAAGGGATCTTTGATCTTTGTTGCAGTATGTGAACTCTTAGTGACAACATGCGGTAGGTATCCAGTTCACAGGCTAGGTAGGGATTGAACCCAGGCTCCCTGCATTGGGAGTGCAGAGGCTTAGCCACTGGACCACCAGGGAAGTCCAGAGGAATTGCACTTTAAAACTCAAGGGATGGATAAACAAACAAATACATAAAATTCAAAGGTTGGGGGCCTGGGTTTTCACACTCTGGCTGACGTCTACACTGCGTGTCTCCTAAGAAGTAGTACTCTCTTGGGAGAAAGAAAGGTTCTGAGAGAGAATGTTACACATTATCTTTTCTTGGGGAGAGTGTGATAAAGACAATGTTCACCATCTATCAAATGTTAGCAAATACACAGAATGCCCAGAAAATATAGAAGTTGCTCCACTTAATAAGAAAGGATTCAAAAACCTTTTAATAGGGCCATGTGTTCATTAAGTCCAAGGTGACATTACTATGCATATGTCCACTAACTGCATCCCTTGGTGACTGGGAGAGACAATGAAGTTTTTACTCTGATGTATCTTTCTCCCATATTTGTGGAAGTTTGAAAGAGGCAACTTTTTACATTGTCACATTACAACTTACCACATTGTTAACAGTGGTTACTGTAAACAGTGAGATTATTACATTCTCTACTTTCTCCATTTCTGTACCAGTTTTTAAAAAATAGGGAGTTGCATTATGTTTGTGAACATTTTTAGAAAGCAGATTTCTTTCATAGTTCAACTGTTCATGAACCTGATTATCATTTCACTTGAAAAGGGGGAAAAGGATAAAACAACTTTATTGTAATGATGACACTGAAATAAAATTTAAATTTACAGTGTTGATACTCAACAGGTATAGAAGATCCCTTGCAAGTGTGTATTTGAAACTCAACTGAACTAACCTGTCTGGTAACAAGTTTATTTTAACAAGCTTCCGACAGAAATCTGTGATGAATGCAGCCATGTGGGCACACAGACTGCCTTTCTTGTCTTTGTTTCACTCCACAGCCCGTATTCAGACATCTTCTCATCTGGTCACAAGTCAGGGCTAACCTGCTAACAAAGACACGCCATTTTAGTAATGTTCAAAATTGTCAACTGTAGCTCAAACGGTAAAGAATCTGTCTGCGATGCAGGAGACCAGAGTTCAATCCCTGGGTTGGGAAGTTCCTCTGGAGAAGTGAATGGCAGTCCACTCCTGCATTCTTGCCTGGAGAATTCCATGGACAGAGAAGCCTGATGGGCTACAGTCTGTGGGGTCTCAAAGAGTCAGACACGACTGAGCGACTAACACACACACACACACACACACAAAACTGTCAACATAGTTGTAACATCAGGCAATTAACAGCATACAAATGCAGTTCAAGCAGGGACAAATGCTGACCTTGCTCTTTGTATATCCAACTCCTTCAAGTTGACCTTTTCAAAGTTTTATTATAAGTAACAACATTTGTTTCATTACATATTTATTTTTTTAATATTTTTCTTTATTTATTTATTTGTCTGCACTGGCTCTTAGTTGCAGCACACAGGATCTTCTATATTCATTACACCTTGCAAACTCTTGGTTATGGCATGTGGAGTCTAGTTCCCTGACCAGGGATCGAACCCGGGGCCCCCTGCATTGGGAGTGCAGAATCTTAACCACTTAACAACAGTGGGAAGACCCTCATTACATATTTAGTTTCTTTATCAAAAGTCCAGATGACGTCTCATTCATAGAATAAATAGCCTTCTTTCAAGAATCACTGGTACTTCATTGCATTTATAGGATTTATTTTTGTGTATATATATATATATATTTAGAAAACAATTCTGGCAGGGCTATTAGGGCCCATCCCAGCCCCCTTAATGTCATTCTGGCTAAGAAGAATGCTGAGGAGCTGCTGGAAGAGCTTTTCTTTCCTGATGAAAGGAGCAGCTGTGGCTGGTACCGCCTTTCCTCTCTTCCTCCTTTTCTAAAGGCAGGCAGACTTTATGTCTGGAGCCTGAGACACCTTGCTGCCCAAAGGAGAAGCTGAAAGGACTGCAGAGGGCAAGTACTGCTATCACTGAGCTGCTGAACAAACAGGGGAGGACTCACCTCAGATTTCCTGTTCTGTGAGAAAATGGAACCCTTATTCATCTAACTCTTGTTACTCCTTACTTGGGAGCTGGTTTTCTCTTTATTTGCAACCAAAATAATTCCTAATTTATTTAGAGTCCCATCTGGGTGTCATGGCAGTGAGAGTGCAAATGGGCAACACACGCAGAGCCAGGCGGCAGGGCGTTCGTACCCGGAAGCTGAGTAGCAAGTTGAGCTGCCCCAGGTTGGAAGCTCAAGGGCGTCAGCAGAGTAGGAAGCAGAACTTCTCTGTGGAACTGGAACCCTGATGTGTTATCAAGCCAGGGCTTCAGGGTAAAAAAAGACAGGAACACGCATGTGGGCTTAAACACAGGGATGAGGTGCTAGAGTTAGAACCAAGGGAAAATTCACTGCACGATACGATTCTGAATTCTAGTTCTCTTTAAGTTCTTTAGGACTTAGAGGAAGGCTGGCTGTAGATATTCAACTCCGGATGACTGGAAGAAGGTAGGAGTTGACTGTTCCATTCATTAGTCAGTGTCTAGTTCAGGGTCCAGGATCCGATAATGCCCAATGAATTGTTTGTGGAATTCTTAACTGCATTGTAATAATCATGGGTTAGCCATCTTCTTTAAACAGTTCTAGTTTCTAAAGCTGTGTTTAGGACACCGTTGGTATTCAAGGATAAGGAGGGTTATTTATGACATTTGTTACCACTCTGATTTTAGAGTTATTTTGTGCTCAGGACTCATTTGGTTGTAAGCGACAGGAACTCAGCGGGGGAAAAAAGTGAACTGATGGTTTTTATAACGGACTGACATACAAATGCAGTTCAGGAACAACTGGATCCAAAAATTAAAATAATGTCATTTATTCTGTCTTCCCACTCTGCTTTCTTCTATAGTGATTTTATTCTCATGGAGGCTCCAATAGAGGCAGAGAGGGCTACATACACCTCAAGGCTCTTATCACACCAGTGGTGGGGGATGGGTGGGATTTTTTTCTTCTAACTCCAGCACAAGAATCTTCCTGGGAAGGATTCTGATTGAACTGACTTGGGTTGTGGGCTTGTACTTGAACTGATGAGTCTAAGGGGCAGAGGATGAAATGCTCAGCTTGGGCAGGCCCAGGTCTCAAATCTATTCTTCTAGTACACAGGGGAGGTGAACAAACACACAGCTCATGAGTTCACTCACTCTGTGTTTCACTATGAATTCTGCATTGCCTCCAGCTATTTCCTTCAGCTTTTTTTCAGAGTTTTACTGTTTTATAGTTAACATAGAAGAGGGATGTCCTTGGAAGTCCGGTGTTTAAGACTCTACATTCCCCTTGTAAGGGGCATGGATTCAATCCCTTGTTGGGGAACTAAGATCCTGCATGCCACACTTGAGGCCAAACAAAACAAACAAACAAAAAACCCAACATAGTAAACTATTTAGAGGATGCGATGTGATGTTTTAATGTGTATGCACCTGTGAAACTGTCGCCACAATCAAGATAAGAAACGTTAAACTGCCTTGTCTTCTCAGTCACCTCCAATCTGTGACAGGCTCTCTGAGCCTTCATTTTTTATGACATTGACATATTTTTAACTTTTATTTTTGGTTTAACTTTAGACTCACAGTTAAAAGTTTTAACTTACAGTTAGAAGTCTACATTTTTAGACTTTTAAAAATGTAGTTTAAAAAATGTCCATATATCATCCCTTGCCCAGCTTTGTCTCCTAATGTTAACATATTTGCATGACCGTGGTACAAATGATTGAAACCATGAAGTTAACATGGGTATTAACTGTTACCTAACTGGAGAATCCCAGGGACGGGGGAGCCTGGTGGGCTGCCGTCTATGGGGTCGCACAGAGTCGGACACGACTAAAGTGACTTAGCAGTAGCAGTAGCAAAGACCTTTATTCAAATTTCACCATTCTTCCCACAGCTGTTCTCTTTTAGTCCCAGGATCCCACATTGCTTTCAGTCTGCCTTCTCTAACCATTCCTCAGTCTTTCCTCATAACCTTGACTTTCGAAAAGTATGCTATGCTATGCTAAGTCACTTCAGTTGCGTCCGACTCTGTGTGACCCCATAGATGGCAGCCACCAGGCTCCCCCATCCCTGGGATTCTCCAGGCAAGAACACTGGAGTGGGTTGCCATTTCCTTCTCCAATGCATGAAAGTGAAAAGTGAAAGTGAAGTCGCTCAGTCGTGTCCGACTCTTCGTGACCCCATGGACTGCAGCCTATCAGGCTCTTCCATCTATGGGATTTTCCAGGCAAGAGTACTGGAGTGGGGTGCTATTGCCTTCTCCGTCGAAAAGTATAGTAGAGTTATTATGGATATTGTCTCTCAGTTTGAGTTTATCTGATGTTTTCTCTTTGGGGCAAGATTAACATAGAATGATTCTGTGCCCTTCTCAGTGGACTGCAACCATCATGTTGCTGTCTCACTACTGTGATGTTAATTTTGATCACTTGGTTAATGAGGCCCCCACTAGATTTCTCCACTGTAAATTGACTTTCAGATTGGGAAAATACCCTGTTTCTCATCATATTGCCACTTGAATTTTAGCAGACACTGAGGACTTTTGCCAGTAGCAATTATTCCTGTGGTCGTTTGCCAAATGGTGATTTTCTGTTTCCATTATTTCTTCTCCATTTATGAATTAGAATTCTCCTGTATTGAAGAGCTATTGCTTCTCTCCTATTTATTTAATTATTCAGGTATTCATTTTTATCAGTATGGATATATCTAAAATATACAAAGAACTCACACAACTCAATGTTGAAAATAAAAAACTTGATTTAAAAAATGGGTGGAGAATTTATTTAAACATTTTATTCCAGAGAAGACATACAGGTGGCCAACAGGAAAAGATGCTCAACATCACTAATCATCAGAGAAATGCAAATCAAAAAAAATGAGATACCACCCTCACACTTGTCAGAATAGCTATGATAAAAAAAGATAACAAATAACAAGTATTGGCAAGGACACCGAGAAAAGGGAACTCTTGTGCTCTGTTGGTAGGAATGTGAATTGTGCAGCCTCTATGGAAAAAAGTATGGAGAATCTTCAAAAAATTAAAAAGAGAACTACCATATGATCCAGCAGTTCCAGTCCTGGGTATTATCAGTAGAAAATGAAAGCACCCCTATGTTGATTGCAGTAGTATTACAATGGTCAAGACATGCAGGTAATCTAAGTGCCTATCAATAGATGAATGGATGAGGAAAATATGGCACACATGCCATGTACACTCAGTTATAGAAAAGAATGGAATTTTAGCATTTGCAAAAACATGGTTGAAACTAGAGGATACTATGCTAAGTGAAATAAGTCAGAGAATGACAACTGCTGTATGACTTCACTTACATGTGGAACCTAAAAAACCAAACAAGTGAACAAGCATAATAAAAAAGAAACGGAGAACAAATAGGTAGAGGTGAGAGGGACAGGGAAGAGAAAAGAAATAGGTGAGAGGGATGTATGAGTTACAAACTTCCAGTTGCAAAATAAGTGAGCCACAGGTATGAAATGTAAATTGTGGGGAATAGAGTCAATAAGTATGTAAAAAAGTAAAGTGAAAAATATTTGCTGAGGAAATATTTTGAAAATAAAGTTATAATAATGTTTGAGAAAATTTGAAATATTTTGGAATATTGCAATCAGAACTAGGAATTGTTTCAGTAGGTTATGTTTTTGCCTGTGATAACTATCTTGTTAATTGCAAATAATTCTTCATAATCTAGGATCACTAGACTTGTAAAGATAACCCCATTAGCCATTTCTGACTGACTTAGTGGAACATTCTTCAGCTGAATAATTTTAAGTCAGAGAAAGCTTCCCAGTTTTATGAAACACAGATCCTTGTCTTGTTGGAAATGTCACCAAATAAATTATTGTTGGTAACCTGGCCACTGACCTGGCACTACCTACTTTTGTCCGTGCTACAACTGAACTGAGTAAACTTTGTGAATAAGAATTCAGAAGTTGTGAGTGAATATGAAACTTATAACTGCCTAATAACCACTAGGAGCCAGAAGTATTGAACGGTAGTTAAGCAGAATTCTCACCATCCATGTGAGTTTTGTGGTTTTCAACGCTACAAAATTTTTGTTGAAAAGATTATCATTCTAAATGCACACAGCAGATTATAAACGCACAACTCATTTTGGTTGCTATCAAATGGGTGCAGAATGAAAAGTATAGAGTCTCTTCAATGCCAGAATCTCTTGTAGAGAAAGAATGTTTTATTATTCGTTTTAGGAAAATAACTTGACTCTGTGAGTAGGGAAGTCAGGAGCTTATCTAATAAGAAATGTCTAAGCTACACAGGAACGTGAATAGATTGTTTTGCTCCATTGGGAGGGGAGTCAGCGGAGAGGGTCTGTGAAACGACGGGGGCAGTGCTGAACAGTGGCCGTCTGCTGAAGCCGTCACGAGCTGGGCCCCATCTCTGCCAACATTGTCTCACTATAACAAACATCTTCTTGTTTAAGAATAATAGATCTCCCACTGTTCATTGACAGGTGGTAGAGGTTGGGACTTTTGTTTTCAACACAATATAACTGGTAATTTTGACAAGGACATATCAACTCCATAGCATCTTTAATTCTGTTCTTCCATGGTTCCTTTGTAATATACTTCATGCAGAAAGTTCTTCCCTTGATCCTGGATAACAATGACAGGAGACCTGATTTCTTTGGTCACTGTTGGGGAACACAGCAAAGTCCTGAGGCTTCTTTAAATTGCAGAATACAGTCTCATTTCAGAAATTAGTCCCACTGTCTAAGCTTCTAACTTTGCTGAAGCCACAGGTACTGCCTCCCCCTCAGGTAAGGAAGTAAGACCTGCTACAAGAGGGTTGCTGACTCCTGGGGAAGGTACAAGGTTGGCCATTTCTGAATTGCTTCCTTTCTGCTTCCCCCACCCCCACACTCCCATTACCTCAGTCGCTGTCTCTAGTCAGGACATTTTTTAAAAATGGAACTACATTAAAAAAATTTTTTTTTTGCTTGCACTGTGTCTTTGTTACTGCACACGGGCTTTCTCTAGTTGCAGCATGCGGGAGCTACTCTTTAGTCAGTGTACGTGGGTTTCTCATTGTGCTTGCTTCTCTTATTGCAGAGCAAGGTCTAGGCATGTGGGCTTCAGTAGTTGTGGCACATGGACTTAGTTGCCCTGAGGCCTGTGGGATCTTCCCAAACCTTGTCCCCTGCATTGGAAGGTGAATTCTTAACCACTGGACCACCAGGGAAGCCCCTTGAATGCTTTTTTATTCCCAGATAAAATGACCTCAAAACTGTTAGGTAAGTTCTCTTGGTTCATCGCCCTTGATTCACCACCACTGTAATCATGGCACCAGTTGTGGCTGTGCTTTCTTTGATGTCCTAGATATGAACAACCACAGGTGCCTTATAATTTGGAAAACCTCACATTCTCTATACTATATAATTCCAAGAGGTCAACGTGCTGGGAGACAGAAGAGGGGTATTTAAACTTGGTAGCTATTGAAACCCCAAATCAGAATGTGTTTAGCTTGCTTACAGGGCACCTTCCTGTGACTGAGGCCTCCTGTTTTGTTTCTTGAGACAGAGAATATCTAAGTCAGGAGTCTGACCTGAGCACCAAAGTTTGTCATAAAATTCATGTTTTATTGCCTCCTCTTTGTGTCACCTGTTAATAACTGCAAAACATTTCTCATCTTTTATCCTTTCCCTATATTCTATCAAAAGGAGATTGTTGCAAGTATATAAGCATAGACCCAAAGCAGCTGAACTTTCTCCCTCCCCACCATTTTTGGGGGTAGCTGAGCACTTTATCACCTCAGATTTAAACCTTTTTTAATTGGAGGATAATTGCTTTATAATATTGTGTTGGTTTCTGCCACACATCAACATGAATCAACCAAAGGTATACATATGTCCCCCACCTCCTGAACCTCCCTCCCATTTCCCTCCCCATCCCATCCCTCTAGATTGTCCAGAGCACTGGGTTGAGCTTCCTGTGTCACACAGCAAATTCCCACTTGCCATCTGTTTTACACATGGTAATGTATAGGTTTCCACGCTACTCTCTCAGTCTGTTCCATCCCCACTTCCCTTACTGTGTCCACAAGTCTCTTCTCTATGTCTGTCTCAACTGCTGCCCTGCAAACAGGTTCATCAGTACCATCTTTCTAATTCCATATGTATGCATTGATATATAACATTTATCTTTCTCTGACTTACTTCACCTTGTATAATAGGCTCTAGGTCCATCCACCTCATTAGGACTGACACAAATGTATTCTTTTTTTATAGCTGAGTAATACTCTATTGTATACATGTACCACAATTTCTGTATCCCTTCATCTGTTGATGGACATCCAGGTTGCTTCCACGTCCTAAGCACCTCAGATTTTTAAGCTTATGGATTTTGAGCATGTACTTCTGCATCTGAGAGTTATCTTTCTGTCCATCCTTTCCAGGCAAACATTGTCTTCTGTAGCATGCATGGATCACAGTCCACAAACCCCAGTATATCAAGTGGACTGTGATGCTGAGGCTGCCACTGTTTTTGTAGGCTCTTGTATCTCTCTGATCTTTGGTCAAGTTGGGAATCCATGGGCCTCTAAGCCAGTCTCCTTGTAGAAACAGAAATAGCCCTTCCTTTTAGGCGTCATAGCTTCCTTCCACTAGGACCTGATTAATCTTTATTTGGGGGCTTCTTTTTACTTCTCCCAAACATTCAGCCTCTCTGTCAAATGTTATTTACCTCAGTGGATTGAGGCTTTTGGAAAACAAAAGCCAGATAAGTCTAGGGAGAGATTACTTCTGATTTCTTGCTACATACATAATTCTTTAGGTAAGGAAGGGAAGGGGGAAAACATAAGTGGAAAAAATTAGAGCTTAAAGCATTAGTCAGCCATATTCATTCATTCTAGAGGCAATTACACTTTAAATTTAGAAAAAGACTATTTTTTTTTTTAAGAGCAATTTTAGGTTCACAGCAAAATCAAAGGGCAGGTAGAGATATCCCATATATTATTTCCTGCCCCATGCCATGCATAGTCTCCCCCATTATCAACATCCTCTACTAGAGTGGTAGATTTGTTACAAGTGATGGATTTACATGGCCACATCATTATCACCCAAAGTCCATTGTTAACATCACCCTTACACTTTTTTTTTTTTTTCAAAAAAGAGAATAGTTTTATAGAAGTATGTTATATTTATTGCCATGGAAAAATATTCACAACATATTGTTTCAACAGCAAGTTAAAAACTGTATATCAGAATGATTCCAACGTTGAAAGAGAAAATTCAACTATGTGCATGCTGCTGCTGCTAAGTAGCTTCAGTCGTGTCCGACTCTGTGTGACCCCATAGACAGCAGCCCACCAGGCTCCCTCGTCCCTGGGATTCTCCAGGCAAGAACACTCGAGTGGGTTGCCATTTCCTTCTCCAATGCAGGAAACTGAAAAGTGAAAGTGAAGTCGCTCAGTCGTGTCCGACTCTTAGCGATCCCACGGACTGCAGCCCACTAGGCTCCTCCGTCCATGGGATTTTCCAGGCAAGAGTACTGGAGTGGGGTGCCATTGCCTTCTCTGAACTATGTGCATCAGTTCAGTTCAGTTCAGTCACTCAGTCATGTCCGATTCTTTGCGACCCCATGAATCACAGCACGCCAGGCCTCCCTGTCCATCACCAACTCCCGGAGTTCACTTAGACTCATATCCATCAAGTCAGTGATGCCACCCAGCCTTCTCATCCTCTGTCGTCCCCTTCTCCTCCTGCCCCTAATCCCTCCCAGCATCAGTCTTTTCCAATGAGTCAACTCTTCGCATGAGGTGGCCAAAGTACTGCAGTTTCAGCTTTAGCATCATTCCTTCCAAAGAAATCCCAGGGCTGATCTCCTTTAGAATGGACTGGTTGGATCTCCTTGCAGTCCAAGGGACTCTCAAGAGTCTTCTCCAACACCACAGTTCAAAAGCATCAATTCTTCAGTGCTCAGTCTTCTTCACAGTCCAACTCTCACATCCATACATGACCACAGGAAAAACCATAGCCTTGACTAGACGGACCTTTATTGGCAAAGTAATGTCTCTGCTTTTCAATACGCTATCTAAGTTGGTCATAACTTTCCTTCCAAGGAGTAAACGTCTTTTAATTTCATGGCTGCAGTCACCATCTGCAGTGATTTTGGAGCCCCCAAAATAAAGTCTGACACTGTTTCCACTGTATCCCCAACTATTTCCCATGAAGTGATGGGACCAGATGTCATGATCTTCGTTTTCTGAATGTTGAGCTTTAAGCCAACTTTTTCACTCTCCTCTTTCACTTTCATCAAGAGGCTTTTTAGTTCCTCTTCACTTTCTGCCATAAGGGTGGTGTTATCTGCATATCTGAGGTTATTGATATTTCTCCCGGCAGTCTTGATTCCAGCTTGTGTTTCTTCCAGTCCAGCGTTTCTCATGATGTACTCTATAAATGGATATATGTCACCGTGTAACAGCGGATAGCTTGGATAGCACTGGAATTCACACAATGTAAGTAACCCTTTCAGTAGTTAAACTGGTGAAGACATCTGAGATTGACTCAGGACTCACTGATACTAAATTTTTAAAATATTTTTTTGTAATTTACTGTAAAAGAGCCTAAGATCTGAAAGTACTAGCAATACACAGTATACTGATGTCCACATCTTTATTTACTACAGTAAATAACTTCTAACTACATTTTAGAGGGTAGTGTGATGAGAGTGTATCTTGAGATATAGCTGGATAAAGTTTCTTAAGAGAAAGGACTGAACTGTTTGTTTTGTAATTCTAGGGGTTAAGAACGTGAAATAGGAATTTGGCGGAGAAATTAAATTGGAAATCAGGAATTCTGTGCAATAGTCATCTCCAGACAACAATTTCGTATCGTGGAGACGCGGCGGAGGCGAGACGCAGAGTAGTAGTAGTAGTAGGGCGATATGGAGGGAAATGGTCCTAAATGAGTCTTAAGGTCCCCCTACCCCTCAGAGTTAGTTCTCTTTAAGTACAAGAGAATTCTCAGTCATCAGAAGCCCTCTCCTACGCGGAAACAAGTATTCTGATGGGTTTGTCTCTCCAGACGCTGTAAACAAAAGCAAAGACGGGCTCAGGCGAGGATGGCGCTCGCTCACTGGGGTGCTTGTGCGCTCAGGACGCCTCAGGGTGCTGGGAACCAATGAAGTCACAACGGAAGACGCTGCGCTTTAAAGTCTAGAATTAGGACATGCCGACTTGGCTCCACGTTAAAATAAAAAATAGAAGTAGTTCTACGAATCTTTTGTAGAAATCATAGGCCTCCGCCAGGCCCCGCCTCTCCCGGGACGCCATCCAGAAGCCCCAACAGGGACTCCAGGTCAGACTCACGGCAGCCAGAAGCGCCCCAGCCAGCTGAAGCAAAGCCTGCGGCGCGCCTCAGCAACGCCAGAGCTGCACCCCCTCTTAGTGCGCAGGCGCAGAAAGCTCGCCGCCGGCCTCGAGCCGAGCCCTAGCGACCGTGCCGGGACTTCAGCCCCAACTGTGGGCAGTTTACTTTCGAACCGCGGCCCCGCGCTCTTTCTCATTGGCTGAGGCTACGCAGTTGAAGGTTGCCGGGAGACTGCGCCTGCGTCGTGAGGCGCCCGAGCTCCGCCTCTTCTGAGCACCTGAAGGCCTCAGGGCAGAGGAGGGCGGGGACGCCAAGCAGCCCTTAGCATCCGTCCCGAGGCTGTGCAGCTCTGTTGCTGCTGGTGGAGTTGCCTGGTTTCCTGTCCTCACGGTGAGTTTAAGGAACATTTCTTCTGTCAGAAAAGGCGGCTCTGGGTCCTTCCTCTTTGCTTGTAGCCCAGGCTGGTGTACTGTGTGTGTTTGAGGCTTGGTAATTCCGAGGGCTGGCTTGGGTCCTGCGTCTCTTCCCTGTTGTCCTAGGTGAAGAGTTGGGGGAACCTTGTTTTCCCTCCCGCCAGGATGGAGCTGCATTTCCGCGAGAGAGAAGGCCCTCTGTGGTGGGGTGGGGAAAGGGGCCGTACTCCGCCGAGCTGGGTGAGACCACTCGGGGGTCGGAGTGGATGGAGGACCGCGGGGCGCGTTGGGGGAGAGGCCCGGAAGGATTTGTCTGAAACCTTCTAGAAAGTGAAGGTGAAGGGCCCTGGTGTTTGAGCCCCTTCTCTGGCAGACGTTCTCACCGGAATTAACAGGTGAGAATTACACCCATCTTACAGATGTGAAACGGCAGTTGTGAGAGGCCCTAGGTAAAACACCTCCAGGGATTCTCAACATTTACGTGGCAGAACTGAGAGATTAACAGACGTACTGATGGGAATAACTGAAATCAAGACTTGTGATCTTTAACTGGCATAACCTTTCATTCCTATGAGTGCTTTTGCCTTGCATTTAACTCTTAGCAGTCCAACAGGACCATGAAGGTTTACACCGTCATCACCATTGTTAGCTAATGTTTTCTAGACACTTGACGCTATAAAAAGAGGGCCTTTGTGACAGTTTATTTGGTCACAGATTTGTTGGGATTTTCAAGTTACAGTAATACCTCTCCTGCTACTCCACAGCTATTGATATTTGTCACTACTTTAAAACACACACACACACAATGAGGCTCAGGGAAGGTAAGTATCAAAGATAGTTATATTTCCTATCATGTACTTAACGTTTTTTTGAGAATTTGAATCTAGAACATTAAGATAAAATAATTTTATTTCAGAATAAGGATAAAAGAATCCGAAAAAGTTAAAGAAGATATATATTCAGTCTCCAAACCAGAAAGTCAACTAAGTGGTAAGTTCTGGGAGATTAAGTGAATACCAAAGAGATTTTCAGTAAATTTTTAAACTGTAAGGTGATTTAAATTTTTGAATCTTTTCTTTAAAAAAAGAGTGTATGTTGGTGGTATGTAAAATTCAAACCATGTAGAAGGATCTTGAAATGAAAAGTAAACAACTCTCTTATCTGACCTGTACCTTAAAGTTAGTCACTGTTAACTCTTGTTTACCCTGCTACTGGAAATTTTACAAGAATATGTGCATCTTAATACAGACACACACGTTTAACACTTAGAGATCTGCAAGTTGAATTTATTAAGTTGTTGGGGTACCTTTTTACCATGCATTTACATATCGTTGCTGCATTCCTTTTTTTTTTTAAGGTTTTTTTTCAGTGTGGACCTTTTTTATAAACTCTTGATTGAATTTGTTATAATATTGCTTCTGTCTTACGTTTTGGGTTTTGGCTTCAGTGCATGTGGGATCTTAGCTCCTGGACCAAGGATCGAAACCAGCATCCCCTGTATTGGAAAGCAAAGTCTTAATCCCTGGACTGTCAGGGAAGGCCCTGCATTCCTTTTTTATTTATTTTCATTTTTAATTGGAGGATAATTGCTTTATAATGTTGTGTTGGTTTCTGCCATATAACAGTGTGAATGAGCCGTAAGTATGTGTATAAATACACATACACACTCCCTCTTCATCCTCTCTTTCCCCCACTGCATTTCTTTTTAATCACCAAGTAGCTATCATTTGGGGCTTCCCTGATGGCTCAGCAGTGGGGGCGGGGGGGGGGGGGCGGGGCTGTGGTTGGGTGGGTGGGGGGAGGTGGAGAAAAAAGAGAGAAATCTGCCTGTAATGTAGGAGACACTGTTCAATCCTTGAGTCAGGAAGATCCCCTGGAGAAGGAAGTTGCAACCTGTTCCAGTATTCTTGCCTGGCAAATCGCGTGCACAGAGAAGCCTGGCAGGCTACAGTCCCTGGGGTGGCAAAGGAGTTGGACACAATTTAGTGACTAAACAACAATAACAATAACTATCTCTTAAAGTAAGGGCCCATAGTTTAGCTACTCTGGCAAGATGAAATTTTGATCTTAGTTGATGTTAGTTTTAACGTTGCTTTTTTCCCCACCAAATGTGTATTTTCACTTTGAAAAATATTTTTTAAAAAGGCAAAGAAAATCTTAACTCCTCATATCAGTTCCTTGTTAAATTGCATTAATGGGCTTCCCCTAGTGGCTTAAATGGTGAAGAATCTGCTTATAATGCAGGAGACCTGGGTTTGATCCCTGGATCGGGAAGATCTCTTGAAGAAGGGAATGGCTACCCATTCCAGGATTCTTGCTTGGAGAATTCTGTGGACAGAGGAGCCTGGTCTTTTTTTTAGTTTGAGGGAACGGGTTGATGTCAAAATGCAGGAAAACATACAAATGGGCAGAGTTAAAATCAGATCTGACCATAGAATTTTTTTTGTTTGTTTTGAGTTAGGTGAGCCTTCATTATTTTTGTACATTTATTCTTTTTTTTTAGATCAGGGCCACAAAGATGTGAGACCCAGACTGGGTGGTGGCACTTCTTGAATTTTCCCAGACTTACAGCTGACTCACTGTCTTAAGTACTAGAGCAAGTCATATAACTCTATAATGTAGCAGATTTCTCTTCAGAGGTGGTAAACTGTAATGAATGTTTTATAACCATTCATATTTAGAGATGAAAGACAATAATGCATTAGGGAATTAAGGCTTTTAAAAAATAGTTTACACAGGAGAATGATATTTTTGGTATGCCCAGTTCTCCATCATCTGCTGTCAGTGCTGACCATACATAATAAGCTGGTTAGACACTGTGGAGACTCCATAGAAAATCAACTTGCTGGAGAAAGACTGCATGAAAACTTTAGAAGTTCAATAATGTGTTTGTTTTTACACTTAAGCACAAGAAATCTGAGAAATAATTTATAAGTAGATGATTTAGCTTCAGGTTTATTTCTGAAAAGATTTCTTTTTTATATTCATGTTTCTTGGTGACTTTTAAAAGGGAAGCAGGAAATCTTGAACTAAGTTATCAGTTTGTCCTTTGTCTCTTAGTCCCCGCTGGAGGAAAATAACATTTTACACGGGTCATTTTTTTTGCTTTTTAAAATTATAGAATAATAGAAATTGATTTAAAAATTACTTTGGCAGGGGTGAGCCTGGCTGGATAATAGGCAAGACACTTAAACATTTTTAAATTTTTAAAAATTTTTTTAAAACTTACATATAATTTACCATTTTAACCATTTTTAAGTGTATAGTCAGTGGCATTAAGTACATTTCACATTGTTGTGCAGCCATCACTATCTGTCTCCAGAACATTTTCATCTTCCCAAAGTGAAGCTGCACTCATTAAATGATAACTCTCCAACTCTCCTCCCTCTAGCCCCTGGCAACCACCATTTTATTATGTCTTTGTAGACAGTGCTTATTGGCTTTTATATTTTGTGCATTTTTCATGTCTAACGTGATCATACATTTTTTTCTCCACTGACCTAATTGAGTAATTTTCTGTTACTGAGTTAACTTTACATTTCCAGAAAGAACTGTATTTGGTTCTGTACTGTATTCTTTTAATGTGATCAGGATTTGTTTTTGCTAATATTGTGTTCAGGATTTTACATTAGTATCCATTTTTGTAATTGTTCTATTTTTAGTTTTGAATTATCTTTGTTAGGTTTTGCAATTGTGTTATATACTATCCTCAAAACAGTTTGCAAACTTGCCATCTTGTATTCTCCAGCAGTAGTACAAGTAATTGTTTCTTAACCACTTGGATGAACCCACCAGAGAAGCTTTCTCCCTTTCCCACCTTTTTTTTTTCCAGAGCCTTTTTTTCCCCCAGAGTAGCACTTTCCCAGCTTGTGAATTTCTCTCATGGTTTTCTTTATCTTCTCTGGTCAATTTTGGTATTGGAACTGACCGTAGAGAATAGTTAATTTCTTGTAGACTTTCAAATAGCTATTCTCTATAATTTTGGCTTTTCCCATTTTTGGCTTATTTCCTTTTTTTAATGCTAAACTTAGTACATTTGTTGTTTCTTTCTTAACCCTCTTGTTTGCGTTGCATTGCACGCTTAGTCGCTCAGTCATGTCCAGTTGTTTTTCGACTCGATGGACAGTAGCCTGCCAGGCTCATCTGTCCTTGAGATTCTCCAGGCAAGAATACTAGAATGGGTTGCCATTTCCTACTCCAGGACATCTTCCCTACCCACGGATCGAACCCCGGTGTCCTGCATTGCAGGCAGATTCTTTACCATCTGAGCCACCAGGGAAGCCCCTTATTGCTGCATAACCAATCCCACATTTTAGCAGCTTAAAACAAAAATTAAAACAGTTCCCTTGGGTCAGGAATCTCGGAGCAGTTTAGCTGTCCACTTCTGGCCCATGGTCTCTCGTGATGTTGCAGTCATTGCCAGATTTTACTGGACCTGAAGTATCTGCTCATTATGTAGTTGCTTCAGTCTTCATGTTCTTGGGGGTTGTTAGACTAAGGGTCTTAGTTTCTTGCCACAGCAGTGGACCTTGGTCTGCTTGCAACGTGGCATCTTACTTCCCTTGGTGAGAGTGATATAAGAGAGCTGGAGAGAGCCAGAGCATTCCAGACTGAAGGCTGGTATTACAAAATCTTAAAGTTACATCTGCTGTATTGTTTGTTAAAAGGGAGTCACTAAGTCCAGCCACACTCAAGAGAAGGGAATTACAAAAGGATGTGACAACTGGGAGGTAGAGGTCTGTCTTGGAGGCTTCCTGTCATAGATAGCTAAAGGTTTGTTTATTTAAAGAGCCAGGCCTCGGGTTTATCAATTCTTACAGTTTTCTGTTTTCTAATTCACAGTTTTCTTCACGAGTTAGAATTGTTCTTTTCTTTTGCTTTTCCTAGGTTCATTTTCTGTTTTTTCCCCTTTTTAAAAAAGATGAATCCTTTTTATATTACTTGTTTAGTTTATTAATGAATGAATAAATTGTATCTTGGCTGGGTAGAGAATTCTGAGGTCATATCCTTTTTCTTCCTGACCCCTGTGGGTATTGACTGCTACATTGTCTTTTATCATTTCTAGTTGCTTTGGAGGTGTTCTGTTTATCTACTGCTGTGTAACAAATAGAAGGTTGGATGCCTGATGTCCAAGATGACTTTTTCACTCACGGGTCTGGCACCTTGCTGCTCCTCCACTTGGCCTCATCAGCAGAGCAGGATAGAATTTTTACATAGCAAAGAGGCAGCGATCTGCTAGGCTCCCTACGGGTTATATCCAGAACTGTCATCGTGTCACTAGTACTGTATCCTGTTGGTCAGAGCAGTCACATGTCTTGCCCAGATCTTTTTGAGGGGAGAATAGATTTCATCTCTTGAGAGAATACCAGCAAAGTCACATCTCAGAATAACATACCTGAGAAATAACTTTTGTGGCCATCTTTAGAAATTATAGTCTCCCAGAGAATTTTGAGATCATTATGTTTTTATTTTCCTTTTTTTAGAGTGTATTTTCTGACTAGATGCATGTGGGATTGTCTTTATTTCTTTAAAATTTTAATATTTTAAATTACCTGTTAATTTGTTGAAAGTAAAAGAGAATTTAGGTTTATAATGGAAAGCGGCAGCCTCCTGCCCTCATGTTCCCGAGTCTTGATTCCTGCTCTCCAGAAGCAATTATTTCATTCCATTTAAATATTTCTTTTGGAATTGCTTCTATATTTCTAAATAATTGGCTTTTGATGTGATTTCTTGATTTTTCATTTTTAGGTATGTATTGACTTCTTATAAGGGAAGATTAAGATAAGCTCTTAAACACTGTTTCCTTCCCTATTTCCTCCCCCCAATATAACTTTTTCATTTTCTTAATTTGAGCTGTTATAAAAACCTACCTTAAACAACAATCATTGATTTCTTAAACAACAATCATTGATTTCTTGCAGTTTTGTAGGCTAGGAAGTCCAGGATCAGGATGCTGGCACAGTCAGGTTCTGGCCAAAGCTCTCTTCCTGGTTTGCAGATGGCCATCTTCCTGCTGTGCTTTCACATGGCAGAGAGCAGAGAAAGAGAGGGAGCAAGCTCTGTATCTCTTCCTTTAAGGGGCTCATCTCATTCATGAGGGCTCAACTCTCAAGACCTAATTACCTCTGCCTCATTTATACTATCACATTAAGGGTTAGGATTTTAACATATGAATTTTCAGGAGACACATTCAATCCATAACAGTCATACTTTTTGGTAAAATCAGTATTAATATTTATAATGTTATGATTAATGGGACAACTGAGTTATATAGTGTGCTATAATATTTTGTCTTTTCATGATTCCATCATTTTCTCCTACATTTAGTTTTCTCATTACCTCTCAGTATGTTCAGACACATGAAATATTGTCTGTTCCATTAATTTACTTAAAGACATTTCTTCTGGATTTCTGTCTTCTTCCTCTAGACTTTTTCTCTAGGCTTGCTGCACAGTTGTCCAGGATTCCATTTCACAGTTACCCTGGTGAGAATTCTTATTTTTCTTGTCTTCCTGCAGTAGTTTTTTTTTTTTTAAGAAATGGCAAGTAGTGGGTGTTTCAAAACCCAGGTAGTGGGTTTTGAGACCTCTTGTGTCAAACTATCTTTAGACTACTTTCAAAATTTACTTTTTCTGGGTGTAGAATTTTAGGTTGGAAGCCATGTTTTCCTATTAAAGAATTGCTTCATTGTCTTCTAGTTTCCAGTGTTGTTGTTACACACAACATAGCTAAATCCAAGATACTCAACCCAGAAAATACTTATTGGAAAAGTTTTTTGCTCCTTTTCCCCCCATCAAGAGTCTAGGCTGGTTATGGAAAATTTCTGGTACATAAAATTTCATACTAGTTTCTGGAAGAACTAGCTCCTAAGCATGATAGCCACTTTAATCTTCTGTTTCTCAGGCAGCACCCAGAGTTAGGAAGTTCCTGACCTTGCATATTAATAGTTATTTTCAATCAGGCTTACTTCTGTTAGCCAGTCTTCACTTCTCATGAATGTGTTGGCTAAAATCAGTTTTTCATAACAGCTAGAAGAAGGTAATCTGAGAGTAGATTTGATTTCTGTATCTTTATCTACACATTTCTGATTAAATTTTATTAAAAATATATGCTATTAGTTGTTCAGTCACTAAGTCATGTCTGACTCTCTGCGACCCCATGGACTGTAGCACACCAGGCTCCTCCTCTGTCTTCCACTGTCTCCTGGAGTTTGCTCAAATTCATGTCTTTTGAGTTGGTATTGTTATCTAACCATCTCATCCTCTTTCGACCCCTTTTTCTTTTGCCTTCAGTCTTTCCCAGCATCAGGGTCTTTTCCAATGAGTTGGCTCTTCGCTTCAGGTGGCCAAAGTATTAGAGCTTCAGTTTCAGAATCAATCCTTCCGATGAGTATTCAGGGTTGATATCCTTTAGGATTGATGGGCTTGATCTCCTTGTAATTCAAGGGACTGTCAAGAATCTTCTCCAGCACCATGATTTGAAAGCATCCATTCTTCAGCACTCAGCCTTCTTTATGGTCCAATTCTCATATCCATACATGACTACTGAAAAAACCATAGCTTTGACTGTATAGACCTTTGTTGGTAAAGTAATGTCTCTGCTTTATAATATGCGGTCTAGGGTTGTCTTGAGCTTCCCAGGTGGCTCAGTGGTAAAGAATCTACCTGCCAGTGCAGAAGACTTGGATTTGATCCCTGGGTCGGGAAGATCCCCTGGAGGAGAGCATGGCAACCTACTCCAGTATTCTTGCCTGGATAATCCCATGGACAGAGGAGGGCTACAGTCCATGGGGTCGTAAAGAATCAGACGTGACTGAGCACGCATGCTTGCAGTAGGTTTGTCATAACTTTCCTTCCAAGGAACAAGTGTCTTTCAATTTCATGGCTGCAGTCCCCATCCACAGTGATTTTGGAGCCCAAGAAAATAAAATATGTCACTCCTTCCATGTTTTCCCCTTCTGTTTGACCGGATGCCATGATCTTGGTTTTGTTAATGTTGAGTTCCAAGCCAGCTTTTTCATGCTTCTTTTTCACCCTCATCAAGAGGCTTTATAGTATCTCTTCACTTTATGCCATTACCATGGTATGATCTGCATATCTGAAGTTGTTGATATTTCTCCTGGCAATCTTGATTTCAGCTTGTGCTTCATCCATTCCGGCATTTTGCATGATTTACTCTGCATATAAATTAAATAAGCAGGGTGACAATATATAGCCTGAAGATACTCCTTTCCCAATTTGGAACCAGTCAGTTCCATGTCTGGTTCTAACTGTTGCTTCTTGACCTGCATACAGGTTTCTCAGGAGACAGGTAAGGTGGTCTGGTATTCCCATCTCTCTAAGAATTTTCCAGTTTGTTGTGATCTACAAAGTCAAAGGCTTTAGCATAGTCCGTGAAGCAGAATTAGATGTTTTTCTGGAATTCTCTTGCTTTTTCTATTATCCAGTGGATGTTGACAATGATCTCTGGTTCCTCTGCCTTTTCTAAACCCAGCCTGTACATCTGGAAGTTCTCAGTTCATGTACTGTTGAAGCCTAGCCTGAAGGATTTTGGGGCATTACTGTGCTAGCATGTGAAATGAACACAATCATATGGTAGTTCGAACATTCTTTGGCATTGCCCTTCTTTGGGATTGGAATGAAAACTGACCTTTTCCAGTCCTGTGGCCACTGCTGAGTTTTCTAAATTTGCTGACGTTTTGAGTGTGGCACTTTAACAGCATCATTTTTTAGAATTTTAAGTAGCTCAGCTGGGGTTCCAACACCTCCACTAGCTTTCTTTATAGTGATGCAGTGATGCTTTTAGAAAGCATCACTTAGAGGCCCACTTGACTTCACACTCTAAAGATGTCTGGCTCTAGGTGAGTGACCACATCATTGTGGTTATCTGGGTCATTAAGGGATTTTTTGTATAGTTCTGTGTATTCGTGCCATCTCTTCTTAATCTTTCTGCTTCTGTTCAGTCCATACTATTTCTGTCCTTTATTGTGTCTATCCTTGCATGAAATGTTCTCTTTGATATCTCTCATTTTCTTGAAGAGATCTCCAGTCTTTGTCATTGTATTGTTTTCCTCTGTTCTTTGCGTTGTTCTCTTAAAGGCCGCCTTCTCTCTCCTCGCTCTTCTCTGGCACTCTGCATTCAGTTGGGTATATCGCTCCCTTTCTCCTTTACCTTTCACTTTTCTTCTTTCCTCAGCTATTTGTAAAGTCTCCTTAGGCAGCCACTTCGCCTTTTTGCATTTCTTTTTCAGTGACTTCCATCCATAGTTCTTTAGGCACTCTGTCTACCAGATCTAATTCTATCTTTTCGTCACCTCCAGGGACTACGCTGTAGCTCAAATGGTAAAGAATCTGCCTGTGAGGAAGGAGACCAGGGTTCGACCTGGGTTGGGAAGTTCCTCTGGTGAAGGGAATTGGAATCCACTCCAGTATTGTTGCCTGGAGAATTCCATCGACAGAGAAGCCTGGCGGGCTACAGTCTGTGGGATCACAGAGTTGGACACAACAGTGACTAACACACATTCGTCACCTCCACTGTATAATCATAAGGAGTTTAATTTAGGTCATACTTGAATGGCTAGTGGTTTTCTTCAATTTAAGCCTGAATTTTACAAAAAAGCAGCTGATGATCTGAGCCAGTGAGCTCCAGGTCTTGTTTTTGCTGACTGTGTAGAGCTTTTCCCATTTAGTGATGTCCATGTGTAGAGTTGTCTCTTGGGTTGTTGGAAGAGGGTGTTTGCTATGACCAACATGGTCTCCTGACAAAACTGTTAGCCTTTGCCCTGCTTCATTTTGTACTCTAAGGCCAAACTTGCCTGTTACTCCAGATATCTCTTGACTTTGTCTAAAAATTTTTACATTCCAGGCCCTATGATGAAAAGGACATCTTTTTTTTGCGTTAGTTCTAGAAAGTGTTGTAGATGTTCTATATTTGCTGTATTAGACCAGGATATCTAATGCTTACATTTTGTGTAAGTTCAAGAGATGATATTTTCTTTACAATATGGTTATTTTGAATATCCTTCTAAAAAAAGTTGAACTTTTGGGATCCTTAAATGGGTTCCCAGGGAAAATGTTTTCTAACTTTTTAACAAGTATAGGATTTTGGAGGGAAGCTTTGGAGGGAAATACTGTGTTCAGTTTTAGGGTTACTTTTTGATACTTGCATTAAATAACTTTAATATTAAATCTAAATTGAATATATGTCCATTGTTCAAATTTTATTCCTTTGCAAAATATTATTCTGTTTATTTCTTCATTATGAATTCTGACATCACTTAAACTGAAAAAATGTTTTGTTTTTCTTGGGTGGTTTTTCGATTTCAGAGCTCTGTTAGGTACAAGATGATCATAAAGGCTTCCCAACATGTAGGCGCTTGAATTTACCTGCAGTGAATGTCACCTTCTGTTCTGTTGCCCAGTTTTGTTTTCTGGAATGCTTCACAGTTCAGGCTGATTAGTCTCACACATCCTGGCTCATTGTAGTTCTTAATGCTGTTAGTCTGAATGGTGTGTTTTCTGTTTTCAGATGTATACTTGATAGAACTTTTCCTAAGCAGAAATTTTGCTGTTTTAAAATAAAAACCCTAAAACTAAGGTCTGACATTTTATCAGCATTGGTCTCTTAAGGGGCAGTGTTTATTCAACCAGTGTTGAGTGAATGCCTGTTGTGTCAGGTTCTGCACTTAGACACAGTGTCTGCACTTACTGCAGGCATATATTCTAATGTATAGAAAAATGTTACAAAATCCTTTATTATTGTTTTTTTGGCTATGCCACACACCTTGCACGATCTTAGTTCCCCAACCAGGTGTCAAACATGGGCCTTGGCAGTGAAAGCACCAAGTCCTAACCACTGGGCCACCAGGGAATATCCCCACAAGTCTTTTAAATAAAGTCCATCTAAGAGCTAGAAAGTAGAAGTGTAGTGTTCAGTGAGATTAATAGGGGACCAAATCTGGGGAAGGAGGTGGGACTCAAGTTCAGGCTTGAAAGAGTTTGGTTTTGCACATGGTGAAGAGGGGGCGCATAGAGCTATAAAGACTGAAGAGGTTTTTATGTTTATTAAAAGTACAATTAGTTATTTGTAGATGTTGTTTATTGAAACTCCTAACAGTTTTTATAGAGGATGATTTTACAAGAATGGCACTTGGAAGGCTTGTTGGAAATAACCAGTAATAGCTTGCAAAGAAGTGAAGTTACTTGTGTCAGAGAGGATCTCTGAACTGTTGCTGGATTTCTTTCCTAAAGGAAAGATAACTAATGGCATTCTTTAGCACTATGCTCTGCTGCTGTTGCTGCTGCTGCTAAGTCACTTCAGTCGTGTTGGACTCTGTGCGACCCCATAGACGGCAGCCCACCAGGCTCCCCCGTCCCACCAGGCTCCTCCACCCATGGGATTTTCCAGGCAAGAGTACTGGAGTGGGGTGCCATTGCCTTCTCTAGTGGTCAGTAATTCATAATTACCACTATCAACACTTCATCTTTCAAACTTTATTGCCAGGACTAATTCAGAAATGTTTTCCCTTTCTGAATCTTCAAATTAACATTACTTTAGAATATTACACTGTGCTGATTCAGGGCTTTAAGCACATACATTAGAATTCCAATTCAAGAACCTGAGAAATTTATAGAACAGTTAGAAATTTAGTAACTTACTTTAGAAACTGTGGTTGAGTCAACTGGGAATATGAATTGAAGAATGTAATTTTGTTAAGAATCAACTTGTTATTTAATATTTAGTTCTGTCTATTCATTACTTGTGTATAGTTTTGATTTTAGCATCTTAGAATGTAAAAAGTTGCTCAGACTATTTATAGTCATTAGGTAGACTTCCAACAGAACACCCCAAAGTGACCTCTTAAAGGTTATCAATAATCAGTATTAGGAATTAAATTATATAGAAAATCATTTTTGAAATCTTAGTAAATATCCTCTTGTAAATGACAAGTATGATATATTGTTTGTAGGTTAACACTTAAAACTTTATATAATGTATGCAAATATGTCTTTGTTATATGTAGAATTAAAATACTTTTTTCTCTCGACAGGAAATGCACAATTTTGAGGATGAATTAACATGTCCCATTTGTTACAGTATTTTTGAAGATCCTCGTGTACTACCGTGCTCTCATACATTTTGTAGAAATTGTTTGGAAAATGTGCTACAGGCAACTGGTAACTTTTATATATGGAGACCTTTACGCATTCCACTCAAGTGCCCTAACTGCAGAAGTATTATTGAAATTGCTCCAAGTGGTATTGAATCTTTACCTGTTAATTTTGCATTAAGGGCTATTATTGAAAAGTACCAGCAAGAAGACCATCCGGATATCATCACCTGCCCTGAGCATTATAGGCAGCCCTTAAATGTTTACTGTCTCCTGGATAAAAAATTGGTTTGTGGTCATTGCCTTACCATAGGTCAACATCACGGTCATCCTATAGACGACCTTCAGAGTGCCTATATGAAAGAAAAGGACACACCTCAGAAACTGCTTGAACAGTTAACTGACACACACTGGACAGATCTTACTTGTCTTATTGAGAAGCTAGAAGAACAAAAATCTCATTCAGAGAAAATGGTCCAAGGTGATAAGGAAGTTGTTCTCCAGTATTTTAAGGAGCTTAGTGATACATTAGAACAGAAAAAAAAAATTTTCCTAACAGCTCTTTGTGATGTTGGCAATCTGATTAATCAAGAATATACTCCACAAATTGAAAGAATGAAAGAAATAAGAGAGCAGCAGCTTGAATTAGTGACACTGACAACATCTTTACAAGAAGAGGCTCCACTTAAATTTCTTGAAAAAGTTGACGACGTCCGCCAACGTGTGCACATCTTGAAACAAAGACCACTTCCTAACGTCCAACCTGTTGAAATTTATCCTCGAGTAAGCCAAGTATTGAAAGAAGATTGGAGCAGAACAGAAATTGGACAAATTAAGAAACTTCTTATTCCTGAAATGAAGATCTCTTCAAAAAGGATTCCCTGTGCCTGGCCTGATAAAGAGGAAAAAGTTGAATTTTTTAAGATTCTAAACATTGTTATAGTTACACTAATTTCAGTAATACTGATGCTGATCCTCTTTTTTAACCAACACATCATAACCTTTTTAAATGAAATCACTTCAATATGTTTTTCTGAAGTCTCTCTCTCTGTTTACCAAAGTTTATCTAAGAATGTGCATAATTTAAAGAATATACTATGTCACACTGTATATTTACTGAAGGAATTCATGTGGAAAATAATTTCTCATTGAACATTCTAATCTGGATTATTTAAGGTTTATTCTGTACAGCAGAGGCTAATGACCATCACTAAATAGAGGAATATAGGGGTAACTTGGATAAATAAAATAGCAGGCTAAAGTTTGTTAGAATTGCAACAGAATAATCCCTCTTATGTTTCTGTTGAATAGAAAATGTGTCATCAGAAGTTAGAAATGAGACAATGTCTGATTTTCTGAAAACCAGAACAAACTCTAGTGATAACTTAAGTATTAATACATTATCCCATTTTTATTGGTTTGTAAGGTTGACTGTTTTAACATTCTTATACCAGTAGTGTTTTAGCATTATGTACTGCAGTGGTTGGCTTTGCAGTTCTTTGTGTATACATAGTTTTTAATTAAAAGATGTCAAAATACTTTTGAATGGGCAAATAAAGATGGTGAGAAGAGGTTTTATATTCAAGTAGCTAAGTCAAAGTGATAGGGGATTGCTGATGTTAAAGATATGTTTGATCAAATGTACCTGATCCACACATTAGTGTGTTTAAGAGCCTACAGTTTCTGTAATATTCATTACTAATAAAACTGTTGCTTAAGTGCTGTTAGGGACAAAATAGTAACATTTCCTAGCACTTACTGTCCTATGATTCATGTAAATTTATTTTAGGATTGTATTGATATTTGACTTTTGTGTAGTCTTTGTAGTAAAATCAGTTCTTGGGAAATATTGATACATCCCACCCTCATTATGTTTGGATGGCATCATGTTAACTGTGTCTTTAAAATTGTCTTAAAATTTTCAAGTCTTTTATGCTAATGCCAGTTCAGTTCAGTCGCTCAGTTGTGTCCGACTCTGCGACCCCATGAACCACAGCACACCAGGCCTCCCTGTCCATCACCAATTCCCAGAGTCCACCCAAACCCATGTCCATTGAGTTGGTGATGCCATCCAACCATCTCATCCTTTGTTGTCCCCTTCTCCTCCTGCCCTTAATCTTTCCCAGCACCAGGGTCTTTTCAAATAAGTCAGCTCTTCGCATCAAGTGGCCAAAGTACTGGAGTTTCAGTTTCAACGTCAGTCCTTCCAATGAACACCCAGGACGGATCTTTAGGATGGACTGGTTGGATCTCCTTGCAGTCCAAGGGACTCCCAAGAGTCTTCTCCAACACAGTTCAAAAGCATCAGTTCTTCAGCACTCAGCTTTCTTTATAGTCCAACTCTCACATCCACACATGACGCTAATGCCAAAGCACCAATAATTTGATGTTACTTTCTTGAATTGTAAGGGGAGTCTGCCTAGCTACCTAAGTCAAATCCCTTTGATGTAGTTCCGTTTTTTAACAAGGACTGAATTGTGGTCCTGGTAGGACTTATTGACACTTTTGTCCATCCAACCCTAAGTACAAGCTCACTTCCCAAAATTCCAAGTAGATAGCATGTTTAGGAGCTGCATGCTCATGGTCCTACAGAGGTGGCTGTAATCAGGCACCAGTTCTAGAATACTCTTAAGACCTTATCTGCTGAGAAAAAGTCTAAAGATGGCTGGCTGTACTCAGTTCATGATCAGAATAGCACAAGTAAATGTTGTGTGAGCAAGGAACATTTGGAGGTAAGATGTGTATACAGCTACACACCAACTTAAGCCTGGAGTTGCACTGACTTGATTAAAGTTATAACACAAAAATGCCACATATGTTTTGGAATACATATAATTTTAATCTCACATTTCTGAAATAAGTATTAATCCTTGCTTTTTTGTATATTAGCAAACAGATACAAAATTGCCAAAGCCATATATTTAGTATGAGAGACCCATATGTATTTTTTAAGAGTTCACCTGTTGCGTTACCTTTAAAGAATTTAAACCAAGATTTTTACTAGGGTTTCTAACATGTCTATGAATCACAGCTAAAAATGGAAACATTTTAGGTTTGATATTCATTTTTTTTTATAACTTGCCAGTTTTTAATAAACAATACTTTTAACCTTATGTAGTCTGCATGAATAATCCAATATACAAGTAACTCATACATGCTCTTCCCTTTTGTATTTTTGAGGGTGAGATTGTAAAATTTGAAGTATATAATCTTGAATCTTCATTTCTAAGTTTTTATGTATAACAAAAGTTTACATTGTAATAAACTCATTTGGATCTTTGCACTGAGTGGTTAATAAGGTGCTGAAACTCAGGAGTGGTTGATGTGGAATTTTCATATGGGCTATGGGCATTATCTACTTTAACTTTTTAAAAGCACTACGCTTTTCTATTGGTTATGAAAACATAAAAAATAATAAATTCATCTCTGTTCTCACCAATGAAAAGACTTTGATTATACTGATACTTTTTTCTAGTTACCTTTCCTTTGTATAATCTTAAAACAAATGACCATACTTGAATTTTAGATCTTACTTTATTTAAGTTCATGCTCATGTATTTACATCTTACTGATTATGATACAGACTGTCTTTGTTGGGTTTTAGTACCTAAACAATGCACTATGAATAACAAGGTAATTTTAAATTTTAATTCCTCAGGCTCTCTATCTAGAAACCAAATAGCTTAGACCAGACTTCTGATTCAATACCAGGATTTTTCTGAAAATAAAGTGGTTGCCAGCTTATTTCCAGTAGTATATTTTTGAGTTAATGCAGTGTAACACAGTAACAAGAAAGCCTTTGACAACTTAATGGACAAACAGTACTGCATCCTAATTTCCATTTATACTAAAGAAATTAACCCTTATACACTTAAATCATTCTTTTTCTGAAGCAACTATAGTGGGTATATATACCCACTCAAGTTATTCAGACATTTGCTGGCCCTTTCACAAATGTTTTAAACAGTCAAGCACACCGAGTTGAAGAATGTATAATATTAAAATTCTCATTCTTGCAATTCAGAATCACTGGTTTAACATGGTTTAGTTTACAACTGTACTGTTCATCAAAGTAATATACTTTTAACTCTGCATAAGGGGAAGTTATCTGATAGTCCAGGCATCTTATTTTCTCCATAGTTGCCACTTACAAAACTGTCAGATTCTTACAATCTCTTAGAAACAGGCATAGAGAATATTTTATTAAACTTGTAACATCTCAATTAACAGCATAAAATAGAAACTATATGATACAATTTAAGAATAGGTATTTTATATAATTTATAACCCTTTACATAGAGAAATACAATATGTTGAATCTATGGTAAGATATGAAAAATCTTCAGATTAAGCAAGTTTAGCAAAGTCCTTTAGATGCAATTTCTTTTGGGTTTACTGCAACGCTTTTTGTTATATTGTATGTCTTGTAAATTCCAATAAGTCTATCTGAAATCTCAAACATATTATTTCGAAGAGAAATTATTATGAACTGGGCATTTTTTGTTTGTTCCTAAAGAGAAAAAACAGAATAAATTAGAAAAATTACACATAGATATGTAAATATATGACTAATAAAGATCTAACTTTACTTCCCTAAAATATTTCTTGGGCAATAAATTGAACATAACATTGCTAATTAATATGAACAATGACAACATGGATAATTCATGATAGTATCTAGGTTAGAGAAGAACTCAGGTATTTGGAAGGATAGTTGCCTAGTAGAAGTCTTCTAGTAGAAAAAAGATCTGGGTAAAGAGAAAAGTTGTACCTGTGTTTCTGCTACTAATTTACATTTACATTTAACTTTTCCAAAATGGAACTATTTTGCTCAAATAAAGAGGTCTCCGTGAATACCATGGGAATAGAGAATGGCAGAAGCTCAAAAGAAGCCAAACAATTCCATGTGTAATGTTTAGGGAACACATAATTTTCACAATGAAAAGCTCTAAATGATTACTTACATATATGTAAAATGCAACAATAGAAACATTTTTGAAATCAAGGGCTGCATCAATCTCATCCATGAAGTACAGGGGAGTGGGTTTATAGTGATGAAGAGCAAACACTAAAGCCAATGAACTAAGTGTTTTCTCTCCTCCTGAAAGGTTGAAGATCTTCTTCCAACTTTTTTTAGGTGGTCGAACACTGAAATAATTAAGAAAGTCTCATCACTTAAATTACTTGGAAAGCTAAATTAAGACTCTGTGATTTGTTTCCTTTAACTGGCTTCTACCACCTTCCTTGGAAATACCTAACTTGCTTTTTCATTAATATAAATTCTTGGTGGGTTATTTTATAAAAATATTTTTGGAGGATGAACACAGAACACCTAACAAAAATTTAAGGTTTAAACAGTAGATCAGTAAGTAATTCTTACTATTCTTCCTGTTTCCCATGAATACTGGAGTGGGTAGCCTATCCCTTGTCCAGGGGAACTTGCTGACCAAAGAGTTGAATCAGGGTCTCCTCCTGCGTTGCAGGTGGATTCTTTACCAGCTGAGCTACACAGGAAGCCTGTAGGCAAACCAGTGTTTATCAAATAAAATATGCTGTAGACTTAACTGTCACATCCCACCCCTAAAGAATACTAAGTTTGGAGAATATGTACAGAGATGTTAACAGAATAATCCAAAACTTGGTATATGGCATCATTACAAACCTGAATGTGATTCCTTCAGAGAAAGGATCCATGCTGTCTACAAGGTCCAGCTCAGCATCACCTCCCAAAGTAAGCATTTGGTAATTTTCCTTTAATTTATTTGTTATTATGTAAAAACCTGCCATGAATTCATTAAGTCTTTGTTTTCGAAGATCTTCATATGCCTGTCTAAAATTATCTCTTTCATTAGTAATTTTGTCCAATTCTGCTACCCGTTGTAAATATAATTCTTCCTACGAAAAGAATATGAGAAAAACGTTATACATTTGACATGAGAATTAAAATGCTAATTATATAAAATAAAGGCTTAACAATTTAGGCTAAGGACTAAAGAGACTTTCTGACCATTACACGAGTTGTTTACTTGTACCTTCTTTTTATAATCTGCAATGGCGCCAAGATTTGGTTTCATTTCATGACACTGGGCTTCCAAAACTGCAATTTGATTTGTTATAGAATCTGGGTTCTTGATTGCTTCAAGCTCTTCTGGGCTTAGAACTGGAATCTTTTCAACATGATTATCTTCTATGGGATGCAGTGATATTTTTGAAATCTATAAAGTTAGATGAATATTAGAAAACGCAGTGTTACTTACAATTCACTGTTTAAAAAAAAAAACCTCCCAGGGACTTCACTGGTGGTCCAGCGGTTAAGAGGCTGCCTTGCACTGGTTGGGAAATTAGGATTCCACATGCTACAGAGCAACTAAGCTCAGGTGCTACAGCCAGAGAGTTCGTGCACTGTGATAAAAGATCCTGCATGTAGCAACTAAGACCTGACAGCCAAATACATTAAAAACCAAAAAACTCACAAATTTAAGACAAATTACCTATCAGAATGACATATAAGCAGAAGTGGTGACTCATTTGTGTATCAACTATTTTTCAAAGGACTTAAAAAACAAATAGTCGTAGTGCTCAAGTGTTCATGTTCAATCTCTACATCAGTCCTGGGATGAAAATGTTGATTAATTCTAACCATTACCCTTATTTTTCTGTATATAATAATTCCTAAATACTGTTCATTTTGCCCCCTATAAACCTGAGAAGTGATTATATAACCTGAAATTAAGAATTACAACATACTTCAAAAACACAAACCCCAACTTTTTTCATAAAGGGTATTTTAAATTTACACTTAACTAACAATTCTCACCTCTCTTTGCCAATATTTTATTTTAGAATTATGTTCACCTATGTGACCATCTATTTGTTCAAGTTTCAACTTAATACTAAGTGCATCTTTTTGGAGAGCATGTTCATTTTCCTGAATTACTTTTAGTTCTTGAAGTAGGTTTCGATGTTCTTTCTGGATTTCTGGTAAGGATGCCTAAGAAAACAAAAAGAGCTGCTATAGGTATGATGATCTCAGAACAGCGATTTTCACATTACAAAGATGAAGTTAGCACTCTCACCTCATGCCTCTTTCACTTTATAGAAAATGTTTTTATTTACAGAAAAGTTTAGTCATTTTGTATTACACAGATGAAGTTAATATAGTTAGAAGTATAACCTACTGAATGTTTACTACACAAGGTCTGATGTCATCCACAATTCTCTGCTGCTTCAAATAGTGCCCTCTCCCCTCGCCACATCTTACCTCCGCATCATTTGTATTCTTTACAACCTCTGCTGCTTTGTCTTCAAGACTTTTTAGCTCTGTTGTTAAGTCATCTACTTCTTTCTCAGTATCTTTTATTTCTTTTTCTGTACGTAAGACATTGTCTTGTGCTTTTTTAAGATTTCTAAACAAGCAAAAATCTTATATTAAGAACTTTTCATGACATTAATGTGACATTGTTTTCTATCAGATTTAAAAACTTGTTTTACTAAAAATCTTTCAATTGGTTTTTATGTTTATACACACACTTGTGGGATGTTGTATATTTTATTAAATTCTCAGTATAAATTAATGAAACTTCCTTATATAAAATTTTAGTTTCATTCAATCTTAAGACTATGAAGCAAAATTGTCCATTGTATTATTATAGTCTTGTCATTTTCCTATCAGATTGGAGGGTCTTAAATCTTTAATTCTTTAAACTATACCTTCAAGTAAATTACTTCCTGGTCCAAGTCAGGGAAAATAAGTGTTTTGGGCAGAGTGAGGGGAGGAAATGGGACAAAGGACAATGGGGATGACAATGACACACACACACAATTATTTTTTCCCTGTGACTGATAACTGTGTTTAGGTAAAACGCTGCTTATTAATTAGCACCTTTGAACAAAGGACACTGCAATAACCAAATAACCAGATAATCACTATGCAACCAGTTTATAATTTTAAGACAAACAGCTGTTTACATTTCAACATTTTATATACACTTTGCTTTATGACAGAATACTTTAATACTCTAAAATTTAAAACAAGACCTGTATTATGAATGTATTAAAAACTTTTTGGGACAATGGAATAATTAAAATTTTCAGTTACTAAAACAATTATGCTAATTCTCATCCTTCTTATTCTCCTAAGACCTAGATCTATTTAAATGAATTGCCATCTATTCCCGTAAACCAGAGAAATGAAACTCTAACTTCTATGTCCTCACAACTGGGGAGTTACATAACCACATTTTGTTAAACCATACCTGTTTTATCAGTTTTTAAAAACTAATCATTCGATAATTTATTATTGGCATCCACCTATTAAAATCCTACTAGGTAACAATGTCAGATCTTAATAAGTAACAGGAAACATTTATTAGACATTAAATTTAAATATTAATCCCCTTTTCAGTGTGATGTAGGGAAGAGGAAGGCAGGGTAGTATGCAAACTCTACCTGTCAGCAGTCTTGATTGCCACTTGTGCTTTAGTAATAGCAGAAGCACATTCATCTAATTGCTTATTTATTTTATCAAGTTTGTCTTGTTGGGCCTTGAGTTTATGGTTATTGATTTCTACGATGATATTGTGTAACCTTTTAACCTCAGCTTCCACTTTACCAGCTCTCTCAGCCACACTGTTATACTCTGGGGGACAAAAAAAAGTAAAATTAATTTGTGTTTCTACACTAATAAGCATCATTTGTTAGATGCATTCAATAAATCTCTCCAGTCAATACAACTTAACCTGATACATGCAAAAGAAACTTTAAACATTAGAGGAAAAGGGCCTCAAAAAAAAAGCAAAACCCCAAACACAAAACCAAAATGTCCTTTATCAAAACAAATGGTGTTACAACAACATATAGTTAAATTCTCTGGCTCAGCTGTGAACGTAACCCATATTTCTTAATGGCTTCACACTGTGAAGCTCTTTTCAGAAGTTTATAGGGTACTTTGACTATTTGTTTCATAATGATCTTTTACCCTTAGACTCTGTATTCAACTACAGACTGGGGGTGAAGAAGAAGTAGTTATTTAATTCTGCTAACCTCGAATTCTCTTCCCTGTAACAAAGTGGGGGAGATAGAATAAAGGGGTACTTTTCTCTGTGGCACAGAGAACTCTTAAGTTACACTTCCTAGATTCCCTTGTACCTACTGTTCAGACATAAATTTAAGTTCATTCAATCAAGAAAAAATCATATAATTTGGATGGCAAAAGTGATGAACTGAGCATGTTTCTGCTGGAAGTCATGGAAAAGTTTTCTTGGTGGTAGTAGAGGCTCTGATGTCCTGTCAAAAGTTTTGTGAAAACTGACAGGCAATGGCATTAACTTGACGGGGTGGATTACGATAGGTACAATGTGCTTCTGTTGTTGGCAGTTATAGTGTCATCTTCCTAATGTGATACATGGCTTTTCAACTGTAGAAAAGGCAGTATGGTTTCTTTCATGGTTCTTCAGAGTTGCTCTGGAAATTATTCTTAGCGTTTAGCCTAGAATTTAAGTTATCACAATGATCCTATAAACAATCTTTTTCTCTCTTAAATACATAGTCCCACACCAAAAATCATATTTATACTAGCCAGAGTGGATTCTGTTCTCCATATCTGAACCCTAATCATTATATGATGTAGGAAAGATGGAAGGTGGCAAAAAGGTAAGGGGTTCAAGCTATTGATACCTATGTCTAGAAAGGAAGCAGAAACAGTGCCAACTTATGTAAAGAAACTCCATAAAGCTTCTGTGGGAGGTATGTAGCATTTAGGAGAAAGCAGGTAGGATTTGCTGAGAGGAAAAGAAAAGACTTAACTGTTGTTTCCTCTTGACTGTCTATTGTTCTAAGAGGGAATTTCAATATTCTCCAAATTTTACAACCATCTTTTTGTTTCACATTTATCAGAGAATTCTTGGTCTGATTTTAAAAGCCCATCTAGTGAGTTTAATTACAGTGTCTATTTTTTGTATTTCTGAGATCATCACTTGATTTAAAAAAAAAAAGAAAAAAAAAAGGCAAAACAAAACCCTGCCCCCCTTTTAGTCTTCTAACTCTCCCCTCTCCCTTAAGGATACTAAGACACTATTATTTATCGAAGGAATTGTATTGCTCACAGTGGCGAGTCTGTGTGCTTAGCTCCCTTGTGAGGTAGAGTACCAGCTGCTGTGGGGTCATGGCATCATGACTTATACTGGGATGGGCCAAGTATGCAACTGGAAAGGGTTCCACTCTTCAGAATATCATTTTCCTTATTTTCAAGTACCTAACATACATTAAATTCCCTCATTTATAGTAGCATGTCTGTTAGAAATAGGGGAAAATGGACATCATGTAATTTATAATTTCAACATCACTATTTCATATCACCTTGCTCCTTTTATTGTCCACATATTTGCCAGATTTTAAAAAATCTAAATTAATGTAAAATGAAACATTTAATCTTAAAGATATGCCTGAATAAATGGGCTTCCATATCAGACATTGAGAGTCTACTAATAATAACCAGTACTTCCACAAGAGGAGATATATATATATATATACAGGGCTCCTAATAAAGTCAAGCAGTCTTTTTCAAATAAAATACAAATTCTTGTAGTCTCTCAATGAGAGTGTTGTTATAAATGAAAAAGATTTATTTTTTATTTGACCACTAGGTTCCATCAAAGGCAGTAACAAATACTGTAGGTACCCTGGGGAAGGAGGACTAGGGTTAAGTCTGTCTGCAAGAACAAAATACAAATCCAAAATAAATGCAAGAAAAAAAAAAAGGTCCTGTCAGGTTATGTCACTCTCCAGTGGCTTTTAATTTCCCCTGGAGACATGGCCTATGAGGCTCTACATTATCTGGATTCTTCTATCAGTTAAGTCTAGGGATTCTGGTTTCCTTGCTAGAAACTTCTGACAGACTACTTCCTGCCCTAGGGCCTCTACTTTCTCCTCTACATTCTTCCTGGAATGCTCTTCTCTCACATTTGCACTCATACTTCCTTTGGGTCTCTGCTCAAATCTCTAGCACTAGCCTAACCACTGTGTCTATCTGAATCCCCATCCCGTTCCATTTCCCTGGTTTTACTTTTATCACCTAGCACCACCTGTTACAGTATGTGATGTATTTGTTTAGTTTCCTTATCTCTTAAGGGTGAATTCCTTGAAAAGAGGGACTTTATTTTGTTCATTGCTTGATCAATAGTACTAAAACAAAACTTGGTCAGTAGCAGATACTTTTTGAGTGAATACCTCAATATTAAAAATATAAATATGACTACAAAAAATAAAAAATACACGTATATATTAATATGCAATGTGCACAGTGGACATCTGTCTGCTTACAATCTTTTCACTTCTTTTTCTTTTGGAAGAAAACTCCCTCATTTTTTAAACATGTGGATAATTGCTCCAATTCCAGTCCATCTAATACTTATGGATAAACAATCAGTATTTGTCTTCCTTTGCTCATGAACCAGACTATAAAAAGGGCCTTTCTTGATGTGACGAAGGCTGTTTCCTGGGGTCACTGAAATACTGTGAAACTCACCGTTACCACCTCCTGCCATAAGATGCTTACCTATGTACATTTAACTGAAGCCAACATGGAAGTGGGCTTCCCTGGTGGCTCAGATGGTAAAGAATCTGCCTACAATGTGGGAGACCTCAGCTTGATTTCTGGAGGAAGATCCCCCAGAGAAGGAACTGGCAACCCACTCCAACCAGTATTCCTGCCTGGAGAATCCCACTGGCAGAGGAGCCTGGCGGGCCATGGGGTCACAAAGAGTTGGACACGACTGAGTGACTACATGACCTGAACATGGAAATAGAAGCGGGCTGCTCAAGTACATGACCAGAGGATTTTAATGTCAAAGCCAATTCTGACTATGAGCCTGTGAACTAATTCCCTTTCTTGTTTAAAAACTTTGGTAGAACACTTACATGTTTATATATACACATGAAGAAAAAAGTTCTGAAAAGAAAAATGTATGTTCTTTAAGTTCTCATTAACAGCACAGGTGTTGTAATCAGATTGCCTTCATCCTGAATTCCTGTATCACCACCATATGTTATGTGACCTTGAGCAAATTATATAAACCATTCTGTGCCTCAGTTTTATCTGTCAAATGACATACTTAATTTATTAGTACTTACTTTACAACCTTCTGAGGATGAAATAAAAATAAAAACTGTAAAACAGTGTGGTCACTTAAATATATATAATCTATTTTTTATTCTACAAATTGTGATCTTAAACAATACAAATATTACAAACCTGTTTTTGACAATATAGGGGAAAAAGTCTGTACTTAAACATACCTGTCTTGAAAGTATTAACATTTTCTTCAAGCAGTTTCTGCTGTTTTTTGTCAGGGACTGTAGCAAGTACATTAGCTTCAAGTTCCTTAACTTGGACATTCAAATATTCTTCTTGCTCTGATAAACGCTATAGAATGTTTTAAAATTCAAGGTCAATATTTTAACTTACAATAATATTTGCTTTAAATTTTAAATTAAAAAGGTACTTAAAATCTTTAAGAAAAACACAAAAACTAACAGGAAAGGGCAGAAAACATGAACAATAAATAAAAATATTGAAAATGGCCAACAAAACACATGAAATGTATAAACTCATTATAAAGACAAGTTAAATACTATTTTTTAGTACATCTGTGTAGCAAACTTACAAAATATTGGAGAGTACTTACTGTTCACTTAGAAAAATTATTTGCATATGCTACCAGTAGTAAATGAATTAGAACTTTTGGGAACAATTTGGCATTATGCGCCAAATGCTTAAAAACACTGTATACATACTGGGTGATAATTACAATTTTAGGACTAAGGAAATAATTGGATAAGCATATTAAGGTATGCCTAACAAGAATATTTAAAACATAGTGGTGTACACAGCCAACACAGAAAAACCTTTATCAAACTGTGGTACAAACTATGTCAATATAATTGCACACAAATTACATTTGCTTGAAAAGGAAATTAATTACTGAGTCAAGAAGTTACTATGAGACTACAGAAATCCATATGCAAATTTAGTATGTATATCAACATCTACCACATAAATACATACACGCAAACTAGATACTGCCACTAAAAGTTAAAGAACATACACAAAAACTGAAGGTGATAATTTTTCACGTATTTTCTAAAAAACTTTCTTAGTTTTTTTTTTTTTTTGGTTTGGTTTTTTTAAGAGGCTGTGGGCATGCATTGCTTTTTTATAATTAAGAAAACTTTCCACTTTGTAAAGAGAATAAAATAAAGGGTCATTGTTAAGGGAAGACACATTTCTCTCCAGTCCAAATGGAAACCAGAAATAGCTGTGGCTGGAGCAACATTGTGACAGGACATTTATCTATTAGTACTCAAGGAAACAAAAATCAACAGACCCTAGCCCAACCTCCCCTTCCCCCTTATATTTTAAAAACTATAAGCAAACAGTAAAATGCCTCTGGCCAAATTGCTGTTGAATTCCAATAGTTGCAGCTTTGGTAAAAAGGTACCTGGATGCTTGCAGAAAACTTTTCTAGTGTATTCCTCATTTCTCGTTCACTATGCCTTAACCTAAGTATTGCTTCTTCCAGTTGTACTTTCTGTTCCTGAATCTGCACTGCTTTTTGAGAGTCTCTCTGCAACTGTGATTCCATTTTATTTACCTACAAAGAATATTACCAGTGAGTTTACTCCAACAAGAATTATTTCAGGTTAACAGCAATTTACAAAAATGATGAAAACCCAAACTTCTGATCTTAAAGACTAGAAACAGGGAGGAGACATATGTATACCTATTGCTGATTCATGTTGATGTATGGCAGAAACCAACACAACATTGTAAAGCAATTATCTTCCAATTAAAAAAAAAAAAAAAAGACTAGAAACACACCAAACAACCCAGTTCCAATTCTAAAACCAATGCTTAGGAGATGGTCAACTAATTTCTGCATCATAGGTTCAGGTGAAAAGACAATCTTAAGTGTTGTATAATCAATTATAGTTACAGTGAAGGTATACTATGCAAATATTTAAGAGGAAGAATATAAACTACTTCAGAATTTTCAGGAAGAAAGTAGTATAGTGTTCTGATTGTGATAATGGAACATAAGTTTTTCTGGGCGTTTTGACATTCTATTTTACTTCTGGAAACATAAAATATTTTGAGATAAAAATCTGGAAACATATCAGAAGTCTTTGCTATATTTACAATTTAAATCATTATTTTGAAATACAAAAGATAATTATGTAATACAGCAGTAACTGTGAAGAAACAAATGTCAAACAATAAGTTAACCGTGAAATAAATTATATGATCCAAATGTGATAACAGAAAAAGACATGTATGTTGAGTAAATACTTTTCAATTAACATACTTTTAGAACTTTAACAGGCTTCATATGAAATCCCACAGCTTACACACTAGCCATTTATAGAAAGTTCAAACTGTTAAACTGAAAATATGATTGCAGTACATTTAAAATAGTAGAATGTTCTACAGTGTATTATATATCAATAAAGCTGCTTTAACAAAAATGTCTCGACTATAATTTTGTACATGCTGACCTCTTCTTCTGAGATTTCAACAACAACTGATGAACCCATCCTTCCTTTCATTACTTTGCTTCCACCGCCAGTCATTGTACCTAGAGAACAGAAAAGTCAGACTTAAATGTATGTATCCCCTCAACAGGAGTAAATAGACTCAACGGCAAAGGAAAAAAACTATTACCTGACTGTTCTATGATTTGCCCTTGTAATGTTACCACTCTCCATCTTCTATCTTTTTGGTAAGCTACTCGTGTGGCTTGATCTAAGCTGTCAGCTACTAAGGTATCCCGTAAGGCAAAGTAAAAAGCTTGGCGAATTGCCCCATCTTTTACTTTTACTAAATCAAATAACCGAGGCGTATTCTCAGGAGTTTGAATTTTGGTCATTTTCTTTGCCCACACTGCCATCTAAAAAAAAAAAGAAGAAAAAGACCTTTCTTTAGGTATCATTTATAGAATACACATGTTAAACATAAGGATATGTATACAAAGTTCTTGGTATCTACACAATATTACTTTATTGTTATTTAAGAAAAAGATATTGTAAAATTATCTCTATTCACAGATCATCTGATCTTATATATATTAAAATTCTGAGGAATCCTCACATGAAAGAACTATTAAAACTAACATGAATTCAGCAAAGCTGCAGAACATAAGATCAATATGTAGAAACTGTATTTCTATATACTAGCAATAAATAATCTGAAAATGAGATTAAGAAAATCCCATTTATATTTAAAAAAGATATTAAAGAACAAAATTAAAGGATTCCTGATTTTAAAGCTTACTACTAATCTACAATGATCAAGACAGTGTAATATCAATGCAAAGTCAGACATAAATAAGAGGCCAGAAATAAACTCGTACATTTATGATTGGTTGATTTTTGACAAGCATGCCAAGAAAATTCAATGGGGAAAGAATATAAAAGGTGTCCAAACAACCCAGTACTCAAAAGAGTAGCTGGACCCCCCACTTTATAAAATTAACATGGATTACAAAACTAAATGTAAAACCTAAAGCTGTAAAGCTCATAAAACACAGAAAGTAAATCACGATGCCATTAGGATTACATGGTAGCTTCTTAGATATGACACCCAGAACACAAGCAACCAAAAGTAAATAAACTAGACTGCTATCTAAAATTTGTGCTTCAGAGGATGTATCACAAGAACATGAAAAGATGGCTCACAAAATGGGAGAAAACATTTGCAAATTATGTATAAGAGACTTATATCCAAAATATATAAAGAACTCTTACAACAGCAAGACAAACCAATTAACGAATAAGCAAAGAATCTGAACAGAAAATAAAGAAATAGCCAATAAATAAGCACATGAAAAGCTGGTATACAAAAACCTGTGTACATGAACGTTCATGGCAGTATTAACCATAAACAGCCTAAACATGGAAACAACACAAATGTCCACCAATTGATGAATGGATAAACAAAATGTGCTATAGAATATAATGGAGAAGGGAAGAGCATTTGGCAATAAAAAGGACTGAAGTGCTGATGATGCAACATGAACCTTTTTTTAAAAAAGAGCAGACAGGGAACTGGCTCTTAGTTCCTATAAAAGGGATCAAATCTCTGCCACCTGCAATGGAAGCACAGAGTCTTAACTGCTGAACCACCAGCAAAGTTCCATCATGGATGAACTTTGAACACTAAGTTAAAGAAGCCATAAACAAAAGGCTATATAATATGTTATTTCATTTATATACAATGTCCAGAATACATAAATACAGACAAAAAGTCAATTAAAGGTTGTGGGGGTGGGGTGGGTGGGAGAACAAGGGTTATTGATTGTTCATGTGTATGGGGTTCCTTTCTTGGGGTAATGAATATTCTAGAATTAGATCGTGGTCATGGTTGAACAATCAATTTAGTACATTCTGTGAATGTACTAAAATCCATTGAACTATATATTTTAAAATAATTAATTTTATGATTATGAATTATATCTAAGTATTTTTCTATTTTCAAAAAAAGTAGTTATTGAAGATGGAAGTTAGCAATGCAAACTACCAGTCACTCCAACATAGGAATGCATATTACTTTAGGGGAAGCAGTACAAGTTTCTTTTTTTTTTCACAACGATGTAACCCCTAGAGCCTAATATAATCCTCAAAATCTATTAGGTGGTTCACTGAAGTAACTATGAAGAAAAAGCTAGGATTCAAAATCAGTCAACACCTGGCACTTAAAAACTAAAATACAGGTAGATTATAAATACCCACCTTATCCAAACCTATGAAGGTTGCAACTCCAATATTTTGTCTTTTAAGGAAGTTTACACATTCTTGGGCTGTATCAATAGAATCAACAACAATGTAGTCTAATGCATGACAACAAGATGAAATAGCAACATCGTATTTTTCATCAATTGTTCCTAAGTCCCCCTAATAAATAAGAGGAAGGAAAAAAAAATCAATGCACAATCAGCAGGGAATTAGGCACAGGATCATTTCATTACTATTTCATATAGATTTTTCAAGTTTCATTTATTTATTTATTTATTTTTAAAATTTTATTTTTAAACTTTACATAATTGTATTAGTTTTGCCAAGTATCAAAATGAATCCGCCACAGGTATACATGCGTTCCCCATCCTGAACCCTCCTCCCTCCTCCCTCCCCATACCATCCCTCTGGGTCATCCCAGTGCACTAGCCCCAAGCATCCAGTATCGTGCATCGAACCTGGACTGGCAACTTGTTTCTTACACGATATTTTACATGTTTCAATGTCATTCTCCCAAATCTTCCCACCCTCTCCCTCTCCCACAGAGTCCATAAGACTGTTCTATACATCAGTGTCTCTTTTGCTGTCTCGTACATCGGGTTATTGTTACCATCTTTCTAAATTCCATATACATGCGTTAGTATACTGTATTGATGTTTTTCCTTCTGGCTTACTTCACTCTGTATAATAGGTTCCAGTTTCATCCACCTCATTAGAACTGATTCAAATGTATTCTTTTTAATGGCTGAGTAATACTCCATTGTGTATATGTACCACAGCTTTCTTTATCCATTCATCTGCTGATGGGCATCTAGGTTGCTTCCATGTCCTGGCTATTATAAACAGTGCTGCGATGAACATTGGGGTACACGTATCTCTTTCCCTTCTGGTTTCCTCAGTGCGTATGCCCAGCAGTGGGATTGCTGGATCATAAGGCAGTTCTATTTCCAGTTTTTTAAGGAATCTCCACACTGTTCTCCATAGTGGCTGTACTAGTTTGCATTCCCACCAACAGTGTAAGAGGGTTCCCTTTTCTCCACACCCTCTCCAGCATTTATTATTTGTAGACTTTTGGATTGCAGCCATTCTGACTGGTGTGAAATGGTACCTCATAGTCAAGTTTCATTTAATCGAAGAACTAAACCTACATAGTTTACAAAAGTACAAAAATGGAACACAATGAAAAATTTAAGTGTCCCTCACATTCTATCTTTCTCTTCTGCAGAGGCAATCACTACTAGAGCTTTTATCGATCTTTAAAAAAAAAAAACTTATGGATATACAGAGTCTGAAATTTTAATGAGCACAAAATGAACAGAACTGTTTCACTGCATGTAAGTGAAAATGTATAATGTGAAGATTGGAAACCTAAATTATAAGCAAAATAACTTACAGAATAATACAACTTTGAATTATTGAAAACCATCTAAGTAAATCGTTTGTCTATTAATAACTTATCTATCAAGTAACATTAAGCAACTAGTTTCATTTTTCCTTGAGCAAAGGAATATGATCAAATCGTGTATCTTCAAAAAACTAAGGTGGAAGTCCTTGATATGCAGACATGGAAGCAACTATGCTGGGTAATTTTCATCTGCCCTTCTGAATCACCCTCTTCTGCTTCCTTCTCTGGAAGACTGATTCAGGGAGTGCATTAATTGGTTCTTCTGGCTTTCCAGCTTAAGACAAAGTGAGGCACCAGCCAGAAATGGTAGAATAGATGAATGGGGTATCTATTTTCCTCACTTCCTTCCAGCTACCTCTAGCCATGGCCAAATTCCCTTCCTTCTTCAGGTTCAGGAGCTCAGGCTTCAGGCACCCATTATCCCTAGCCTTGGGTTTTGACATCATCCTTTGTGATTTTCCTAAACTCTAGTTACAACCTTCAGTATGATGGTATAAAGCTCAGAATATAATTGATCAAATTCTTATTTTTTGAAAGAAAAAAGTAGTTAAGTTTATCAGTAGAATTAGATCATTTTCTTAAAGTGACTATAATTATCCCAAACTTTTTTAATGGGATTCTCTTATGACTCAGGAGTAAAGAATCCGCCAGCAATGCTCCTTAGGAGACCTGGGTTCAATCCCTGGGTTGGGAAGATCCCCTGGAGAAGGGAAAGGCTATCACTCCAGTATTCTGGCCTGGAGAATTCCATGGACTGTATAGTCCATGGGGTCGCAGAGAGTTGGACACAACTGAGCGACTTGTACTTGCACTTGCTTAACTTTTAATGTGAAAGGATCCATACCACAAAGAATTTTACCATGCCTGAGTGTAAGAGCAAAATGCTTAAAAAACACTTAATATACAGTTATTTAAGAAAATTATAATATCTGAGAAAAATATAGTTATTTATAAATAAATTTACTTTACCAGTCGTCCATATATTCCTGGAATTCTGCCAGATTTTTTTTCTTGAATTATTGCATCAAGGACTTTTCCCCTACTTCGATTCATTGCTAAGGAACTCTTTGCTTCTTCAACTTTTTGGAAAAGATCACGAACCAAACTTTTGAAATTTATTTCTTCTTGTGTAAGTTTTTGAAGTTCTTTTTCTTTCTAAAGGTGAAAGTAAAGAAAATGAATCCCAAAAGCAGACACCCTTATTACAACATAAGAAAAGGTCAACAATAAACACCAGAACCAGAACTCTGCCATCACATTGTAACTGCTTGCTGCTTTGATTTTGAAAAATATGGATGGGTTTTCTATTTTAAAAGGGGCATAAATTATTTGGGTCAATAATAAGGTGAACGACCTCAATATAGTCCTAGGAGCAGTGCACTGATTGATAGAACGAGTAGAGCTAGGGTTGTGGAAATCCCAGTTTTGTACCATATAATTATGCATAGTAGTAGTAGTAGTTTAGTTGCTAAGTCGTGTCTGACTCTTGCGACCTCATGGACTGTAGCCTGCCAGGCTCTTCTGTCCACAGGATTCTCCAGGCAAGAATACTGGAGTGGATTGCCATTTCCTTCTCCAGGTAATTATGCATAAATGTTTCCTAATTCTTATATTCTTACACTAATCAAAAATATATCTCAATATAGGACTCTAGATATGGGTGACTGGGTATGGCTATGATTAGAAAGTGGTTTGCTTTCTAAATTAATAGATAATAAACTATATAATACATTTAATATGTATTACATTAGTGTTATATAGCATAATTCATTATTCCAATTAAACCAAGGAAAACAAAAGCACAGCTCTGAAACGAAGGGAAACGTGATAAGTGAACAGTACTGTTTCTATACAAAAATGTCAGGCTGCCCACAAAAGAGAAACCCACTCACACGTACACAAAAATCCTAACTCTGTTTCTCAATCTACCTATTTAGCAATTTTTCCAACTGACATTCTCTTTCATTTCTTGGTTTTAAATTATTACCTCTATTACCAGTCATACTGGTTTCAAGTAAAAGCTTAAGTTATAAACACAATTTACCCAAAAATAAACCGAATCACCAAGAAGACAGAAATCATAACTGAATATAACCTAAGTTTACATTTAAATTCTACATGGCCATGAAGTTTTCTGATGACCAATCAGTGTGCATTTACTAAAATGAAAAAGACTATTTTCAGTGTCATTTCACTTCAAAGAGCATCTTCTATTGCAATTTGCTTAATGATGCTTTGGAAATTAATGTTATGAAATTCCTTACTCAAGGAGAGAAGATTGATGAACTAAGTAAGATGTCTTGATTAGTTTAACAACTTGCAGTCCCAACAAAGAAAGAATGTCCTTAAGTTCAAAAATAGAAAAATACACTAAGACAGTTGACTTGCATATTTGTTCACACACACACATTTATTTGACTTTCCTGTATCACTGCGTAAGTTGTCTACATTTACATTTAGGGAAACAAAAACTTTCTTTTGTTTAAATTATTTCCATGGGAAATAATGATGGCGATAGCAATATTATTTGCTGTTTGACATTTGAGGGGATAACACAGTTTCTTAATAGTCTCAATTTAACTTGTATCAGATAAGAGTAATGAAACATTAACACCCTTCTTTTGGGAAAGATTACACTAAACAACAGCAACAAAATCTATGTATCAGTCACACCAGATGTTGAGATTAAAAAAAAACATGTAAATATGTATGAAAATAAATAAAACTAGGGTTGATAAACAATGTTCATGTGAAACACAGAAGTAAAGATTTACCTCCTTTAGCTCATGTTCAGTTTGAGGGAGTTTTGCCTCTATATCTCCAATTGCAGCTTTCCTTTCTTTGAGAGTCTCAGAAGCTGCCATTAGAGCTTCTTTGGCTTTACCTAATTGAGACACTGCAGTATTATGACGACTGAGATAGATATCAAGTTCTGATTGAGCTACATCCATCTTTGAACGTGCTTCATTTACTGATTTGCTGAAGTCCATAAGTTCTTTCTCTCGACTCTGTTAAAATATGATAGGCCCCACTTAATCTGAAATACGTGTTTTCAAACCTAAACCAAAGTGGAAACCATGCATTTTAAATTTAACTTCATAGATTATGTAAGCACAATATATAGAAATAACTCTCATAAGTGAATGGACTAACAGTTTTTACCCAGTTGTGAATGTTTATGGTATATAAAGTCTTTCCCCAACTGATTTAATAACAGCTTAATGAGGTAGCTGCTGCTGCTGCTAAGTCGCCTCTGTGTTGACCCCATACACGGCAGCCTGCCAGGCTCCTCCGTCCCTGGGATTCTCCAGGCAAGAATACTGGAGTGGGTTGCCATTTCCTTCTATCTCAATTTAGAGACTAAAATGACAAAAAATCATGACCACCCACATACACACCCACACCACTGTAGAATATATGTTCAAAGTACTATCCTGAATGTTTTGTATGTATTAATTCCTTAACCCAACAATCCTACGATCATCATTATGCCCATTTTGAGGAAACTGAGGTCAGAGTTTAAATAACTTGTTCAAAGTCATGCACTCACTCGTAAGTAGCAGAGCCTGTTTTTAGCTCCAAAGATACCTAGATATGAGTCCTGGCTTTGTCACTAACCTAGGATGCCAAGGCACATGGGATTACTTGATATACATGAGATGAGCAAATGTGAAAAACTTATCTTATTCTATTAGGAAAGTGACTGTATGATACTTAGCCACTTTATCCCATAGGCATCTTACTTACAAACTCTTATAGATGATATTAGAACATGTCCATATTTCAAAACAGAATCAATTTATATTAGTCTGTCGAGAAACCCCGAAACACTTCACTGAGGTATAATTTACAAAGATCTTATATTTAACTGACTTAAGCAACCAAGAATTAACACAAGAGCCATAGCTTTAAAACTATTACACAAGAGCTACAAAAGTAAAGAAGGGAAATGTCAACCTATGGTTAGTGTGGTCCCAAGCATATACAGGTAGTAACCAATTAAATTACCAAGAAAATAATTTAAGAGAAAAATGTGATGATTAAATCAACATTAACAGAGAATAGCACATAAAGCAAAGTATCTGATATGCATTTTCTTCTACCACTTTAAGTTCTCATTCTCAGTTAACATCTTTTTAAAATGAGAAAGCAGAAAACAAAAAAAGGATAGTCTAGGTTGACTATTTTTGGGGATGTTAGATAAAAGCCCAAACTTTTCATTCTAACAGTTCATTTTTTACTATTACTATAAAAACAATCTTTAAGATAGGAGGGAAAAAAGCCATCAAAATAAACACCAACTGATAAAGAAATCTTACTTCTTTTTCTTTTTGAAGGTCTTGTGTTTCCTGTTTAAGGCTATCCATAACTTCCTTTAATTTTTCTTCTTCTTTTTCTTTTTCTTTCTCAAGGGCATTGTTTTTAGTTGTTGTCTCCCTTATGATATTCTCACTCTTGGTAGGTATACTTTTAAATTCTTCAACCTAAGATTATAAAACAAATTAAAAAGTTACTAGGAGCATGTACCTTTAGGCTATCCAATACCATTAATATTTGACTTATTTAAAAGCATTTCTCAAGATCTTCTAGATTTTTGCAGTTTTCATTTTAATTAGGTTTGAACCAGCTAGCTTTAGCAAGTATACTTCCTTAACCATATGCTGCAATTTCTATATTCTCAGTCTAATTCATAGAATTAAGATAATTCTACGAATTCTTGATTCCTTACAAAAGACAATTCTCCTTGGCTGGGCATTATATCTTTCTTCCTTCTGCTCTAACTTTATGCTGTGATTAACCTCCTTCACCTACAACATGGTCTGAGTACATGGAATTCCTTAAAGTACCCTTCGTGGTACATTACAACTTACCACATATTACCTTTATGTCCCCTGTTGCTGCTGCTGCTAAGTCACTTCAGTCGTGTCCGACTCTGTGTGACCCCACAGACGGCAGCCCACCAGGCTCCCCCGTCCCTGGGATTCTCCAGGCAAAGACACTGGAGTGGGTTGCCATTTCCTTCTCCAATGCATGAAAGTGAAAAGTAAAAGGGAAGTTGCTCAGTCGTGTCCGACTCTTCGCGACCCCATGGACTGCAGCCCACCAGGCTCCTCCGTCCATGGGATTTTCCAGGCAAGAGTACTGGAGTGGGGTGCCATCACCTTCTCCGTTACACCCCCTAGTCTTTCTCAAATCCTAAGATCTTTCCCAACTTTACCCTTTCAGAATCACCACATGGGACTAATTTATTCCATTAATACCTTTCAGTAATAATCACTCTTTCACAGTTGGTGTCCAAAGGCTAATAACTGTACTTAGGTCACATGTGGCTTACTCTGTCCAATTTAGGGGTTACTATGACATCCATTGGTATTTTGTTTATTTTGGTTATCTATAACAGGAGAAATTAAACACTTCCCAAAATGTTCTCCTGCAAACACTGACTCATATAAAAAGTGCTACTACTGTACACACAAAGTATTTTGTGAATAAATGCATTTGCTTATAAGGTAAAGCAGAGCCTATAAGTACCATGTAAATATATGGTACACAACTTTTTTGAGGGGAAGGGCTTTCAGTGTTGCCTCTATTAATACCTGATTAAACTGTGAATATATTTGAAATGCTCCAAATTAATTATTAGTCTGGGTGCCAGCAAATTAGGCATTCTGGTCTAAAGTTCATCATCTTTTAAAACTTCAAACTAGCTAATCAACCCCTTGCTATAAATTATGGCTTCCTCTCCCCTCCTTTCTAAGGGGAAACTTCTGCTGATATTCTTAACTTGATTTCTGTAGACAAAGGTACTACTTTTAAAAGTCTATGATATGTAGCCAAAAACCTCTTTTTAAACCATATATTCTAGGAAGATTATTTTGTCACCAAAATAGGATTACCGATTTGGTAAATAATTCTCCAACAATATATATCAGATACATAAGCTCTAAAACTCAAAGTCAATGGATGCAGGATTTCCATAGTGGGTGAGGGGGAGAATTAGGTTCAGAGATAAATCCTGAAGCATTTAACATTCAGAATTCCAATTCATTCTCTAAGGGGCAAGAACATTCATGAAAAATAACAAAAACTACATCAGACATGAAATATTAAGAATTTCCCCCACATAACCTACCTTTTCTTTATCTTTTTGAAGTTGTTTCTCTAGTTTTTTGGCTTTACTTGTAGCATGTTTCAATTTTTCCCTAACTTGAACATCTTCCAAATCTAGTTTTGTAAATTTTTCTTTGTTCTCCTCAATAAATTTTGTAATTTTATTCAGCTTCCTAGCAAAGTAAGAAAATCATCAGTCACTATTTTGGATATTCAGGTATTTTAAAGCGACTTTGTATACCTTGCCTGAAACACTATGTAAATGTACCAAGTTCTTATAAAGTAGGATCCTAATACTACCTGCTTCAAGCTAACCCTCCTCTCCATCCATATTTGAAGAAGTTGTTAAAATGTGTGGTTATGAGTTATTTTGTCCTTCAAAGCTAGATTGGAAATAGTGACTATGATGTCTAGGAATATAAAAATCTGACCATTAAAAAAAACAATAGGCAAAACTCATTTTAAAGAATACAAAAAAAGAAAACTGAATAGGTAAGGGATCCTGGTATCACTGAAGATTGCCATGAAAAAAGTAATGATAAAACTTTAAGACAACTAACCTGTCAGGTTAAATGCCCATTTTTGCAATGATGTTTTGTATTATTGGGTTCTGCCACTAGGGGGTAGCATCCTCCATTATTTAAGACCAGAGTTGGGCACTCAAACCTGTGATAATCATCAACTGGATGAAAGGCAATTCAGTTTTTTGGTTGCAAAAAGAAACCATTTATAATATTTTATATGCTGGCAAATATATTGCCTTCATATGCTTGTATTAAGTTTATATATAGACACACACACATACATGTAATAAAATAATCTACTTTTAGTACTTTCCAAAAGATTATTACTTCTCTACATCTTTTACAGCTTTATTCTTAGCTTTCATTTCATTTGACAGTATATTGCTTTTCTCATTAATTTCTTTGGTATCTTCATTTATTTTTTCCTTTTGAGTCTCCATTTCAGCAATTCGTTTCTGCAAATCATAACTAGAGAGAGAGAAAAAGCTATCAGAGATCCAACTAGAGAGAGAGAAAAAGCTATCAGAGATCCTAAAGTACCATTTCTAAAACTCTCAAACTATTTTAAGTAAAATCAGCAGTTTCTAAAGTATCTAGGTCTTTGAAGGGGGAAGGAAGAAACCAACCCAGGGTCAAAGCAATTAGGAACAAAATAGGTTCCATATAACACAATTAGATCTGCTATCAAATGAATTAAAAAGAATTTATAAGTAAAACTATTAAGTATTAAGCATAGTGATATTTGTGAACCCAACTTCAAGTAGGATAGTTAAAAATTAACTTCACTACTATGCCAAAAAACTCTAATAAATTCATCACAACCACTTGCAGAATTTTTTTTTTTTACTTCAGTCTTCACATTTCTCTAATACAGGAAAAGAGAACAGATTAGATTTTAGTGTCAGAAACTAATACAAAAGTTGATAAATTAAGGTACTTACATGTAATACTGACAAACATGATTCTTTTTTCTAAATATTTCATTTTCCAAGGTAAGAAATTCAATGGCTATGTTTTTCTCTCCTTCTAAGGCATCCTTTTCCTTTTCTACCATCTTAACTCTGTTTAACTACAAAAGTTAAAAGGATAGAAATTGTTCATATTAAGTGTATTGAACAATCAATTTAAAATATGCCAACATTAGATAAAAACAAACTACATTCATAAACATTGTTTCTCTGAAATGTTAATAAGGAAAACATAAAACTTAGCTTAAACAATTATGGTCTATCATAACTTGAATTATCTGGCTTAGTATAATCTGTTAATCAATAAATGAAACATTCTGGTTTACAAAAGTCTATGGAAGATTCACCTTCTCTCCTCTGTGTTCATTTAATATTTCAACTCTCCGACACAAGACTTTAATAGGTTCATTTAGTCGTCCAGAACCAATTATATCTTCTAAATATTCAAGCATACCCTCATCGTGTTCAGTCTGGCCTTTTGGTTTCATCATAGCAATTTGTTCAACTTCACCCTTTAAAAAAAGTAGTATTTCACACTCACTGTATATGTTTGGCTACATCAGCCTCAAGTAAGAACTAGAAACAAGTCAAATAACAAATCCAACATTAATTAGAACTAAATGATATAAATCAGTAGCATAAAGAGATTTAGTAAGATGCAAATAGGAATTCCCTGATGGATCAGTGGTGAAGAAGCCTCCTGCCAGAGATATGAGTTTGATCCCTGGTCTGGGAAGATCCCACATTCCTCGGAGCAACTAAGTCCGTATGCCGCCAACTACTGAGCCTGTGCTCCAGAGACCAGCTTTGCAACAAGAGAACCTACTGCAATGAGAAGCCTGCAAAACACTAGAGTAGCTCCCATTTGCTGCAACTAGGGAAAGCCTGTGCAAAGCAACAAAGACCCAGCACAGCCAGAAATAAATACATAAATAAAATTATATAAAAATGCCAAGTAAAGATGTTCTAACTTTCTAAACAAACAAACAAGCCATTAAATGAAAAAGGAAATACTATTTTCTCTCATGGTAATAACAGGAAAAGGCCAACTGACTGCAACTAAATGTCTTGGTACATAAAACTTTTGCTTGCAATTATAACAACTTTTAAACTATACTTAAAATCTAAGATTAACATTATATATTTGCATTTATGCAGTTCAGTTACAAAGAGAAAAGAAAAAAGTACAGTCAGTAACTTTCAAGGCTGACTGAAAGGCAGCCATTTAGCTTGATGGGGGAGAAAATTTTGTCTGAATATGCTCAGGCAAAATGCTACTTTACTTCACACCAGTAGCCCGCCTGTACTCTTTATTACAACAGAAGAAAAGGGACAGACAAGTAGAAAAATAAAAACATACCCCTTTATTTCTGCAAAACAGCAGATTGAAAAAAAATTTTTTAAAAAGGGGCATATATTCTTTCTCAATTTAAATATCTACAGTATTTATAAATGAAACTTAAAAATCTGGGTTAAAACTTGCTAATGACAAAGCATCGTATTACCAAAATCTTCAATATAATTATATACAGTAGAAAAAAACTGAAGATCAAACAAGAAAAGATAAAACAGCTCCTTTAAAAATCTACTTATTAGGGACTTCCCTGGTGGTCCACTGGTTAGGGCTCCAAGCTTCTATTGCAGGGGGCACTGGTCTGATCTCCAGTTGGAGATCTAAGACTGCATAACGGAGGGGTGGGGGTGGGGGTGGAAATCTACTCATTAAAAATCAAAATTAAAAAAAATTTTATAGATGACCACTTTTCTGTACTTTTGACAACAGCACATGATTATAAAACACAAGGTGAAATGTTATCCTAAGAGCCTATCATTGTTTAGATTTCTCTGTAACCTTGGGTATGTATGAATTAGATTTAGCTAAATATTAGTGTTTAAACTAAAACATGTAGACATTTATATAAAATATTTTGTTCTGCTTTCAATTATCAGTTCTTTCCAAACATTTTAGGCAAGCTTTAGGTTTTATACAGAACTTAAGCCTGGAAGAGTATCTAAAGCTTTGGATCACAACAGGTGAGACTCTAGCCATTGTACAAGCCAAGACTTATTCAGTTGTTATCTAAACAGGTTTATCAACAGCAACATTGCTGACATTTTGGGCTGAATACTTTGTTGTGGGGAGCTATGCTGGGTATCATAAGATGTTTAATAACATCTCTGACCCTACCCACTAGATGCCAGCTGCATGAGGCCTTCCCCAGCTGTTAAGAGCCTAAACTGTCTCCAGACAATGCTAAATGTACTGGGGGAGAGAGAAAGCAACAACTACTCCCAGCTGAGAATCACTAACCTGGAAGTAGTCAGTTTAACTCTTTTATGTATGTGTTTATAATCCAAATATCTGACACCAAATAGTCAACATTCTAATTTGATTTGAATAGCTGAACACTTACTCTAAGATAAATGAAAATTCATGCCAAGAGAACTTACGTACCTGAGTCAAATCACATAAGGTATTATTTAGGTATACATTTTTCAGATAACCAGAAGCTATGATTTGGTGTAACAACAATAAAAAATATTTCTAAAGGCATTATACTTTTCAGCCAAACTATTTACTGAAGTGATGGAATACTAGTATTAGGAGACTGCCTAGCTTCAAACAAAGCATAGTGGTTGCTTGTTTTTGGTCACTTGTTCCTCCCTTTCCAGTTAAAATGAAAGATATATAGCTCTGATTTCTTTTCATTCTAACAAGGCTGCCCAGCATAAAAAACATTTTCAAGTGAAAGAAAAGGACATTTATGAATCAACATTTCCATCTCAAGTCCCATATAACACTGTTTTCATTTGTTATATGAGATCTATTAAAAAATGGGTATTATCAATTAACACTACTGAATCAACAGGTCATTAGAACATTTAGGCCTCTGCCTGTCATGTGACTATTAGGACTGTTGTGGTATTTCAATGACAACCTGAGACCTTTCTTGTGGTTCTGTTCCTTGATGTTCTCTGACTGCCTTACCACCCGCTACTATTTGTTTTCTTCCTTATCTTTCCAATTTGTGTCATTTCACGTATAATCTAAGGGCTGACAGTCTATCCTTAGAGGACCACTCATTTCAGAAAACGTACCTATCCCACGTGAAATTACAAAGTAGTTTTAATTTAAAGCAATAACCTCAATACATTTTAGAAATAATTTAAAGCCTGAATTTAAAGTCACCTTGAAAGCTCCAAATCACAAACAGTGGTAATATGGTAGACAAAAACCCAAACAAACAAGTTTCAAGTTGCTATAAAGCTAGCATCTGAAGCCGACAAGTTTTATAGTCCTCCTCAATGTTATTTCTGACTTCCATAACTTAAGTAAACTAAACAAGGTTTTAAACACATTTCTTCACTGTTGTTTACTACTAACTTCCTATGTTTTAATTTATATTTACACTATATCAGAGATATTAAGCAACTGTGGAAAATACCATTTATGGTTTTTAAAAGCAACATAAAAATAGCATGCATATGTCAAAAGGATATTTATAATATCCAAGACCTAAACCTTAACTTATTGAACTGGGCAGAAAACCAAGATATTGTGACTCATTTACAGCATGCCTCAATAATCTAATTTAGAACAATACAGCTTAAAAATCTAGGAGGAATAAATAGGTACTATGCTTTATCTTTATTGAAACAGAATCCAAATTTTACCAAGCACTGAATCACAGAAAACTCAAATATAGTACATATATAATAAAACTTTTCCTAATAAGGAAGGCCTTAAGATTTAAGGTAAATATGGGTGTTTGCATAAAAATTAATGGTCCAGATTTACTAGTTGAAATTTTGCCTTGGTTATATTTTTATTTTCTCCATTTTCTACTTTACTGTTAAGTTATTGTTTTTATGCTATTCTAATAAATTTTTAATTTGTGAACTAACAAAAGCTAAGAAACTAATGACTGAGGTTAGTATCTGTGTAAAACAAGTGCATAAACAGAAAGGACAACGCTTTAGGAGGTAGACTGCTTGGTATTTATTTTGGGTGCTTAGGGACAGCTTTCATATAGTTGAGGTGTTGAACAAGACACTTTTGGATAACTGAAGTACTACCGATAAAACTAAAACAACTTCTTCTGATATAGCACAGTCTTATTTCTACAGATAAAAAAGATCAGAATTCAAGTAAGCTTATATGTTAATGCCAAGCAGGGAAGAAGTATACTGGAAAGAAAAAATGAACAGGTAACTCAGATCTTGGTTAATCCAATCTCCAAATTACTAAATAAGAAAAAAAAAATCTTAGTTATTTTTAAATTTTAGTTTAGATTTTAAAATATGAAGACAAAAAGCATATGAAGTTGAAAACTGTGACAAATGAGCTACTGTGAAATCTTTCAGCTAAAAAAAACTCAATTTGTTCACACCAAGAATTATGACAATGGGAAAACAGCTCTCAAACAAGGTATAAACAGGGAAATGTACAAAAATGTACAAAGTACAACGGCCAATTATAATCTAACACTTTTAGAAAGCATGTATAAGGACAAGAAATAGACTTCTACCATCTTTGGATCATTTATAGTATCTCAGTTTAGTCACTCATTAGGAACTCATTAAAACAGCCAACGATGAAATTTTAAATGATTTCAAATACTAGAAATGCCTACTTGAAGAACCTACTATACCATTATAAATACTATAAAAAATTTATCCTAATGGACTTCTAAATTTCAATGCTTTTTAGTCTAAAAAATAAGTTTCCACTTTAGCTGAATTTCTATCACTTAGCCTGTTAATCACTACCACTGGCCAAAGAGCCTACATTTTATTCAAAGCAATCACTTATGTCTTAGAAGATGATATTCTCATGGTCCCAAGCTCCCAGTCTCCCAAACTAGTTAATTTTTAAGATAAATGTTATTTAGTGGGAGATAAGGTAATAAAAATTGTATTCTTACTTACCTTCAAATCCTTTAAATTTCTAGGGCAGGAATCTAAGATTTTGATAAGGAACTAAATAAAAATCCATAGAAACCACTGCCACTTTCCCTCAAATTTTAAAATAATTCTATCTAGTCCAGTCCCTGTTTCTTCTTCCTAACAGGTGAGCTCCTAAGAGTCTTATCTGTAAATTTAATCAAATGGAATTCAATTTGTTAATGTGGAAAGTTTACCTTGATATTAAAAATGATTTTAACAATGTAACTGTTAAGATGATTAAAAACAAGTTGAGATTATGAGGATAAAGGGCTTAAGCATCCCGGACACTTTAGAAGCACAAACTGAATATAAAATTTACAATTTAAAAACTCCTCTTATCTCTTTGGGATGTTACTTTATTTAATTCCCTTTATTCACAGAATTATGTAGAAAGGCTATACCAAGGAAAAAAATTCACAAGGGTTAAAATGCAATCTATTTTGATGAGTCTACATACAGGTGTAAAACTTTGATTATTTTAGGGTGATAGTAAATATACAGCAAATAATAAGATAAACACAACAGTAAGTTCCTGCAAAATGGTATCATTATCAAATTTAGTTTTCTAATGGGGCGTAACTTTTTAATCCATAATTAACCAAATCAAATCCCAGAACAGTTAAATTTGATTAAAAAAACACACACAGCTTTAACCCCACATTTATGTAAATTCAAATCTCATTTAGAAATATATCTGCTAATGATTTCCCAACATCCATTTTAAATTAAGTTTGGGTTATAGAAGTATACAAATGAACTGGTAGCAAGATACTAACATAAGTCACCCCGGAATTATATTTATTTACTTTCCACATACATTATGTATAAATAACTTTTATTTAAAAAAAAAAACTGTAAAATATAGGCTAAAATGGAAATAGCGACTAACATTTTATAAGTTTCTTACTGGGAACACTCAGCCACACTAATACAAGTTTCTCAAACCAAAATCCAGTTTAAAACCAGTAGTCCAGGACACTAAAGAATATCAGCAGCTATTTCTACATCACAATAGTTTTCCTCTTAAGCCATGCTTTTATGCTAAAAACTTTTTTGAAAGGTAAAACTTAGAGAAGATAAGGGATTTTCTTACCAAGCAAATCTGGTAGAAAATATCTTTACTCAAATAAAGCACAGAGTTTCTTATAAAAATCAACACCAAGTACTTAATGTTATACCTCCTTAAAAAGACTTTAACAGTATGATACCTAAGAATGAAATATCACTTTCTAATTTTCCAGTAGTAGTGGTTCAGTAGGCCATTTGAACTAAAACAAAGAGCTTGTATAAGCTTTTAATTGACCATTCTAAGTGTTTAAAAAAATAAAAAATTAAATCAGAGAAGTCTGTCAAATACCAAGTATCCAGAGTGGTTTTATTCCCCCCCCTTTTTTGGAGTATATTATATTAGTAGAGATTACAAATAAGAACAAAAGTAAAAGAATTATTATTAAAAGATAACAAATCTTATTTAAAATGTTATCGTAAAGAGAAATACAAACAGAAATGATAAATAGTTGCTATGTCCCTGTCACGCTAAAGCAGCACAATAATATTGGTGTTTAATATTTATTTTACTACGCCAATATTTACGTGCTGCTACAGCGGAACAAGTATGTCAGTCCATCCAAACAAAATGAGCATATGATCATGAAAATATAGTTTTGAATGAATTTCCTTAAATTTCTAGAGCAGCAAATAATGATTCGCATCTTGACTGTAGTATGTAAACCATGATGTGCTGCTACAGTACTTTAAGGTCTCAAAAATACAGGATTCATCCAATAGGGAAAAACCTCTTTACACTTTTACTAAAAGAAAAAAGAGAGAGAACCTCTGATGTCTTAATAAACGTACCTGTAAGATTAAAAATCTATTATGGTCCAAGTCAATTCCATGACTTCGAAGAAGAATTCCAACATCCTTAAATGTAGTCTTTTTCCCACTTACGTGATAAACAGAAGTATTATCTCTGTAGGCCGTTCTGGATACATAGAAGTTACTGTTAGGAATGACTTCATAATCATCCCCTTCCTGTTTTGAGGAAAAACAAAACCAGAAAACAATTGCTGGTATTAAGTCATAAGTTTGCTTCAAATTTCACTCAATTCATATTGAAACCAATTCTATGGATTAAGAACTTTAACTGGATATGCACAAAAGCTGACAATAGTTCTTAGAATTAATTATCTTAGCAAAGAATAGAAATAATTTTCTATTTCTAAGGAGTTCTTGGACTCCTTCCTCACAGATCACAAAAACCAAAAAGTCAAACCAACTACATCTTCAAGCCTAAAAACATACTTAACTGAGAAAAGAACTGATGGGAAACAAGATTCCCACTGTATCCAAAACAAACTCACCCAAAATATTAAACCACCTTGATAGAGTACATTAGTTCATTAAAAAAAGCTGCAAGGGATGATTCAAGGAAAAAGGGAGGGGATGGTAGTGCGGTGATACAGATTAATTTTTGGGGGGTGGTGGTGGTGAAAAATAAGCCATCAATTAAAGGTAAAAAGAACTGCAAAGAACTGACAACTATATTCCCCTGTTTTTTAATCAAACAAAAAGAAATGAAGGGCAAATCTGCTTTAACATTAAAACTTGCTTTCCTTTAAAAACTATGTCATTTTGAAACCATGACTTTTAAACTTCACACAAATCAAGTGTAATTAATAAGCTAAAAAATCAAATCTGATTTACTGGCTATCTACTTTCCAACCCAAACTGTATAACAGAAAAGCACTAAGAAACAAAATTAAAATTTATACCACCACGTAGATTTATTTAAAGCTCTTTACATTAAAGTTAAAAACAAGACTTAGAGGCCAAATCACATCCTCATTTCGTTATGTAATTAGTTTTCTACATTTTTAGGTTCCAGCCAGTTTTGAACTAGGAATTCCCAAACAGAAGAGAAAAAACCCCAGTATCAACAAAGCCATGTAAATAACCCAAATAGGCATTTTATGTCTGTCTCCTTTTAGAGAGAGAAAAAAAAAAAAAAAAGTTAGCTTATCCTTCTGCTGTTTTAAAAGGGTAGCTGATACGAAAGCAAAGTTCTTTCATATCACACATACAGATTCCTACTAACTTTAACGTGAATTGAAATAACGGAGATGGTAAAATTAGTCAACTTACATTTTCAAGTTTAGGTAACTTATCTGAAAGCAATAAAAACGTAACTTTATAAAAACAAATCCAAAATTTATAATAAAAGAATGCAAAATTGGCACTCAAGATACTAGAACTGCTCAAAAGGTATTATGAGCTACTTATAATTCATTTCCCTAACTAAATTTTAATATTTTAAGTTTAACAGCCACCATCACACCTCAAAAAGAAAATATGATCACGGAGGCAATGAAATCAATATTGGTTCTGCTTTAACCATATACTAATTTTTACAAGCTAATTTAAGCCCAAAATAATAAAATGTGTAATGCCCTGAAATTCTGTCTTCCTTACTTGGAAGATGCAAATAACTAAACAAAATCCCTTACCTTATCAATTATCTTTTGAAAATGAACAGCTACAGTGCAACTCTGAATATCCTTATGTTCATCAGAATTGTGTATTAGAACTGAGAGTTTTTTAGATCTTATTTTTTGTGCTCGATAGCCAAACACAAAAAGCATAGAATCAATAACATTGGATTTGCCACTGCCATTTGGCCCAATAATACAGGAAAATCGCTGCATAAAAAGAACAGGGGAAAAAAAAAAGTTAAAAAGGTTATACTACTGATTTCAATTTAAAATGATTTAACTTGCAGCAAAACTACAAGTATTTAAAAAGCTTTTGCAGCTAGAAGATAGTTTTCATAGATCATGTCTTGTATGTTACAAGTTTCAACACTTTAAATAAGATCATGTTCTAATTTTGACTCAGATTTTTTACAAAATTCATTCTTACAGTTAAAAAGAAAATATTCTTTTCAAACATAAAACCCAAATTCTATTCAGTGAGGAGAACTTTATAAAGAAAGGTACCAAAAGATAATCAGATAAACAAAAGCTAATTTCAGTAGTTAAAAGCATAGAAACTACACCATGTATTTCTCAGGATATACAATAACTACAAAACTGAAACAGTTTGTAATAAAGATGCATTACCTTACAACAGCTATTTAAAAATGGTCAAATACCTTATGGAAAGGTCCCAGAATTTTTTCCCCAGCGTAAGATTTGAAGTTCTGGTTTACAATATGAGTTATCATAAGACGAGGAGCTCCAGGTTCATTGGTCATTGCAGGAGGTGGGGGAGGAGGGATGCTATTCAAAATCTCTTCTAAACTTCTATTATCAATTTCCTCACTTGGAGTTTCTAAGTCAGTCAAAGGAAAGGAAAAAAAGGGGGAGAGGGGAAGCCTGCATCAGTGCAATTTGTTAGCCTGCTAATCTTTGGAGACGTCATTTATGAAACCTAGGAATCTCTATTTTTCACTCAAATACAGTATTATCTTACATTCACAAAGGATAACAGTCTTTAGGCTTTGTCTTATGACAAAAGAAAATTTTTGAAAGAGATGCCATCAGTCCCAAAATTCTATAGAAATATACCTTTTAGGAGTCAATACACTACATCGTAATGCAAATCTGGAAAATCCACAATCACTTGAGTCCCTGCCTAAACAGGTGGTCAAATCCTACAGCTCTAGATTCAACTCTCAGTATCTGTTAAGCATCTGGAACCCTAACTTTGGACACTGGCGAGCTCCCGTGACAGTTACAGGGGTTTCATGTCACTCAATTCCTGGACTCACAAAACCCACGGCGAGTGCGGGCGTAGGTGCAAATTATCTTCTCTTTGCAATTTAAGATCACCGAGGTGAAGTTGTACGATCAAGCAACTTTTCATCATATTAACAAATAGTCACGCTGACACTGAAAAAAGTCCACTCTGGCTGACCGTGTCGATTTCCGCGGAAACATAAGACAATGAACAGAAGTTCAGAATTTTAGCTATTTACTAGCCCCCATCCCTCCAGCACCGTTAACCGAAATTTCACAGTCGAATCTGTGAAAATCGCTTTCTTGACCTTCGGGTGTCAACCCCGCAGCCCTTTTCGTCCGCGCCCTGGAATACCAACCGTCCCGGGTTGGGTGCCGGGTCTCCACGCGCTTGCCCTCGGCGTCGCGAAGGGCTACTCACCTGCGGTGGCCAGCGCCTGGCTCCTCGCGCGGCCGGGCGGCGGATCCGGCTCCGCGTCGCTGCTGGTGCCGTCCGGGGACCGCGGCGGCCCTTCCTCTCTGCGATGGGCAGTGGAGGGCTGGGTGCCTTTACGGGGCATGGTCGCTGGAGCCGAGGGAAAGCCGGGAGCAAGTCAGCCCGCGGGCGGCCGGCCGTGCCGTCAAGTTCCCCGCCGGCCCGCCACCCGTCCCACTCGGGTAAAACTTTGTCCACCCGTTTTCTAGGGCTCCGTTTAAAAACCCCGCGCAACGCCAGCGAGTCCTCGGGAAAGAAGGCACAAAAAACTCAAGTGCCAGGAAGGCGGGATTCGCTCTCTCAAGTTCTAAGCAAGTTCCTAGACGTGCTTTGCGGAGCCAGCAAAGAGAGCAACTGCTTAGGTTCTTTTTATTTTTTTAATGTCCCCCTCCTCCGCCCACAGTGTAAATGTGTGAGAATACTGTAACGTCATTTCTAAACGAAGTTATATCCCGCACGCCGACATTTACGGACATTCCCACACTCTCGGGGCTGGGGATCAAAGCGCTCAGATTCTTGTCTCCGAGTCCGTACTAGCTTTAGGTTTGAGGGGTTCTCAACTCTTGGCAGAGCAGTCGGGAACGAAGAGGCGGTTCGCCGCCCACCTTCCTCTCCCCGCCATAGCCCTTGGCTCGGCTGGCGGCTCGGGGGCTTTGAGGTCTCCTTCTACTCGCCGGCCGGGGACCGGCGGCTGGGGTCGACCGCTCGCGATTTTCAAATCGGAAGCCGGCAGCGCCAACTCCGCTTCCATCACCTTGGGGCGGCAGGGGTTTGTCCCTGAGGTCCGCGGCGAATCCCGCTGGACAATAAACTACGAAAGGCCACCAGTAAGGGCTCAGAGCTAGTGGTTAGTCCCTCGGGAAAAGAGAAACGGGTAGCGGGCCGGGACAGGGGGCGACGCCGTAGTCCGACCAAGATTTCTAAGAAAAGGTCCGCGAGGGCTGAGAGGGCCCCCAGCCCCGCGGCCCCAATCCCACCATCGACGCTTAAGTAGCTCAGAGAAGTGGCGCCCGGGAGAAGCGCGCGGGAGCTTCGACCGCCGGGGAGCGACTGAGGGGGGAGGGGTGACAGCGAGCGAAATCTCCCCGAGGCAGCCTCAACCTAGACTTCGGCTGCTCCAGCTCAAGGCCTCTTTCCAGGCGCCTGCGGACCGGGCAGGAAGTGAGAGTGTGACAACCGATCAGGAAAAGACGTACTTTACCTGCAGGATAGTCCACTCAGACCGAGGCTGGAAACGGTTGTATAGGCCCCCCGGTTCCTACCGGTGTTTCGGCTCCGGGTCCTTCACTCGAAAATGGCGCCTAAAATACAAACTCGAACGGAAATTCGTTACAAACGCGCGCAATGCTTTCTGGGAACCACTAATTTGAAAAAAATGCGGCGATTATCGCCATCTTCTGATACCTTAAGCGCATGCGCGAACTCCTGGCGGGACCCGAGCTGCAGGGAACGTTTTCTACTAGGTGAAAAAAGCGAAACAATGTTTTCCGTGGCCCTACGGCAATAGCACTCTTATAAATTTTTTTTTTAAACTTGCGAATTTTGAGAAAGATAAGTGGAATTCGCCCTACAGTTTAAGTCAAGGATCAGTCGTCCAATAACGTCCCTTTAGAAGAGGGCGTGCCCACTGCGGGGCGGAGTCTCAGGCCCGCTCGGGTGACGCTCTGAGGGGAAGTATCGCGCGAAGAGGGAGTCAGCTTAGCTCTGAGAAGTCGCTATGGTGACAGGGCGGTCCGCTGCTTCTTGGTAACTGGTCTCAGTTCTGTGAGAAAGATCGACCCCTCTTTCCTGGAACTTAAGGTAAGTCTGTTTACTTCCAAGCGAGAGTTGAGGAAAGGATTTGGAAGTTGTGGCCTTTACTGGATTCACCTTCCCTGCTTTGACAGTGTGTGCGGCGTGGAGCATCGGTTATTTCCCGTCTCACTGGGCGCTCTGGACTTAGCTTTTGGGATGCGAAGGAGGAAGCCCTGAATTTGGAGGGAGCAGAGGGGCAACACGGAGGAGAGAAGATCTGGATTGGTGAATGATCGTGTAGGGAATAGCAAATAATGATTTCGAATTATTGGGATTAGGTCATTAATGTCACTAGTGAAAAGGGGTTTTGAGTTTTTAAAATCATTCGACTGGAAGACTCTGTAATGGAAGAAACGATTTGCTGGTGTCGTCTGGTTATGGGGAAATTATTGATCAGCAGATATTTCTTAAGTAGCTTCTGTATACACTGCACTCTCGGGCATAATCAGGATTATTGAGCAAGTATTCCTGTTCCCAGATAATTTAGTTTTGTTAATGGATTTTTAACTAAGAGTTTGTGGATCTGGTAGTAGGTGATTGGGGTTCAGAGAAGTTCATACTACTTCTCCACTACAGCCCCCACCCGCCCCCGGAATTGAGTACAGAATTCTGTGTGCTTGTGAATTTTTCTGGGGAGTTAGTTTTTCCAGAACTTTGATCAGATTCTTAAACTTGGTCCTATCCCATCGCACTGTTAACCATTAATTGATCTGAATACGTCCAACAAACATTTATTCAGAGACTCTTAAGTACTTGACTGAGAACTGGGAACCTCTTTTATTCCCCCTTTTAACTTTTGCATACTTAGGACTTGGCATACTGAGGCCCCAATAAATCTTTATTGAGTGAATTTACATTGTCATTCTAAGTAAGAAAGTATGATTCTTCCCCTGAGGAGCATCATGTTAAGGTTCAGTGATTCTCAAGAGTTGAAGGTGTGGAAGACACTCCCCTCAAGTGTAAGAATTCCGTGAGGTTGAGAGACTAAAGTGATTTGAATAAACATTGACTCAGTATTGTAATACACTTTTTTTATTTGTAGTTGAAAAAAATTATTTTCATAAGACAAACTACAGACAGTAAAGCTCAATGAAAAATTTGGTTGGTAGCTGTACCAGAACATGTACATCAGTTCTGTTTGAAATCATGTGGAATCTTTTGGATTTTCAAGTCAAACACTACTAAACCCAAGTTGGAGAGATATTAACCCTGAAAAAAAGCAAAGACTAGACCAAATTGAGTAATGTATATGGGAGACAGAGCACCATGTAGGAGAAGGATGTAACAGATAACAGAATCCCAAGTCTCATCATTTTTTTAAAGCTACCTACTTAGACAATGTACTCAGTTTGTCAAACTCTGTTTATTATGAAACCAGCATATAATACCTACCGCATAGGATTGTTTATGATTGTTCATCTAACATACACACTGCATGCATTTGATATTGCTGTGTTTATAACATAGACCTTGTTAGGGTATGTGCTAAGGTTGAATAATGGGATGTCAAGTTAGAAGAAGGTTAGTTTGTGAAGAGTCTTAAAAACCAGGTCAAGGATATTAGATTGATAAATCTTCAAAATATTAGAAAAATTTTGAGCTATGGAGTGACTTGGTTAAAAAAAGTTAACAGTTATGTGGGATGTGTGAAAAGAGAAAGAGACTGAGATCAAGCATGGCTTAGATTGTTACTGTCCACTTTTCCATGTAGGAGGTAAGAGGTGCCTATGCAGTAGAATGGTAAAAATCTGGACACATTTAACAGTTAATAGTCTGAGCTCTTAAAGTTAGATAGTATTCTTTGTGAATCTCTGGATTAGTGATGAGGGGATAAGAAAGATAAGCCAGAAATAAATCTTAGTTTTACTACCTTTGATGGTTGTTGTAAATAATGTTTGGTCTTAGTGACTGATCAGAAATGTAATTTCAGAAAGTCAATAAAGTGACCAATAGCTTTAGATTTAGTTGAACCTAACCATAAATACTTTTTAAACAGAATAAATACTTTTTAAACAGGCTTAACTCAGATTGATAATGTAGAACAGACATTGATAACCAACAGCTATAGTGGAGACAAATCTAGAGTGAAAGTAGGACACTCAGAATAAGTGAAGAAGTGATCTGAGAAGAGATTAGGGTCACGAGAGGTAGACTTACTCCCTCTTGATTGATCCTTACTAGTACTTTGCATAAAAAGGAGCTGGTTCTGTTGGGATGGACTCAAGTTAAAACCACCTTGGAAAGTATAACCAAGTCTCATCTTTCTGGTCCAAAATCATCTACTAACAGCCATTATCTATAATTTCAGGCAGTTCGAGAAGAGAACCCTACTTTTTGTATTTTAAAAAGTTGTACCCCATGGGAATAAATAAGTTCAAGGGGAAAAATTGGAATAGAATTAAAATTAACATCTGCAGTTCTTTAAGTGCATAGTTAAATTTTGTCATCATATAATAATATGTGACAGAAGACCGAATCCAAATTGTCTTGAGGAAAAAAAATAGCTTCCGTAAGCAAGAAGTTAGGTGAGTATAACTGGATTCCATATTCAAAGAAAGAACTAGGACTGTGTTTCTTTGCTCTGCTTTATGTTCCCATGTCTTGGCATTATTCTCAGACCTCACATAGTGGCCTCTAACACCACCATGCTCTCCCCTTGGTGTGGTAAGATAGTTATAGTAACTCTTGCCTTGAATCTAAACTTGAAGACCTGGAAAGTTAAAGAGAGTTTTTCTTCCCTATCTTTTACTTGAATAAAAGTTTCCTTCGGAAAGCTCTAATTGACTTAAGCCTAGGTCTCATGCTGACTCCACTTAAGCCATATGGGCTAAGAGGGAGTAAGTGGTATTCCAAGAAGAAATTCTTGGTAGCTCAGAACAGAGTGAATATATGAAGGGTGATGAAACACCCTTTCTAACTAAATGAAACTAAGCCATGCCCGTGGGGCCACCCAAGACGGGCGGGTCATGGTGGAGAGTCTGACAGAATGTGATCCACTGGAGAAGGGAATGGCAAACCACTTCAGTATTCTTGCCTTGAGAACCCCATGAACAGTATGAAAAGGCAAAATGATAGGATACTGAAAGAGGAACTCCCCAGGTCAGTAGGTGTCCAATATGCTACTGGAGATCAGTGGAGAAATAACTCCAGAAAGAATGAAGGGATGGAGCCAAAGCAAAAACAGTACCCAGTTGTGGATATGACTGGTGATAGAAGCAAGGTCCAATGCTGTAAAGAGCAATATTGCATAGGAGCCTGGAATGTCAGGTCCATGAATCAAGGCAAGTTGGAAGTGGTCAAACAAGAGATGGCAAGAGCGAGTGTCGACATTCTAGGAATCAGCAAACTCAAATGGACTGAAATGGGTGAATTTAACTCAGATGACCATTATATCTACTCCTGTGGGCAGGAATCCCTCAGAAGAAATGGAGTAGCCATCATGGTCAACAAAAGAGTCCGAAATGCAGTACTTGGATGCAATCTTAAAAACGACAGAATGATCTGTGTTCGTTTCCAAGGCAAACCATTCAGTATCACAGTAATCCAAGTCTATGCCCCAACCAGTAATGCTGAAGAAGCTGAAGTTGAACGGTTCTATGAAGACTTACAAGACCTTTTAGAACTAACACCAAAAAAGATGTCCTTTTCATTATAGGGGACTGGAATGCAAAAAGAAACACCTGGAGTAACAGGCAAGTTTGGCCTTGGAATACAGAATGAAGCAGGACAAAGACTAATAGAGTTTTGCCAAGAAAATGTACTGGTAATAGCAAACACCCTCTTCGAACAACACAAGAAAAGACTCTACACATGGACAGATGGTCAACACTGAAATCAGATTGATTATATTCTTTGCAGCCAAAGATGGAGAAGCTCTATACAGTCAACAAAAACAAGACCAGGCGCTGACTGTGGCTCAGATCATGAACTCCTTATTGCCAAATTCAGACTTAAAGAAAGTAGGGAAAACCACTAGACCATTTTGGTATGACCTAAATCAAATCCCTTATGATTATACAGTGGAAGTGAGAAATAGATTTAAGGCACTAGATCTGATAGAGTGCTTGATAAACTATGGACTGAGGTTCATGACATTGTACAGGAGACAGGGATCAAGACCATCCCCATAGAAAAGAAATGCAAAAAAGCAAAATGGCTGTCTGGGGAGGCCTTACAAATAGCTGTGAAAAGAAGAGAAGTGAAAAGCAAAGGAGAAATGGAAAGATAAATATCTGAATGTAGAGTTCCAAAGAATAGCAAGAAGAGATAAGAAAGCATTCTTCAGCAATCAATGCAAAGAAATAGAGGAAAACAACAGAATGGGAAAGACTAGAGATCTCTTCAAGAAAATTAGAGATACCAAGGGAACATTGCATGCAAAGATGGGCTCAATAAAGGACAGAAATGGTATGGACCTAACAGAAGCAGAAGATATTAAGAAGAGATGGCAATAATCCACAGAAGAACTGTACAAAAAAGATCTTCACGACCCAGATAATCACGATGGTGTGATCACTCACCTAGAGCCAGACATCCTGCAATGTGAAGTCACGTGGGCCTTAGAAAGCATCACTATGAACAAAGCTAGTGGAGGTGATGGAATTCCAGTTGAGCTATTTCAAATCGTAAAAGATGATGCTGTGAAAGTGCTGCACTCAATATGCCAGCAAATTTGGGAAACTCATCAGTGGCCACAGGACTGGAAAAGGTCAGTTTTCATTCCAGTCTCTAAGAAAGACAATGCCAAAGAATGCTCAAACTACCGCACAATTGCACTCATCTCACACGCTAGTAAAGTAATGCTCAAAATTCTCCAAGCCAGGCTTCAGCAATATGTGAACCGTGAACTTCCAGATGTTCAAGCTGGTTTTAGAAAAGGCAGAGGAACCAGAGATCAAATTGCCAACATCCACTGGATCATGGAAAAAGCAAGAGAGTTCCAGAAAAACATCTATTTCTGTTTTATTGACTATGCCAAAGCCTTTGACTGTGTGGATCACAATCAACTGTGGACAATCCTGAAAGAGATGGGAATACCAGGCCACCTGATATGCCTCTTGAGAAATTTGTATGCAGGTCAGGAAGCAACAGTTAGAACTGGACATGGAATAACAGACTGGTTCCAAATAGGAAAAGGAGTACGTCAAGGCTGTGTATTGTCACTCTGCTTATTTAACTTATGCATGCAGAGTACATCATGAGAAACACTGGGCTGGAAGAAGCACAAGCTGGAATCAAGATTGCCGGGAGAAATATCAATAACCTCTGATATGCAGATGATACCACCCTTATTGCAGAAAGTGAAGAGGAACTAAAAAGCTGCTTGATGAAAGTGAAAGAGGAGAGTGAAAAAGTTGGCTTAAAACTCAGCATTCAGAAAACGAAGATCATGGCATCTGGTCCCATCACTTCATGGCAAATAGATGGGGAAACAGTGTCAGACTTTATTTCTTTGGGCTCCAAAATCAGTGCAGATGGGGACTGCAGCCATGAAATTAAAAGGCGCTTACTCCTTAGAAGGAAAGTTTTGACCAACCTAGATAGCATATTGAAAAGCAGAGACATTACTTTGCCAACAAAGGTTCGTCTAGTCAAGGCTATGGTTTTTCCAGTGGTCATGTGTGGATGTGAGAGTTGGACTGTGAAGAAAGCTGAGCACTGAAGAATTGATGCTTTTGAACTGTGGTGTTGGAGAAGACTCTTGAGAGTCCCTTGGACTGCAAGGAGATCGAACCAGTCCATTCTGAAGGAGATCAGCCCTGGGATTTCTTTGGAAGGAATGATGCTAAAGCTGAAACTGCAGTACTTTGGCCACCTCATGGGAAGAGTTGACTCATTGGAAAAGACTGTGATGCTGGGAGGGATTGAGGGCAGGAGGAGAAGGGGACGACAGAGGATGAGATGGCTGGATGGCATCACTGACTCGATGGACTTGAGTCTGAGTGAACTCCGGGAGTTGGTGATGGACAGGGAGGCCTGGCGTGCTGCAATTCAGGGGGTCGCAAAGAGTCGGACACGACTGAGTGACTGAACTGAACTGAATGAAACACCAGTTTTCACTACAAATAGCAAATAGTTAAGTTCTTCCTATGTTTCAGGCAATCTACTGGACATTTGTAAGATATCTCCTCCCCCCCCCCCCCGCCAATCTCATGTCTACTCTATCTCATTTAACATCATAACCAACCTGTGAGGTAGGTATTATTAGCCTCATTTTGTATATAGAAAAAAACAAAGTACAGTGTTTGGAAGATCACGGAGTGAAGGTTTCAGTAAGAAGTGTGTCAAATGCAGTAGAAATTGCAAAGAGAATGGGAATAGTGAATCTTATGTAAAATAACATTTATTTTTTTTTAATGCAGAAATGCTTAAAGAAAAAAGCAAAACTAAGCCATGAACATATCATTCAGATATTCCTATGTTAAAACTATAAATGCATGGATAAAATATTATGAACTTGATAACTTCAAACAGTATAGAATAGTATGAAATGAGGATTAAAAGCTTCCCTTTTCTCACCAGTGTCTCTACCCTTACAAAGCCTCCATTAAGTGTCTTGCACATCTTTTGAGAAAAACATTTTAGTATCGACTAACTTGAGTATATATCTCCTCCCCTCGTATTTTTTTTTATCACAAAAGAGATTGAGTTACATAATACTGCTGTATAGTTTATTTTTGTAATTTAAGATATTATAGACATCTTTTTGTATCAATACATATAGATTCATCTCATTTTTTAAATAGCTGTACAGCATTCTAGTTTGTCAGTTGAATGTGATTTTTTCTCAGCTAGTTGAATTAAAAGGATGAATTAAAGATGACTGCTTATTTTTAATTTTGTGAGTCACATGGTTTATTGGCTCAAAGTTATTCGGCCATCCTGGATTATAAATATAACCAATATGAATAAGATTAAAGTATAGCTAGCTCTACTTAGAGCTAGAATTGCAAGGAAATGTGAATACCACTCCTTATACATACCTGGGAAGCCCCAATACATACACTTCAAATACATACAAGAGTTGGAATAGGGTGGGGGTTGGAGGTCTTTAGTAATTGAACTATACTGCCAAGCCTGTTCCCATTGTTTATTAGGTGTTTGAATCGGTCCCTGGAAATGGTTCATCTTCCTCTGCCTTCCCTGTTATATAAGAGATCCCAGCTCTAGTCTACATGTGGTTCTATGATGGAACCAATCTGAGTAAAGATCTGCTTCTCTTTCACTCCTGTCTTTACTGGAAAAGAGACTTAAGAGTCTAATCAGAGGTATCAATTTAGAAAACTGTTGATAAGAATTGTACTTTTAAAAACAGAGCCTTGGGTAATCGTCAGCAAACCATTAATTTCAACTGTTAGTATCAATACCCATGGGTTAGCTAGTGTGCAAATGACCCAAACAGAACCTGTTGGAAACAAAGTTGTGATCTAATGCTTGCATTTGTTATCTGTCCTTCATATTCTTATTCACTTCTGAGGCTCTCTGCTATGTTTTATCTATATGTATATTCTTGTTGACAAGTCATACCTTCTCTCTTTCCCTCCTAAAATTTTTCTTATTTTCTTAGTGCTTTTACCTTTTAGTTTTCTTTCTTAAATCTAATTTTCTTTCTTTTTTTTTCTGTAAACTATCTTGCCTTTTAAAAGTGTACCATTCAGTGGCATTATATACATTCATATTGTTGTACTACTTTCACCTCCATCCATCCACAGGACTCTTTTCCTCTTGCAGAACTGAATCTCTATCCTCATTTCCCCTTCCTGCCAGGTAATCACCATTCTACTTTTTGTATCTCTGTATTTGACTACTTTAGGTATTTCATATAAGGGGAGTTACATAGTATCTGCCCTTTTATGACTGCTTTCATTTAGCATAATATTAAGTCTAATTCTTAACATTAATTCTTAATTCTATTCCACATTAAAAACACATGTATCTGGAATATGAGTGTATAATCTCTGATGAATATTTAAATTTCTGGGTTTTGATAGTACTATATAGAATTCTGTAATAAACAAGCTTGTACAGTTTGTATATGTCTCTTGGTATACATTTACAGGTACTGCTGCTGCTTCTGCTAAGTCGATTCAGTCGTGTCTGACTCTGTGCGACCCCATAGACGGCAGCCCACCAGGCTCCCACGTCCCTGGGATTCTCCAGGCAAGAACACTGGAGTGGGTTGCCATTTCCTTCTCCAATGCATGAAAGTGAAAAGTGAAAGTGAAGTCGCTCAGTCGTGTCCGACCCTCAGCGACCCCATGGACTGCATGCAGTCTTCCAGGCTCCTCCATCCATGTACTGATACATGACAAAATCCTATGACTAGAAATTCTTCTCAGGGTAAATTCCTTTTATATACCTACTTCAAATCAGTATCTTCTAACTCAAAATATGGCATAGATGTGTTAGATTGGCAAAACCTAGGTGATTTGCCTGTGTCCTAGCTATAAGGATGGCTACAGAGGAAATAATTTTTTATTTGTAAGGTAGGAGATTCCCCAGAGCTGGAGAAGGAAATCAAAAGTGTTGAGGGGTGGGGCAAAAAAATAATCAATAACCATTATTACCAATTTCTGTTCTTCACTAATGTATGTGACTATGTTTCTGTATGTCAGTGCTGAGTTCTGGGTGTTTTGTATTTGGTCACTTTGACAACAGGAAATGGCATCCAGTTTTTTTCATTTTCATTTCTTTAATTAAAATTAAGGCTGTGCCTTGTTTCATGTTTTTGATTGCCCACTGACCATCCTTATTTATGTTTTTGTGAACTGTCAGTCTACAAATGGAAGTGCTCCATTATCAGTGTCCTTGATCAGATGACTTCTTGGGACCATGCTGTCTTAGTTATCTTCTGTTTCTGTTGTATTGCCAATTGATCCCTGTCCACTGGTTTCTTCTCCTTTGCCCCAAAACAGACTTCTTACATGGTATGTAAGAAGAACAACATAGAGGCTAGTGTGACTGGAGCAGTTTGAGTGAAAAGAGAGGAAACAGGAGATGAGGTCAGAGAAATCATGTGTCTATTAGGACTCTGGAGAAAGAAGAGTTAATGTTGAAGCCTGTAGTCTTAGAGCTGGAAATTCGGGCAGAGTTACGTGTGCTTCTAGCAAGACTTCCCTTTTCTCTCTTACGGAACTTTTCCTCAGCACCACAAACCTCCTAAGAAAACCATTCCAGGAAGAAGGCAATTTAAACTGATTATCCGCTTTCCTTTATTCGACCATGGGGACTATTTGATCATTCATTACATCCCTGTTTACCTCAGTTTCCACATTCAAGACTATTAATCCCCTGCATTCGTTCACTATTAAGTTTAACTATTGATGACACTAACTTAAACATGATAAAACTTTATTTTCTATCACTTAAAGTTTAGATAGGACTGGTAGGACTCGCTGTAAGGTCAAGAATCTTGGTTCCTTCTGTTTTATTGCTGCATTATATATGTCTTGATGCATGGCAGGGAGCATGTTATTATTTTCCAAGTTTTTATTTGCCAATTATATTGATTTATATTGCTTTTATAAGAGGTAATTCATTCATTTTTCATATTGTCACTGTGGGTAACCATTACTGTTGGGTAGTGTTAATCTGTTGCCCCCACCACAAGATATAAATCCCAGATTGGGCCATGAGGTTGATGATTTTGTAATATCCCCATTGGGTTTAAGAATTGTTGATGTCCTATGTGGCTCCACCCAGTTTTGAGGGCAGTTAAGAAAACATAATCTTTATTTTGTATGGCTAGGAATGCAGCAAAAATTTAGATTCTTCTACCACAGAGGCAGGGAAGAATGAAGAAGGACAGCTGGCTCTTTTTTTCCATTTCCCACCATCTGTCCTAAACTTAGCTCTTCCCCATCTAAATCCTACCACTCTACCTTTTGGAACTCACAGTATGTCACTGACCAAATCTATGTTCTCAGTGTTTTGGAGTAAACGTTATAGTTTTGTCTTTTAACTTCTTAGTCTAATTTAAATCTGGTTGTTTCCTAAGGAAACTACTTTCCTCTTGGCTGTTTCAGATGGAGGCAGTTTTGCATTTCAAACCTCCATGTGTCAAAGGACCTTGTTTCTCCTTAGGGTTCTGCACAATTGATTGTGTTTCTCTTTCCTCTTGTCCCTTTGAGACAAGTCTTACGAGATCAAACCATACTCTTCTTTGCCTTTTTGCAAACATCTACAGATCTCTTTGCTGTTTTTTCTTCATTCAATGAATAGTATTTTAGCATCTGGGTACTGTGTCTATCTCCACCACTATTCTTGTCATTATTTGCAGTGATTTAACATCCCCAAATCAAGACCTTGGCCACCCACTTTGACAGTCTTTACCTACCTCATCATTAACAATATCTATACTTTCCCAAAATCTGTTTTAAGTATCTTATTGTCTGTCTCCACTTGTTTTTCTCTAGCTTACTTCCTCTAGAATCTTAATGCTGACAGTTCTTCAGACTTCAGTAGGACTTCTAGGCTGTTGAAGCTACCACCTGTTCAAGTTCTGCTGGGTAGTCCCATCCCATGGCTTTGAATGTAAACTTTGTGCTGATAACCCTCAAACTGAGGTCTCAATGATATCTCCAGCTGTGCCCTCTCTCTTAACTCCAGACTTGTATATCTAATTTCTCCTTGAATTCGTCATTCAGATATCTAAAGTCACCTTAAAGTTAGCCAACCCAAAACAGAAATTTTATATCCCTTCCAACCTGTTCCTCCATTCAGTTCAGTTCAGTCACTCAGTTGTGTCGGACTCTTTGGGACCCCATGAACCGCAGCATGCCAGGCCTCCCTGTCCATCACTGACTCCTGGAGTCTACCCAAACTCATGTCAGTGAGTCAGTGATGAGTCAGTGATGCCATCTAACCATCTCATCCTCTGTCATCCTCTTCTCCTGCCTTCAGTCTTTCCCAACATCAGGGTCTTTTCAAATGAGTCAGCTCTTCGCATAAGGTGGCCAAAATATTGGAGTTTAACCTTAGACATCAGTCCTTCCAATGAACACCCAGGACTAATCTCCTTTAGGATGGACTGGTTGGATCTCCTTGCAGTCCAAGGGACTCTCAAGAGTCTTCTCCAACACCACAGTTCAAAAGCATCATTTCTTCTGAGCTCAGCTTTCTTTATAGTCCAACTCTCACATCCATACATGACTACTGGAAAAACCATAGCCTTGACTAGAGGGACCTTTGTTGGCAAAGTCATGTCTCTGCTTTTTAATATGATGTCTAGGTTGGTCATAACTTTCCATTAGTCTTTTTCATTTCAGGAAATGGCAACTCCATTGTGCCTGTTGAAACTTGAGTCATTTTGGTTCCTCTTTCTCTTAAACAAAATTCATCAACAAATCCTGTATAATTTTATTTCAAAATATATTCAGAATATGACTCATTCATATCATTTGTACCCCTACTGCCTTCCTCTTCAATCCACTTTTCGTTCTCTCCTGGGTTATTGAAATCCTAACTGACCTCTTTGCTTCCAGTCTTGTTCATTTTTGCTTTTTTTTTTCTTGTTATACCATCTGTAGTGTCATCCATAGTGATATTTTAAAACTGTATATCAGATAACATCATTTCACTGGCTTCTCTGTTTATTCAGAAGAAAAAAGAGAAACTTTTATTGTGGTTTTCCAACCTTTATGTGATCTGTGTCCCTCCCTCTTCTTCCCCAGTTTATTGCCATCCTCTTCACTCACTCTGTATTGGCCATACTGGCCTTATGATCTGACTTAGCTTTAGCAGCATTACTAGCTACTGTATTTAGCAGAACTTGAAGGATAAATGTAGGATCAGGAAAATTAGTTTTGGAGCTGTGACAGTACTTGAGGATGATGATGGCTTAGACTTATGTTAGACGTACTGAGAAGTGGCCACATTTGGAGTACGTTTTGGTAGTTTGGTGATCAGGATTTCCTGGGGACAGTTTTTCCTCTTTAGCCCCACGAATGTTGACTCATGCTAGATCAAAGACAATTATAAATGATTTTTAGTAGCAGAAGCATAGTTGCTCCTGTCTGCTTCCTGTATAATGTTGCAAAATAGATTATTTGATACTCTAGAGATTTTCTGTTATTTCCCCTCCCATGCCACTTACCACTGACTAGTCAGATCCTTGGTCATCGATCCCTTTGGACAGCTAAAGACACCCCACTGCACCCCTCAGGCAGCTTTGTACTTCCCTGACTTGGCTGTGCTCTAATTTGTTGTTGTTGTTCATTAGCTAAGTTGTGTCCTACTCTTGCGGCTCCCATGGACTGCAGCATACCTTACTTCCCTGTCCACTATCTCCCTGAGTTTACTCAAATTCATGTCCATTGAGTCGGTGATGCTATCTTACCATCTCATCCTCTGCTGCCCGCTTCTCCTTTTGCCTTCAGTCTTTCTCAGAGTCAAAGTCTTTCCCAATGAGATCAGCTCTTCACATCAGGTGGCCAGAGTATTGGAGCTTCAGCACCAGTCCGTCCTGTGAATATTCAGGATTGATTTCCTTTAGGATTGACTGGTTTGATCTCCTTGCAATCCAAGGGACTCTCAAGAGTCTTCTCCAACACCACAGTTCAAAAGCATCAGTTCTTTGGCACTCAGCGTTCTTTATGGTCCATCTCTCACATTCATACATGACTACAGGAAAAACCATAGCTATTCACTTATTCCTCTATTCATTCTCACATCAGAATGCACATATGCTTCATGCACATGATCTTTGCTCAATAGGATGTACAAAGAAGTGTTTTCTGAGCAAAAGAGAATCTTCCCAGTGTTAGGATGCCACCCTCCTCTTTCTCTGATTCCTTGGCACTATATTTCTGAACAGTTGCAAATTACTTTCTCATGAAAAACATTCTGTCTTTACTATCTATATGGGATAATGATTTCTTTTGGTAAGGAATGATTCCTAATTATTATGGATTTCAGCAGTTGGAGATATTTTGATGTAGGATACACCATGCCTTTGCTAAAGATCTTTAAAGTTTCTGGTTAAAATTGTATATTCACACACATGAATTCTTGTCTATTACGTTGTTTCTCATTTCCAAAAGCAACAGTTTATCTGCCTTTATTCTTTTAAAATCCTTATAAGCTGGATGAGTTTGAATGTGAAACAGCAGCATGTTTTTACTTTTTTTCCCCCCTCTAGTTAAAGGAGGTCTGATAGAAGGGAGGAAGTAGTTTCAAGAAAGGTGCCAAAACTCCTAAGGACCAAAAGTGAGCCTTAGAAGTGTGACTAGGAGAGATTATTTTCTTGCTCTGGCTGCTATACACAGATTATACTTTCAAGTTATACACAAATCTCCTTAAGTGAACTGGAGCGGGGAGACAGATTTCTGACTTCCTAACTGTATATTAACTGGATAAAACACTTCAGATTTTTTTCTATGGTCAGTACTCTTGCCTGGAAAATCCCATGGACGGAGGACCCTGGAAGGCTGCAGTCCATGGGGTTGCTGAGAGTCGGACACGACTGAGCGACTTCACTTTTACTTTTCACTTTCATGCATTGGAGAAGGAAATGGCAACCCACTCCAGTGTTCTTGCCTGGAGAATCCCAGGGATGGGGGAGTCTGGTGGGCTGCCGTCTCTGGGGTCGCACAGAGTCGGACACGACTGAAGCGACTTAGCAGCAGCAGCAGCAGCAACAACTTTCTACTCATCCTCACAAATTTATGAGTAAGTGAAAAAGGTGCCTTGAGATATAGCTGTATTTTTGCTAAGCTAAGTCACATCAGTCGTGTCCGACTGTGTGTGACCCCATAGACGGCAGTCTACCAGGCTCCCCCATCCCTGGGATTCTCCAGGCAAGAACACTGGAGTGGGTTGCCATTTCCTTCTCCAATGCATGAAAATCATTACCTCTTTCTTAGATGACTTGCTTATTTTTCACTTTGCCACCATGGCAGCCATAACTGGTGGGCAGTCTGTTTACCTCCAATATAATGTAAATCTTAGATTTGATCTAGGTTGATGATGTCATAGTATTCCCATGTGGGTTCCATAATTAAATCCCATAAAAATGTATCTTAGCCTTTGATGAGACCTTTGGAATTTATTTTAATGTATATCCATTCACTGGAAAAGGTCAGTTTTCATTCCAACCCCAAAGAAAGGCAATGCCAAAGAATATTCAAACTATTGCACAATTGGACTCATCTCACACACTAGCAAAGTAATGCTCAAAATTCTCCAAGCCAGTCTTCAACAATACATGAAGCATGATATACTGGATTTAGAAAAGGCAGAGGAACCAGAGATCAAATTGCCAACATCCGTTGGATCATCGAGAAAGCAAAAACGTTCCAGGAAAACATCTACTTCTGCTTTATTGACTACACCAAAGCCTTGACTGTGTGGATTGCAACAAACTGTGGAAAATTCTGAAAGAAATGGAAATACCAGACCACCTTACCTGCCTCCTGAGAAATCTGTATGCAGGTCAAGGAACAACAGAATTGCACATGGAACAACAGACTGGTTCCAAATCGGGAAAGGGGTATATTGTCCAAATCAGGAAAGGAGTATATTATCGGGAAAGGCTGTATATTGTCACTCTGCTTATTTAACTTATATGCAGAGTGTATCATGTGAAATGCCAGGCTGGATGAAGCACAAGCTGGAATCAAGATTGCTTGGATAAATATCAGTAACCTCAGATACACAGGTGATACCACCCTTGTGTCAGAAAGCAAAGAAGAATTAAAGAGCCTCTTGATGGAAGTGAAAGAGGCAAGTGAAAAAGTTGGCTTAAAGCTCAACATTCAGGAAACTAAGATCATGGCATCCGGTCACATCACTTCGTGACAAATAGATGGGGAAACAGTGAGAGACTTTATTTTTTGGGGCTCCAAAATCACTGCAGATGGTGATTGCCACCATGAAATTAAAAGACTAGCTGTGACCAACCTATACAGCATATTAAAAAGCAGAGACATGACTTTGCCAACAAAAGTCTGTCTAGTCAAAGCTATGGTTTTTCCAGTAGTCATGTATGGATGTGAGAATTGGACTATAAAGAAAGCTGAGCTCAGAAGAAATGATGCTTTTGAACTGTGGTGTTGGAGAAGACTCTTGAGAGTCCCTTGGACTGCAAGGAGATCCAACCAGTCCATCCTAAAGGAAATTAGTCCTAATATTCATTGGAAGGACTGATGCTAAAGTTGAAGCTCCCATAGTTTAAAAAATCTTTTGGTTAGGCCTCAGGACAGCCCTTGGAAATTATTTACCTGGCCAGATTTACTGACATTCTGTACTTGTAGGACTGTTTTAGGCAGGTTGCAGAGAACCTCAGAAGTCCCACCTAAACCCTCCAGTCACCCATTGGCTGAATTAGTCCACTGACTAGTTTTCTTCCTCTTTCCATGTATTTGATGCCAGCAGGATTGAAAGTGCTTCAGTCATCAGGGTGCTAAGATGTTTTGTTTGCTTTTAATTTTTTGTGTATGTATATTTGTTTTTAATGTGTATTCTGTATTTTCCTCCTTTTATTTTTACAGTGAATTCAATCAGGTGGCATTTAAAAAATTTTGCTGGAAGGTGGAGACATGAGACTGAAGATATCTCTTTTAAAAGAACCAAAGCATATCCTTTTAATACTTATAAACCTTATTGTGATCTCCTTATTGTAGTATTATTAAAAGTTTTCTTCTTTTGTAGTCTAGTTGGAGAATGGATTTTTTCTTCATTCCTTTAATGATAGTTTTGTAAATTATTTCTGAAATATTTGAGGTCATAAGTTGCAGGTATTTTTCCAAAGCAAATTATTTGCTCTAAATCTTACTTTCAAATATTTATTAACTTTTTTCTTACTTTAGTACTACTGTACTTAAGTACATAAAAAACGGTTGGTTTTTGTTTAGTCTAAAATCTTAAAAAGAAGGTTTTTTTTTTTAAAAAAAAAGTAATTTCTCTCTTAATAAGACCTAGTATGTTTTCACTGAATTCTGTTCTGTTTTTTCATGCTCATAATAAAATGGAGGGTAAGCTGGGGAAGTCTGAGCAGTCAGACCTTTATTATTTCATGTGTGAATGTGGCAATTATAAATATTTTATCAAATGCATGACCCTGTATTTTGTCAGCAAGAACTCCCAATTATATGTCAGAAAGATTGGTAGGCCCCTTTACCTTCATTCGTAGTTATTTAGACCAGTGCTTCTAAAAGTATCATCTTCAGACTTTATTACAGGCCTGTGAAGGGATAAGAACAGAAATTGAAAGTAAGAAGGAAGAAATTTTTGTAGCAATTTGACAGTCACAACATCCAAATGTAAGGTCATTTTCCTAGTAATTCATTTTTATTTTATCTTACAAAATGTTGATCTTCAACAGGTTTGAAATAAAAAAAAATGTGATCCTTCAGCCATAGAAAAGCAGCGTTTTAGACATTTGATCAAATGTTTTGAATTTGTATTACTTTTTTTTTTTTTTTTACTGTTTGAGTGAAGATGTAATTCCTTTTATTTCTCATGGAATCACTTTTATTCTTTTTTCAAAGTGTGCCCTCAGGAGTTCATGCTTTTTACAGTCTTATAGATTTTGACTGTCTAGTGTCTGCTTTTACCTTTTCAAGCTGAAGAATAATGATCCTTTTAGACTTTCTTATTCTAGCAGTCCTCTTATGTCTCCCATAATTTTAGTTGACTTACTAGTTTGAAGACACCTCGCATATGTCTGCTGGGTACTTACATCAGTTTTTATAAGGATAAAATTAATGTTTTTTTTGTTTTGGAGTGTGTGTGTTTATTTTCTTTCTAGGTTTTAGCAGACACTCTCCCTTTGTATAATAAAGGTTTTAACTAACAATGTTTAAGCTATGACAGTTATACTGGAAGAATTTTTTTCAGTAATGGTCTAGTGATATCAAGGTTCTTTTGTTTAGATTTTACTTTGAATTCTGAGTATTCCAATGCCACTTTGTTACCTATTTGTGCAGACTCATCAGACCCTTCTATAATTTCATTTTTTACCCTTCTGGTTATTTGCTTAATCTATCATATTTTGAAGTATTAAAAAAACTTAGAACATCCCAGAATAATTATGGCACATAGTCTCTTTCTTTTTTCTTAGAGTTTATTGATTGCTTGGATAGAAAGCATTGATGAAAAGAGAAGGAAGTAAAATGATTATACAATAACAACAAAAGAGCAAACAACCCAACTAGGATGATATGGTAATATAGAAATCCATATATAAACAGGAGAAAGCATCTCTCATAAAAGACAATCTAAAGTTCCTTCTGTAGGATACACAACTCTGCTAGGTAAGCGCCTGTTCTAATGGAGGAAGTAAGGGCCACTTTAGCACCTCAATTTATAGAAATCTACTTGATAAATCAGAGACCAAAAAATAGGTTAAAGTAAGAATTTTAGGGTTTATATCTTATCCATATCACCTTGTGTGGGCAGTAAATTGTAACTGAATTACTTCCTGAATTTAATGTCAGGAAGTTTGGTAGGATTTTAGTTTCAGCTATTAAGCTGTAAATTTTTTCCTGGGTAAATTATTATGTCATTTAAGCAGGTATTTAACTGTTATATTTCAGTGTTCTTTTAGCAGTTGATTTTTTAAAACTTATCAAAATGATACATGCTTATTCTAATAACAATACAGATATAGGTAAATAAAACAATACATATTTCCCTTTTCTCCCCACTTATCCTGCAACAGATTAGATCTTTCATCCTTTTAATCTGTTAGGTGTCTTTCTGCATCTTTTGGCCTTGTTTATAGAATCTTTTGTAACACATTTTAAAATTTTTCATGTATTAAATCTTTGTTTTTTTCTCTTTTGGCACCTGGGTTTCTTATCCTGCTTTCCATTCTTCTTACAACTGTTTTGATAGATGCTTATTTTCCTTTCCTTTTATGGAAAAAATATGAAAGTCCTACACTGGAAAAGTAGGTTTTGAAGCTTGAAACATTTGACCTTATTTTATACTGTTCTTATAATCTGCATCTGCAAAATATTGTGTTTGTTAAAACTGAAGACTTTTGTGTGTTTTATGTCTCCTTAATATGGTGACACATCAAGAATTAGTGAGCTGTGTGGGCTGGACTACTGCTGAAGAGCTGTATTCATGTAGTGATGATCACCAGATCGTGAAGTGGAACTTGTTAACCGGTGAAACAAGTCAAATAGTAAAGCTGCCTGATGATATTTACCCAATAGACCTTCATTGGTTTCCAAAAAGTTTAGGCATAAAGAAACAAACTCAAGCAGAAATCTTTGTCCTCACAAGTTCTGATGGTAAGTTTTTAATAAACATTATTTGCTCATCTTTGTTTTTAAAAGACACCGCTTCTTATTATAACTTATGTTTTGAGTTATTTGTCCATTTCCTGTGTGGTCAGTTGGTCTGTGTATAGACTGTAAGACCAACTGTCATAGAAGAAAGTGAGTTAAACTGGCATATACTGAAATTGAGTGTGAACCTTGGGCTTTACTTTTTCTGTGTTCACAGATATTGTTGTGCTTTTAACAGTTTTGGTTTCTAATTTCTTAAAGTTTAACTGTGTAAAATAACCACACTAAAAAGAGGTATAACACACATTCATTTAGTAAGGTCTCTATTAAATAAAATCTTTATTTTCTAGTACATGCTAATTTGGGCTTCCCAGATGGCACTAGTGGTAAAGAACCCACCTGCCAATGCAGGAGATGTAAGAGATGCAGGTTGGATCCCTGGGTTGGGAAGATCCCCTGGAGAAGGACATGGCAACCCACTCCACTATTCTTACCTGGAGAATCCAATGAATGGACAGAGGAGCTTGGCAGGCTACAGTGCGAAGAGTCAGACAGGACTGAAGCAACTTAGCACACACACTAATTTTCACTTACAGAGGTGGAAAGTAGTTTGATCATAGTCTTATTATTGGTGAGTGAAAAGCACCATTTTTCTACTTTTTAAGGACATGTTTTTGTTTCTTAGAAATAACTTGAACTGTTTTCTGTCTGTGCGTGCACGTGTGCTAAGTTGCCTCAGTCGTGTCTGACTCTTTGCGATCCTGTGGACTGTAACCCGCCAGTCCATGGGGATTCTCCAGGCAAGAATACTGGAGTGGGTTGCCATGCCCTTCTCCAGGGGATCTTCCCGACCCAGGGATTGAATCCACGTCTCTGATGTCTCCTGCAATGGCAGGCGAGTTGTTTACTAGTGCCACCTGGGAAGCCCTTTCCGTCTGTATTACACTTTATCTATGGTGTCAGTTAGGAGTACTTTCATCAAAGTAACAGAAACTCATTAGGCTAACAACTTACTTACGCACAGCTGGAGTTTTCAGGTTTACCTAGCTCCTGGGGAAGATCTTTAAGCACAGAGGCAGCAGGCCCCTGATCCTTACCATCTCTTGGACAGACTCTCCCCAGGTGAGCATGAATGGCAGCCAGCAGCCCAAGGCTTAACTTACAAGAAGAGGAAAGTCAGCAGACACAGTGCCTCTTCCTCAGTCCCTCTTGTAGTCAGCTTGCAGAAAGGGTCCTGGACAAGCTTGGGTCATCTGCCCATCACTGAGTGAATCATTTTAGTCAAGGGATTGGGACACTGATTGCCTGAGCATGGCAGGCCTTTGGCCACTGTGGAAAAGGGAAAGAGAAGAGGGCTTTTGTAGCCAGAAGAAGAAAAGGATGTTATGGCAAACAATCACATCAGATCCCAGTTCTTTTACAGGCAGAATGTATGGCAGTTTTTAAACTTACTTCCCGAATCTTGATTAGATGAAATATTGTGTGAAAGTATTTAATACACTGCCTAGTGCTTACAAGATTGACTCTGAAAAGAGCTAGACTTGTTTACCTCTGATGATAATATGAAGGGTTGACTTAAAAAAACTTAATTTTGATATAATTTCACATTTATAGAAAAGATGTAAGAATTGTAGAGATAATTCCTGCATATTCTTTATTCATATTCACTTAATTGTTAACATTTTGTCCCATGTACTTATCATTGCTACTCTTTTCTCTCTCTCCTGCCCTCCACACATACTTTTTCCTGAAACATTTGAGAGTAATTTACAGACATCCAACTTTAACCATATATCAGTTCAGTTCAGTTCAGTCGTTCATTTGTGTCCAACTCTTCACAACCCCACGGACCACAGCACACCAGGCCTCCCTGTCCATCACCAACTCCGGGATCTACTCAAACTCATCTCCACTGAGTCGATGATGCCGTCCAACCATCTCAGCCTCTGTTGTCCCCTTCTCCTCCTGCCTTCAATCTTTGCTAACATCAGGATCTTTTTCAATGAGTCAGCTCTTCGCATCAGGTGGCCAGAGTATTGGAGTTTCAGCTTTAGCATCAGTCCTTCCAATGAACACTTAGGACTGATCTCCTTTAGGATGGACCCATTGGATCTCCTTGCAGTCCAAGGGACTCCCAAGAGTCTTCTCTAACACCACAGTTCAAAAGCATCAGTTCTTCGGTGCTCAGCTTCTTTATAGTCCAACTCTCACATCCATACATGACCACTGGAAAAACCATAGCCTTGACTAGATGGACCTCTGTTGGTAAAGTCATGTCTCTGCTTTTTAATATGCTGTCTAGGTTGGTCACTTTCCTTCCAAGGAGCAAGTGTCTTTTAATTTCATGGTTGGAATTGCCATCTGCAGTGATTTTAGAGCCCCCCAAAATAAAGTCAGCCACTGTTTCCACTATTTCCTCATCTATTTGCCATGAAGTGATGGGACTGGATGGCATGATCTTAGTTTTCTGAATGTTGAGCTTTAAGCCAACTTTTTCACTCTCCTCTTTCACTTTCATCAAGAGGCTCTTTAGTTCTTCTTCACTTTCTGCCATAAGGGTGATATCATCTGCATATCTGAGGTTATTGCTATTTCTCCCAGCAGTCTTGATTCCAGCTTGTGCTTCATCCAGCCCAGCATTTCTTATGATGTATAAATTAATTAAGCAGGGTAACAATATACAGCCTTGATGTACCCCTTTCGTTTTTTGGAACCAGTCTTTTGTTCCATGTCCAGTTCTAACTGTTGTTTCCTGACCTGCATACAGATTTCTCAAGAGGCAGATCAGGTGGTCTGGTATTCCCATCTCTTTCAGAATTTTCCACAGTTGATTGTGATCCACACAGTCAAAGGCTTTGGCATAGTCAATAAAACAGAAATAGATGTTTTTCTGGAACTCTCTTGCTTTTTCAATGATCTAGCGGATGTTGGCGATTTGATCTCTGGTTCCTCTGCCTTTTCTAAAACCAGCTTGAGCATCTGGAAGTTCACGGTTCATGTATTGCTGAAGCCTGGCTTGGAGAATTTTGAGCATTACTTTACTAGCGTGTGAGATGAGTGCAATTGTGCGGTAGTTTGAGCATTCTTTGGCATTGCCTTTCTTTGGGATTGGAGTGAAAACTGACCTTTTCCAGTCCTATAACCACTGCTGAGTTTTCCAGATTTACTGGCATATTAAGTTTCAGCAGTTTCACAGCATCATCTTTAAGGATTTGAAATAGCTCAACTGGAATTCCATCACCTGCACTAGCTTTGTTCATAGTGATGCTTCCTAAGGCCCACTTGACTTGACCTCCAGGATGTCTAGCTCTAGGTGAGTGATCACACCATCGAGATTATTTGGGTCGTGAAGCTCTTTTTTGTACAGTTCTTCTGTGTATTGTTGCCACCTCTTCTTAATGGCTTTTGCATCTGTTAGGTCATACCATTTCTTTCCTTTATTGAGCCTATCTTTGCATGAGGTGTTCCCTTGGTATCTGACTCTAGGTGAGTAATCACACCATCATGATTACCTTTGTCATTAACCATATATACTGCTACTGCTGCTGCGGCTAAGTTGCTTCAGTTGTGTCCGACTTGGTTTGACCGCATAGACGGCAGCCCACCAGGCTCCCAGTCCCTGGGATTCTCCAGGCAAGAGTACTGAAGTGGGTTGCCATTGCCTTTTCCGTTAACCATATATACTTCAATGCATTTCCTAAGAATAAGGATTTTTCAGTTACTTAACCACAATACATTGATCAAAATCAGGAAATTTAACACTGATATAATATTATTACCTAATCTACAGTTTGTATTCAAATTTTAGCAAGTGTCCTAATTATGTCTTTTATAGAAATTTTTTTTTCTTGTAAAGAATAACATTGTTTTTGTCATATCTCACTAACTTCCTTTAATCTGGAGCAAATCCTCCATCTTTCTTTTATGATCTCGACTGTTTTGAAGAATATGGGCCTGTTATTTTTATAGAATGTCCAATCAGTTCACTTTTGTCTGATTTTTCCTTATGATTAAATTCAGCTATACATTTTTAACAGTAATACTTAAGGCATCAGAGTGGAAAATTCATAATTCTGGTTTGACTCCTTACTGGTGACATTAACTTTGATTACTTTGAAAGGTTGTGTTCACTAAATTAATCTACTGTGAAAGTGAAAGTGAAGTCGTGTCTGACTCTGTGACCCCATGGACTGTAGCCTACCAGGCTTCTCTGTCCATGGGATTTTCCAGGCAAGAGTACTGGAGTGGGGTGCCATTTCCTTCTCCACTGTAAAGTTAATGTTTTTCCCTTTTAGTAAATAATTTCTAAGTGGATACTTTCAGACTATATAAAAATATTCTCTTCCTCCTCAAATTTTCTCCCACTATCTTAGCTGAGTCATTTATTACTAAGATGGTTGCTGAATGATATTTTTTTAAATGCCATAGTATCTTTTATATTGATTAGTTGGTATTCTCCTTCAAAGAAGAGCCTTCTGTCTCCTGCACATTTGTTTATTTGTTTACTTACATCAGATTAGACTCATAGATGCTTATTTTATTTCATTTTTAAGTTATTCATTCTTTTTTATAATTAGTGGATAATTGCTTTACAGTGTTGTATTGGTTTCTGCCATATGACTGCTGCTGCTGCTAAGTCGCTTCAGTCGTGTCCGACTCTGTGCGACCCCATAGACGGCAGCCCACCAGGTATCCCCGTCCCTGGGATTCTCCAGGCAAGAACACTGGAGTGGGTTGCCATTTCCTTCTCCAATGCATGAATGCCATATGACAACATAAATCAATTATAACTATGTGTGTGTGTGTGTGTGTGTGTGTGTGTATCTACTCCCTCTTGAATCTCCCTCCCACCCCACGCCCCATCCTATCCCTTGTTTTATTTCTTGAGCATCCTATTACTATCATTTACACATTTTAATGTTAAAATTGCCACAGATTTGGCCAGTGGGAGCTCCATGAAGCCAGGTCAAATGAATTTTTGTTTTGCCGTGGGGGATATGTTTCCTCATCTTTTGAGCACTTTGCTGGCACAAGATGTTCCAGGCTCATTTTGTACTTTCCCAGTCCCAACTTCCAAATCAGCTGTTTCTCCAAGGAGACATGTTCTTTTTTTGTGTGCTTGATGATATCTAAAAGCCAAGATGACAGTGCTAGGTGTGTGCATTTCAGTGGGATATGTTTGCTTCAAGGCCCTCTCATAGGATGGAGCTAAGAAATATATGTTGAAAACATACATATCTACAGCTATTTCTTCCTCCCTCCCTCGCTTCCTTTACTTCCTTTCCCTTCCTCCTATGTTTCCTCCCTCCCTTCCTTCCATGGTTCCTTCCCGTGACAAAAGCCATAAGTTAATTTTGATACTGCCAATTCTAGTTCAGCACTGCAGGATTAATTCTAGTCTCAATACTTGGAAACAGTGTGGAACCTTGGCTCCCATTATTATCAGTATGTTTACTCACTTGTTTAATTCTACAATACATAGTAGGTTGTTTTAGAATTGCTAATCCATACAATTTCAAAAAAATAAAAGTTTAATATTTGTTTTTGTGCTTGTGTGCTTAGTTGTGTCCTACTTGTGACCCCCTGGACTGTAACTCTCCAGGCTCCTCTGTCCATGGAATTTTCCAGGCAAGAATACTGGCATAGGTTGCCATTTCCTTCTCCATAAGAAACTGTATTTTATTTTTAGGTTTATTACAAAGTAAAAAAGATAAGGTAACCTAGCATAACTAGATGTGGGAAGAAGAGAGAACCAAAGCAGAATAGTTGAGTCTTTTCTCCTAGGTGGAATTACGAATATCTTGGATCTTGTGAAAGAGAAAGCAAAAGATGATAGTTCAAAGGAAAAAAGTGGAAGAGTGAGACTAGAAACAGAATCCAGAAGTAAAAATGAAAAATGAAATGAAAAAGAAATATTCAAAAACAGAAGAAAGTGGATGCCATTTGAAGGTGGTTCGTCAAGGGTTTCCTGCCAGATAAACATCTGAGATCATTTTATATGTGGATGCTGTGTTCTCTGTTAATCAAATACTATAAAAAGAAGTATTATTCTGGTTTGAAAATATACGTAATATGAGATCTACACAACACATTTTTAAGTGTATAGTACAATATTTAATAATTTTCTATATATTATATATATATAAACATGGAGAAACGTATAAACTTGGAGAAAATATATATATATTTATATAATTTTGTGTAACCACAATGTTGTACAGCAGATCGCTAGGTTACAGATTTTGGAGTTCATCACTGTTCCCTTTGTTATACCCTCTCCATCTTCTGTGTTAGTGGTAACATTAAAAAAAACAACAACAAACATGGGATTTGGGGTCAGATCCTGAAGTACATAAAGCAGACTCTTGCCAAGTATTTTGTCTCACCAATAATTCTCTCTTCACTGTTATTACCTCTTTTTTGAATATTTCATGCAGCTGTATCCTACTTTTTAGAGGTGATATTTCTTTCACAATGTGTTAAAAGATTTATATTCAAAGAAGAATTATTTGAAATGCATTAGGGGAACTGCTTTGTAAAGGAATTCTGGTATAAAATCTCTTGTAAATCCAATAAACACTCCTTAAATTATATTTAGTGAAAGTTGAATTTTTTATACATTGTTAAATATCTTAAAGTAAGCCTTTTATTCTCTTATTAGTTAATAAGTACATTTAAAATCCCACTTTAAAAAGAATTTTTGTGTTCATTTCTTTTTATCAGAAGTTAGTGGTTACTGATCTCTTTGGCTTTTTACAACCATCTGCCAAAAGATTTCTGCTATAAAGCAGTCTGCAAAAGTGCTCATGTGACCTTTTTTCTAATATCCTATTCCAAGCTGCCTCATGTTTCCATGGACATTTCTTAAGGCATTTCTAACCTTGAGAAATGTGTTTCATATAATTTATTCTACTTCCTCTGTTCTTTTAAATAGCATTTTCCTCTTTTTAGTTTATCTTTAATAATAAGAGATAAATTTTTTACATTTGGCTGTAAATATCCATGTTTTTTACCCAAATCATCCACTGTTTAATCAATGAATTGCTATCGATTAAATAAATGAATGAATTGTTTATATCTCTTCCCAACCCTACCCTTAGCAAATAATTAGAGGTAATTTATTTGGTCTTTAGTTTTTTGGTCCAGCACTTTAAAAAGTTTATAGAAAAGCTGAAGGGAAGAAGAACTAAAATCGTTAAAGGAATAATTATGTTTAAAAAAATTTTTTGATATATGTAGTTTTATACTTAGGCTTTACTTGGGTTGTGCTATTCAAGCAATGTGTAACAGTCAGGCAAACTACAAAGGTAAAAGATTTATTGAGTGCCAAGTCTATGCAAAGAGCTAGCCTTAGTTGTCTCAGTGTGTGTCTTCTGTGAGGTTGTAGAAAGTAAGAATTCAGCATTTGTCAGAAAGTCAGATTACATATTTTAGGATAAGAAATATCAGTGATCAAAGTACATAAAATTTCTAAATATGTTGAAATTTATGGACCTTTCATTTATGGTTCACGAGTTGCTTGGTTAATCTATTTGATAGATTCGTTTGTGACATGTAGCAATTTAGTATGTAGATATTTTGTGTTAGACAGCATGCTAACATTTAGTGAAATAGACTTGGATAAAGTAAATATTGGCCACTCACTATATGTCATCTTTCTAGTTTCCTCTTTTGAAATTCACCCCCACTCATATTTTCTCTGTAAAACAATGTATTAAAAAAGTATATCCAAATTAATTTTTTTAGTCTCATAAAGAGAGTACTAGTAAAGTTGAATTCAAAGTAATCTTGTTACATTGAAAAATGACCCAGAGGCAAATATAAAAGTAAAAGGAAGATATGAGGAAAAGTAGATGGCACTAGTAGGTGGTTAGATGAAGGAAAGGAGTAGTTTATTGATGAGGGCCTAGAAAATAAATGATCAGATTGAATGAGAAAAAAAAGAACGTCAAAGTCTTCTTAAGTTACTAAATATGGTTACTGAGTTGGTTAAACTTAATGAATGCTGTTTATGTAAAAGCACTATTGCAAATAAAACTATGACTAAGACATGGCCCCTTGAAAAGAATTACAGCCCAATAAAAAATGCTGCAACAGAGCTACAAATAATATGCAATGTATATAAAATGGAGGAATGATTTTCTTGATGGAAATGGTTTGGTGGTCAGTGAAATAACCACAAGATGCTAGGTATAAAATATTTGAAAACCATCTGTATTAGAATTCTCCAGAGAAACGTTTTAAAGCCACCTAAAGCATCTGACTTAAATATATTTTTAATGAATTGTTAGTAAGAATCTTGAGAAGTCTTAAGTTAAAAATGAATTCAAACAAATCCTTTGAGGCAAAATCTGATTAGGCAAGCCACATTATTATTTTATAGCAAAAAAAGATATACATTTTTTTGGGGGGGGTGGATTTCTAATTCCACTTACAGTTGGCTCTCAGTATTCAAAGGGGTTGGTTTCAGGACCCCTGTAGATACTAAAATCTACAGATGGCCAAGTCCCTTGTATAAAATGGCATAGTATTTGCACATGACCTACACACATCCTCCCATATACTTAAAGTCATCTCTGAAAGTGAAAGTGAAGTTGCTTAGTTGCATGGGACTCTTGCGACCCCATGGACTGTAACCCACCAGGCTCTGCTGTCCATGAGATTGTTCAGGCAAGAATACTGGAGTGGGTTGCCATTTCCTTCTCCAGGGGATCTTCCCAACCCAGGGATGGAACCTGGGTCTCCCGCATTGAAGGCAGACTTTATACCCTCTGAGCCACTAAGGAAGCAAGTCATCTCTAGACATCTCTAGACTGCTTATAATACCTCAGTTCAGTTCAGTTCAGTTCAGTCGCTCAGTCATGTCCGACTCTTTGCGACCCCATGAATCGCAGCATGCCAGGCCTCCCTGTCCATCACCAACTCTCGGAGTTCACTCGGACTCACATCCATCGAGTCAGTGATGCCATCCAGCCATCTCATCCTCTGTCGTCTCCTTCTCCTCTTGCCCCCAATCCCTCCCAGCATCAGAGTCTTTTCCAATGAGTCAACTCTTCGCATGAGGTGGCCAAAGTACTGGAGTTTCAGCTTCAGCATCATTCCCTCCAAAGAAATCCCAGGGCTGATCTCCTTCAGGATGGACTGGTTGGATCTCCTTGCAGTCCAAGAGACTCAAAGTTGTAAATACAATGTAAATGCTATGTAAATAGTTCATGGTGCAGGGCAAATTCAAGTTCTGTTTTTGGAGCTTTCTGGGCTTTATTTGTTTTTTGGTAGGTTGAGTCCAAGGATTTCAGAACCCTTGAATATGGAGGACCACCTATACTTAATTATTTTATCAAAAACTATATATTACTAGATTTCATGATCATTCAAAACAACACTGCAATTGTTTTGGCTTCCTGTAGTACTTATTCTTTGTATAGTTGATTTGTTCCCTTGACATCTCTTATATACTTTGCTTAGGTCTTGTAAGTTTTCTGCTGTTCGCCTATAAATGCGTGAACTTTCAATGACAGCAACCAAATAACCTACTTCTTTTTGTCTACCTGGTGCCTGGTACAGTGTAAAATAAGGCAAGGATTTAAAAAATTTGGGCTTGTCCTTTAAATTAAAGAAGGAGGCCTTTAGACTTGAGGTGACTAATGGTGTATATATCTCAGCAAGTCAAAATCTAAGCCTGTAAATGAATGCTTCAAGATTACAAAATTGAAACCAAAGGACAACCAATCACAGACAGCCAACTAGGCTTTAAGGTATAGTCAGTCAGTAATATCCTTAGTTTTGTCATTTCTCTGTACCTGACCTTCTGTCAGTGGAGCATTCCTAACCACTTAAGGTTTGGCACTGCTGAATTGGAATTGATTTCTGTGCAAATAAACTCAGTATTTTTTAATATGCCTCAGTTTTTAAATTTTTTTTTAACAGTGTTCAACTATTTAGATCCTCTCTTCTCCATAATTCCTTCTACAACCTGTTTTTAAAAAAACAAGTTATATAACTTTTTCTAGCTTTTCTATTGGAGAGGCAATGGCACCCCACTCCAGTACTCTTGCCTGGAAAATCCCATGGACGGAGGAGCCTGGAAAGCTGCAGTCCATGGGGTCGCTGAGGGTCGGACACGACTGAGCGACTTCACTTTCACTTTTCACTGTCATGCATTGGAGAAGGAAATGGCAACCCACTCCAGTGTTCTTGCCTGGAGAATCCCAGGGACGGGGGAGCCTGGTGGGCTGCCGTCTCTGGGGTCGCACAGAGTCGGACACAACTGGAGTGACTTAGCAGCAACGGCAGCTTTTCTATAACCATTTTTTTAAAAAAGCAAAACTTCAAAATTCTGCTTAAATAGAAGGCTTTGTTGATATTCCTCTTGGGTTCCTTTGACCATATTCCAGGACAATTTTATTGTCCCTCTGAACTATCATAGTATCATATATATATTCTGTCACACCACTTGTTTCAAGGTTTTATAATTTTGCTTTTGTGCCTGTTTTCCAATAGATTTGTGCACTCCTCAAGAGTAAGAATAATTATATTATTTGCCCTGTATCTCTGATGCCTAGCACCATGCTGACTAGTCTAATAGTTGGTTCTCAACAGATGCTTTTTGATTGGATAAATTAATTTAATAAAATAGATTTCTCAAGTATAATTTCTTTTAGGCAAATTTCATCTGATTTCTAAGTTAGGAAGAGTGGAAAAAAGTGTGGAAGCTCACAGTGGAGCAGTGCTGGCAGGACGATGGAATTATGAAGGAACAGCATTAGTTACAGGTAAGTTATCTGCATAAATGACATTTAAAATGAATTTTTTAAAGAAAAATTTCCAGAAGAACAGAATGTTTTAATTTAGCAGTAGTGTCTTTCCTTGTCTAACAGCAAGTAATTGGCACAGGATTGATCTAGACTGTTATATAATGTTATAATTCAGAGTGTCATATTAGTTTTCTTACATGGCTAATGGAGAACATTCTCTCAAGAAGGTTTTGAAATAATCAGATATTGAGTAAATATGTTTTAATTCTTCAAAATATTCTCATTTAAATACATGTGTGTGTGCGTTTGCCCATGCGTGCACATGTTAGTTGCTCTGTCATTTCTGACTCTTTGCAACCCCATGGATTGTAACTTGCCAGGCTTCTCTGTCCATGGAATTCTCCAGGCAAGAATACTGGAGTGGGTTGCCATTCCTTTCTCTAGGGGATCTTCCTGACCCAGGGATCAAACCTGGGTCTCCTGCATTACAGGCAGATTCTTTACCATCTGAGCCATCAAAATTCAAAATTTTCTCATTTAACTTTACTCCTTTCTATCTCTCTTCCATCTCCTTCCCTACTGAGGGTTTCTCATCTTCACCTGTTATATTAGATATCTATTGTATGACAGATTATCCCAAAAGTTAGTGACTTAAGATAACATGTATTAGCTAACAGTTTATGTGAGACAGGGAATGTTTAGCTGGGTGGTTCTGTCTCAGAATCAAGAAGTTGGATGGGGCTGCAGTCATATGAAGCCCTCCTAGGGCTAGATAGTTCCAAGATGGCTCACTCACATGGCTGTTGGCAAGAGGTCCTACTTCCTCTGTGACTCTATGACTGAGGCCTAACTTAGTTCTTACAGCGTGGACTTCTCCATAGGGCTACTTGAATGGTCTTACAGTAAGCATGACCGCTGGAGATTCTCCCTGGGTGAATGATCCAAGAGAGAAGGATGGAAGCCACAATATATTTTATGACCCACCCTTGGATGTCATACTCCATCATTTCCACCATATTTTATTAGAAGCAAGTCACTAAGTATAGCCCAAACTGAAGGAGAGATAAATTAAGCTTAACTTCTTAAAAGAGAGAATAACAGAGAATTTGTAGATATATTTGAAAAGCATGACACCTGTCCCCTGGGCCTTTTGTAGGACTTTTATCAGTGAGTTGTCTCCTGTCTTGCCTGTTTATTCAACTTCTCCTTTTCCAGTGTTTTTTTTTTCTTTTTCCCAGTGTTTTTTTTTTTTTTTCTTTCTCCCAGCATGTAAATGTGTTTAAATGCTGTTTATCTCGAAAATTGAGGAAATAGAAATAAAAATCCTTCCTTTAATAAATAATTCTAGCTACAATTTCCTCTTTCTTTCTTTCCTTTTCAGGCAAACTGTTCAAAAGAGTAGTCTGTTACTTCACTCCATTTAGTCCCCAACTCCCTGGAATTTGGCTTTAACTCTTCTTATCACACTGAAAACACTTTTCTTAGAGTGCTTCTCAGATGGAGATGTCAGTGAAAATGAGAGCATTATTTGAATAATATACTTACAAATCTTCTAAGATTAAAGGAAAAACAATTATTGTCATGAAAGTTAGGCTACTTTGATAAAATTGTTTCAAAGTAATTTCAGGTAAATTTTTTAGTTGTGAAGCAGTGACATGTAATTAGAGAAACGTGTCAATTTTAAATGTGCATTAGTGTAGATAGAGTTGATTTTTATATGTAAATGTAATGTTTACATATATTTCCTATAGGTAAAATGTCAATTATTATGTTCTTTTTATAGTTGGAGAAGATGGACAAATAAAAATATGGTCAAAGACGGGAATGCTAAGATCGACTTTGGCTCATCAAGGTATGTATTATAAATGTCTTAACATTTTCCTATAAAAACAGTCTAATGTAGTTCCTCTGATTTTGGTCAGGTTCAAAACCTGAAATCTCTTACTTCTATTTAAACTTTTTCTTCTTACTTTCATGTTTCCTAATGGGGCATGGTGACTTTTATTTGAACCCAGAAATGTAAGAAATACTCAAGGACTTTTTCCCTGTTAGTGAATCTATAAAAATAGAGTTATAGGCTGGTGATTCTTTTTAATATAACTCTGAAGCATTATGTGCATATTCTATCTGAAATAGCACGGGGTGTCTAATAATAATAGAATACATTCAATCTCCATACTTAATAATTCTAATAACTTCTTAATATTAGCACCCTTTCTGAATTGTGTTGCACATTTGATTTCAGTACTAATGAAGGGGAACAGATACTTTCAATGATCCAAAACTTGGTAAAATAAAACTGCTTAGAACAGCATCTTGGTTTTCCATATTCATTGGGAAGAAGTGCCTATAAAATCAATCCAGAAGTCAGATTAATGTTGTCTTGAGCACATATCTGCTTCAGAGATAGATTGCCAAAAAGCTTGCAGACTGTTCTTCAGAATTATATGATAAAGTCATATTGTGAAGCATCTCCAACAACTGACTTCCAAAAATTTGCAGGTTTCATTTTTTAAATTATGTTCACTCTTAGGATAGTGTTAAAATAGCTATATTTCTTTACTACACATTAACCAAATGTTAGCAAAAGTAACCATAAGTGATATGTAGTGATTATCTCCTGAGGTTAAGTCTTTGGTACAGATGATCTCCAAATAGAATGTTTATCCATGAGTAGAAAAGTCAGAGTTCATAGAAACATTCATGAGCAAATTTCAGTTAGGAGAAAAATGTCAATTTATTGTTTCTTTAGTAATAAAATATACCTTTAGAAAATAAATTTTATTTTAAGCTAATAAGAATAGGCATTTACTTTTGGCTTTATAATTTTTGTTAGTGCTAATTATTTGGCATTCTTACCTTATGATGTCTGACTTACAAGCAACTACAGAATTCTTTTAGAGATCATTATCACCCCCTTGGAGCTGAGGCTGCAGTTCTTTTCAGCTGTAGCTGCTACTGATACATACCCTTTTTTCCTTTCTTTTCTTTTCTACTAAATATGTTGTCTAGAGAAGACACAGATCTTCAGAGAAATTTTGAAAGCTTATCTTATTACCCATTACAATAATCTGAATTTTTGCCTGAGATTCTTCACCAGTTGTCACTCTAAGGCTCCTTTTCTTTCTTTAAATTCTTCCTAGTCATCTCCTTCCCTTTGATTACCCCTGGGATCTACCATTTTGGACTTTCCAAAGTCTAAAGTTGAAACTTAGACTAAGTTGCTTAACATAAACATTGTTAATGATAGAGAGTAGAAGACATAGCACTTTTGGTTCAGTGCTGTGATTTATCTGAATAATGGGTCTGGAAAACAGATTGCTGCTTATTTCACTCTTATACAGAAAATGCTTTTAGAATTCCCAAACTTGCAGAGGAAGTTTGGAAGCCCAATATATTCATGAATTAAGGACTTTTCATTCATCAAAGGTCACAGATGGCCTGTGTGCTGAATCTAGCCCACTAGCATGGTCCAGGCCCAGCATTAAAGATTAGGATATTTTACATTCTTATATGGATCTCTTTGGTATCTTGAAAAATTGGAAGAACTGGCAACATTAAGTCTGCTTTCCAGAATAAATACGATCAACTGGAGTTCAGTGGTGGCTATGCCATTTTTAGTTGAATTTTAAACTTCTCTTAGTTTTCTTACACTCCACATATAATACTTTACTCATTTATATTACGTGGTAGAACACAATATAAACCTCTGAAGGGATTTGAGTTTGCAACTCCTATTTTCAATAATGTGTGTTTGTGCTCAGTTGTGTCTGACTCTTTGTGATCCCATGGACTACAGCCAGCCAGCCTCCTCTGTCCCTGGTCTTTTCCAGGCAATAATACTGGAGTAGGTTGCCATTTCCTACTTCCAATTTTCAATAATAATGATCATAAAAATTTGATTGTTCATATATGCCTTTGCAGGGAGTGCTTACATCTTTTTAAAGTATAAATTTTTTATAGATACTAATTCACATAGTTCAGAATTTGAAGTGTAAATAAGGGTATAAAGTTATCTCTTAAATACTACCCTTGTCTTTCATATTACCCCTGTCTTCCGGCCACCCAGAAAACATTCCCAGAGGCATACTGCATCTACTACAATATGCTCCTTACTTGTTTTCACTTGACTTGTGAACTGCATTGGATATAGTTTCATATCAGTAAATTAAAGTCTTCTTCAAGTTTTTTTTTTTCCAAAGTAAACATACCATTTTACATTCCCACTAGAAATATATGAAGGTTCCAGTTTCTCCAAATCCTCAGCACTTGTTATTATATTTTTATTATAATCATCCTAGTGACTGTGAAGTAGTATCTCATTGTAGTTTTGGTTTGCATTTCTCTTGTGACTAATGATGTTGAGCCTCTTTCCATGTACTTTATGGCTGTTTGTAGATCTAGTTTGGGGAAATATCTATTAAAATTCTTTGCACATTTTTAAATAGGGTTGTCTTTTTGTTATCGAGTTGTAAGAGTACTTTATGTATTCTGGTTAATAGACCATTGGCTATATGATTTGCAACTTGGGTATATGATTTCCCCATTTTGTGGGTTTCCTTTTCATTTTCTTGATGATATCTTTTGAAGCACAGAAGTTTCTTTTTTTAATATTTATTTTATTTTTGGCCTTGATGTGTCTTTGTTGCAACACATGGGCTCTTCGTTGCTTCATGGAGGCTTTCTCTAGTTGTGTAGTATGTGGGCTTCTCATTTTGGTGGCTTCTCTTTTTGCGGAGCACAGGCTCTAGGGCAGGTGGACTTAGTATTGTGGCCACGGACTTAGTTGCTCCATCCTGGTCTATCTGGGACCAGGGATCGAACCCTATCCTCTGTATTGGCAAGAAGATTTTGAACTACTGGACAACCAGGGAAGTCTCTTAAGCACAAAAGTTTTGATGAAATTCAGTTTATCTACTTTTTTTTTTGATTGTTTACGTTTTGGTGTTATATCTAAGAAACTATTGCCAAATCCAAAATCATGGAGACTTACATCTGTATTTTCTTGTAATAGTTTTATAGTTTTAGTGTGTACATTTAGGTCTATGATCTGTTTTTGTGTATGGTATTTATTTTGGAGAGGGATGGATGGTGCTTTTTTTGTTCATTCCTTCCAGTTACATTGATAACTAGGATTTTCTTAAAAGCTAAATTACATATTATGTCATATAGGATAGGTAATTTTATTATGTATTCATTGACTCACATAATGGTATTTTACACCAGCATTCCAAATGGCTCCAATTTCCTTAACATCAAATGCTGTTAAATTGCTGATCATTTTTATCCTATTTGAATCTTGTTATTCTTCTTACTCAAGGTTTATGTTAATTATGAGATTAATGAGCAAAACTAAATTAGGTAGATTTTATTTTAGTTAACCCATTAGTATTTCAGCTTAATAACTAGTATCTTTTTCTAGGTTAAAAATTATAAATTCACTATAGAACTATGATTTTAATTTATGAATTTTTGGTCATTGTTCCCACCCACACTTTCCTAATAAGCATAGACTTTTCCCATTTTATTTCTGGGAAAAATCACTGGAGAAGTTAAGTTGTAATGACATTAACCCGGAAGGAAAAGTCCCTAGTTATTTATAAGGTTTGTTTGATTTGCTAAATAGAAAAATTCCTGAATTCATTTCTTGATAATTGCAGGCAGACATAAAGATAGAAAAAGTCATAGTCATCCCCTTCTCCAATGCAGAAGAAGCATTAATTTTGTTTTTTAGTGGGATAGGGATGGAATTTGACTATGTCTAAAAAATGATTCTTACTGGTGTTTATCAAGAGTTATTTTTCCTTATTAGAGAAAAGTAATATGTAGGCCAAGAATAATTATAATGATGCCCTATTTTGTATTACATTGTATATTTTAATTATAAATTAAAATTGGAAGAGGGAAATACTGTAAACCTTTAAGAACATTTCCCTTACTGTATTCAAATGGATTAAAGAGATGACAAACACGGAATCTGCCTATAATGAATTTAGTAGAGGAAATATAAATACTGTAACACAAGGCAGAGTGTGCTGGTTGCCTTAAGGCATTGTGGGAAGACAGGAAGGCAGAGAAGAATGCTTTGAGGGGAGAGAAGGTACTTCTCTGGTAAATACTGCAGCATCTTTTAACTAGACTTTGAAGGATAAAGAAATTAGGTAGGGAAATGGGCTTGTTGTCAATGCAGCGGAGCTCTGGAGGAAGTTAGATGATCAGAGGCACAGAGGCAGACCAGCATAAAGCCTGGAAGTCAGGTGAGGGGGAGAGGACCCCTTGGGCCAAGTGTAGGCTCTGAGGGATGCTACTGCCAGAGGGACCAAGACACAGATAACCTCAGACATTAAATGAAGGGGGTTGGAATTTATACTTTCTTTTTAAAAATTTATTTTTATTTATTTGACTATGGTCTTAGTTGGAGAATGTGGGATCTAGTTCCTTGACCAGGAATTGAACTCAAGGGCCTCCTGCATTGGGAGCAGGGAAGACTAGCCACTGGACCACCAGGGAAGTCCGGTTGGAATTTGTTCTATAACCATATAAAAATCTTTAAAAGATGAGCAGAAGAGTAAGAGATAAAGCCTGTTTCTTCAGGTAGATTTTGTTGTTGTTGCTTTAGTTGCTAAGTTATGTCTGACTCTTGGCAACCCCATGGACTATAGCCTGCAAGTCTCCTCTCTCCATGGAATTTCTCAGGCAAGAATCCTGGACTGGGTTGCATTTCATTCTTCAGGGGATCATCCTGACCCAAAGACTGAACCTGCATCTCCTGCTTGACAGGTGGATTCTTTACGACTGTGCCACCTGGGAGACTCTTTAGGAAGACTACCTTAGCAGTAGGATGTAGGATCAATTAGAGGAGGTAGAGGTTACGTTGGGGTGACTGGTATGGAGGTTATTGAGGTGTTCTCTGCTAGAGTGCAGTGAGGCTTGAACAGAGGTGGTGATGAGAGTGGTTGAAAAAAGTGCATAGTTCTCAGTGGCTGAGAGGAATGGATCACCCTGTAAGACGTGAAGAATTCAGAGGAAGAATGAATGAGGGAGTACGTGGGGAGGGATAATATACAAATATGTAGAGTTTGAAGTTTTGGCATGTCTTTGGGGTAGATGGAAATTTGTTAGAACTCAGAAATAAAGGCTGAAATATTAATGTGAGAGTCTGTTACAGAAAGGTGAAGCTATGGAGGAAGTTGAGATCCCCAAGGGAGAGGTGACTGAGGATAGAAAGTAAAGAAACACATGCCTTCTTTTTAGTTTTATTTCTCTGTACTGACCTGGTGACATACACAGCCAAAAAGTTGTTTGTTTGTTTTTTTTGAGGAATAAATTCCACTTGATATTACTTATTTGTTAGTACATGTCTCTACAAATAGAATGAAAGGGAAATAATTCTTTGTTTTTGAATTCTTAATGATTTGACCACCAAAAAAATTGAAAAGCTTCCTGGAAAATATTGCAGCATATTTTAACTAGGTTTTAAAGGATAAAGTGCCTACTCCCATGAGCAACACAGTAACAAATGGTTGCTTATTTCATTACAAAGTAGTAGTAGTGGTTACTAATAGATAGTGCTTATATAGTGCCAAATTCTTCTCTACCTTCTTATGTTCACTCGGTGTAGACCTATACTGTATTCAACACAAAGGTAGCTAATGCTTCATGGTAATAGTGAAGAGTTTGTTTCAAAAGCATTCTTAAAAACATGCAAAAACAACATTTTAGGGGATACCTTTAGTATGAATGTGAAAAACATGGTATATTTGACCATGTACTTCCTTAAAACAATTGAAATACATTTTTGTCTCCTCTTCTGTGGTTTAAAATGCCTTCAACAGGTTGAAAGAATTTAGATAATTTGTTTTACAGAGAGATAAGGGTCTGACATTTAACACAACCCCAGGTGCATGTGGTTTCTTAAAAAATGTCAAAAAGATCACATGATCTTAGTGTACAAAGTCAGAAAAACAAGATCTTTTTGAGTGTCTTAACTGAAATGGAGCATAAATAAAAATTCCCAGTATAAAAAGCAAGAAATTAATTATTGCAAAACTATTTGTGTTTTTTGTCCATTTTTGTTAAAGATGAAATTCATAACATCTCGTTACATCATTTGCTAAATTTTTTGTTGTTAAGTTTTTTAACCTGAAGGCTGTATTATTATTCCCATACTGACTTTGCAAAGTGAAATGTAGCTTTAGCAAATGTTTTTAAAAAACATTTAAAAAATATTAGAGATTTGTTTCAAATGCTAGTAAGATGGATTTTTTTTTATAATAGAAATCATTGTTTTCATTATGAAGCTAATTCATCCACATTCAATAATCTTCTCCAGAACCACCTAAATCAAAGTTGTATAGCAATAAAGACATTCATATATACAGGAATTTCACACTTAACATTTTATTCTAAATGTAAAGAATGAATATAAAGACACATTCTCTTAGCTCTTGATGTTATATACATTTTGAATATTGCTGATTAGGAATCTATAACTAATAAGGCAGCTATTGATCTTATTTAGGATTGCTTATTTATCATAAAAAATTCCTTTTGTTTTTGGTTTGAAGGAATGTGGTTAAAAACCACGTATTTTAACAAAGGAATTGCTTAAATTTTCCTCTATAAGCTTATTTTGTTTTATTCTTTAAGTTACTATATCTGTTTCTTTAACAGTATTATTGTTTAAAAAATTATAAGCAGGAAATGAATAATCTCCACATCCCAACATGGGAGGTAAGTATTCTGAAGATTTATAAGGTTTATAAACAAGGAAATGGTGACACAGCTGACTTAATGGGGCCACGGATTCAATGTGAAAGAGGACATAAGAGTCCCTGGCTCTTCATCCTATACCCCAAACCATATCTTTTACCACAACTAAAGCACTAGAGTCACATCCTGTATAACTCAATGGGAGTTGTGTTTACTGAATTATTTCCTTGGGGGTAGATGTTTGTCATAGTTTTGTATACACTGAGGAAAGTGTAATTTTACTGAGTGTATTCATGAAGCATTGATAATTGATATTAAAGTATATAAATTTACTTTTTTTGCATAATAATTGCAACTGTAATAATGGAATAAAGAAGGAACCTGTAATTTACTCCCATATTTCCTTACAGTGCTTACCAAGAATCACATTTGGAATATCTAAAATTTTGATTTACATTTTCTGGGGAGTTTATTAGAGTTGAACTCTGTTCATTTGGAGATTTAGTTTGAAGCCCAGGTCAGCTCCTGGCTACTCCCAGATAATGTTCCAAGAGAATGTAGTTACTAAGAATAGAAGAAGTACCTTCTGAGGTGAACCATCTCATTGGCCATCTGTAGATTCCTCTGAATCAAGACAATCCTAGGTGTCACCAACTGACCAGGAAATTTAGACCCAGTATAATATCTAACCTATACCATGGATGGAATGCTTATGGAGTTTTTTGGATTAGATCTAAATCAGATTTTCTAAGTCCTCTAAGTCTGGTTCCCATCACTTCATGGCAAACAGAAGGGGGAAAAGTGGAAACAGTGACATGTTTTATTTTCTTGGGCTCCAAAATCACTGCAGACGGTGACTACAGCCATGAAATTAAAAGATACTTGCTCCTTGGAAGGAAAGTTATGACAAACCTAGATAGGGTATTAAAAAGCAGAGACAACACTTTGCTGACAAAGGTCCATATAGTCAAAGCTATGGTTTTTCCAGTAATCATGTTCGGATGTGAGAGTTGGACCATAAAGAAAGCTAAGCACCAAAGAATTGATGCTTTTGAACTGGTGTTGGAGAAGACTTGTGAGAGTCTCTTGGGCAGTAGGAGTCAAACCAGTCAGTCCTAAAGGAAATCAACCTTGAATACTTTTTGGAAGGACTGATGCTGGTGCTGAAGCTCCAATACTTTGGCCACCTGATAGGAAGAGCTGACTCATTGGAAAGGACCCTGATGCTGGGAAAGATTGAAGGCAGGAGGAGAAGGGGATGACACAGAATGAGATGGTTGGATGGCATTACTGACTCAAGGGGCATGAATCTGAGTAAACTCCCAGAGATAGTGATGGACAGGAAGCCTAGCATGCTGCAGTCCGTGGAGTTGCAAAGAGTCAGACGTGACTTAGCAACTCAACAACAAAAAGTCCTGTAAAGCACTGAGTTGTTGTTTTAGTTGCTGAGTCTTTTGTGACCCCGTGGACTATTGGCTCCTCTGTCCATGGGATTTCCTAGGCAAGAATACTGGAGTGGGTTGCCATTTCCTTCTCCAGGGAATCTTCCCGACCCAGGGATCAAACCCAAGTCTCCTGCATCTTATACATTGGCAGGTGGATTCTTTACCACTGTGCCACCAGGGAAACCCAATTAGAGCATTTATCTTACTAAAATTTACTCCCTGTTGATTGCTGATTGCTCCCTGTTGATTCAATCAATTGGGTTTTCCATTTCAATAAACACATCTTACTGATTGCTTATAAATCCTTAGATTCAGATTTCATTTTACTGTGAATGTAAATTCCTGAAAGATTTATTCACTCACTCACATAAAGTCAGCTACTATAATAGCCTGACTTAGGAATCCTAGACAATTTTTAAAAGCTTGATTTTATAAATATAAATGGGTTAATATTTTATAGATTAATTGTATAACCTTGATTCACTTCCCTAATGAATAGATTCTAATGAATAGGTAACTGGGTCAGACAGTGGACTACAGGTAATTTAATGCTCTCAATTGATACGATATTCATTTAAAAAAATAGATTCAAAGAAAGCATAGTCTTCCAGAAGATATTAGGTAATCTGTGAAGTAATTGAATTAAAAAATACCTAAATCTTATCTCTAGGATTCGTATCCTAGGAATCGCTAATTCCTGTCCTAGGAAATTGAAAACAGATTTACCGAGTATGGTGGGTGAATCAAACTTGTATCTTTCCCATGGAAGTGGAGTCAACTTTATCCTGGTAATACTTTAGCCTAACTTTCAGGCCAAAGCCACACTTGATAGACAGCAAAACTTTCCCTAACCTCATATTTATTTTGCCTTTTATGTTTCAGTATCAGGCTATATACTCCAGTTTGGATAGGCCATTGAATAAGGAGGAAATGAAATGATACCCCAAATTGGTTTTTTGACTTTCCTAACAATCTCCGTTTTATAAAGCATGATAATTAAAGTTTATCTTTTGGTTTTTTTTTTTTTCTTTTTACAGGAACACCAGTGTATTCTGTAGCATGGGGCCCTGATTCAGAAAAGGTTCTTTATACAGCAGGCAAGCAGCTGATCATTAAACCGCTTCAACCAAATGCTAAAATTTTACAGGTACTTCTCAGGCATTTGTAAATTGTTATCAGGATCTGCCAGACTGCTCAGTAAGAGGTCACTTTCTTAGGAGTCCCTTTCTTCTGGGTGGTCTTGTTATAGTCGAGGCTTTTAAGTGTGTGGTTTTATCAGCCTTTATTATAGAACAGGGAATACTTGTTGATGTTTCCAATAAGGTTCACTTCCCTCTTATTCCAACTCTCATTATATCAGTAAATCATAAATATGTTTACATGATTTGGCACAAAATTCAAATTTAGCACAGTCAGCCTCACATGGATAGATTTGAGACAGAATAGGACTAAATCATAAAACTTTAAGAACTTGTTTAGATGGTTTTTTATCATCTCTAGTGTCTTCTTCCCCCTCCTCCCCATTGTCTGTTCAGTACCCTTGAACTTTCTCTAAGACCCTAGAATTGTTTTAGTATTTATTTAAAGTGGGTTGGGGGGAGTCAATGTAATGCTTAGAACAAATTGGGTATATATAATTTTACCAATTACAGGGAAGCAGAACAATAGTGGCAGTTAAGACAGGTCAGGGTAGGACAAAGTAATGGAAAACCTTTAAGCCTGTCTCTGAGATTTTGATGTTTGATTTCAGTGTGAAGAGGCAGAATCATTTTCTTCATATTTTGATAGTAACACGGTATAGTGTAGGTAATAGAAATATAGATTTTGGAGTTAGTCACCTGGGTTCAAATGTTCATTACTTATATGTAACTTTAGGCAAATTATAAAATTATCTCAGAGCTTAAGCTTTCTCATCTCTTAGATGTGATCCTAATACCTAATTGATAGGATTATTGTGAGGATTAAATGAGTTAAATTACAAAGTACATAGGACAGTGCATATAATAAAAATATTGAATGTACACAATAAAGAGCAGTTGTTATTATTGATGTTATGGTGTTATTATGTCATCTGTAACTTTTATTTAGCCACTAATAAATTAGAGACAAGGAGGCCAGTTAATAGGTCAGGGATGGAGATTCACTGGCTACAGAAGGGATAAAAGTGTTTTAAGAAGAAACTTCAGGGTTTTTAGTTTGTTTTTTGCCATGCTGTGTGGCTTCTAGAATCTTAGTTCCTGGACCAGGGATTGAACCTGGGTTCCTGGCAGTGGAAGCTCAGAGTCCTAACTACTGGGCCACCAGAGAATTCCCAAGACGCATTGTGTTTAACAGTTCAGTAGATAGAGAATTTGGAGAGTAAGGATATAGAAATGACTTTGCGGTTCCATATTAGTCACTTCTGTGTAGAATTATGCTGTACATATTCCATACAGTCATCGTGTATTTACATTTTTACTGCATGAGGAACACTCTGCTAAGAACTGTGAAACAACAGAAGGGGAAGAAGCTAGGGAAGAGGTCTGGTTCTTCCTGCCTTTAGTCAAAGTCCTTCCATACCACTTATACCCTGAAAATGTTCTTTGAAATCATACAGCAAAAGCAGGCCCAATGAATCTTTTAATTTATAAATATATGATTTGTTTGTGCTGTGCTGTGTTTAGTTGCTCAGTTGTGTCCAGTTCTTTGCAATTCCATGGCCTGTAGCCTGCCAGGCACCTCTGTCCATGGGGATTCTCCAGGCAAGAATACTGGAATGGCTTGCCATGCCCTCCTCCAGGGGATCTTCCCAACCCAGGGACTGAACCCACATCTCCCGAATTGCAGGCAGATTCTTTACTGTTTGAGCCACCAGGGAAGCCCGTGATTTGTTTAGATACCTGTAATTAAGCATATATAAATTAAGCTCAGGAAGATGCTTATATCACCATTGATAAAGTTCTGGTTTTGTGGCTCGGTGAAACCTTTGACTCAGGAAATAGTGGAGGGAAAAATTCAGCTAAAGTGAAGGAGTTAAAGGAGTTAAATGGAATTCGTAATTTAATGCAAATCTTCTATTTCTTTTGGAAAACTAAAGTTCCAGCAGTTTTTCCTTGGGTATAAATATATACTCAACTTTAGATTGTTCACAAAAAAGAATGCTTACTTAATTCTTGCTTGTAGAATACAGTTCAAAAGTGTACACTTAATTTCCTTTAAGAGCTTTAGGGACTCTTCTAGAGGCCCAGAACTTGGTTTCATAGTGAAGAAACTTCTGTTTATTTAGTCAATCAGTGAGAATGTGATGCATACTTACTATATGTCAGGTACTATGTTGAGTGTAAGCCTTGTACTATAACATATTCAAAGTGAAACAGAACATAGTTTCTGCCTTCAAGGAGCTCATGGTTCAGAGGAATTTCACAAAATGCCTAATACCTTAAGAAATAATTGAAAATGGTGTATGCATTATGTATAATGTGTAAATATATGTACTGTATAAGTGATATCCTAAATTATAAGGAAAATTTAAACCATATTTTGTTCCTAACATTTAAATATGAACATTTTATTTTTTTAGCTTTAAAATAAATAATGTTTGTATATTGAAATTTTTATCTTTGCAGTTTATTTCAGGACAGTGGCTTAATTTAAAGTAACTTGTGAAAATTATTGCTTTCAAAACATTTGTTTTTGACATTGTATATTTTTATGTATTTTGAATAAAGCAAGTTATGAATTATTGCTTATTCTTAGGGCTTGCTGCTGTTGCTTATTTGACCCTAATTTGATGTGGGTTTTTTTTCCATATACATGAAGAACAATAGATTGGGAAGGATCTATAGAATGAAAATCCTTGAAATCAGTCACTCTTTGATGCAAATTTAGTTGACTCAGACATTAAAACGTACCTTATAGTCTTCAAGAAAAATTTTTTTTCAGTTATATTATTCAAATATAGTGAAAGACTAATGGCTTTTAATTACATGTGTGGTAATAGCTAAATGAGCACATAAATTATATTTAAGAGTGAGAAGACATCCATATTTACTTACTAGATTTGCCAATTTTGGTGTGACTTATGTAGATATATACACAAATATGTGTGTATTCTGTATATGTATAGGATATATATATCTGTAGAAAGCCTCTTTGTTATATAGTAAATACAGCAGAAGGTTCTCAGAGTAGTTAGTGTCTATTCTAAGGACATGAAGGTAAAGAGAATGAATCTTAGGGGAATGAACAGGAAAGAATAAAGGGAGTAATAAAGAGGATGTCCATATAGTAGAAGATTTTTTTTTTTTAAAGAAAAGAATTAGCAAACAAAAATGAAAGCAGTATCAATAACAGGATTAGCTGTGCAAAGGGAGAAAAACTTGGATTTAACTAAGTTTTGGAGTACATAACATATATTCATATTCATTCCATTATCATCACACAAACTTCAGGCTTTTAATAGTTTAACAGCAAGTGATTTTCCATCTGGGGTCCAGGCTATTGAGACTTGAAGGATGTGAGTTATATAGTGGATGTCATAGTGCAAGGTGCTTTTCATTAGTTTAAATCAGAAATGAACAAACAAATAGCTGTGCATAATGGCTATGAAAGGAAGATAGGAGTTTTCTCAAAGAAGACTAGAGAACACTAGAAAAAGGCTGAAAAAAAACAAGTCTTAGAAAATTTTCAGTGCCCTTGAAGTTATAATTTATATCTTATTTTTTCTCCTAGTGGAAAGCTCATGATGGCATTATTTTAAAAGTAGATTGGAACTCTGTCAATGATTTGATTTTATCTGCTGGTGAAGACTGTAAATATAAGGTATGTAATGTTTGAATTTATCACCTGGTTGAAAGAATCGAATTTTGGTGAAAAGTATTTAGCATATAAGAATATTCTTCAAGTCCTTCATTTTAGTCATATCTTTTAATCTGACAATTTAGGAAATTGTTATTTTATAATTTTCAGTGGTATTTTGAAGTGTTGCCTTTCTCCTTGGCCTATTTCATTGACCTATAAAATTTGATTTAATGAGTGGTAACACGAATACAATGCCTTGTTTTAGTGACTATTTAAATCAATTTAAGGTTTAAAAAGTCAACCATACTGGTTTATTAAATGTTAATCAGCTCCAGACCAAAATAATTTGTGAGGAAGAATAAGATTTATGGTAAATATAGTTGGAGAAAATTTGGTTCAAATAAATACTTTCAGGGAAAGTTGATAGAGCACTTATTGAACAAAAAAAATTTAAGCAAAAAACAGAATATTATTATTAAATTTAAAAGGATTACAATGGATAGGTTTTAGAATTAATTAAAGACTTCAGTTCAGTTCAGCTCAGATCAGTTGCTCAGTCGTGTCGGACTCTTTGCGACCCCATGAATAGCAGCACGCCAGGCCTCCCTGTCCATCACCAACTCCCGGAGTTCACTCAAACTCACGTCCATTGAGTTGGTGATGCCATCCAGCCATCTCATCCTCTGTCTGTCGTCCCCTTCTCCTCCTCCCAGCATCAGAGTCTTTTCCAATGAGTCAACTCTTCACATGAGGTGGCCAAAGTACTGCAGTTTCAGCTTTAGCATCATTCCTTCCAAAGAAATCCCAGGGCTGATCTCCTTCAGAATGGACTGGTTGGATCTCCTTGCAGTCCAAGGGACTCTCAAGAGTCTTCTCCAACACCACAGTTCAAAAGCATCAATTCTTCAGCGCTCAGCTTTCTTCACAGTCCAACTCTCACATCCATACATGACTACTGGAAAAACCATAGCCTCGACTAGACAGACCTTTGTAAAATCCAAAATTATCACGATGTTACTATAACTTTTTCTTTGAGATATTTAGGTTTCCAGGAATACAGCTTACCCCCCAGTTCCCCCAACCTTTGTGGATAGTAAAGACATGTAATTGCTAATATTATAAAATGATGATTTCTAAATCTTTACTTGATATTTTATTGGAAAGCAGACTTGTTTGTAATAATGTGGTGATGTTATAAAAGATTTTTTAAATTTGCTTTCGTAGGTATGGGATAGTTATGGCCGTCCTCTCTACAGTTCTCAACCTCATGAGCATCCTATTACCTCAGTAGCCTGGGCTCCAGATGGAGAATTATTTGCCGTTGGATCATTTCATACTTTACGCTTGTGCGATAAAACTGGGGTAAGACATAGTGGTGACCAATCACAGATGTTCTGTCATAAATGTGATAATGCACAACACACCTAGTTCTCAATCTTTAAAAACATTTTCAGTGATGCATTTGACTGCATCTTTCTGATTTGTCTTCTTAATATATTGGTTCAGTCAATTCCAGATTTATGGGACCATTCAAGCTCTTTAAGTTCAGTTTGAAGACTGAGTATGTTCTCTACTGTCTTTCTGAAAATACTTATTTTAAGCATATTTGTGAAAGATAGTAAAGTGTTAAAATTTATGCCCAATCAACATAGAGAGTTGAGTTTTGAACTTTTTCTTTTTTAAACTGTCAGTGTGCTTCATACGTGGAGAAGGCAATGGCACCCCATTCCAGTACTCTTGCCTGGAAAATCCCATGGACAGAGGAGCCTGGAAGGCTGCAGTCCATGGGGTCGCTGAGGGTTGGACACGACTGAGCGACTTCACTTTCACTTTTCACTTTCATGCATTGGAGAAGGAAATGGCAACCCACTCCAGTGTTCTTGCCTGGAGAATCCCAGGGACAGGGGAGCCTGGTGGGCTGCTGTCTATGGGGTCGCACAGAGTCGGACATGACTGAAGCAACTTAGCAGCAGCAGTAGTGCTTCATATAAAAATTTTGGTTGCATATTTTTGGTAAGGAATTGATAGTAATTTTTTTTAAATGGTCATTTTAAAATCAAAGATTTCATATTTGAATGCACGTATGATTTTTCTCTCATAAGAGAGTATGCCCTGTATACAAATTCTGTTTAAAACATAGGCAAACAACCCAGCTCAGCAGCGTTTACCATTGTACTTAGAGAATGAATTGTTTCATCAAAGTGCTCCCAAGGCAGCAGCATTATATGAGAGACTATTCCATATTGTTCCTGACTATGAGAAAATCACAATTTTTCTGTGGCTTATTTTCCTCAAATGTAAAATAAGACAGTTTATTTAGAATTCTTAAAGCCTTATAAACACAAAAAGCATAAATATGAATTTGCTTTTCTCTGATTTTGGTACCTAAAAATCTAAATATAATTCTCTATTTTTAGAAGCACACAACTGTACTTCTGTTTGACAGATGTTCTTTAGATGTGCATCGTTAATTTTATAATGTTGTCTTAGTTTCAGGTATATAGCAAAGTGAATCAGTTATACATATACATATATCCACTCTTTTTAAGTTTCTTTTCCCATACAAGTCATTACAGAGTATTGAGTAGAGTTCTTGATATAACACATTTTAACAGTGGTTATTCCTGGAGTTTGAAGTAGTAGGTGATGTTTTTTGAAAATTTCATTTTCTAAAATTTTCAAATTAAAGATATGCTTTGTATAACTCTTGAAGAGGGGAACAAAGCTAGATTTATTTTTTAATTTTAATTTGCTTGCAGAATTCATTGGATTCTCTAAATATATAATTCATCTTTCTTTCCTTTTTTAAAAAACATTGATTTTTGAAGCTATTTAATTTGTATACATAATAAAAAATGGAAAATTATTTTTAAGGTGACAGACATAGAACACATATATCTTTATTGGAAAATGATTCTGTTCACTAAGATATAAGTGCTATAAGCATTTTGGGTCAAAAGCAAATTACCTGGGGACTTCCCTGGTGGTTCAGTGGTTAAAATCCCATGCTTCCAATGCAGGGTTCAAACACTGGTCGGGAAATTAAGATCCCACATACTGTGTGGCCAATTAATAAATAAAATTAAAAAACAAACAAAAAACCTCAAAACTAAATTACCTGTATAAGTACTTCCTGCACATCTTTGTAAAAAATGCCAAGCAAATATAGTCCCTTTGGAGTTTACTTTCTATTGATAAGATGGATATTAAATGATTAATTACCCACTCATTTATTTAATTACAGTTGTAATAAATTTTACAAGAAGATACAGGCTTCTCCTAGTAATGAGAACTAATATCTTTGGGGGGGTCAAGGCAAGTTCATATGGTGAAAGGTAAGAAGGGCAATACTTATTGAGATTCTTCACCTTTTCCACTTACCAAGTAAGTGGTATCAAGTTAAGAGCCTAAAATTTAAGTCAGTGGGTGCTGAATACTTTTCCCACACAATTATTTATATCTTGAAAAAACCTTACTAAGGTTTCTTTTAAGAAGTACATATTTTCATCAGCCTGAAAATGTCACTCTTAAATGTAACTCTTTGTTTTTTTTTTTCCTCATAATCCTGCAACTTGAGTTCAGTTCAGTAACTCAGTCATGTCCAACTCTTTGTAACCCCATGGACTACAGCACGCCATGCCTCCCTGTCCATCACAAACTCCCGGAGTTTACTCAGACTCATATCCATTGAGTTGGTGATGCCATCCAACCATCTCATCCTCTGTCATCCCCTTCTTCTCCCTCCTTCAATCTTTCCCAGCATGAGGATATTTTCAAACGAGTCAGTTCTTCATATCAGGTGGCCAAAGTATTGCAGTTTCAGCTTCAACATCAGTCCTTCCAATGAATATTCAGGACTGATTTCCTTTAGGATGAACTGGTTGAATCTCCTTGCAGTCCAAGGGACTCTCAAGAGTCTTCTCCAACACCACAGTTCAAAAGCATCAATTCTTCAGCGCTCAGCTTTCTTCACAGTCCAACTCTCACATCCATACATGACTACTGGAAAAACCATAGCCTTGACTAGACGGACCTTTGTTGGCAAAGTAATGTCTCTGCTTTTCAATATACTATCTAAGTTGGTCATAACTTCCAAGGAGTAAGCATCTTTTAATTTCATGGCTGAGTTTAGGGTTTAGGAATAAACCTAAAAAAAGTTTAGAAGCTTTTTTAGGAGATAGAGAGCTTAGGATACTAGGGGCAAGCAGGATTTAGAAAGACAAGAAATAAACTCAGGAATGTGGTATGCAGCCCAGACATAAGCATGAGTTACAATGTAATCATAAGTAAACAGAGAATCCCCAAAGCAGGAACTGTGTTTGAAGGGCAACAATGAGACAATAAATCTGGGTGAGGGGAAACTGAAAATGTCAAACCTCTGACCTAATGCTTTTGTCAAAGTATAAAAGAAGACCTGATGCTTGAAATAAACATGTAGCCCCACATCTGGAGTCAGAGGCTACATCATTCTTCGCTCACACTGCTCTTCCCTTCAGGCTGATTCCCTGGCTGCTGGAGCTGGACTCCGGCAAAGATTGCCAGGAGAAATATCAATAACCTCAGATATGCAGATGACACCACCCTTCTGGCAGACAGTGAATAAGAACTAAAGAGCTTCTTGATGAAAGTGAAAGAGGAGAGTGAAAAATTTGGCTTAAAGCTCAACGTTCAGAAAACTAAGATCATGTCATCTGATCCCATCACTTCATGGCAAATATATGGGGAACCAGTGGAAACAGTGGCTGACTTTATTTTTCTGGTCTCCAAGATTGCTGCAGATGGTGATTGCAGCCATGAAATTAAAAGACGCTTCCTCCTTGGAAGGAAAGTTATGACCAGCCTAGACAGCATATTAAAAAGAAGAGACGTTACTTTGCCAACAAAGGTCTGTCTAGTCAAGGCTATGGTTTTTCCAGTGGTCATGTATGGATGTGAGAGTTGGACTATAAAGAAAGCTGAGCGCCGAAGAATTGATGCTTTTGAACTGTGGTGTTGGCAAAGACTCTTGAGAGTCCCCTGGACTGCAAGGAGATCCAACCAGTACATCCTAAAGGAGATCAGTCCTGGGTGTTCATTGGAAGGACTGATGTTGAAGCTGAAACTCCAATACTTGGCCACCTGATGTGAAGAGCTAACTCATTTGAGAAGACCCTGATGCTGGGAGGGATTGGGGGCAGGAGGAGAAGGGGACGACAGAGGATGAGATGGTTGGATGGCATCACCGACTTGATGGACATGGTTTTGGGTAAACTCCGGGAGTTTGTGATGGACAGGGAAGCCTGGCATGTTGCGGTTCATGGGGTCACAAAGAGTCGGACACGACTGAGCAACTGAACTTAACTGAACTGACTAGACAGACCTTGTTGGCAAAGTAATGTCTCTGCTTTTTAATATGGTGTCTAGGTCTTGCCTGGAAAATCCCATGGGCGGAGGAGCCTGGTAGGCTGCAGTCCATGGGGTCGCGAAGAGTCGGACACAACTGAGCGACTTCACTTTCATGCATTGGAGAAGGAAATGGCAACCCACTCCAGTGTTCTTTCCTGGAGAATCCCAGGGACGGGGGAGCCTGGTAAGCTGCTGTCTATGGGGTCACACAGAGTCGGACAGGACTGAAGCGACTTAGCAGCAGTAGCAGCAGCTAGGTTGGTCATGATTTTTCTTCCAAGGAGTAAGTGTCTTTTAATTTCATGGTTGCAGTCACCATCTGTGGTGATTTTGGAGCCCCCAAAATAAAGTTTGTCACTGTTTGCACTGTTTCCCCATCTATTTGCCATGAAGTGACGGGACCAAATGCCATAATCATAGTGTTCTGAATGTTGAGCTTTAAGCCAACTTTTTCACTCTCCCCTTTCACTTTCATCAAGAGGCTCTTTAGCCTTTCCCTTCTGCACGGGATCTTCCCAATCCAGGGTTCAAACCCAGGTCTCCTGCATTGCAGGTGGATTCTTTACCATGTGAGCCACAAGGGAAGCCCAAGAATACTGGAGTGGGTAGGCTACCCCTTCTCCAGTGGATCTTCCCAACCTAGGAATCGAACCGGGGTCTTCTGCATTGCAGGGGATTCTACCAACTGAGCTATCAGGGAAGCCCAACCTGTAACTTAAAGTTGTATAATTAATAGTAGTAATCATTTATCCAGGGCCAGATTCTGTGGAAGAGTTGTATAATTAATAGTAGTAATCATTTATCCAGGGCCAGATTCTGTGGAAGAATGTCAGTGTTAGAGATTATAAAAATCTGAGGAAGGATATGTATCCTAGCATTTGCTACAAATTTATTATTTCTATTTTGAGAGCTGTTTTGAGGGCTCTTCACAAATTTTTAATTGAGTGCAGTTTTCTTAACGTTTTCTTAAAAATTCTTTCTAGGTTTTCTTGAGAGAAATTAGATAGTAATTTTATAATATAAGCTTTAAAGTGTGATGTTGATATAAACTTTCAGGTTATCTGTGAAATAATAAACCAAGAAAAATACAGTTTTTGTAAACATTTTCTTTTAATGTTTTTCAAGAAATATTTGTATTGGGGAGAAAAAAGAAAGATCTAATGCTCAAATAATAGGTTTTGGTTTGAATGTATTCCTTAGCATGCATGTATGTAACTGGACTGATGAAAGAAATATTTGAAAAAGCAGAAATTTTTGTATTTTTGTCTAGGTACATCACTGCAACTCAGTTGTTGTATAGTAAATCTAATATTCTCACTAGCTTTCATCATAAGATTGGAATTTTTTTAAAAAGACTCTCACTAAGCTGTTATGAAACTCTGGTTCCTATTTACACCTTCTATTTAGGAAGGCAAGTTAACCTATATTGGTTCAGAACTCACGTCCTGGCTAACTTTTGCAGACTGTGGTTCAAATACCATTTTCATTTTCAGAGTCATTGCAGCACTATTTTGGTTTGCCGTACTTGTTTTCAACCCAGAGGCAAATTTGAAACCTTAGTGTAAGTGGTATATCACAGTAGTTAGTTGTCATGGTTTTACTGTGTGTATTCAAGTCAGTTGCATGTATAGGGTGCTTGATGGTGTTCCAAGGGCTTCATAGTAGTGTTAGTCGCTCAGTCGTGTCCATCTCTTTGCAACCCCATGGACTGTAACCTTCCAGGCTTCTGTGTCCATGGGATTCTCCAGGCAAGAATACTGGAGTGGGTTGCCATTCCCTTCTCCAGAGGAGCTTCTCAACCCAAAGATCAAAGCCAGGTCTCTTGCATTGCAGACAGATTCTTTACCATCTAAGCTACAGGGAAGGGCTTTGTACCAGTCTCTAACTTCTTCCACTCCCGATCCTACCCCAGATTGTGCATAGAGGGAGTTGTATGTTGCCTCTTGGCTGTCATTAGTGTAAATCAGAGATAGTAGACTGGGACCCCACTGGACAGCCTTCATGGTACTCGTTGGAGATGGGCTCTGCTTCAGTATTACAGGATTGGAATGGTCTGAGAGGCTCTAGCTCGCAGACTCTACAGTATCTGGTGGGGAGGGAGAAAGGTGCTCCCTCTGCTCACTTGAGTGCAGAGCAGGAATGGTCTATAGCGCTCCATCCCACTGTCTCCACAGCACGCAGTACCATGGCTTCTTTCATTGTGTTTGGAGAACGGTAGTTATGTCCAATGTCTTGCACTGCAGTCCCTCTCCCCAGCCCCTTAAACAGAGAATAAGCATTACTTGGTGCTTGTTTTGTCTCATATACTACTTAGAGTTAATATAATGCCATTTCATGTAAAATACAAGAACCTCGCATGCATGTTGTTCCATTTACCCTCCTCTCCTCTATAGTTGTATAACATATCAAAGTAAGTTATAATTTTTACTTTTAAAAGCCATTCATTTTAAAGAAATTAAGAGAAAGAGGAAAGAAAGAAATGTTTAGCATTTCTAGTGCTCTTCATTTCTTCCTGAAGATCCTAATTTCCAGTCAATATAATTTTTCTTCAACCTAAAAATCTTCCTTTAGGCTTATCTCATAGTGTATAAGACTTCCCTGGTGGCTCAGATGGTAAAGAATCCACCCACAATGCAGGAGACCTGGGTTAGATCCCTGGATTGGGAAGATCCCTGGAGGAGGGCATGACAACCCATTCCAGTATTCTTGCCTGGAGAATCCCCATGGACAGAGGAGCCTGGTGGGCTGCAGCCCATGGGGTCAGACATGACTGAGTACCTAAGCACACACACAACACAGCCCATAGTGTGTAACTGCTGGTGATGAATTTTCTTCTTGTTTTTCTGAAAATGTTTTTGTTTTTCTCTTCACTGGATTTATAATTCTGGGCTGACAGAGCTTTTATCCTTTCTTTCAGTGCTTTAAAGATATTACTCCACTCTCTTGGTCTGTTATTATTTTTGATGAGAAATAAGTGACTGTTGGTATCATTGCTCTCCTGAATGTAAGGTGGCCTTTACTTCTGGCTGGTTTGCAGATACTCAGGTTTTCTTTGTTTTTCAACAGTTTGATAGGGTATGACTTTCTTTGTATTTGTCATGTTTTGGATTCTCTATACTTGTTGAACATGTAAATTTAGGATTTCATCAAATGGGGAAATTTTGGCCATTATTTTTTCAAATTTTGTGCCCCATTCTCTGTTTCCTTCCCTGCTGGAGGCCCAATTAAATTTTTTTTAGACCTTTGATTTTTAAAAAATCAGGTCAGTAAGGCTCTGTTCACATTTCTTCAATCTTTTTTCCCTCTCACTTCTAGAAATTTATCTGAAGAGATCATTGAACATGTACACAACGATGTACGCATAACAATCTCATCACAGTATCGTAATAGTAAAGATCAGAAATAAGTTGTGTCCACAAGAAGGAGTCTGATTAGATTATTATTCTATATACCCAAAATGGAATACCCTCAATTAATTAAAAGTGGGGAAGAGGGATTATGTTTAATAACCTGGAAAGCTATATATGGTAATTTATTTAGTAAAAAAACCAGATTTTATTTTGTAATCTCACTTACATAAAATTGTATACCAACATCTCTCTGGAATCTAATCCAAAACTTATAGCAACCAGGAGTAATGCTTAATGAAAAAAAGAACTAGGTTGCTAAATTTTAGTAAGAAAGCACTATGGCATTTTTTTGTTTACCTGCCTACCATCTGCCATTCCTAGCTTGGCAGTGGCCTTGGGGACAGAAGCCTATGTTCTAGTATAGCTTGTTGGTGTCAGTATGCTTTGTTGTTGTTCAGTTGCTAAGTTGTGTCCGACTCTTTGTGACCCTGTTGACTGCAGTATACCAGGCTTCCCTGTCCTTCACTGTCTCCCATAGTTTGCTCAAATTCATGTCCATTCAGTTGGTGATGCTATCTAACCATCTCATCGTCTGGTACCCTGTCTCCTGTTGCGTTCAGTCTTTTCCAGCATCAGGGTCTTTTCCAATGAGTTGGCTTTTCCCATCAGGTGGCCAAAGTATTAGAGTTTCAGCGTTAACATCAGTCCTTCCAATGAATATTCAGGACTGATTTCCTTTAGAATTGAATGGTTTGATCTCCTTGCAGTCCAAGACTCTGAAGAGTCTTCTCCAGCTCCACAATTCGAAAGCATCAGTTGTTCAGTGTTCAGCCTTCTTATGGTCCAACTCTCACATTCATGCATAACTGCTGGAAAAACCATAGCTTTGACTATACTGAATTTTGTTAGCAAAGTGGTGTCTTTGTTTTATGATATGCTGTCTAGGTTTGTCTTAGCTTTCCTTCCAGGGAGCACCATGTCCTTAAAAAAAAAACAAAACTATAGTTGTACTTTTTGACCCTTTTGGTGGTTCCCCTGAGAGACCAGCATAAAGGCTTATCTTTGTTTTGCCTTCCTTGGAAATCTCTCAGAGCTGGAGGGACTACCCGTGTGGCATCTGTTGAAAACTTGTGAAGACATTCTATGCACAGCCACTTGAAACAAAGGTTGGTGAATGGGGCAAGCAGCAGATAGACCAAAAAAACCTGGGGAGGAAGAGGCTGAGACAGAAGATACATAGAAAAATCAGGGCATTGGAGAGCTGTCACATATACTGAGATTTCAGTGCGCAACACACATGCTCATGGCTAGACACACAAGACTTTAGAGGTGTGTCATTGGCATACTTTTGAGCTCTGCACAGGCAGGAGGTGAAGGCTAAGGCAGAATTATAGGTGACCTGGCTAAGTGTTGAAGGAGTGCCCCAGCTCAGAGCCAATTGGGAAAGAGTGGGAGAGTATTTTTTTCTTTCTCTTTGGCTTTGTCAGGTTGCTGGCTGATCACTGAGATAACAGAATGGAGACTTCAGTGCCTATACACGAAGGGAGTACAATCTTTGCAAAGATAATTTGGAAAAATCACTAAATGAACAGATGACTACTGTCCTCAAAAAGCAGCAGCAGCAAAGCCCTGGGGTGGGAGGAAGAATTTGATTTCCAGAGTTTAACACATTTTAATATTCAAAAAGGTCTACTTTTTAACAAAAAATGCAAAGTACACAGAATATGGCCCTTTCATAGGAAAAAAAGAAATAGAAACTGTCCCTCCAGAAGCCCATTGTTGGACTTATTAGACAAAGACTTTATATCAGGTCTTACACCAATTATAAAAAAAAGAACCAAATAAAAATCTTTAACTAAAAAAAAAAAATGAGCAAACAATAAAAGAAATGCATTGTAAATGCTCCCATAAATCCGAAGTAAATTCAATTTCTTCAGTAATGGGTATCATGCAAATAAACATTACAATGTAATGCTATTTCCTATTCATCAGAAAATGGGAGAAAGGGGGGAAATGGGCCTCTGTCCCTACAACTTTCCTCAAGTATAATTTGGCAGAGTCTATCAAGATCCTTGAAGTCTTTGACACAGCTATTATACTGTCAAGGAAGTTTAAAAACACATTGCATATTTATTTGTTCACTTGTTTTCATTATGGCTGAAAGCAAAGAGGAGCTATAGAGCCTCTTGATGAAGGTGAAAGAGGAGAGTGAAAAAGCTGGCTTAAAACTCAACATTCAAAAAATGAAGATCATGGCATCTGGGCCCATCACTTTATGGCATATAGATGGGGAAACAATCGAAACAGTGACAGACTTTATTTTCTTGGGCTCTAAAATCACTGCAGATGGTGACTGAAGTCATGAAATTAAAAGACACTTGCTCCTTGAAAGAAAACTATGACAAACCTAGACAGCGTATTAAAAAGCAGACACCGTACTTTGCCGACAAAGGTCTATACAGTCAATGTGAAAGTGAAAGTCAATCGTGTCTGACTCTGCAACCTCATGGACTGTACAGTCCATGGAATTCTCCAGGCCAGAATACTGGAGTGGGTAGCCTTTCCCTTCTTCAGGGGATTTTCCCAACCCAGGGATTGAACTCAGGTCTCCCGCACTGCAGGTGGATTCTTTACCTGCTGAGCCACAGGGAAGCCCAAGAATACTGAAGTGGGTAGCCTATCCCTTCTCCAGCAGATCTTCCGACCTAGGAATCAACTCGGTGTCTCCCGCATTGCAGGCGGATTCTTTACCAACTGAGCTATCAGGGAAGCCCCTGTATAGTCAAAGCCATGGTTTTTCCAGTAGTCATGTATGGTTGTGAGAATTGGATCATAAGGAAGGCTGAACACCGAAGAAGTGATGCTTTTGAACAGTGGTGTTGGGACTCTTGAGAGTCCCTTGGACTGCAAGGAGATGAAACCAGTCAATCCTAAAGAAAATCAGTCCTGAATATTCTTTGGAAGGCCTGTTGCTGAAGCTGAAAAGTTCCATTATTTGGCCACCTGATGTGAAGAGTCAACTCATTAGAAAAGACCTTGATGCTGGGAAAGATTGAAGGCAGGAGGGAAAGGGGACGACAGAGGACGAGGTGGTTGGATAGCATCACTGACTCAATCACGGACAGGAGTTTGAGTAAGTTCTGGGAGATGGTGAAGGACAGGGAAGCCTGGTGTGCTGCAGTCTATGGGGTCGCAAAGAGTCAGACATGACTGAGCGACTGAACAACAACAACAAAATTTTCATATTCATTAATTCCTTTGCAAATTTTTATTGTCTGTTATGTGCCAGGCACGTGCCCTCAGTGTTAAAAGAAACAGTAAACAAAACACATTCCCTGCTCTTAAAGAGTTTTTATTCCAGCAGACAAGACTATAAAAAACAAACAAGATAAATACATATTATGTAATAAATGTTATAAAAAATAAAGCTATGTAAGAGAAATGGCATTATTTTAGAAGCAGTCAGGGAGTATCAGGCACAAACTGTAATTTCCTGCTATATTCCATAATCTTTATTTTTACAATTAATTTTTTTAAATGCATGATTCAAAGATATAAGATAAAAACTTCAGTTATTATAAGTTATTCCCAGGTGGCACTTAATGGTGACCTGTCTGCCAATGCAGAAGTCCCGGGTTCGATCCCTGGTTCAGGAAGATCCCCTGGAGGAGAAAATGGCAACCCACTCTAGTATTCTTGCCTGGAAAATTCCGTGGACAGAGGAGCCTGGTAGGCTACAGTCCATGGGGTCGCAAATAGTCGACTGAAGCGACTTAGCATGCATTATAAATTATAAATAAGTACACAGGATATATTAATGAATTGCATTGTATTACGTTAAGTGGAACAGAATTCAAGGGAAAAGAGCTGAACATATAAAGTTTTTTTGACCAGATTTTAAATTAACTGATGATGTTGCTTTTATTTATCAGTAGGTGGTGCTATTGCTTGTGTAAGAGAGAGCTTTTTTCATTTGCTCTGTTCTTGAATATAGTCATTATAATAATAAGTTAGTCATTATAATAATAAGACTTCCCTCCATTCATTCATTCTCCCATTCAATTAATATAATTGTTATGAATCATCATCTTCAGTAACTGGTCTTACTGCTGTATATAACTTTCATTGTCAATTATGTATGTCAACACATGTAATTCAACATGCAATTTGCTAATTCCTGGTATATTAGAACATTGATCTTAAAAATTATCAATTAGTGTGCCCTTAAGAGAAGCTTTGCATCTGTTTTCTTTCCCGCCTAAACTTAGTTTGTGAACACATAATTTTACGAATTCAGTTAATCCAGCTTGGCTAAAGATATGTACTTTTGAGGATCCTTTTTCGTGTCTGATTCTTTGCAACCCCATGGACTGTAGCTGGCCAGGCTTCTCTATCCATGGGGATTCACCAGGCAAGAATACTGGAGTGAGTTGTCATGCCCTCCTCCAGGGGATCTTCACAACCCAGGAATCAAACCCAAGTCTTCCTCACTGAGGGCACATTCTTTACCGTCTGAGCCACCAGGGAAGTCCAGTATATTTATATACAAGTAGTAAAGAGAAGAGTGAGTTTGACATTTCAGAGGTACTTTTAAAAGTTGTTATAGTTAAGTTATGTTTTTTAGTTTAAATAACTCTTATTTCCCTATTGGGAAATAACCCCCATGCCTGAGTAGTTTGACAGAATACAGGAGAAAAAAGTTATCTTCCCTTAAAGGTACATAATATCTTTTGATAAGATAATGCTATAAAGACAAATTCTCAATTATTCTCTGCCTTGTGCTGTTTAGTATAATTGCCTATTTTTTATTTTAGTGTAGAAATAGTATTGATATGTTTGTAGAGCCCTGGAGTCTAGACTCCAATGGTGAATTTTCAAATTACAAAATTAAAGGCTTATTTTGGACCTTCAGTTTCTTTATCTATAAAATAGATGAGCTGGGCTAAGTGATCATCTCTCTCCTTTCAGCTCCACAGTTCTATGATAACTTTCCCATGGGCACCGGACATACCGCTTGCTTCCTCTTATGAGCAGTATTAGTGTGGTGCTTCTTTGTTTTTTAGTATAAAGTTTGTACAAGAGGAGGTGGGCTTTCCAGGTGTCGCCAATGGTAAAGAACTTGCCTGCCAGTGCAGGAGACGTGGGTTTGATCCCTGGGTCTGGAAGATCCCATGGAGGAGGGCAGGGCAACCCACTCTAGTACTCTTGCCTGGAGAAGCCCATGGACAGTTCATGTGGTCTCAGAGTCGGACACAACTATAGCGACTTAGTACTCAGGCATAAGAGGAGGTAGTGCTGTACATAAGGTGCCAGAAGTGGGAAGAACTCATGCAGTGCTAGAGAAGCATGGCTGATCCTATAACTTCAGACTATTTATACTATATTTTATTATAGTTGGATGCAAGTAGCAGAAACCATTGATCAAAAGGAGCAATTTCCTCTAAGGTTACAGAGTTATCTTCCAGAAGCCAGACCTCAGGAAACTGGAGTGCTAAGAAAACACAGAACATGGTCCCTTTGTGCGTTTTGCCTCTGCTCTCTGCTTATCCCTCTTTGTCCTTTCCAGCAAACTGACCCCTCGCCCAGCTCTCCCCTGTTTACCTGCTTAAAGGTGACCAGTGTTAACAGTTCTCAAGTGTCCATCTCTATCCAAGAGAGCAGCCAGACTGAAATAAGAAGCTTAGTCCTAGTTTTAAACACCTTTAGAGAAGGAGTTACTGGCCCAGCCTGGTCTAATCAGATATGTCTAGGCAGGTTGGGGTATGCCATATGCCATATGGGCGTCAAGAGTCTAGCAGTAACCATGGGATCCCTGGAGAGAGCCAGAGCCTAGAAAATGGGGGAGGGAGACCGCCAACCCAGGAGGTTGCCATTTGTGTTTCAAAGTCTCCTTAGCCATATTTGCCAAAATTTTTCAGTTTTAATCCTCTGAGAGTTTTTCTTTTTACATGAATAAATTTCTGCTTTTATAATGAGAGTTATATTTTCAGATTTGCTATAAAACCAACTTTGCTAGAAACCATAAAGTATAAACCATCAAGGGAACTGAGCTGCCTTTACATTCTGGTGTCCAGAATTAAGAAATTTGGTAAGCAATACAAAATCAGAATTCTATTACAGAATTTACTTTTAATCATTTAAAAATCAATACCTAACATGTAGGAGGTGTTCCATAAATGTTGAATTTTAATGCATCATCGTACAGACAAAATGTTTTCGTTTTTAATGACTTGCTGCTAAATCACTTCAGTTGTGTCGGACTCTGTGCGACCCCAGAGACCGCAGCCCCCCAGAGACCGCAGCCCACCAGGCTCTGCCGTCCATTGATGTAACTCAGTTAATGGCATACATTGCAACATTTTGACTAGTTTTGCTAGAATTGACCCAGTTAGTCAGTTTGGTTGATGTTTTTGAGAAAGCTAGTTTAAAATTTGTAAATCTTTGGCTTTTAATTTGTTCCTTTGATTTTTTTTTTTTATTTTAAAAGTCATATTTGGTTGAACTCATGGTTTAAGCTCTGGGAAGAAAGGCTTGCTTAAGGACACAGGCACATTCATTCATTCATCCATTCAGCAGATATTTGTGTGTGTGAGTTCTGTGTGATACTCTTGACTCTTCAAATAATAATACCCATACCTGTCAAATGGTAAAGAATCTGCCTGCAACGTGGAAGACCTGGATTCGATCGCTGGGTTGGGAAGGTCCCCTGGAGAAGGCCATGGCAACCCACTCCAGTATTATTGCCTGGAAAATCCCCATGGTCAGAAGAGCCTGGCAGGCTACACTCCATGGAGTCGCAAAGAGTCGGACATGACAGAGCCACTGAGCATAGCTCAGTTCTCTAGGAGTAGCTCACTTTTTCTGAGAGTAAACTTTTACTGATATGTAAACAGATAATAAAATAACTAGTTATTTAATGGCAAAGGTTATAACTGTAGGAGAGTGAATAAAGAATAGAACAATGGTGAATTTTTAGCTATGTCTCTACTCATTTTCCCTGGTGGCTCAGACAGTGAAGCATCTGCCTACAATGAGGGAAACCCGGGTTCAATCCCTGGGTCAGGAAGATCTCCTGGAGAAGGAAATGGCAATCCACTCCAGTATTCTTGCTTGGAAAATCCCATGGATGGAGGAGCTTGGTAGGCTACAGTTCATGGGGACACAAAGAGTCGGACACGACTGAGCGACTTCACTCAAGTTCACTGCTTATTTTGGATGAAACTAAATTGGTTAAACTTCCTCTCTGGTGAAGTAACTTTAAAACATTAAAAAAAAAAAAACCAAACCTTTTTTTAAATGACCAATAAAATCATGTGTTGTTGATGTTAAATTTTCACCAAAAAGCACAAATATGAATTAGCTTTTTTCTGATTTTGGTACTTAAAATCTAAATATAATTCTCTATTTCTAGAATCACAGAACTTCTGTTTGGCAAATGTTCTCTAGATGCCCATATGTTAAAATCATGCAGAAGCTCCTGTTACACCTGGACCTTTCAAGCTCTGACTCCTTATATGCAGTACGTCATTGTTCCTCCACCCTCCATTTGGGTAGAATTAGTAGTTTCCTCTTCTAGAATCTCTCTCATATTTTCTTTTACTTGTAAATATTTCATAAGTCAAGCATCCATGTTCACACATTCTGATTAGTCATTGCCAGAGATACCAATCATGTAAAGAAGTCCTTTATTTTGATTTAAGAAAAGATGTTATTTCCTTTTATTTCATTGCCTTCAGTGAAATTACCTTTCCTCTTTTACTTACTCTTCCTTGTTTTAAGTAATTCTATAGATTTTTTTTTCAGCCCACTAGTCCATATCTAATTATTTACACTATCATCTGTTAGGGGTTATAGATTTGACAATTAAAATTGCTCCTTGAGGACTTTCCCCACCCTCTCCCCCCAGTATTCTGAGATTATCTTTATTTTCTCCAAGAAAGGCTCTGTCTCTTAGTCTAATTTTTAATACTATTGGAAAATATTCATGAAAAATGATAGCTTTCTTTTTCTTAATTACAATCTCAATGCTTTTTGTACAGTTTACAGGTAGGATATTAAATGCATATTTTGCTTAATGTTATAAACTCATTTTGATAACTTTTTCTTTCTAAAAGCAACTTGTTCAAAAAATTTTTAATGTTTTATGTGTATACATATCCTTAATCCTTCAGTACCACATGAATAATAACCAAGATCCTACTATCACTTGGTGACAACGTCATCTAATTAGTTTCTTTCTAGTTGTGAATAAGCCTTTTGAAAGTCAAAACCACAGACCACAAACTACTTTTTAAAAGTGTTAAAAATATTGTTTCATGTGTTTATGCTTATATTTGAACCTTTAGGGAAAAAATTAACAAGCTTTTAAAATCCTCAAATTGATTGATATAATTTTGTGGTAGGCCAGATAATGGGGTTCTCAAAAATGCCCATGCCCTAATCTTGAGAAGCTCTGAGTGTTACCTTAAATGGCAAAAGGGACTTTGCAGATACAAATAATGGACCTTTAGCTGTAACACCATCCTGGATTAATTCAGGTTGACCCAAACTAATCATACGATTTCTTTAAAGCTGAGAATCTTTCCTGGCTGGGTTAGTGTTTCAAGGAGGAGGAGACATTCAAAGAGAGAGCAACTCAAACTCTGTTGCTGGCTTTAAAGAAGGAGGAAGGGGACCACAGGCAAGGAATGCAGGTGGCCTCCCTTCAGTTTGGGAATGGGGAGTCCAGTCCTACAACTAACTGTAAGAAACTGAATTCTGCTAACATCTTGAATGATCAAGGAAATGGATCCTCCCCCAAAGCCTCCAAAAAGGAATGCAGCCTTGCCAACACCTCTTTTATCTTAGTTTAGTGAAATCCGTGTGGGATTTATGACCTATAGACCTGTCAGATAATAAAGTTGTGTTGTTTTAAGCCTCGGCGTTCATGGTAATTTGTTACGGCAGTACAAGAAAACCACCTTTGTAATTGTGGTACAAAGCCAGTCTTAGCAGGGAGTTATGTGGGTGGTGTTTGGGGAAGGTTTTCACCCCCTCTTTATTGATGACAAACTTTTTCCTATTAGCTTTATTGGTTTGCTTTAAGAATTTGTTATTTCTTGAAATAGTTTCATGGGAGTAATACACTGAACTTATTATTATCAGGCTCTTTTCTGAGTAATTTGGCTTGCAGAGAGTAGATTTTGGATGAAAGTGAAAAGAGAGGCATAAATACTATTACCAGGGAAATGGGTTTTAATGGGGAGAATTTTGGGCTAGCCATAGAATACCATCAAGGTCCTGGATATTTGGGGAGGTGCCAGTGATATTTGCCCAAGACAAAATTAAACTGGCCAGCCTCACAACTTTTCAAGACTGCATTTAGACAAAAAATACAGGCATGCTTCAGAGATATTGCTAGAGATATTTCAAGTTTGGTTCTAGACCATCACAATAAAGCAAATATCACAGTAAAAGGAGTCACATGAACTTTTTGGTTTCCCAGTGCATATAAAGTTCAGTTCAGTTCAGTTAAGTGTGTAAGTGCATTATATTAAAAAAAAACAATGTTCATATCTTAATTAAAAAATAATTGGTTAAATAATAATTGATTGGTTAAAAAAATTGCTAACCATCGTCTGAGCCTTCAGTGGTCATAATCTTTTTGCTGGTGGAGGGTCTTGCCTCGATGTTGATGCCTGCTGATTAATGAGGGTGGTGGTTGCTGAAGGCTGGAGTGGCTGTTGCAATTTTGAAAAATAAGAATTAATTGACTCTTCCGTCACAAACAATTTATAGCATGCAGTGCTGTTTGATAGCATTTTACCCACAGTAGAAATTCTTTCAAAATTGGGGTTGATCCTCTTAAACCCTGCCACTGCCTCATTAAACAAGTTCATTTTATATTCTAAACCCTTTATTGTCATTTCTATAATCTTCACAGCATCTTCCCTAGGAGTAGATTCCACCTCAAAAAACCACTTTCTTTGCTAATTCAGGAGAAGCAACTCTTCATCCATTAAACTTTAATTATGAGATTGTAGTAATTCAGACACATCTTCAGGCTCCAGTTATAATTCTGGTTCTCTTGCTATTTCCACCACATCCACAGTTACAATGGTACCATCAAAAATCACTGATCATAGATCAATGTAACAAATGCCATAAGAATTAAAAAATTTGAAATATTGTTAGAAACACCAAAATGTGACACAGAGACATGAGGTGGGCAAACGTTATTGGAAAACTGTTGCTTGATAGACTTGCTGAGCACAAGGTTGCCACAAACCTTTACTTTTTGAAAAATACAACATCTACAATGAGCAAGAAAGTAAAGTGCAACAAAACAAAGTAAGCTTGTTTATTGCTAAATCTTTAAAAAGCGTGACAGCAGCTGACTGTATGTTCTTGTTCAGTGACATAGTGCTTATTCATAGACAGCTCAAAATAACATTGGTGTTTTACTGGGATGAGTTATTGTGAATGCAGATCACATTTGTATTCCATAAACTTCTTCTACAATAACTACTATTTCTATTATTTTTCTTCTGTTTTTTACTCATTCATACTGGTTTTTTTTAATAAATTATTTTCACTTAGCCAAGTCAAAAGTAATTTATGTTTATGTTTTCATATTCTGTGTCAGCAAAAACAAGACCAGGAGCTGACTGTGCTCAGACCATGAACTCCTTATTGCCAAATTCATACTTAAATTGAAGAAAGTAGGGAAAACCATTATACCATTCAGGTATGACCTAAATCAAATCCCTTATGATTATATAGTGGAAGTGAGAAATAGATTTAAGGGACTAGATCTGATAGATAGAGTGCCTGATGAACTATGGAATGAGGTTTGTGACATTGTACAGGAGACAGGGATCAAGACCATCCCCATAGAAAAGAAATGCAAAAAAGCAAAATGGCTGTCTGGGGAGGCCTTACAAATAGCTGTGAAAAGAAGAGAAGCGAAAAGCAAAGGAGAAAAGGAAAGATAAATATCTGAATGTAGAGTTCCAAAGAATAGCAAGAAGAGATAAGAAAGCGCTCTTCAGCAATCATTGCAAAGAAATAGAGGAAAACAACAGAATGGGAAAGACTAGGGATCTCTTTAAGAAAATCAGAGACACCAAAGGAACATTTCATGCAAAGATGGACTCGATAAAGGACAGAAATGGTATGGACCTAACAGAAGCAGAAGATATTAAGAAGAGATGGCAAGAATCCACAGAAGAACTGTACAAAAAAGATCTTCACGACCCAGATAATCACGATGGTGTGATCACTCACCTAGAGCCAGACATCCTAGAATGTGAAGTCAAGTGGGCCTTAGAAAGCATCACTACGAACAAAGCCAGTGGAGGTGATGGAATTCCAGTTGAGCTATTCCAAATCCTGAAAGATGATGCTGTGAAAGTGCTGCACTCAATATGCCAGCAAATTTGGGAAACTCAGCAGTGGCCACAGGACTGGCAAAGGTCAGTTTTCATTCCAATCCCCCAAGAAAGGCAATGCCAAAGAATGCTCAAACTACCGCACAATTGCACTCATCTCACACGCTAGTAAAGTAACGCTCAAAATTCTCCAAGCCAGGCTTCAGCAATATGTGAACCGTGAACTTCCTGATGTTCAAGCTGGTTTTAGAAAAGGCAGAGGAACCAGAGATCAAATTGCCAACATCCACTGGATCATGGAAAAAGCAAGAGGGTTCCAGAAAAGCATCTATTTCTGCTTTATTGACTATGCCAAAGCCTTTGACTGTGTGGATCACAATCAACTGTGGAAAATTCTGAAAGAGATGGGAATACCAGACCACCTGATCTGTCTCTTGAGAAATTTGTATGCAGGTCAGGAAGCAACAGTTAGAACTGGACATGGAACAACAGACTGGTTCCAAACAGGAAAAGGAGTTCGTCAAGGCTGTATATTGTCACCCTGTTTATTTAACTTCTATGCAGAGTACATCATGAGAAACGCTGGACTGGAAGAAACACAAGCTGGAATCAAGATTTCAGGAAGAAATATCAATAACCTCAGATATGCAGATGACACCACCCTTATTGCAGAAAGTGAAGAGGAACTAAAAAGCCTCTTGCTGAAAGTGAAAGTGGAGAGTGAAAAAGTTGGCTTAAAGCTCAACATTCAGAAAACGAAGATCATGGCATCCGGTCCCATCACTTCATGGGAAATAGATGGGAAACAGTGGAAACAGTGTCAGACTTTATTTTTCTGGGCTCCAAAATCACTACAGATGGTGACTGCAGCCATGAAATTAAAAGGCGCTTACTCCTTGGAAGGAAAGTCATGACCAACCTAGATAGCATATTCAAAAGCAGAGACATTACTTTGCCAACAAAGGTCCGGCTAGTCAAGGCTATGGTTTTTCCTGTGGTCATGTATGGATGTGAGAGTTGGACTGTGAAGAAGGCTGAGCACCGAAGAACTGATGCTTTTGAACTGTGGTGTTGGAGAAGACTCTTGAGAGTCCCTTGGACTGCAAGGAGATCGAACCAGTCCATTCTGAAGGAGATCAGCCCTGGGATTTCTTTGGAAGGAATGATGCTAAAGCTGAAACTCCAGTACTTTGGCCACCTCATGCGAAGAGTTGACTCATTGGAAAAGACTCTGATGCTGGGAGGGATTGGGGGCAGGAGGAGAAGGGGACAACAGAGGATGAGATGGCTGGATGGCATCACTGACTCTATGGACGTGAGTCTGAGTGAACTCCGGGAGTTGGTGATGGACAGGGAGGCCTGGCATGCTGCGGTTCATGGGGTTGCAAAGAGTCGGACATGACTGAGTGACTGATCTGATCTGATCTGATTCTGTATTGTAAGAAAATCATGTTAGCTACAACTTATTGCTTGAAATTCTGAAAAAAATAGAAAACCTCACCAGTATGGTCAAGTGATTTTCCCAAAAGTATCACTGATAGGTAAATGTGGTATCAGCATCTGTGTGGGGGGAAGCAGAGGAAAGGTAGCCAGGCTTCTAAGATCATAAAAAAAGAAGAATTCCCAAATCACCAACAAAGGCTTGTAAGTGAGACAGGCCAATCTGAGAACAGCAACTGAAACTGGAAAGACATTTCCGTAGAATCCAATTCTGAGTGCTAAGGGATCATGACAGGAACTGGCAGTGCTGGAGATGTCTGGGTCTAATGTACTCTTGAAACTAACAAGTCAAGCTTCCTCTTGGTACAAAGCCCTGTGCTACAGAAATTGCTGAGATTAAAATTCAGTTTGATTACAACAGAGGCAATTGAGCAAAGATGAGAATGGATCCAGATAAAATTGGGGAAGAAGCAGAGAATGCCCATCTCAAAAACTGGAGGCTCTTTTTTTTTTTTTTTTAAAATCACTGCAAGAAAACAACAGAAGAGAGAGCCGTAGAGCTATCCTGCTGGGACATTCCTCCCTCCCATGAGTGTACAGGAAAACCCTTTTCACTTGAAAATGAGCAGATCAGGGCCACAGTCAAATCATAATGTTACCAAAGACAACAAAAGCGTGCCATAAACAGACAAGCACTGCAACTGATTAATTCAGAGGAAGTTGAAGGATATTAAAAACATGACAAAAGCTATGAAATAATCATGTAAATCAGAACTAGGAAAAATAAGAAATGAGGTGATGGGAAAATGGGAGATTTTTGAAAGGGAGGTAGCAGAACTTAGGAGGGAGTTATTTTAAAAAGGAAAAATTATTACAGCAGTGAAGACCGAACTAGAAGGAATATAAGAGCAAATGAACAAGGTGGATGGTACCTTAAGATAAATAGAATGTGAAATGGAAGCAAGGAAATTGCAAAAGAGATATAAAGTTTGATAGGAAGTGATACAGGAGATAGAGGAAGTTTGATATAATTTATATTAAGTATAAATTATATAAATATGCTTATTTATATAATAAGCATCTTTAAAGGAGAAGCCCAAAGCAATGAACAGAAAAATACTAAAAGCCACTATTCAAGAAAGATTTCCTCAAACATAAGAGATTTGAATTTGATATTGAAAAGGCATACCAGATATACCCAGGACAACTACCCAGATGGCCAACACCCAGGTATACGCTAATAAAACTATAGAAATTTAAAGAAGGAAAAAAGTCCTGTGGCATACAAGGGAAAGAGCAAATCACTCATAAAGGGAGGAAACTCGGAATGCCATCAGGCTTAAATAGTGTCACTGTACAATGGTTAACAGGATACTACAACTATTCTGACTTGTAGTATAAAGGTCCATAAGCATACTGGTATAAACATGCAAGAACTCAAGGAACGTTATTCCCATTAGTGTTTTAAGGAGTTTATAGGAGAATTAGGTTCAGATTAACAATCCGAAACTCACATGTATGCATATACAGAGTATATTAAACATATTGTATATTAAACATATTAATCAAAAACCTATTGATCATACTATCAGTAGCTATAAAAGTAGATGTATATCCATATATTATACTACAATAGATCATGTCTTAATATTGGACATATTTGTACCACCACATCTACCCCTTTCATAGATAAATGCTAGTGCATGTGCATGCACACACACGCATAACTCTGCACATGCACACTTATGAAGGAAAACATAGGATAAAACATAAAATAGTTATCTATATTGAGGAGAGAATGGGAGAGAGGAAAGGGATAGAAGTTGGACTTCCTTGATTATACATTGTTTTATATATATATTTTGGTAAATTGAACTTTGAAACCATGTAAATATGTTGCATAATTATAAAACAAAGTTAAATTTTTAGAAAGCAATTCCTAAACCCAAAGTAAGTGGGGAAAAAAAAGTGAGACTAATTGTGTACTCAGTCATTTGTATACCTACCTAGAGAGGAGCTAGTTCAAGTGACTTTAAATGATGTGATTTTCTGTTGTGCTTACAGTGGGGACATAACAGAAAATTATCCTACCACATTGGAAAACATTTTGGCAGTTCCTTAAAATGTTAAACATAGTTACCAGAGACACTACAATTCCATTCCTAGTTATGTGGCCAAGAGAAATTAAAACATATTCACACAGTAACCTATACATAAATATTCATAGGATCATTATTCGTAACAGTAAACAAAGCTGAAGAACTCAGATGCTTCTCAAATTATGAATGGAGAAACAAAATATGATATATCCATACAATACAATACAATATCACTTGGCAGTAAGAAGTAATGAAATAGTGATACATGCTACAACATGGATGAATATTAATATTAAAAATATTATGTTAAGAGAAATAAGCCAATCATAAAAGATCACATAGTGTATTTTACATGAAATGGCCAGAATAGAAAATGAAAGTTGATTAGTGGTTGCCAGGAGCGTGGAGGGCAGATGGGAATGTCTGCTAATGGGTATGGGTTTCTTTTTGTGGTGATAAACATGTTCTGAAGTTAGTAGTGGTAATGGTTACAACTGTGACTACACTAAAAAACAACTGAATTCTCTACTTTAAAAGGGTGAATTTCATAATAAGTGAAATATATCTCAATAAATTTTCATTTTTTTTAATGGAAATTTAAGGGCAAAAGAATGAAAAAAGAAATTTTAAAGCTCATTTGTAACTATTGCTTTGTGGTATGATATTGTTATCCTGGGTATTTACTTACATTGATGCTCTTAACTGGGATTTTTGGCCAGGTGAAAGGAGATATGGAGGTAAGATTGGAGAGGGTAAACAAAAATCCTACATTAATTTCCTGGCTTTGAATTGGAAGTTTAAGTTTGAGTTATTGAAAATATGTCCTGGTGCTGTCTGTTTTAAAGGCCTACTTAACGATCAACTCAGTAACAGTGGACACCCTTAGCATTTGTGGGGGTTTTTTCAGTACCATTTTCCACATTTCCATAAAGTGAACCATGACTCACTGAAGAAAAGATGGATGCCAGGTGTGGGGCAGGAAATATAAAAATGAGTCTGGAACATTCTGTCATTGTATCAAGTAAGGAAAGTGATCAAAGACTACAGGATTTTGTCAAAAAGTCTAAAGACTAACTGAAAGAGGATCCCACTGGCTAATATTGAGCTAATTGGAGCATTATATTGATTGAAACACATCAAATATGTTAATGAGTTCATGATACTAGCAATCAGATTTCTTGGTTACATTTGGAGGTTACAGGGGAACCAACTAGTGTAATAAATCTCCACTTACCCATTACCCAACAATTATTACCTAATAGTCGATTCTTGCCTCACCATACCGTCACCTACTTCTCCATGGCTCATTTTTGAGCAAATCCTTGACATATCATTTCATCACTAAATTTTTCAGTAGATATCTAACTGAAAGTTAGACTGAAAGTCTAGCACAAAGACTTTTTAGCATAACTCAATACCATTGTTAAACCTAAAAACAATTAGCAATTTCTTAATATTATTAATTATCCAGTCACTATTCAAATTTGTATTTTTGAAAACTAATAATGGGAAACAGTCAAGAATTTATTCTGTGCTTTGTTGAGATGTTTCTTTTTGTAGAACTATTACAGTTAGTAAATGAAGAAAGAAAGATTGTAAATTACCAGGAAATCCCAAGAAGGATTGTAATATTGCCATTTTGCAACTGCACATGAATTAGTTCACCTAGGCAATGATCATCATTTCTGAATAACATAAAAAGACATTCGGACGTTAAATGCTTCCTGCTGGAAGTGCACAACATCACTTATGAAGTTTTCTTGCCAAAAAAAATCAAACTTGAATCTGATCAAGACTCTAGATTTAACTATCAATTAACAGGAAATAAAGAGGACAGAGTAACATGTTAACCCCACGAGAATGCAGATGGTAAATTCAAGCCTGTGGGAATCTACAGGACATGACCCAGTTTCTTCAACCACAGAAAATTGCAAGGGGAAAGAACATGTGTAAGGGGAATATAGATCAAAAGAAGTCTAACAGACTTCTCAACCAATCAAAATGATTGTACCTTATTTGCATCTTAATTCCAGCAAACTGAAGGCAAAAAAGGACAACTGGAAAAATTTGAACAGTGACTAGGTACTTTGATAATATTAAGGAGTTACTGTTCATTGTTTGTAGGTTTAATAATGATACTGAGGTTGGATTAAAAAAATTTGTGTTTTTAGTAATATATACTGATGTTCTTCATGATGAAATTATAAATGATATCAGGGATTGCTCAGAAAGATCTGGGCCATGATGGTGGTACACATGAGATAAGAATTACCCATTAGTTGCTAAGTGGAAGCTGAGTAATGGGTGTTCATTATACCAGCCATTCTCAAAGTGTGGTTGCTGGAGCAGAAGCTTTAACACCACCTGTGAACTTGTTAGAATGCAAGTACTTTGGCCTCATTCTAGATCTACTAAATCAGAGACTGGGGTGGAGCTCAGCAATTTATTTTAACAATCCCTATTCAGTTCAGTTGCTCAGTCGTGTCTGACTCTTTGCGACCCCGTGGACTCTAGGTAATTCTATAATAATACACATTAAAATTTGAGAACCACTGCTTTATATTACTCTTCCTAATATACTTTATTTGAAATTCTAATAAGACATTTCAAAGAAAAAGCTAGATGAATGTAAGAAAATACATTTATACATAACAAAGAGAAGCTAGTTTAGAGGCTAAAGCAAAGGTCATGTAATTTTCTCAGGCGTTAGCAAATGAATTGTCATGGTATTAGCAGTGAGCCAGCGGCTAATGATAGTCTTAAAGGAAATCATGAGTTTTGCTTTTCTTTTAGAATAGTGTCTCTACATTAAAATCACCTAGAGAACTTTTAAGAACATACCCAGTCTCCACCCCAAATTCTAGGTTTAGTTGGTTGCATTTCTGGGTTGTTTTTTTTTTTAAAAGCTTCCCAGATATTTCCAATATACAACCAGAGTTCAGAACCAGTGTCCTAACTTTACAATGCTTAACATTCTTGAAGTGCTCGTTAAAAGTTTCCTGAATGAACATAATGTCCATCGACATATGAATGGATAAAGATGTGTTTATCTATCTATATATACACACAATGGAATACTACCCAGCCATAAAAATGAACAAAATAATGCCATTTGCAGAAACATGGATGCAGCTAGAGATTCTAAGTAAGTCAAGAAGGAAGACAAATACTGTATGATATCATTTATATGTGGAATCTAAAATACGGCACAAATGAACATATCTACGAAACAGAAGCAGACTCACAGACATAGAGAACCAGCTTGTGGTTGCCAAAGGTGGGGAGTGGGGAGAGGGAAGAACCAGGAGTTTGGAGTTGACAGCTGCAAACTATTACATTTAGAATGGATAAACAACAGGGTCCTACTGTATAGCACAGAGAACTATATTCAGTATGTCATGATAAACCATAATCAAAATGAATATTAAAAATAGAGTATATATGTATAAGTGAATCACTTTGCTGTACAGTAGAAATTAACACAGCATTGCAAATCAACTATATTTTAAAAAATAGACTAACAACAACAAAAAGTTTCTTGGTCCTCTTCCCCTAGAGGCTCAGATTCAATAGGATGATATAGAGCATATAATTTGCATTTCTAACAAGATGACAGATGATATAGATGGTGCTGGCTTGAGCACATTTTGAGTAACACTGCCTTCAAAGAAGGGGTAGTTAGGTCAAAGAAAGAGATAAGCATAAGTGAGAGGAATAATCTTCAGGGTTCTTGCGGTTGCTGCTACTGCTGCTGCTGCTGCTGCTGCTAGCATCAGTAAATTACATCCAGGGACACTGCCTCCTTTCTTTCTCATGGTTAGAAATGCAAATATGAATCCAGTGTTTCATGGGTTATTTGGAGAAGAAAAGAGACTTAGAGCTTTGAATCTCTTTAAAAGCACAAATGACAAAGGGAATGCAGACAGTATTTTATAGAAATTTAAATGGAATATAACATAAAAATTTTGAATCTCTATGTTGCACACCTGAAACTAATATTAAGTTAGTAAGATTTTTCTGGGTGGTTGGTTTTTTGTGTATTTTTAAAACCATAGTAAGATTGGAAGAATCGAAAGAAAGTATAAGTAAAATTAGCCAAATCATCCTTTTAGTAAGTGTATATTTCATCTGAAGAATGAAAGAAAATGCATATAATATCATTTTTGTAAAAGTTTTTTTTCTTATTATCTTATTCACACACTGACACGCACAAGAGTTTTTCATCCACTTGATGCTTATTGATTTTGCTGGATTGCTTTCTCAAACAGATTCTATAAAATGTCTTACTGCACTGTGAATAAAAAAAAGGAAAAATCTATTTACTTGTACTTTCATGGTTTAAGATATGTATTAGAAATGCTTTAGTCACATTGTGTGTTTAATTTCAATATGACAGTTACTAAAATATTGTAAAATTTTAGCTGTAGGGACTGTAGAGATCCTTATGAATTAATAGTAAGATGTCTTTGTTTTTTTTTCCCTATGGAATGTTTATATTTACCCATTGAGTATTAACTGCTTAAAAGTGAATCACATGATGTAAATTGAGATGGTGTGAGTGTTCTACAGTTCTTAAGAGATTTTATACTCTTATCACATCATGTATTCTACTATGTACTTAGAAAAAAAATCATGTCTTTATCTTCCACTCGGTACACTATCATTTTATTAAGAAAAATATTCCTTATTCTAGAATAAAGACATGTTCTTTTAAAAAAAATCATCTTACTATGTTAACATATGCCCAATTTAAAACTTCTTTAAAATATTGTAAAATAAATTGATTCTGTTATGTTCTTTCTTCCCCAGTGGTCATATGCTTTAGAAAAGCCCAACACTGGTAGCATATTTAATATTGCATGGTCAGTTGATGGCACCCAGATTGCTGGAGCCTGTGGAAATGGACATGTTGTTTTTGCACATGTGGTGGAGCAACGCTGGGAGTGGAAGAATTTTCAAGTAACATTAACTAAAAGAAGGACCATGCAGGTATGATTATGTTTCATAGTTGATTAAATCTGCTTCCCCCCCCCCCACACACATATTCAGTTTACAATACAGAATATGGAATTATCTTTGTTTATTATGGTATCATCGACTTAATGGACATGAGTTTGAGCAAGCTCCAGGGGTTGGTGATGGACAGGGAAGTCTGGTGCTGCAGTTCATGGGTCACAAAGAGTTGGACATAACTGAGTGACTGAACTGAACTGATTATATTTAAATCATGTTTATTAAAATTCAGTCATATTAGAAAGACACTACCTATACCATTAGTGACTTTTTTATAACATAAAGAACCATTCACTGACATAGAATATGAGTGCCCACAGCTCCTGAAATTATGGGGTTGAGGCAAGAATGAAATTGAGTTCCCCTAAACCTGAGTTTCTCTGGCAAGTTTATGATTAACATCTCTATCCAAAACATTATTCCCTTTTTGTCCCCCACCTGTACCCTTCAAGTTGGAGAATTATCAAAGAAAAGGGGGGATTGAAACTGAGCAGGATCGTGGGGGAATCCTCCCTAGTACCAAAGCCCATATCTTTGAGTTGTTCTATAGAAACTAAGATCCCCAGCCAAGTAGAGGATGGTGACTACACACTTGTATTATAGACCCCAGACTGGTTTGAATCAGAAGGTTAAAATTCCAGAAACATCACTCTATCACCTCACCATCTCTTATTGAGATTTAGGAAGAAAACCAGGTACTTTGGGGGTAAGAATCTTTATAGATTAAGACAGAAAGATTGAAATGTGGCCATTGGAATTAGGGGGAAATGTTGTACAGATCAGAGAACATCGGTGGGAGGGGTTATTTAATCAGTTGTAAGCTTCTTAAGCAGAAGTAGAAATAGATGTTTTTCTGGAACTCTCTTGCTTTTTCGATGATCCAGCAGATGTTGGCAATTTGATCTCGGGTTCCTCTGCCTTTTCTAAAACCAGCTTGAACATCTGGAAGTTCACGGTTCATGTAATGCTGAAGCCTGGCTTGGAGAATTTTGAGCATTACTAGCGTGTGAGATGAGTGCAATTATGTGGTAGTTTGAGCATTCTTTGGCATTGCCTTTCTTTGGGATTGGAATGAAAACTGACCTTTTCCAGCCCTGTGGCCACTGCTGAGTTTCCCAAATTTGCTGGCATATTGAGTGCAGCACTTTCACAGCATCATCTTTCAGGATTTGGAATAGCTCCACTGGAATTCCATCACCTCCACTAGCTTTGTTCGTAGTGATGCTTTCTAAGGCCCACTTGACTTCACATTCCAGGATGTCTGGCTCTAGGTGAGTGATCACACCATTGTAATTATTTTGGTCATGAAGCTCTTTCTTGTACAGTTCTTCTGTGTATTCTTGCCACCTCTTCTTAATATCTTCTGCTTCTGTTAGGTCCATACCTTTATCGAGCCCATCTTTGCATGAAATGTTCCCTTGGTATCTCTAATTTTCTTGAAGAGATTTCTAGTCTTTCCCATTCTGTTGTTTTCGTCTATTTCTTTGCATTGATCGCTGAGGAAGGCTTTCTTATCTCTTCTTGTTATTCTTTGGAACTCTGCATTCAGATGCTTATATCTTTCCTTTTCTCCTTTGCTTTTCACTTCTCTTCTTTTCATAGCTATTTGTAAGGCCTCCTCAGACAGCCATTTTGCTGTTTTGCATTTCTTTTTCATGGGGATGGTCTTGATCCCTGTCTCCTGTACAGTGTCATGAACCTTCGTCCGTAGTTCATCAGGCACTCTATCAGATCTAGTCCCTAAAATCTATTTCTCACTTCCACTGTATAATCATAAGGGATTTGATTTAGGTCGTACCTGAATGGTCTAGTGGTTTTCCCTACTGTCTTCAATTTCAGTCTGAATTTGGCAATAAGGAGTTCATGATCTGAGCCACAGTTAGCTCCTGGTCTTGTTTTTGCTGACTGTACAGAGCTTCTCCATCTTTGGCTGCAAAGAATATAATCAATCTGACTTCGTTGTTGACCATCTGGTGATGTCCATGTGTAGAGTCTTCTCTTGTGTTGTTGGAAGAGGGTGTTTGCTATGACCAGTGCGTTCTTTGCCCTACTTCATTCTGTATTCCAAGGCCAAATTTGCCTATTACTCCAGGTGTGTCCTGACTTCCTACTTTTGCATTCCAGTCCCCTATAATGAAAAGGACATCTTTTTTGGGTGTTAGTTCTAAAAGGCCTTGTAGGTCTTCATAGAACCTTTCAACTTCAGCTTCTTCACTGTTACTGGTCGGGGCATAGGGTCTAGCCCAGTGCCTCACATGTAATAAGAGCTTGACAAATATTCTAAAAGTTAGTTGATGAAAGGTAGGAGGAGTGGCCAAAGATGATTTGTTCATGGCAAACCATCTGCCAAAGTAAAGGGAGCTCTACCTTCTTCCTGTTCTTTCTGCTGTCCTTATCAGTTGCCTCTATCTTTAGTATTCAGAATTTAGATGATTGTAATTACTATAAAAATTTGAAAACATAACTTGTGATTTCAGGTATTCTTTAGGCTAAGTATCAGATTTTAAAATTTGGATAGTAGGGTCATTAGTGATAATAATTAGGTAACTTATACATTTTCTTTATTCTGCTTTCTTATTTAAAAAATTTTAAACTTATGGAGAATTTAAAACACACAAATAGAGAGAATAGTATAATGAATCTCTTTGTGCTCATTTCCCAGCCCCAACAACCATCTGCCCATGATCAAGCCTGCCCCATCCATGTCCATATCTACTTTTCCCCTGCCCCAATTATTTTGAAGAGAATTTAGATATCATTTCGGCTGCAAAAATTTCAGTATGTACAACTAAAAGATAAGGACTCTTTTTTTTTTTAAATACCCACAATACCATTGTATCTTAAAAATACTAATTCCTTAATATTATCAAAGGAATATCTAAAAAATGTTCAAATTTTCAATTGTTTCCTCCATATCACATTTTTAAAGGTTTGTTTTTGTTTGAATTAGGATCCAAAATGGTTTACATGTTACAATTGGTTGATATATGTTTTAAGTATCTTTTAGTCTTTAGATACCCCTTCCATCTTTATTTTTACCCCTTGCAGTTTATCTGTTGAAGACACTAAATTAATTTTTTGTCTGTCTCCAGAGTCTGGACTTTTGCTGACAGTATCCCCGTGGTTTGGTTTGACGTACTTCTCTGTCTTCTGTATTTCCTGTAAATGAGTAGTTAGATCTATTTGATAGTATAAATATATATTTTTGTTAGTTAGCCTGGGAACTAAGACATTATTATAGTATTGTGTCTGTGATAAGGAATGCATTGTGAGTTCTAGTCAGCTGACTTGGGGACACAGTTTTATTCATATAGGGCATGGGGGCTAGCTAATATAATATTGCCTTAATTTCAGAAATGCCCCAAGATGAGAATATATTTAAAAAGAGAAATTTTTCTTTCATAAAAAAAGGAATCATCTTAGAATTAGAGGATTTTTATATCAGATAAGATGAACAGTGAGGTTTTTAAATAGCTTATCTAAACCGAATTATCTTTATACTTAAAATAATGTTTACAAATAATCTTTCAAAGCTTTAGAACAAGAACACTATTTTTACTTTTGTAAAAGGATCTTACTCTCAATGACTATAAGACATTTATATTGCATTTTTGCTAAGCTGGGTCTATCCATAGTTTTTTTTTTTTTTTTTTACAACAGTTTCATTTACTCATTTGGTAACCTACTTGCAATGCCTTGAGCTAGGCAATGGTTGATACAGTTTTGAATAAGACAGATTTGGTTCCTGTTCTCATGGGACCTTCTGGATTAATATGTTGAAATTTTTTTTTTCATAAATTAATCTCAGATTGATTAAATGAAGGTAAAGAATAAAGAAACAAAAGAAATTTATTGGTCCATGTGAAGTCAAGAGATAGACTGATGAGGTGGTATTGGATTCAGAGGCTTAAATAAGGTCAACTGGACTTCCATCACTTTCTCTTCCTGTACTCTCCTTTTTTCTGTATTGGCTTCATTTTTACAAAGGCTGTCTCTCCTTTATGGCCTTGGTAGCTCTAGGCTTACATTCTACCAACTTCAAGACCAGCAGAAAGAGTGCTTTTCCCTCTAGCCCCCTAGTAGTTTCAGCAGAAGTCTCAGCACTGGATTTCATGTGCCAAGAGTCTGGGTCAAGTATATTTAGCTGGGAGTTGGAGGGAATGGAATCAACCCCATCAAAACCACTTAGTCACTTAGAATTATGGGTATGGTTCCCCAAAGGAAAACCAAGGCATAGTTACTAGAAAAGATAGCATTTGATTCTGGGCAGACAGAAACCAACAGCTATCCACTATAGTCTATCCTTTAGCTGCTTAGCAACTGTAACTATTAGTTATTGATGACTGCCCAATAAATGAACTTAGGGGTTTAAAACAGCAATATTTATTATCTCTTAATTTCTTTGAGTCAAGAATCCAGGCATGGCTTAGTAAATCTTCTGACACAGAGTTTCTCATAAGGCTGCAATTAAGGTGTTGGCCAGGGTTTTTAGTAGCACCTGAAGCATCCTCAACTGGAGAGGACTTGCTTCCAAGCTCACCAATATGGTTGTTGGCAGGCTTCCATTTTTCAAGGGCTGTTGAACTGAGGGCCTCAGTTTCTTGTTGGCAGTTGTCTGGAGGCCTCCCTCAGTTCCTTACATGTAGCCTCTCCACTGGGCAGCTCACAACCTGGCAGCTTTGTGAGAGCAAGTGTGAAGGGCACAGAGCGTGTGAGTGAAACGTAAGTCATAGTTCTTTATAACCTCAACTTAGAAGTGTCATCTCATCATTTAAGCCTTTTTCTCATCATTAGAAGTGAGCTATGAGGTCTAATTCACACACAAGTGGAGAGACTTACATAAGGATGTGAATACCAGTAGGTGGAAATCACTAACCCCTTTACAGTCTAGTCACAACACATATTAATGCTTACCCCTATTCATATATACGTATAATTCAGAAGTGCTCTACTTAACTAATGTGGCTATTCCATTTGCTTTTGAAAACAAACCCATCCCCTCTCTAAAAGATGATAACCTAGACTCATCCAAGTCATTCCAGCTCTAACTCTTTGGTCTGGAAAACTAAATAAATATGAGTTTTAATTATTCTCCTCCTCCTCCCCATCTTCCCAGTTTATAATGATGAAAGGAATACAGGGCAGCTGGAATGAAAACAATTTGGAGAATGGGTGAAGGAAAAACAGCACACTGTGATTACAAGGTCCATAACAAAAGCCCAGCTGTCCAGGAATATGCTGAGAATTCTTTGTTTTAGCACTGAAGTTAGTTGCGTGGTTAATTTGGCAACTCTAGCTTGCCTTTTGGGGAAGATCTCCCACTTGGAAGGATTTCCTTTCTGGAGTCTACATTTTAACAGCCCACTTAATGTTTTTAAGATGGAGCCATAGATTCCAATAGGGACAATAGCCACGACTTTTTGTTTGCCTGGTTTAGAGTTTCACAGTTTACTTAGAAGCTTTGTAGACTGTTGATTTGTGTCTCATTAACTCAGAAACCAGAGATCGTGTTGAGCCCTAATTGTTAACTCTAGACCTTGACCGACAGTTACTACCTGGTAATAGGTTTCATTGTCCTGAGACATTACCTGTCTCCCTGGACCTCAGCTTTTATGTGATACAGTAACCAAGAGTGAGAAGGTTTCCTAACTTGTGCTTTGTCTCCAGGCTGAATTCTAGCAATATTTCTTTCCAAAAGCAAAGTAGATGTCTTTGCTGGGAGGAAGGGCCTAGAAGGGAAGAGGGTACAGGTGGAAGAGATGAGGCATTCCTTAGGTCTCAAGTTTCCATTTGCTCTTTCCTGCCACTGTCCCTTTAGCATGGGGCACAGATTTGGCATTTACACAATTTGAATGTTGCCATAGTTCAAAATTATTTAATGCTTAGTCACTCTATCTCCTGTAAAGATAAAAGTTAATGAGAGTATTTTTGATGATTAAATGAGATCATGTATGTAAAACAAAAATAAATGGTATCTATTGCTATGGCTATATCTATATTTAGGATTAAATGTGTATTTGGAAATGTGGAAACAGAATTTTCGGACTTAGGTCAGTCTGAGGGGTCAAATATTGTGCTTAGGTGAAAGTATTAGGTGATACAAGTATGAAGCTGCCCTGAATCGAACAGAGCAAATGTGGGTGCATTTAAAAATTCATCACAGGACATTTCTGACGTAGGACTCACCATAACTTTGAAATTATAACAGCAATTATCAGTGTGTCTTTTGTTTGTTATTATGGCCAGGATGTTTTATTGCTGTTCTGGTGTTCCAGATTCACAAAAAAGAGAATTCCCCCACATGAAGCTTTAGGCCAATGTGAAGTTTAAGAAATCTGTTTGTAGTTTGAATAATGACAGAAGCTCATACAATCAGATTTTTAAAATATTGAATTAATTGTCCTAAACCTGTGTTAACAGCCAGTTTATTTCACTGGGTATCATGTTGCTGTAAAGAAACCTCCATATAACTTCCTTTAGAGATTTTTATTTCGTTCCATTAGCTTTCAAATGTTTCTAGGAAAGGATGGCATTTTGGACCTTTTAAAAAAGTCTCTGGGAGCTCAGACTTCTGGTGAAAATGGTGTCATCAGTTCATACTTGGAAGGATAAGGCATACATTTGGCTCCAAGGAGATCAATAATTTATGAGATATATTTTTAAAAGAGATTTATCTGGACTCAAAAACAGGATAAACATCTCTGTGGGCCAGAAATGGAATAAAAAAGCAGAGTATGGAGTGAAGTCTCCAACCTGCTTGACTCCTGGCCCAGAAGCGGGGAGGCAGAAGCAGAGCCGAGAGGGGCTCCTGCAGACTAATGGAGCAGAAAGGACTCGAAGAGAGACCAGGGGCCTGATCCAGGTCTCTGAAATCAAAGCCTGGGGCCTGGGGGTAGCTCTCTTCTCCCCTTCCTGAAAGAAAAACCTAGAACACCCTAGGCTTTAAAGAGAGACCCACAGGGTCACCACCTTCAGTCATGGCCCTCTTGGTTCTAGGGGGCCCGTCACTTAGACCTAGAGTTGTGCAGTACACAACCTGCAGCACCTACCTGTGGTCTTGCAGACAGAGCCCAGCCTTTTCACTGAAAGTACACTTCACATTTTTGTTCTAAGTAAAAACTGACTGACTGCTGAGACCAGTGTTTCTCCTTCAGCCTTTGTAAGTAGAAGCGTTTTTCTTCGTTATGCCAAGAATTACTGGGTCTAGGGGTCATATAGTTGTCTCCTAACCCCTCATTGGTGAACCCAGACCACAGTAACTTCTTCCTTAAAGGATTCCAGCTCCTTTGAAGCACCTACCATCAGACTACTACTCCCTTTTCAGTCATTTCCCACATTCATCAAAGAGTGAAGCAAATGTTATCAGTGTCTTTTTCTTTCTTTTTATTAAGACTTTTTAAAAAAAGTCTCAAAGATAAGGACTATTTTTATTTTAACATAGTAAATATTTCACATTTCTCTAGTTGTCTCCTAAGTCTGTCCCATTTCTTTAGCTGTTTTCTAATACATACATTTATGGTTGGTTGGTTTGTATTAGGAAACAAAGTCCCACATTACATTTGGTTCATTTTTCTCTTCAGTCTTTTGAAATCTGGAACAATTCCTCTTCATTTATTTGTTTGTTTGTTTAAGAAACCAAGTCATTTGTTCTTTTGGATTTCCCACATTCCTCTGTTTGCATCCTTGTGGTATGATTACATGTAACGTTTTTATTTAGCTCCTGTATTTCCTGTATACTCGTGATTAGATTTAGAGCTTTGATAAATATATAAAGAATACTTTGTACGTGATGCTGTGTACTTCCTGTTGTCTCGAGACACGTAATGTCTTCTTATCTCTCTTTTAACTATGATGAGATTGATCAGTGTGTTTAGGTGTTACAAGTCTGATTCACCTGTCATATAGTTTCCCATTAGGTTTTTACTTTAATATTTTTAGCAGTCAAGGATGGTACTTATTTAGAACCGTGTCTCATCAGGAGTTGCATCTTGTGATTCTGTCATTCCTTCTACATTTGTTAGCTAAAATCCTTCTATAATAGACTTTGCCTAATCAACTATTTGTTACCCTGAAGTAAGACAAATTCTGAGTATTTTCCTTTATTTATCAGTTTTCAAATAATGAGTTCATTTCCTGGCATTCCCAATGAGTTTCTTTGTTGATGTTGATGATGATGTTATTATAAACTTACAGATTTAAAAATTTTGGTATATTTCAATCCATTGCAGTCATTATTCTCTTTAATGCTCGAATGTTCCATCTTTGCCCAGTTGACTCCTTTGTTCATTTGGGATGATTTTAATAGCTTGCTTGCATTTCTGATAAGATATTCAATGTATAAAAAAATGTATAAAAAATTTCATTTTTATACATTTCCTATTCCAAACTTGGAATCAGCCATTTTTTAAAGAAGCCTTTGTTCCTTTTGGAGGGGAATGCTACCGGGAGACCATGATCCAAGTTCTAGGTATGCTCATTGCTATTGGTTTGATCCTTACTCCTAGCTAAAATGTACTTTTTGACCGATAAAAATATATCATGAGTATGTACTGAGGTTTCAAGTTCAAATTCAAGATTATGGTGTTTTACTTCTGATTTGTTTTATATGCAGTTCTTTTCTCTTACAAGAAAATTTTGGCTCCTAAAGACATTAATATATTCTAGAATATACCCTAAAATATAATTTAAAATAATAATCTCAATATTATTGCTGAATATTGTTTTACATATTTTGTTTTTTTAATATGAATAAATCTATATATCTTCATAGCCTTCCCTTTATAAGATAAAAAGTATCATACTATACATACTTCTTTGCATCTTGCACTTTTTATTTTACAATAAATAGTGGATATCTATATAGTGGGTATCATAGCGATCTGTGGAGATCACTCCATAGATATTACTCAGTCCTTTTTATAGCTATGTGTTATTCTACTCTGTGAATGTAGTTTATTCAGCCTATCCCTTATTGATACACATTTGGGTTGTTTCTAGTCTTTTGCTATTACCAGTAGTGATGTATGTAGTAAGAGCCTATTTGTATGTTATTTCATAATTTTGCCTGTTTATTTTGGTATAGAATTCTAGAAGTAAGATTGCTAGGTCAAGGATTATATGTGTATATAATTCTGCTATCTCTTGGCATGGTAATGACTGATAGGGATAGGAGTTAGGGAATAGGTAATAAAAATATATGCCTTATAGATATAAGTACTTTGAGGAAGTACTTGTAAGAAGTTTGACTTTATCTTCCTATTTTTTTTCATAGCCTTTTATTCTTCATTAATACTATAATTGTCATATCAATTTAGAAAGATGATAATATTTTGATGGAAATTTAGAGAAGTATTAACTTCTAGGTATAATTAATCTCTCTCAATTTTTTACCTCTTAATTTAATATCTTCTGGTATTAACCGGAGATTTCATAAATTTTTCTTGCCCAATGTATTTTTTAATTTGTTGTAGATTATCTGTCAATTTCAAAATTTTTGGCTGGTATTGCCAAACTTTAAAATCCTTGTAAACTTTATTCAGTTAACAAACTTTTATAACAGTTTTGACTGTCATGGGCACATCTCTGTTTGTTAGTTGGTGCTTAGTTTTCTTATATGTTATCTCTGTATTTTTACATATGGAAACATTTTCCACCCCTCTGTGCAGCTTGGCTTCTTCACTATGCAGTCAGTTTCTTTACTAACACCTCCTACTCCACTTTTGATTTTTGAAGTTATTATATCTCTTTTTTAGAACTTAAATTTTAAAGTAAAACCTAGCCCTAGAAAGAGATATTCTTACTATTTTGAGCAGAAATCATGTGATCTCTTTCCATCTCCTATAAGCTATACTCCTTTGGCTATATACTTCACTGTTCTAACACTGCACCACTGCTACATCATACAGGTTGGCTTTCAGATTAAAAATCTCTATAGATCATTTTCTACTGATTTCTAACTTTTCTGTATCTGTACTTTTATTGGTCAATTTTTGTACCCAAATATGTCATCTTATGCCTGGTTCCTATTGAATTCTTCTTTCTATGGTTAGATAACAAGAATGCCTTTTAATTTTTTTTTCTTTTTTGGTGTGTTTCAGAATCTTGCTAACTTATCTAATTAAAAGTTTGATGTATTTTAATGTTGTTCGTTGGTATTTCATTTTTCCTTGTTTAGGTTCGTAACGTTCTTAACGACGCAGTGGATTTACTGGAATTCCGTGACAGAGTCATTAAAGCCTCTTTGAACTATGCACACTTAGTTGTTTCAACATCTCTTCAGTGTTATGTGTTCTCGTAAGCATCTTGCATTTCTTTAAAATCTAGAGTTTTGTCTATGAAAAAAAATTTATTTTCCAGCTGTCATATTAACATGGTTTGGCGTAAACTTAACTTTCTCAAAAACGTCACCTATCTTGAACTTACTCCTAACTGAGAAGTGATAAAAAGTGAGCTATGAGCAGAGAAAATAGATATAATAGTTGTGCATCAAAGGTTAATAATCACTTTTGTAATACAAAATACCTTCTCTGGGATAATGCTTTCTCTTATTTTACTCATAGCTCAAGGACTTTAGTATACTTTTATTTCAAAGCCCAGAGAAGTTTAGGAGCATCCGGTAAATGGTATGAAAAGGAATCACCTAACCATTGGCAGAGAGGACAGCTTACAGCCTGACAGCAGGCTGAAAGATGTTCAGTAAGGACACAAGGAGGTGTTCAGGCTTAATATCATAGCCCAGGGTAATCATAAACGTTCATATTGATAATCCAGAGTTGTCCAGAAATGATGAAAGAAAATATATTCAGTATACTTTGTGTTGGGCTTCTCCAGTGGGAAATTGCAAAATTACTGAAATTTAAGACATAATGTTTGAATCTGAAAGATTGATATCATTATTACTTGTATTAGAGAGGTTGCTTTTTAAAATATTTACTAAAGCTTTAGAAGCTGTTATTTAATTTTTTTCTCACACTACCTTTCTCACACCAGTTAATATGTATCAAAATATTAAATTGCTTTTCTTTTCTGACTTAACATTGTTTCCCCTCTCTTGTTGGCAAGACATTCACTAAGGTACAAAATATTTATTAAAGTGGAATTCCAGTGCACAGTAGAGGAAATGAAGTAGTACTGAGAGCCATCATACCAAAATATATTTCATTAAATTATTATAAAAATACCTGGTATTTTAGATTATAACAACCATTCTTTACTGAGCACTGTTATACTATCTTTTATGTTCATGATCTGATTTACTCTGTGTGTTGAATATTATCATTACTCCCATTTTACAAAATGAAGAAACTGAAGGATGCAGAGGTAATTAAATATTAATAATACCCTGGGTCAAACTACTTAACGTCTTTACTAAAGGAAGAGCTGAGATTTGAATCCAAGTTCCTAATAACTGTTGTTCCTTTTTTAGTAATAAAAAAATTTAATTTTAAAAATAAACCTGCAAACAATATACTGGTTTATATGGAAAGAAGTTCCAAAGAAAATCACATATGAGCATTCTATGTTAAATTTTCACTTGATTTCTCAAATAGTTGTATAGAAAATTCCCTTATTCTGATCAACATTTAGTTTAAGGAGTTTATATCTCCATGACATGTGTATATATCTTAGTTGTCAAGAATCTCAGATATTTTGTAAGGGGACATAGAAAAAAACCCTCATACTCGTTGTTCTTTTTAGCTGTCTTGACAAAGAATGAAGGTTAATTCTAATGACTGCATAAATGAAGCATGTGTGATATTTATTCTAAAGTACAAAAGTATGTAGCTTTATCATACCTGTGAACCTCAGACTTGCTAATTATTAGTGACAGTTTATTCACCATTTGGCTTTATGCATGCATTTACTTACTGAAATGGGTATCAGGCTCTGTGTTAGCCGTGATTAATTTCCAGCAACGTGCCTGCTTACGGCAACCTTTCCCTTCCCCCATCTTCTGGATCTGCATATGAGATTTAAAGAATTAGATTTAAAGAATTAGTTCTATGAAAGTAATTGAGAGAAGTTTAGAATATATAGGAATAATAAAACATTTTAAACTATCAAGCAACTTTGATTATTTGAGGATGGGTTTTTCAGTTTGTTAATATCCTTTCTGCCCATCCCTATCTTTGAATCACACTACATCATGAAACTCATAGGAGTTATTTGTTCATTTGTTTTATCCATTTGTTCAGTAAGCATAGTCATAGCTTACATGTATATAGAATTTTACAGTTACAGAATGTTTCACAAAAATCTTCATTTGCTCAACACTTACACTGGGAGACCGTTAGGAAAAGTGATCATGTTATTGTTATTACAGTTTTTGTTCAGTATCTGCTACACAATAGGCAGTTAACTAGATACTTTAGGTAAGACATCATTATCACCATTTTACAAATAATGAAACTGTTGTTTAGGAGGTTAAGCTTATTAAGATCATAAGGCTGACAGGTGGTGAAAACAGATTTCTAATCCTGATCTGTCTAGCCAAAACCCCATCCTCTCAAGAGGGAGGGGACATATGTACACTTATGGCTGATTTTATGTTAATATATGGCAGAAACCAATATAATATTGTAAAGCAATTACCTCTCAATTAAAAATAAATAAATAAAAAAAGAATGTTCATAGCATCACAATTCATAAGAATCAAAATCTGAAATCAACCAAATGTCCATCAACGTTAGAATAGATCAACAAACTGTGCCATATCCATGCAATAAAATATTACACAAGAATGACCAAAAAAACCCCATCCTCTTTTCACTATGCTATGCTGCTACTATTTTTTGAAAGAGAAACATTAGATGACATGCTCACATCACAGAGCTAATAAATGACAGAACATGAACTTATGATTCCTCGGTTCACATGTTGTGGTTCCTAGAATAAACATTTATGGAGTACTTACTATGTGCTAGGTGCTGGGAACACAGACTCCACTTTCTAGTCAGGTATACAGATGTGTAAGTGAATTATTTCAGAACAACTCACCAAGTGCTATAATAGAATCATATACAGAGTTACTGTGAAACTAAAGATGCTTTGTTTAAAATGAATACCCATCTACTTATTAAAAAGTATTTTAAGTGTAAATAAGTATCCATTTTATTTGTCTTTCAGTACAAAGAACTGGAATACACCACTTATATTTGATCTCAAGGAAGGAACTGTTAGTTTAATTCTGCAAGCAGAAAGGTAATTTATTTATCATGTTTCACTATTGAATTTGGGATTAAAATATTTTAAATTGCAGTAAAGTATTCTTTGCTGCTGCTGCTGCTGCTAAGTCGCTTCAGTCATGTCTGACTCTGCGCGACCCCATAGATGGAAGCCCACCAGGCTCCCCGTCCCTGGGGTTCTCCAGGCAAGAACACTGGAGTGGGTTGCCATTTCCTTCTCCAATGCATGAAAGTGAAAAGGGAAAGTGAAGTCGCTCAGTCGTGTCCGACTCTTAGCAACCCTGTGGACTGCAGCCTACCAGGCTCCTCCGTCCATGGGGTGTTCCAGGCAAGAGTACTGGAGTGGGGTGCCATTGCCTTCTCCGAAAGTACTCTTTAAAGCATGCCATTTATAGGATGGTATGTTCTGAAATCACTGGTACACCGAAATCAATCTGTTCTTCTATTTATTTTAAAAGAAAACAAAAAGTACGATAATAAGCTCTTAGATCAGTAGTTCTAAAACTTTTTGGTCTCAAAATTTCTTTACATCCTCAAATAACAAAATAACTTTACATCCTTAAAGTTATTGAGGTCCATATGTGGGTTATACGTGTTGGCCTTTACTATGCTAGAAATCCTTCAAGCAAGGCTTCAACACTACGTGAACTGAGAACTTCCAGATGTATAAGCTAGATTTAGACAAGACAGAAGAACTAGAGATCAAATTGCCAACATCCATTGGAACATGGAAAAAGCAAGAGAATTCCAGAAAAACATCTACTTCTGCTTCATTGACTATGCTAAAGCCTTTGTGTGGATTCCAACAAACTGTGGAAAATTCTTAAAGAGATGGGAATACTGGACCATCATAACTTGTTTCCTAAGAAACTTGTATATGGAACAAGAAGCAACAGTTAGACCCAGACATGGAACAGCAGACTGGTTCAAAATTGGGAAAGGAGTCCGTCAAGCCTGTATATTGTCAACCTGCTTATTTAACTTATATTCAGAGTATTTCAAGCAAAATGCCAGGCTGGATGAATCACAATCTGGAATCAAGATTGCTGGGAGAAATATCAATAACCTCAGATATGCAGATGATACCACCCTAATGGCAAAAAGCAAAGAGGAACTGAAGAACCTCTTGATGAAAGTGAAAGAGGAGAGTGAAAAAGCTGGCTTAAACCTCAACATTCAGAAAACTAAGATCCTGACATCTGGTTCCATCACTTTTTGGCAAATAAATGGGGAAAAAAAATGGAAACAGTGGCAGATTTTATTTTCTTAGGCTCCAAAATCACTGCAGATGGTGACTACAAGCCATGAAATTAAAAGACTCTTGCTCCTTGGAAGGAATACTATGACAACCTAGACAATGTATTAAAAAGCAAAGACATCACTTTGCTGACAAAGATCCGTATAGTCAAAGCTATAGTTTTTCCGTTAGTCAAGTGCAGATGTGAGAGTTGGACCATAATGAAGGCTGAGCGCCAAAGAATAATGCTTTTGAACTGTGGTGCTGGAGAAGACTCTTTAGAGTCCCTTGGACAGCAAGGAGATCAAACCAGTCAATCCTAAAGGAAATCAACCCTGAATAGCCATTGGAAGGACTGATGCTAAAGCTGAAACTATTAACACTTTGGCCTCCTGATATGAAGAGTCAACTCATTGGAAAAGACCTTGAAGCTGGGAAAGATTGAGGACAGAAGAAGGAGGGGGCAACAGAGGATGGCCTCACTGACTCAGTGGACTTGAATCTGAGCAAACTCTGGGAGATAGTGAAGGATAGGGGAGCTTGGTGTGCTGCAGTCTGTGGGGTCACAAAGAGTCAAACATGACTTAGGAACTGAACAAGAACAAAATACTAGAAAGTAAAATTGAGAGATTTAAAAGGTATCAATTTATTATAAATGATAAGAATAAACTTATTACAAGTAAACATCAGTAATGAGAGAATGACAGTGAAACAGGCAAATTACTATAGCATAGTTTTGACCTCATTGTTCCCGTATTTTCTGTCTTGTATTTGTTTTAAAATACTGGTTGAAGTTCATTCATTTTATGAGGCACTACTAGGTTGTGATCTGGAGTTTGAAAAACAATATTCTCTACCAAGACTTTGTGTATACAGGACTGAGAAACTCTGGGCCAATTAACTGGAGTAAATTAGTAATAGCTATTACTCAGGAACCCACATTTTTCCATGAAAATGATCAATCAATCTGTAACGTACAGTGGTACCCTACTGAATCAGAGGTCAGAGTTAGAAAGTTAAACGTGATAAAACCAGGAATAAAGCATGAAAATATAATCTGCAATTACTTAAGATTGATACCCATGAAATCTTTTCACTAAAACCATTAATTACCTCATTCCTTTACTCACCACTTGGTAGCTCTTGAGAGTGTTATTATCAGGTTTTCTAGCCCATTTGTTGTTGTGTAGTTGCTAGATTGTGTCTGACTCTCTTGCAACCCTTACGTACCACAGCCTGCCAGGCTCCTCTGTCCATGGGATTTCCCAGGCAAGAATACTGGAGTGGATTGCTTTTTCCTACTCTGAGATATTTTCCCAAGCCAGGGATTGAACTTGTGTCTCCTGCATCTCCTGCATTGGCAGGCGGATTCATTACCACTGTGCTACCTGGGAAGCCCATAGCCTTCTACAAAGAGCCAGATAATGAATGCTGGTGGGCTATTAGAATCTGGCACAATGACAGGAAGAAAGTGACTGCTGGCAAGGGAGCATGGAGAAAAACTAATGGCACAGAGCCATTTTTTTTTTAAACACAACTTTATTCTGATTTTAAACGAAAAGAAATAGGAATGACAGTAACAAACAAGATTCCACCTCTCAATATTGTCATGTGACTATAGCAGTCTTATATTTGAAACTCAAGGAGGAAACAACTGTGTTCTGAAACACCTAAATATGCAGGTCCAAAAAATGAGGGTATTTTTTTTTAAACTGCCATATTCACTCGAAAGCCCATCCATCTCCTCCCGTGTCCAAAGATTAAACACATGTTCTTCTTAGCTATATAATAAAGTGGCAAACACACTGCATCACTGACATCACAGGACAGTTGCCTATAAAACTAGACTTCTGACACTGGGCCCCAGCTTCACTTTCTCACAGGTCATCATCTTCATCTGGGAGAGCAGTTGTCTAAGCAGCCTCTAAATCGTGCCCGTGCTGTGCTGCCAAGACTGGGGCCATGACCACCTCTGGCGGGGCAAGAGCAGGCATGGCAACAAACTCCAAGTTAGGGTCCTGATCACTTTTCTAGCAAACCAGAGGAAGGGCTTTTCAAAGTTGTAGTTACTTTTGGCAGAAATGTCATAGTACTGAAGATTCTTCTTTCAGTGGAAGACAGTTGACTTTTCCTTAACCTTTCTGTCCTTAATATCTACTTGGTTGCCACACAACACAGTCGGGATGTTCTCACACACTCATACCAGATCTCTGTGCCAGTTAGGTGCATTCTTGTAAGTTAACTCTTGATGTTACATCAAACATTACAATGGCACACTGAGCTTATATATAATAGCCATCTCTCAGTCCACCAAACTGCTCCTGACCAGCTGTATCCCATACACTGAACTTAATCGGTCCTCTGTTGGTATGGAACACGAAAGGATGGACCTTAACACCCAAGGTAGCCACATACTTCTTCTCAAATTCACCAGTCAGATGACATTTCATGAATGTAGTTTTTCCAGTACCACTATCACCAACCAAAACAAGTTTGAACTGAACTTGGGGTTCTCCTTGGGCAGCCATTTCAATGTTATTTCCAGAAGTGTCTCTGTGCCTGTCTGACTAAGGGCTGGAAAGATGGTGGAAGCATAGCACCAACATTCTCCTAAGTATCAAAGCTATCAGTTGCATAGTTGCTAAAGAGTATGATCATCATATTGACGACCCTGAGTGATCAAGAAAATAATTGTATCAGATTTTCTACCAACTGTTTAATGATATTGAACCAGTGATTGATTGATTGATATGGTTAATTTTGCAAATAAAAAGACATCTTTGCTAGTTAAAAGGTAAGATGTCAGCTATCTAAAAAACCATATTTTTGAAATTCTTTTTTACTTGAATAGTTCCAAATAAATTTATTTCTTTATACAGTATTTATAAATGCGTATTGAATATGCTCTTGGTAAAGTCATATGTTAATAGCGTAAATGATTAGATAATTAAAGAATATTTTATTTACTAACCATTGCTGGCCATATTTGTACATTAGAAATGTTTGCCCCTTGGAATAATGTTTATTCACAGGAAGTTAAAGCTTTAGTGTGTTGTTTAGAAGAGAAAATGCTTTTATTACTGAGACAAAAAAAGAATATATACTAGTATGATGTGTCACTTGTCAACATTAGCAAATATTGTTTTCATAATGTGTAAGGGCCAAATCCTTCAATTAAATAAGCCACGCAGCAGTACTCAAGTATTCATTTAATTCAAGTGTACATTTTTGGTGTTCATTATATACTAACTTTTGTTTGTCTTGATGTTTATTTCCTAATGGTTTCCACAGCAAAAAGGAACAGTTAGCAATTCTTGAATCAAGAAATAGTTCTGGGGAATTCCCTGGCCACCCAGTGGTTAGGATTTGGCTCTTTCACTGCTGAGGGCCCAGGTTCAATCCCTAGTTGGAGAACTAAGATACCATAAGCTGTGTGGTGTGATCCAAAAAAAAAAAAAGTTCTGAATCAAGGATATTAATAGCTTGAACATAAAGTTTTAAGAAGTCATAATATGTTCAGCTTTGAAGAAACAGACTCTCCGATATAGCAATAGTATGAGTGTAAATCAGTAAACCTTTTAAAGGGGAGTTTAACAACATATGTTAAATTTTTAAAAGTATATGCCCTTTGATCCAATTATTGCATTTTTAGGATTTATACTAAGGAAATAAGCGATGTAAACATACAGAGATGTGTATATACCTTAGACATTCTTTAAGAATGAATAATTTGAAATAAAATAAATGTCCATCAGGAAAGAGTTAATTAAGATCTATCCATACTTTGCCATAAGTTATCTCTACGGAGGTAAGAAGATAGCAAGAGATCTTTTAATTTGTCTGTATTATTTGAATTGTTTTTTTGTAATGTTCTTAAAAATTCAAAGGAAAAAATGGCAGCCATAAAATGTTTACATTTTGACTTAAAAAATAAACAACACAGGATACTATGCCTTTAACAGAGCTGTCATCACAGCAAATGAACCCAACTACTGATATTAAAAACAGATTTTTAGATATGAATACATTTATTCATGATTACTGTATTATTTTAAAATCAAAGCTTCTTATTTTAATAAATGCTCACTGTGATGTTAATTTTTAAGTCGTTTTCACTGTTTAGGACTCTGCCTAGTATTTAATCTAATACTGTAATTTAATGATCCTTAGCATAATCTTTAATTGTAAAATATGTGTTAATACTGCTTCATAAAACAAATAGAGTCTGTCATTAAAAGATTCACTGAATTGTAAATTACATGATCTTTTATTGCTTTTGTATAGATATGCTTCTTTAGGAAAGGAAATGAATTATAATATTAAAGGAATCAAAACTTTATAGGGTGGTGATTATGAACATTTTCATTTTTCTTTTCCTACCTCCATCAAAAAACAAAAGCCTAGGAAACAAATCAGAACAACCAAGTGTTGACTTTTCAGGTTGTTTTTATATTTCGTTCTTTATATATCTATGTCTTATTATTGTTTTAATTGTAAGATTTAGATATTTCCAAAGCATAAAATATTTTCTAATATGAAAATGAAATTATAGTAAATCCTACTTGAGAATGCATCTTTATTCTGTATTTTTTAGACATTTTCTTCTTGTAGATGGTGGTGGTATCTATTTATATTCTTATGAAGGGCGCTTCCTTTCCTCTCCAAAATTTCCTGGAATGAGAACAGATATTCTAAATGCACAGACTGTCTCTCTGAGTAATGATACCATAGCAATAAAAGACAAAGCTGATGAAAAAAGTAAGTGCATTTTTATAATTTTCAATGAAATTTATTAAAATTTTCATCAATTGACTTTCATTTTCTCATCTATTAATATATTGACTTTATATGGAAGAATGATGAGCTAATTTGTCCTAATTTGTCCTAATCATGAATTCTAATTCTAATTTGTCCTAATCATGAATTAAAGAACTAAAGTTGTAGTATCATTTCCAGTTGATGGAACAAATAAATATTGTCACAACATCAAAGCTTAGTTGTAAGAAGTAAATCTATATATTCAGTAGCTGTTGGTATAGTTTTAATTCAAGACTGAGTCCTAAAAATGTATGTTAATTTTTAAGTTTATTGAAAGTATTTCCTTTTTCTTTATTTAGTAACATAGTAAATATTGTGCTTCATTGTACTATTTATTTTGCTTATGTATATTCATGTATTTTTTATACTTACATATTTTTAAACTAAAGAAGGAGAAAGTTACAAATAATTTTTGATTTTCATATAAAAATTTAGGCCACATTACTGTTTATAAATAAATTTAAGTATGTCAGGTGTTTTGGAATGCCACAGTATGAGTAAAACTTTTTTTAAGGCAATGCTGTATCATAACACGTATCCAACAAATAATATTGAGTGCTTCCTATGTGCCAAGTAGTCTTCTAGAAGTTGAGGATACAAAAGTGCATAAAAAAAAACAAATAATCAAGCAAATACAGTCAACTAATGATACATGCTGTGAAGAAAATTAATGCAGGGTGAGGGCATAGAGAATTCTAGAGCTGGGGCAGGGCAATGACTATAGGAAAAGAAATGCAATGGTGGGAATGATTGATATTTAAAAGGAACAAGGCTTTAGGACTAGGTCAACATGAACTAAGCAGAGTGAGATAGGAGAAGACACAAAGTTAGATAAGTAGCAGCCAGATCATGTAAAGACTTGGCCATGGTAAAGATGCTGGCATGAGAGAGTGAAGACAAGCATATTATCCTAAAATTTTTCCTGGGTGAATGAAAGATGGGGAATGAGGAAGTTTTGAGTAGGTCACACAAACCCAGAGTTCTGTTTTTGTCATGGTAAGTTTAAATACTTTCTAGATGTTCAAGAGGGGTTGGAGAGGAAACAATGAAATAAACAAATCCAGGACTCAGGAGAGAGTTGGAGATGAGATATGAATCTGGGAGTCATTGATGTGTAGATGGTGCCATGGCATGATAAAGTCACCTAGAAAGTGAATATAGACAGAGAAGACCAGTGGCTGAGCGCATCAATATTTAGAAATGAGTAAGAGGAAAAAGAACTAGTGAGGTGAGAGTGAGAGTGAGGTATCCTTAAAGCCTAGTGGTAAGATACAGAATAATTGTTCTTCTCTGTTAATACGTATTACTAAATATTCATTACTGTGACATGTTAAAAAAAGGTATGACCTGGCTGTTAATTTTGTTAGTTCATGGAACACCTAATTTTGGAGCTAGAAAACTGTCCCACTTTTAAATTTCCAGTACTTTAAGATAGCATCACCTCTCATTCTGGTAGAAAAGATAATTCTCCTAAACAGAGCTATTCTCTAGTTTTATGCCTCTTTATGCCTCAGGCATTCTCTGAGAGAGGACATTTGGTAATTGTTTTGTTTTTAAAGGACTTCCTTCCTGTCTAAAAGAGAGTAAAGAGAATGAAATGAAATGAAATAAAGCAGAATCTAGACAGCAGACAGATTTAAGATGGGAGTGTAATTGTTAATAATTTGGAAGTCAGATTTTTGTCTTCAGTAAACTTAAATTTGAAAATCCCAGTGATCCCTATGAAGTTTCTATACTTTCCTTATTCAACATCACATATTTTAGATGGAAGCTATAATAAGGTATGTATGTTTCCAACTGAATATACCTTATTCTGAATTTTCCTATAGTTAATTCACATCTGAAACATATTTCATTATTATTTAAGCCATTGATAATTCATAGAATTTTAGAGCCAAAAAGAATTATGATTACTCAGTCATTAAAAAGAATACATTTGAATCAGTTCTAATGAGGTGGATGAAACTGGAGCCTATTATACAGAGTGAAGTAAGCCAGAAGGAAAAACACCAATACAGTATACTAACGCATATATATGGAATTTAGAAAGATGGTAACGATAACCCTGTATACAAGACAGCAAAAGAGACACTGACGTATAGAACAGTCTTATGGACTCTGTGGGAGAGGGAGAGGGTGGGAAGATAAAAAAAAGAATTATGAACATTTTCAGAGTTATGGATTTACATGCAAATAAATTGTTTTACTTACATAAACTTTGTTGAACAAAATAATCATGTTATATCATCCTGCCATAAACAGAAAATTTTAAAAACTAAAACTTAAATTATTGTAGAACTGATAGAAAAGTGAGAAGGAAAATAGTTTTCTTATGTTTAAAGAAACTAGTAATTACTGAAGGCTAGATAGAAGGCAGTGGCAACCCACTCCAGTACTCTTGCCTGGAAAATCCCATGGACGGAGGAGCCTGGTAGGCTGCAGTCCATGGGGTGGCTAAGTGTCGGACACAACTGAGCGACTTCACTTTCACTTTTCACTTTGATTCATTGGAGAAGGAAATGGCGACCCACTCTTGCCTGGAGAATCCCAGGGACAGGGGAGCCTAGTGGACTACCATCTATGGGGTCGCACAGAGTCGGACACAACTGAAACGGCTTAGCAGCAGCAGCAGCAGATAGAGATATACACTAACAATAGAAAGCACAATTGAAGTACCTGGAATCTTTAACCTGTAAAAATTTTCTTTCACGAGGACCATTCATGTATGAAATCAGTGGTTCCTTCCTGACTTGGGAGTTCCTTTACAGGCAGGATTCTTTGAACCAGGCCTAGTGGTCTTACGTTATAGTAGGTGCTCAATTAATGCGTGTTAAGTGCATTTGATTATGATTAAGGAGTAGAGGTACATATGATTAAGGTAGGTACTCCTTATGATTAAGGAGTAGGAGTATTGCTTTTAACTTGCTTATTCTCCTCATCCACCTTGCATGGATTCACTATGATGTCATTGTGAGCGATTCTTTGAAACGAAAGTCTGGGTAGAGGAAGGCGAAGTTAGAGAGCAGTTACTAAGGTTTAGAAGCAACTCTTTCAGCTCCCAGCTCCATAGTTGTCCAATCTGCCAGTTTCTGTTGCGTATTAAAATTAAAATACAGGTCCAGCCTCCCACTTCAGGTGGCCACTGAATCAGGGCCACTTCCAGTTGTGGAAATTAGACAAATTCATCCATATACCTCCAGCTGTTTATAATATGTGCAGTCAACAAAAGGATGGAAAACTTACTTTTTTTTAAAAGTTAGTTTATATAGCTATGAAAATAACTGGGCTTAGTTACACCCAAAGCATTTTTTAAAGTAGAAGTTAAATTTTTCTATTTTTGTTTCTATACTTAGTTAAAAATTCTATAACAGTATTTTTCTTTTTCATTTTTAACAGCTAGATTGGCAATTTTAGAACATAACTTATTGTGAAGACATGCTTTTCTCTGTGAATATAGCCAGTGACCTCAAACTTAACATCCTAAGGTTTATTAACAGCTATAAATCAATATACTAAAAGTATGATCCTCTGGAAATTAAATATGTTATACATATATTAGCAGTTTTATGATCTGTATAAATTGTCCAATTTTTTTTTGCTGACTACTCGTGTCACTTCTGTCTTTTTGTAATTCTTTGTGTGTGTTCAGTTATATGAAATAACTCTATTGGAGATAAATCTTAAGCTGGAGTAATTTGGGAATTAAAGAGAATCACTAAAGCACTGACAGTCTTCAAAGAGCAAAAAGTAGTGGGCAATATCTCTGTCACTTATGACACTAGGAGAAACCTTTGATGAAACAGAGAAGGAGCAGAGGCAGCTTTTGTTCCTGGCTTCTTCAGTACATATCTCCAATAATTTTTACAACTTGGCCTACTCAGAATATCTGAGAAAGATAGGGTTGGAAATAGAGAACTTTGAATTATCATTTTTTAGATAATGATTGATGTCATGAAAATAATCCAGAAAAGTATATAGCATGAAAAGGTGACCTAAAACAAAACCTAGGAACAAGGATCACCAAAGAAGGAAGAACTAGCAAAAAGAGAATAAGCGATGGTCCAAAATAGGAAAGAATCAGGAGAAAATTGTTTTTTTGGTAGCACACATAGGAGTTTCAAGAAAGGATGGTCAGGAGTATCCAGTGCTCCAGGGAGGTCAAGACTAAAAGTAGATTCTTGACTAAAAATAGACTCTGATTTGGCACCGTATGAGTCATTGATGATCCAGGCAAGAGCCTTTGCATCAGTGTAGTGAGGTTGAACATCAAGTTGCTCAGTGGTAAAGAATCCGCCTGAGACTCAGGTTCAGTACCTGGGTTGGGAAGATCCCCTGGAGGAGGAAATGGCAACCCACTCCAGTATTCTTGCCTCAAAAATCCCATGGACATGAGACAACAAAAGAGACACTGATGTATAGAACAATTTTTTGGACTGTGGGAGAGGGAGAGGGTGGGATGATTTGGGACAATGGCATTGAAACATGTGTAATATCATATATGAAACGAGTCGCCAGTCCAGGTTCGATGCACGATACTGGATGCTTGGGGCTGGTGCACTGGGACGACCCAGAGGGATGGTACGAGGGAGGAGGGTTCAGGATGGGGAACACGTGTATACCTGTGGAGGATTCATGTTGATATATGTCAAAACCAATACAATGTTGTAAAGTTAAAAAAAAAAAATCCCATGGACAGAGGAGTCTGGTGGGCTACAGTCCATAGGGTTGCAAAGAGTCAGGCGCGACTGAGCACACAAAAACCTATTTCAGGGAATTCAAAGTCCAAACTCTATAATCATATGCTTGGTCTTTCTGGTGACCCTATAGCTATCCTGAAGCTATCTAAGGAATCACCCAGATTCTCTCTATTAGCATAACAAAGACATTCCTGTGACTCAGAAAATTCCAAGGGTTGTGGAAGACCTGTGTCAGGAACCCAAGACAAAGACCACACAAATTATCACACAGTAGTGTACTGACCACAGGGAACTCATCACTACATAATTTCCTGGTAGTATAGTAGGCATTCAATACATCTTTCCTTTGTGAAATGATTGGGTTGTTATGTTGGTCTAAATCAGAGTTATGAAAATTACAAACTGCATCCAGATTTGGACTTGCCATTTTTGATCCTGTGGTACATTGATTCCATACCATTAATAATAATTCTAATTAGGGAATGTATATTTAGGAAGACGTGTTTGGTTCCACTGAGAAATATGACCTTATTACTAACTAGGAATTTGATGGCTGCTGCTCTTCAGTGCTGATAGGTATGCTGTGGTCCAAAGAGTTAAATAATTTCTCATTAGGATTATGATAGCTCCATAGAAATTTGCCAGTAAAAATTCTAATGTAATGTGGTAATTAATGCTTTACTTTTTTTCAAGTAATCTTCCTCTTTGAGGCATCAACTGGAAAACCAATGGGAGACGGGAAGTTTCTTTCTCATAAGGTGATGGATATTAGCTATGTTTAATGTAAATAGTTATTTACTTCTTTTCAAAATTAATGTTTTCAGACCTCCCTGGTAGTCCAGTGGTTAAGACTTTGCACGTCCATTGAAAGGAGCATGGGTTTGATCCCTAATTGGCAAAGTTCCATGTGCTCCATGGTGTGGCCAGAAAACAAAAATTAAAAACAAAACACTAGGAGCAAAATTAATGTTTTCATTTTAAGGAGGAAAACATGGAGATTAGTTTTATATTTAAAACCAGTGTAAATTCTTAGAGTATTTTGCCTAAAAATGTCCTAAAGACTAAGCACTATTAAATTCTGTAATGGAAAGCTATATATATGCAAATTAATGGAAAGAATCTGACATATGTTTTTGTTCAAGCTCTTTACTCCTTTTTTAAAAATTATTGTTTTATGTATTTTTGACTGTGCTCATTCTTCATTGCTGTGCACGGGCTTTCTCTAGTTAAGGCACATGGACTTCAGTAATTGCAGTGCATGGGCTCAGTAGTTGTGAGTTCGTTACCCCACAGCATGTGGATTCTTAGTTTCTGGACCAGGGATCGAACTCATGTCCCCTGCATTGGCAGGTGGATTTTTAACCACTGGACCACCAGAGAAGTCCCTCTTTACTGCTTTTCAATAAAATGTTCTATCTTGGTTAAACTTTTAGCACATATAGTATCAGTAAATAAAAATGTGTTTATACATCAATACAGCTTACACTTTTCCCATTGACCTGTTCTAGCCCTTTTTTTTAGGTTTTAAGACTGTAGTTAAACTGAAAAAAAAAAAATCCTGAATTGCGAGCTGTTTATTAGTTTCTGACTTTTAGCCTTAGAACAAATAAATGGCACCATTCCATTGAGTTATCCTCCAATAAGTGATATATTAGGGTTTAAAGATTTTTTAACTTTATTGTTCAGTGCTACTAGTGAAGTGTTACCCTGTTTTTATTGTCTCCTTTTTGTAATTATTAGTTGAATAACAAATACATTCAGTGGTTCAGACATGGAAAAGCAGTCAGTGAAAAACTATTCCTGCTGCACCTGTCAGTTTAGTTCCTTTCCGCCGAATAAGTAGCCATCATTATTAATCTCCTGTTACCCTTCCAGAGGTTTTTAGTGCATACATGGACAAAATGGGTATATGTTCCTTTCTCTTTCTTTTACAAAAAGATGACATATAAGTCTGCACTTTGCTTTTCTCATGCAACATTCTATTTCTGGAAATTTTTCCATATCAATAGATAAAAGTACTTATGCAGTCCTTCTTCCTGCCATAAGTATAACATTTTATGGACGTATCAAAATTTGTTTAACTTGTGCCCAAATGATGGACACAAATGGAAGTGTATTTCAGCTTATAGAGTTTAAAAGATTACATTATTTTATGATGTTCTAATGGGCATTTTTCCCTTGTAAATTAAAAAAGTAATTACACTTTAGCTTTTGAATTATTTGTATATTAGCAGTTAAGTTATTTAGCAGGGACATTTTGCCATTATAAGTAGGTAAATGATATTTAATTGATCTTTAAATAAACATATGTTCTTGTAAGTAAACAATTAAAATAATCTGATGTAAATACTAAAACTAATCCAGAATTTTCATTCTTTAAAAATTTTAGAATGAAGTTTTGGAAATTGCCCTGGATCAAAAGGGACTCACCAATGATAGAAAAATTGCTTTCATTGATAAAAATAAAGATCTCTATATCACTTCAGTGAAACGATTTGGGAAGGAAGAACAGATTATCAAACTTGGTAAAATAATTGTAATACATTTAAATTTTTTATTATTTTCAGTATTCTTAGATCTACTCTTTATATTATACTAAATAGCTTGTTTGAATGAATCTGTGAATAATGCTTTGGTCTCCTAACATTTCTTAGCTATTTAATTCCATTTTGATAGCAAGTCTTTAGCTGCTGCAACTAAAGTGGCATTGAAAAAAAGACATGTAGATTAAAAATATAATGGTTCTGGGTAAAATGCTCAAATATTTCCATAAATTTTTATGTGAATTTTTGCACATGTTTTCACTATCATAAAATACTCATACCTACCAGCAGTTAGTTGGGGTCTTATGCATCAGCTAATTTTAAAGATATGTTTTTAATACTTATATAATGGAAATAATACATTAACATTCTTTTTAAAATAAGGAACAATGGTGCATACTTTGGCGTGGAGTGATACGTGCAATATCCTTTGTGGACTTCAAGATACTCGATTTACAGTGTGGTATTACCCCAATACGGTTTATGTGGACAGAGACATTTTGCCTAAAACATTATATGAAAGGGATGCAAGGTAACGTTTTACTGTGTGGGATTGTTTATTGTCATCAATAAAACCAACAGAGTGTTGTATTCTTGCTTCTAATTTCATTCCTACAAAATAATCTTTTATGTTACTTAGTTAATTAATAAATTATTCAGCTAAAGCTAATTTAATGAGATTTAAGTGACAGAATGAAGTTGAAAGTGTTGTATTGATGTAATACTACTTATTTATATGTTTCTTAAATGGATATAATTTTTTCTTATATGACTTTCAGGTTTACTGTTGTTTAATGGTAACTCAGGTAGTTTTTTCAATGTGGTGTAATTATTTTATTTTAGGCACTCAATATTTTTCCGTGATACACAATTTTATGACAGCCTTTACTCTTTCCCATTTTATCATTGACCTTGAGACTCTCAGAAATGTATGTCTCTCTAGAATTGAATTTTAAAATTGATATTAAATATAGAAAAAATACATAAATTTATTAAAAAGTCTTTTTTTAAATTTTACATTCTTCAGAAAATCAAATGTATTTATATTCCTAAATTCTCTAAGAAATAGCAGGGAGATCTCTTATTCTTGGCAAACTAGAAATACAAAGGCTTCTCAACGCCAAATCTTAGTTTAACTTTCATATCTCTTTTGAGTTCATTTTTAATATTCAAGCTCACGTTAGCAAAACCAGAGAGGCATCATATAAAAAAATTAGTTAATGAAGAGAAGTTAGTCTCTTTACTTAAAATTCACCTCCTGTTATTATGAGAAAATAATCTTGGAATCAAATTTTTAATGTTTGCACTTTCAAAAGCTGAAGCCAAGTACTTTAATCATTTCTGTGATTTACCTTAATTCTTAGGAAAACAGATCATTTCAAATGCTTTTAGGCATAGTTGTCAAATATGTAATAATTTTTGTCATGTTAAAATGTTTGTATATTTTGCTCTAAGTGTACATAGCAAGTTAGATTCCAATATTTGTTTGAAGATATACATTCTCCCTGGAATTAACTTTCTTGGGGTGCATTTTGGAGATTGTAGATTTCATATGTATGTTGGGATCAGCTCCCAAATTTAAATTGTATGAAATTTTTTGCTCAGAATATAAATTGCATTTTGCCTTTTTTCAACAGTGAATTTAGTAAAAACCCCCATATTGTGAGTTTTGTTGGAAATCAAGTAACTATAAGAAGAGCTGATGGCTCTCTGGTTCACATCAGCATATCACCATATCCTGCTATTCTCCACGAATATGTAAGCAGTTCAAAATGGGAAGACGCTGTAAGACTTTGTCGTTTCGTTAAGGTACTTTACATTTCAGATCCACAATTGTATATATATTGTGTATTAGTTTATACAATATCTTTTTGCAAAATGATAAATCATAAGAGCTAAGAGTTGGAAAAATTGTAAACAAGATCACATCTTTTTTTTTTAATAAGTGATGTCATGAGAGAGAGAGATAGATGTTGCTGTGTGATTTATTCTCTGAAGAAGCAAGCCGTTTCTTCTTTCTGGTACATATAAAAAACTTTCATGGAACTTTATTTAAAAGTCAGATTCCCAGGTTCTAACCCCAAGGTTTAATTTATTAAATCTAGTGAGCCTGGACATATTTTTAAGTTCCTCAGATGATTTGTTATAGCTAAGGTTAAGAACCATTCACTACTTTAGATCAGCATTTTCCAACCTAGTTGAATTAAGTATTTTCTGAGCATATTTGACCACAGAACTATTTTGTTTTACATTGTTTAATTCTCTTAGAATACACTTTTGTAAAAGGACTTTTAGGTGGTTTTCCTTACAATGTGTTATTGATGACATTCCGCTCTAATAGCATTGTCTGAAAACCTCACTTTTTCTCTAATTCCCTGCAGTTGCATTCTTTGACATCAAAAAGACTGGAGGGCTTATAACCTTGAGTTATCATTAATGTCTATCATAAGTTCAAAAATAAACCTTTTTTAATTAGAAATGAACATTTCACAAAAAATTTATTCAAAACTTTCTCTATGTGTTATAACAGCATCAGTTCAGTTCAGTTCAGTCGCTCAGTCGTGTCCGACTCTTTGCGACCCCATGATTGCAGCACGTCAGGCCTCCTTGTCCATCACCAACTCCCGGAGTTCACTCAGACTCAAGTCCATCGAGTTGGTGATGCCATCCAGCCATCTCATCCTCTGTTGTCCCCTTCTTCTCCTGCCCCCAATCCCTCCCAGTATCAGGGTCTTTTCCAATGAGTCAACTCTTCACATGAGGTGGCCAAAGTACTGGAGTTTCAGCTTAACATCATTCCTTCCAAAGAAATCCCAGGGCTGATCTCCTTCAGAATGGACTGGTTGGATCTCCTTGCAGTCCAAGGGACTCTCAAGAGTCTTCTCCAACACCACAGTTCAAAAGCATCAATTCTTCAGCGCTCAGCTTTCTTCACAGTCCAACTCTCACATCCATACATAACCACAGGAAAAACCATAGCCTTGACTAGATGGACCTTTGTTAGCAAAGTAATGTCTCTGCTTTTCAATATGCTATCTAGGTTGGTCATAACTTTTCTTCCAAGGAGTAAGCGTCTTTTAATTTCATGGCTGCAGTCACCATCTGCAGTGATTTTGGAGCCCCAAAAATAAGATCTGACACTGTTTCCCCATGTATTTGCCATGAAGTGATGGGACCAGATGCCATGATCTTCATTTTCTGAATGTTGAGCTTTAGCCAACTTTTTCACTCTCCTCTTTGACTTTCATCAAGAGGCTTTTTACTTCCTCTTCACTTTCTGCCATAAGGGTGGTGTCATCTGCATATCTGAGGTTATTGGTATTTCTCCTGGCAATCTTGATTCCAGCTTGTGCTTCTTCCAGCCCAGCGTTTCTCATGATGTACTCTGCATAGAAGTTAAATAAGCAGGGTGACAATACACAGCCTTGACGTACTCCTTTTCCTATTTGGAACCAGTCTGTTGTTCCATGTCCAGTTCTGACTGTTGCTTCCTGACCTGCATACAGGTTTCTCAAGAGGCAGGTCAGGTGGTCTGATATTCCCATCTCTTTAAGAATTTTCCACAGTTTATTGTGATCCACACAGTCAAAGGCTTTGGCATAGTCAATAAAGCAGAAATAGATGTTTTTCTGGAACTCTCTTGCTTTTCCGATGATCCAGCAGATGTTGGCACTTTGATCTCTGGTTCCTCTGCCTTTTCTAAAACCAGCTTGAACATCTGGAAGTTCACGGTTCAAGTACTGCTGAAGCCTGGCTTGGAGAATTTTGAGCATTACTCTACTAGCATGTGAGATGAGTGCAATTGTGCAGTAGTTTGAGCATTCTTTGGCATTGCCTTTCTTTGGGATTGGAATGAAAACTGACCTTTTCCAGTCCTGTGGCCACTGCTGAGTTTTCCAAATTTGCTGGCATATTGAGTGCAGCACTTTGACAGCATCATCTTTCAGGATTTGAAATAGCTCCACTGGAATTCCATCACCTCCACTAGCTTTGTTCATAGTGATGCTTTCTAAGGGCCACTTGACTTCACATTCCAGGGTGTCTGGCCCTAGGTGAGTGATTATATCATCGTGATTATCTGGGTCGAGAAGATCTTTTTTGTACAATTTTTCTGTGTATTCTTGCCACCTCTTCTTAATATCTTCTGCTTCTGTTAGGTCCATACCATTTCTGTCCTTTATCGAGCCCATCTTTGCATGAAATGTTCCCTTGGTATCTCTCATTTTCTTGAAGAGATCTCTAGTCTTTCCCATTCTGTTGTTTTCCTCTATTTCTTTGCATTGATCGCTGAGGAAGGCTTTCTTATCTCTCCTTGCTATTCTTTGGAACTCTGCATTCAAATGGGAATATCTTTCCTTTTCTCCTTTGCTTTTCGCTTCTCTTCTTTTCACAGCTATTTGTAAGGCCTCCTCAGGCAGCCATTTTGCTTTTTTTGCATTTCTTTTTCTTGGGGATGGGCTTGTTCCCTGTCTCCTGTACAATGTCGTGAACCTCCATCCATAGTTCATCAGGCACTCTGTCTATCAGATCTAATCCCTTAAATCTATTTCTCACTTCCACTGTATAATCATAAGGGATTTGATTTAGGTCATACCTGAATGCTCTTGTGGTTTTCCCTACTTTCTTCAATTTCAGTCTGAATTTGGCAATAAGGAGTTCAGGATCTGAGCCACAGTCAGCTCCTGGTCTTGTTTTTGCTGACTGTATAGAGTTTCTCCATCTTTGGCTGCAAAGAATATAATCAGTCTGATTTTGGTGTTGACCATCTGGTGATGTCCATGTGTAGAATCTTCTCTTATGTTGTTGAAAGAGGGTGTTTGCTATGACCAGTGCGTTCTCTTGGCAAAACTCTATTAGTCTTTGCCCTGCTTCATTTCGTATTCTAAGGCCAAATTTGCCTGTTACTTCAGGTGTTTCTTGACTTCCTACTTTTGCATTCCAGTCCCCTATAATGAAAAGGACATCTTTTTGGGTGTTAGTTCTAAAAGGCCTTGTAGGTCTTCATAGAACCATTCAATTTCAGCTTCTTCAGCGTTACTGGTCGGGACATAGACTTGGATTACTGTGATACTGAATGGTTTGGTTTGCCTTGGAAACGAACAGAGATCATTCTGTCGTTTTTGAGATTTCATCCAAGTACTGCATTTCAGACTGTTTTGTTGACCATGATGGCTACTCCGTTTCTTCTAAGGGATTCCTGCCCACAGTAGTAGATATAATGGTCATCCGAGTTAAGAGATACCCCACGTCCAAGGTAAGAGAAACCCAAGTTAAGATGGTAGGTGTTGCAAGAGGGCACCAGAGGGCAGACACACTAAACCATAATCACAGGAAACTAGTCAATCTAATCACACTAGGACCACAGCTTGTCTAACTCAATGAACCTTAGCCATGCCCTGTGGGGCCACTGAAGATGGGCGGGTCATGGTGGAGAGGTCTGACAGAATGTGGTCCACTGGAGAAGGGAATGGCCAACCACTTCAGTATTCTTGCCTTGAGAACTCCATGAACAGTATTAAAAGGCAAAATGATAGGATATTGAAAGAGGAACTCCCCAGGTCAGTAGGTGCCCAATATGCTACTGAAGATCAGTGGAGAAATAACTCCAGAAAGAATGAAGGGATGGAGCCAAAGCAAAAACAATACCCAGTTGTGGATATGACTGGTGATAGAAGCAAGGTCCAATGCTGTAAAGAGCAATATTGCTTAGGAACCTGGTATGTTAGGTCCATGAATCAAAGCAAATTGGAAGTGGTCAAACAAGAGATGGCAAGAGTGAACATCAACATTCTAGGAATCAGCGAACTAAAATGGACTGGAATGTGTGAATTTAACTCAGATGACCATTGTATCTACTACTGCGGGCAGGAATCCCTCAGAAGAAATGGAGTAGCCATTATGGTCAACAAAAGAGTCCGAAATGCAGTACTTAGATGCAATCTCAAAAATGACAGAATGATCTCTGTTCGTTTCCAAGGCAAACCATTCAATATCACAGTAATCCAAGTCTATAACAGCATAGCCACAATGAAATTTCCACATCATTAATTTATTAAATTATTTTTTTCAGTGCCTGGCTCAGCAATCTTTTATTTTACATTAAAATATAACCTTGTTATATTTTAATTCAGCCATGTAGTTGAAATAATTGTTCTCATATTTCACTTTAGGAACAAACCATGTGGGCTTGCCTAGCTGCTATGGCAGTTGCTAATCAAGATATGACTACTGCAGAAATAGCCTACGCAGCAATCGGTGAAGTAAATAGTGTTTACTTATGTTTATGTGTTTTTGTATGTTTGTGTGTATGTGTGTGTGTTTAGCTGTAATTTGTTACTATATACTTCAAATATTTTTCTTTCTTTTTTAGATTGATAAAGTTCAATATATCAATTCTATAAAAAATCTTCCATCTAAAGAATCAAAAATGGCCCACATATTAATGTTTAGTGGGAACATACAGGAGGCTGAAATTGTTCTTCTTCAGGCTGGCCTTGTTTATCAAGCAATTCAGATCAATATTAATCTCTACAACTGGGAAAGGTAATTAAAAATTTTTCATCAATTCCAAAACCTGACTGATCTTAATGTATTCTTCTATCTACCACTCAGTAAATTACATTTTCCATTGTACTTAAGAGTTTCCTGATATCATATAAAAATTTATTCACATTTATATTTGTGAGTCAGTTCAGTCCTTCAGTTGTGTCTGGCTCTTTGCAGTCCCATGGACTGCAGCATGCCAGGCTTCCCTCTCCATCACCAGCTCCCAGAACTTGCTCAAACCCATGCCCACTGAGTTGGTGATGCCATGCAACCATCTCATCCTCTGTCGTCCCCTTCTCCTCCCACCTTCAATCTTTCCCAGCATCAGGGTCTTTCAAATGAGTCGGTTCTTCACATCAGGTGGCCAAAGTACTGGAGTTTCAGCTTCAGCATCAGTCCTTCCAATGAATATTCAGGACTGATTTCCTTTAGGATGGACTGGTTGGCTCTCCTTGCAGTCCAAGGGACTCTCAAGAGTCTTCTCCAACACCACAGTTCAAAAGCATCAATTCTTTGGCACTCAGCTTTCTTTATGGTTCAACTCTCACATCCATACATGACTACTGGACATGACAGTAGACTAGACAGACATTTGTCAGCAAAGTAATGTCTCTGCTTTTTATTATGCTGTCTAGGTTGGTCATAACTTTTCTTCCAAGGAGCAAGTGTGGTTTAATTTCATGGCTGCATTCACCATCTGCAGTGATTTGGGAGCCCAAGAAAATAAAGTCTGACACTGTTTCCACTGTTTACCCATCTATTTGCCATGAAGTGATGGGACCAGATGCCATGATCTTAGTTTTCTGAATGTTGAGTTTTAAGCCAGCTTTTTCACTCTCCTCTTTCACTTTCATCAAGAGGCTCTTTAGTTCTTCCCTTTCTACCATAAGGGTGGTATCATCTGCATATCTGAGGATATTGATATTTCTCCCGGCAATCTTGATTCCAGCTTTTGCTTCATCCAGCCCGGCATTTGTATGATGTACTCTGAATATAGGTTAAATAAGCAGGGTGACAATATACAGCCTTGACGTACTCCTTTCCCAATTTGGAACCAGTCCATTGTTCCATGTCTGGTTCTGTTGCTTCTTGAACCAGAACTGTTCAAGAACTGTTGCTTCTTGACCTGCATACAGATTTCTCAGGAGCCAGGTAAGGTGATCTGGTACTCCCATCTCTTGAAGAATTTTCCACAGTTTGTTGTGATCCACACAATCAAAGGCTTTGGCGTAGTTAATAAAACAGAAGTAGATGTCTTTCTGGAACTCTCTTGTTTTTTCAGTGATCCAACAGGTGTTGGCAATTTGATCTCTGGTTCCTCTGCCTTTTCTAAATCCAGCTTGAACATACTTGTGAGTAGCCTGCCATTAAAGATTTTTGCCATCTCTGACTCGTGATTAATTAGATGTTGTCTGTGAAGAAGAAAACAGAGTCTAAGATGGCTCCAGAATTTCTGGGTTTAGTAACTGGATAGATGGTGGTAAGAATATTAGCAGGTTTGGAAGGGATGTTGAATTTGAAATATTTGTTTAGAGATATGTGATAATAGTTGATTATTAGACATGGAGCTCAGGAAAGATTTTAAATAGAGATGTAGACTAAGAGTCATCAGCAAACGGATGGTAGTCGAAGCCAGAAGGATGGATGCAATTGCCTGGGGTATGTGTGGAGTGAGAACACATCGACTCTATTTGCGGGATGGGTGAAAGAGAAATTCACTGAAAGGTGGGGATAAAGCAGTTAGACAGGCAGAGAGAGGATCCAGGAAAGATTTGTTAAGCTAAGAAAGACAAACGAAAGGATTTGTATCAAGGAGCGGTCAGTAACCTTCCCTGCCAGCTTAGCCGTTGAGACAGGTTGCTTTCTGAGCCTGAGTGGCAAACTTCTCTTCTCTATGGCATATTATGTTTCTCTGTTCTTTTTCTTCAGGTATATATCTCTTAGTGAACAAGGTTGTATTGCTTATATACACCTGAAGTTACTATGTTATAAAGTTGGCATATTGATTTTTTCAGGTTTGAAATGTCTTTCATCATCTTTGTCTCTCTCTGTGCTTAAAAAACTAACCACTATTTTTTTAATTACTGGCCCCTTATATCCTTATATCCCTTAGATAAGAATTTTTATAGATATCCTGTCTCTATCTTCCCCTTGAACAGGAATAATAAAAATGGCTAACAAAAGTAACAAACAATTTTGGTATGGACATACTATGGTCTCTTTATTTAATTTATACATTTATACAGGTCAGCCATTCTATTTCAATGCTTTATTTACACAAATCTGTTGTCATTGTTTAGCTATACAAAGGATTGTGAAAACTATTTTAGATTCTGAAAACATGAATAGGCCTTTGTTCTTGAGTTCGGTTTAGTCATAATTCATAAATACTTAAGTAGTTTGGAAAGTATGAATAATATTTTTAAAACTATATTAAAAAACTGATGAAAAATTGTACATATCATTACTAAACTGAGTTTCATGAGAAATGGCGAATAATAGTGTTTACAGCATATTCTCAATTGATACTTTTGAGAAAATAGTTATGTTGATAAATTTTAGGCATTACTATTTATACAGCATTCTGAACACCATCCAATATAACAAATATTTTAAAAATCATCTTTATATTAGAAAGCTTACAATCTATTTAAGAATTCTATTTTATTGTCCTTAATAATAGTGAAGCTTCTACTTATTGATGCTTATGATGTGTCAGAATTGTGTTCAACGCTTTCCATATATCATCTCACTTTGTTATCACAACATTATACAAATGAAGAAGTTGAGGATTATTTGTAAGTAAGTGGCAGATCTAGGATTTGAACCTGAGCCTTCCAATATCACAGCGGACCTGAATTTTCTATTATTACTGCAATAAAGTATATACTGCTGATACTACTACTTACATTTTTCTGTAGGATTGATGTTTCTCTTTTATTATTTATCTTTGTAAACTTTTACATTTACAAAGATTTTAGATTATATACTTCTTGAAGGATAAAAACATTTTATCATTTTATCTTATCTGTGAACATAGCAGGTACTTAATTTCATGCTCTTAATCTTTATGCAGTACTCAATCATTTTGCCATACACTTCCTCTGCAAACACTGAATGTAGATACATACAGTGTGTAAGTGTCAGAGCAGGTTTTGATGAAGCAGTTTGCCTCTTATGGTTTCTATTGATGGCCTATAATACAGCCCTCTGAACATTTCTTGTACCTCCTTGACCTAAGTGAATATCATGTCTTTCCAGAGGACCCTCCTTGCCTACATCTCAAATGGAGTCAGTTTATTCTTTCCAACTCCACATTCATTAGGTCTGGATGTGTGTGATGGCTCAGTGGTAAAGAAACTACCTGCAATGCAGGAGACACAAGTTTTATCCCCTGGGTCGGGAAGATGCCCTGGAGGAGGGCATGGCAGTCCACGCCAGCATTCTTGCCTGGAGAATCCCATGGACAGAGGAGCCTGGCGGGCTACAGTCCATGGGGTTGCAAAGAGTTGGACATGACTGAAGCGACTTAGCACACCTATGCAAACATCTTTACTTGTCTGGTAAAAATCTCTGATCCTTTGAGACATGTCATGTAACCATTCTTCTCTCTGCAGTTAATTTCACGTCTTCTCTACTATCCCTATATCCTACCCTCCATGCTGCTCCTTCCCCTGCTCTAGTTCTCAGCATAGGACCCTGCTTTAAGATATTAGGTGTCAGGGAGAGGGGAAACAAGAAGGGGAGAGATGTAACGGGGAAAGAAAAACAAACACTTGGTGCTCCTCTGCTCCTCCTATCTACTTGGCATCTCCTTTCTGTTTTTTATCTAAACTATAAACCAATGGGTTGGTCAAGTGTTGGTAGACCTCTGTGCCTGCCTGATAAGTTGATAAAGGTCAAGAAGCATTATTCAAGGCTTCTGATTACTATTTACATGCTTTTTGTTGCTGTTGTTCAGTCGCCCAGTCATGTCCGACTCTGCGACTCCATGGACTGCAGCATGCCAGGCCTCCCTGTCCCTCACCATCTCCTGGAGTTTGCCCAAGTTCATGTTCATTGCCTCAGTGATGTCATCCAGCTATCTCACCCTCTGACACCCTCTCCTCCTTCTGCCCTCAATCTTTCCCAGCATCAGGGACTTTTCCAATGAGTTGTCTGTTTACATCAAATGACCAAAATACTGGAGCTTCAGCTTCAGCATCAGTCCTTTCAGTGCATATTCAGGGTTGATCTCTCTTAAGATTGACTGGTTTGAGCTCCTTGCTATCCAGGGGACTTTGAGGAGTCTTTTCCAGCACCACAGTTCAAAGGCATCAGTTCTTTGGTGTTCTGCCTTCTTTACGGTTTAGCTCTCACAACTGTATATGACCACTGGGAAGACCATAGCCTCGAGTAGATAGACCTTTGTTGGCAGAGTAATGTCTCTGCTTTTCAACACTGTATAGGTTTGTCATCGCTTTCCTGCCAAGAAGCAGTCATCTTCTGATTTCATGGCTGCAGTCACCATTAGCAGTGATTTTGGAGTCTAAGAAGAGGAAGTCTGTCACTGCTTCTACCTTTTCCCCTTCCATTTGCCTTGCAGTAATGGGGCCGGATGCTATTACCTTAGTTTCTTTTAATATTTAATCTTAAGCCGGCTCTTTCACTATCCTCATAAAGAGGCTCTTTAGTTCCTCTTCACTTTCTGCCATTAGAGGGGTATCATCCGTATATCTGAGGTTGTTGATGTTTCTCTTGCTGTCTTGATTCTGGCTTGTAACTCATCCAGCCTAGCATTTCTCATGATGTGCTCAGTATATAGGTTAAGCAAACAGGGTGACAGCAGACAGCCCTGTCACATGATCTTGAACCAATCAGTTGTTCCATACAGGGTTCTAATTGTTGCTTTTTGACCCACATACAGGTTTCTCAGGAGACAGATAAGATGGTCTGGTATTCACATCACTCTAAGAGACTTCCACAGTTTGTCATGATCCACACAGTCAAAGGCTGTAGCATAGTTGATGAAACAGAGATAATGTTTTTCTGAAATTCCCTTGCTTTCTCTATGATCCAGTTAATGTTGGAAATTTGATCTCTAGTTCCCCTTCCTTTTCTAAATCCAGCTTGGACATCTGGAAGTTCTTGGTTTGCATAATGCTGAAGCCTAGCATGCAAGACTTTAAGCATGACCTTACTAGCATGGGAGATGAGTGCTATTGTCCGATGGTTAGCACATTCTTTGGTACTACCCTTGGGAATTGGGATGAAGATTGACCTCTTCCAGTCCTTTCCGTCACTACTGGGTCTTCCAGATTTGCTGACATAATGAATACAAAACCTTGATTTATACACTTAAGACTCCCAAATATGTATCTCTCCTAGCCCTCTATCTTGCTCATGTTTGCTGTCAGAATCCAATTATCTACCTGCCTATTCAGCATTCCATTGGATGTCTCATATGTTTGAGTTCAAATTTATATTTATTCTCTCATAAACTTGATCCTCTTCCAAAGTAACCTGTCATCTTTTCAATCTATCCAAAGCTGGAAATTTAGGAGTTACTTTTGACATTTTCCTTTTCCCTGTAGCACTCATCCTCTTTACTACCAGCACCCTTGTCTAAGCTGATCCAAGTTTTTCTTGGTATAACATTATCTCTGCATCTACTTTGTCCTTTTCCTATCCATTCATCACACTGTAGTCACTGTGATCTATTCACAGTGGAAATCTGATCATGTCACTCTTGACCCCTGACTCACTTAAATGAAACCCTTAGTTTCCCATCACTTTTAGCAAAATATCAAAGACTGGCTAAGAATGACTTCAAATAATCAGCAGAAGTAATTATAATTGCTACAAAACACTCAAGAAGCTTTATGTATTATCTTCATTTCCAGATTCTACAGCTATTTCTGAAATCAGTTGGAATATTTGTTCCTATTGCATATTCATTCATTCAGTAGATATTTAATGAGTGTCTGCCATATGAGGGATATTTAGATATTACATGGAAATCCATTTAAAACAACAACAATAACAGTCTTTTGGTAAAATGTATGGTCATTTTTAATGACTTGTTCGAAAAGGCTGCTGAATGGGACAAAGACAAATGTAATGGTTAAGACTGGGAGCTTTGGAATAAGACCTGGGTTTGATTTCTGATTCTGCACATATTAGTTTTTTGTTTTTTTTTTTCACATATTAGTCATGTGATCTTGGACAGGTTACTGAGGCTCTGTAAGCCTGTTTCCTTGTGTTTAAAATGATGATAATTACAAGAAACACATGTTTGTTGTCAGGGTTAAGTAAAATAGCATGTGAAACTCTCTTAGCTTACTTTGTTGAAGGTTTATTATGTATAATAAACCTTCAACAAATAGTAGCTATTGTTCATTCTTTAAATATTTATTGAGTGTCTCTAATGTGCCAGGTTTTAGGACTGGGGATACAGCAATGAACAAAACTGACAAAGTCTGAGATGACAGTTTGATATTAAATGTTAGGACTAATATAAAAAGTAGGAGTAAGACATATAAATACTTGGATCCAGTATAGAAATCAACTTTATAACAACATAGTCCAAAGAATGGCCTGCTTAGAGAGTAGAATAATCCCCATCCACAAAGATATTCCACAGTTTGTTGTGATCCACAATAAAGCAGAAGTAGATCTTTTTCTGGAACTCTCGCTTTTTTGATGATTCAACGGATGTTGGCAATTTGATCTCTGGTTCCTCTGCTTTTTCTAAATCCAGCTTGAACATCTGGAAGTTCACGGTTCACGTACTGTTGAAGCCTGGCTTGGAGAATTTTGAGCATTACTATGCTAGCGTGTGAGATGAGTGCAATTGTGCGGTAGTTTGAGCATTCTTTGGCATTGCCTTTCATTGGGATTGGAATGAAAACTGACCTTTTCCAGTCCTGTGGCCAATGCTGACATAATGACATAAAAAAAGTTTATTTTCCAAATTTGCTGGCATATTGAGTGCAGCACTTTCATAGCATCATCTTTTAGGATTTAAAATAGCTCAACTGGAATTCCATGACCTCCACTAGCTTTGTTGGTAGGGATGCTTCCTAAGGCCCACTTGACTTCACTTTCCAGGATGTCTGGCTCTAGGTGAGTGATCATACCATTGTGATTATCTGGGTCTTGAAGATCTTTTTTATATAATTCTTCTGTGTATTCTTGCCATCTCTTCTTAATATCTTCTGCTTCTGTTAGGTCCATACCATTTCTGTCCTTTATTGTGGCCATTTTTGCATAAAATGTGCCCTTGATATCTCTGTTTTTCCTGAAGAGATCTCTAGTCTTTCGCATTCTGTTGTTTTCCTCTATTTCTTTGCATTGATCACCGAGGAAGGCTTTCTTGTCTCTCCTTGCTACTCTTTGGAACTCTGCCTTCAAGTGGGTATATCTTTCCTTTTCTGCTTTGCCTTTTGCTTCTCTTCTTTTCACAGCTATTTGTAAGGCCTCCTCAGACAACCATTTTGCCTTTTTGCACTTCTTTTTCTTGGGGATGGTCTTGATCCCTGCCTCCTGCACAATGTCATGAACCTCCTAAGAAATTTGTATGCAGGTCAGGAAGCAACAGTTAAAACTGGACATGGAACAACAGACTGGTTCCTAATCAGGAAAGGAGTACATCAAGGCTATATATTGTCACCCTGCTTATTTAACATATATGCAGAGTACATCATGAGAAATGTTGGACTGGATGAAGCACAAGCTGGAATCAGGATTCCCAGGAGAAATCTCAATAACTTCAGATATGCAGATGACACCACATTTAAGGCAGAAAGTGAAGAAGAACTAAAGAGCCTCTTGATAAGAGGAAAGAGAAAAAGTTGGCTTAAAGCTCAACATTCAGAAAACGAAGATCATGGCATCTGGTCCCATCACTTCATGAGAAATAGATGGGGAAACAATGAAAACAATGACAGACTTTATTTTCTTGGGCTCCAAAATCACTGCAGATAGTGACTGCAGCTGTGAAATTAAAAGACACTTGCTTCTTGGAAGAAAAGTTATGACCAACCTAGACAGCATATTAGAAAACAGAGACATTACTTTGCCAACAAAGGTCCATCTAGTCAAAGCTATGGTTTTTCCAGTGGTCATGTATGAAGGCAAGAGTTGGACTATAAACAAAGCTGAGCACCGAAATTGATGCCTTTGAACTGTGGTGTTGGATGAGACTCTTGAGAGTCCCTTGGACTGCAAGGAGACTCAACCAGTCCATCCTAAAGGAAATCAGTCCTGAATATTCATTGGAAGGACTGATGCTGAAACTCCAATATTTTGGCCATATGATGCGAAGAACTGACTCATTTGAAAAGACCCTGATGCTGGGAAAGATTGAAGGTGGGAGGAGAAGGGGACGACAGAGGGTGAGATGGTTGGATGGCATCACAGACTCAATGGACATGAGTTTGAGTAAACTCCGTGAGTTGGTGATGGAGAGGGAAGCCTGGCATGCTGCAGTCCGTGGGGTTGCTAAGAGTCGGACATGACTGAGGGACTGAACTGAACTGAACTAAACAATGATATTCAAACACAGGATGATAAAATTATGTGATTAACTGATTAACAATAGACTTTTTGCGTGCCTGTCTATATGGATGGTGACTTTTTATAAAAGATCTTATTTTTTCACTGCCATGGTGCGAGTTCAGTCCCTACAAGCAACACATGGTTAGGGAAAAAGAAAGCTTATGTGTTTTTTTGCCACGTGTATTTCTCTGTTTCCCTGGGAGTGAGTAAATAATAGGTCTCATAAACTAAGACTTCTAGGACTGTTGAAGCTGAGTGATGGGTACCTACTAGAATTTAAAGAAGGAAAAAGAAAAGAAGGCAGCAGGCAGATTTCTTCTGAATTGAACGTTTAATGGTCTGGTTGAAGAGGAGGATTCAGCAAAAGAGATCAGGAAGGGGCAAAAAAGATGAAATTTAAAAGCTACTCTTTATGGAAAATTTCAAACATATATAAAAATAGAACAGTATAATGAATATCCATGTACCCATCACTCAGCTTCACAGTTAGTGACTTGTGAGTAATCCCTACCCACCATTGTTTAAAGGCAGATCCCAGTCATCATATTATTTTATCTATGAATATTTCAGTATGTATCTTAAAGGGTTTTTTTAATCCAACCATAATATTATGATCACACCTTTAAAATTAATAATAATTCTATTCAGTATTCTTATTTCTCTGTTTGTCTTATATATGTTTTGTTTTGCTTTATGTTGTTTGATGTAGTATCCAGAAAAGATACATGCATTGTGATTGGTTGATGCAGTCTTAAGTTTCTTTAAATCTATAGATTCTTCTATTTGTTTTTTGTATTTTATTTGGGCTTAGAGAACTACTTTTTTTTTTTTTTTTTTTGAGAATTTCTTATAATCTAGACTTTGTTGATTGCATCTTTGTGGTATCACTTAACATGTTCCTTTGCCCCTGAATTAGCTGTGAATTGGTATTGAATGTAGAAACTTGATGACATACATACCTGCATGCTCAATCGTGCCCACCAGGCTCCTCTGTCCATGGGATTCTCTGGGCAGGAATACTGGAGTGGGTTGCCATTTTCTCCTCCATGGGATCTCCCTAGCCCAGGGATAGAACCCATGTCTCCTGGGGCTCCCGCAGCTCCTGCATTGGCCAGGTGGGTTCTTTACCACTAAGCCACCTAGAAAGCCGTAGAAACTTGATTAGGTTTAGATTAAAATTTTTCCTTCTTTTTGGTAAGGATCCGTCAGAATTGGTATTATGTGTGTTTCTGTAATAACTGGCCATCTGTCTTTTTTGTGACGTTAGCTATTGACAGTTTTTGCTCTGATCCGTTAATCAGTTATGGTGATATTCTAATTCTATCCTGCCAAAATTCTAGAATGATAGAATTTAAGTATTGGCTGATAAATATATCCTTAAATATAAATCCTTTTAGGATCCTTGAATTTCCATATTTATTTACATACTTTAGAAGAAAACTTTTTTTTTTTTTAATTGGCTACGCTGATTCTTCATTGCTGCACTAGAACTTTTTCTAGTTGTGGAGAGCAGGGGCTACGCTCTAGTTGCATTATGAGGGCTTCTCATTGCAGTGGCTTCTTTTGTTGCAGACCGCAGGATCTAGAGTACGAACTTCAGTAATTTTGGAATGTGGGCTCAAGAGTTGCAGCTTGTGGACTCTAGAGCACAGGATCAGCAGTTATGGTGCACAGACTTAGCTGCCTTGTGGCATGTGGGGTCTTCACAGAGCAAGGATTGAACCCATGTCCCCTGCATTGACAGATGGATTTTTAACCACTAGACCTCTGGGGAAGCCTGGGAACAGATTTTACTTTGTTAATATGTGTTATTCTATTTGAGAAGCATCATCTTGCTGCTTTGTGCTGCTATCATTTATATTTGAATTTGAAAATTGCCTGCAATTTACTAAGATGCAGCCCTTGAGGGCTATAGATATGCAAGTTATCCATGTGCCGTTCCCCCTGGACATTTGGTGGTGGTCTGTTTTAAAAAGCAAGTTAAGAGAGGTAGAAACTAGAAACTCCATGTATGCATATTGATCCTTTATGTAAGTACTAATAAAAATAGTTTCTTTTACTTATACCACTTACATAAAGTAATTTTGCTTCATTCAAGTTATGCAAAAATTATACTCTGAAGTTATAACATCTTTTTATATAACTTCCTTCTATTTAAAATCAGAGAGGATACATGGATTTTTTCCAGCCCCATAATCTAATGTTAAATTTGTTTCATTGCCAAATAACCATTTTAAAGCTAGAAACATACTGTTCCCGTAACTCTTACATAATTTGGAGTAAATTCCCTCTTAAATGTGGTAGAGAGACATTTGTTACCCAGGGTGTGCTTTTAGAGGCATTTACAATAGCACATATCATTTGACTGTTTACCTTTAGCATTGTTTTCAGTCAGATAATTAATACATATTTTATAATACTAATAATAACTATTATAATAGATAGTACTTAGTATCTAGTATCTAAATGCAGGATTAGACATCATATTCTATACCTTCTACATAATTAAATTTATTGATGTTCCATAACAAAGTATCTCTTTGGAATTTTTGGAAAGCCCCAAACCAGATGCTTATGTACTTCCTGCTTAGAACTCTTCATTTTGTGCAATCCAGAATTCCTTCCCCTGTCCTGTATAATCATAAAGAGATAATGGGAAATGGAACTCTAAGATGCCAAAGAGGTGGTTCACTGGAGTCTCCACCCATCGTACCCCACTGGAATCAGAGGGGGATAAAATGAGAGAGGCTTAGACGAGTTAAGGCATCTTTACTTCTGTTTCTCTTCTTTTGAGCCTCTATAAATTGTTTTTTGCCTGCTCTGGTTTTCTGCTTTTGTACCTCTATATTCTAGTACCTCTACATTTTTTTTCTCTGTATCTTTTTTTTTCTCTCTGAAAGACTTAAAGTCACAGAGAAATAAGGAAACTTTGTGAGGAGTTTGTGGTGGGTAGCAAATATTGACCCTTGCATTTAGCAATATTGTTTGGGCCAATATATTTTTATAAGAAATCATTGTACTAGACTTTGGCATTATCATTTATATTATATATGACTTATATTCATAATTTTTCTTACTATCTTTAATATCTCTCATTTGTTATTCATCAGTTAATACACACATAATATCTAAAATACTTTTTAAAGTTACTATTTATGTCAAACCGAAGCATGTCAAGAACCAAACAGATTTTCCTGCTAAGCAATCCCATGTTGAGAAAATTCTAGTTGTCTAAAAAAACAAGTTTATAATAGTTGGCTCTGATATACTGTGACCGCCTATTTCAAAGTCATATGGCATATTAGAAAGCAAGACAACTTGAGAAAAATTATACTCTGATTATTATGATGATCATTTCCCATACATGGGAACAATGAACAGTATATGTTGTGTGAAAATTGTATAAATCGTATGTTGAATTTGTTCTTAGTGCTTTCCTACTACTATCCTTCTATTTCTCTGTATATTCATTCTATTAATTTTTGAGAGTTCGATATTGAAACTCCAACAAAAAAATCTTTATTTACTTAAAAAACTAATTGTAATATATAATGGAGCTATATGTCACCTTGTTCTGTATTTTCCAAGTCTCCTGTAAATGTGTTGTCATATTTTTACAATTTAAAAAAATCCAGTGAGCAGTGTAGGAGAGCTATACTGTAGTAGGTTGTTCCTGGCTCAACTGATATGAGTTATGCATAAGATGATGGGCTGAGTGCTGTCCAAAACCTACATGCAAAAACAGATTTGGAACTGCGGAATAATATTTTCATCTCCCTCTGTATTATCAATATATAGATTTTATGCCTTTGGTGTTATACCTCTGATTTTAGTGGTTAATTTAGTTCTTATCTGCTATTTAAATAAAATATTACCTTAAAAATAACTTAGTTACATAGATAAATAGATATTAATTGGATTATAAAATTTAAATGGCTTTTAACTTTTTCTAAGACTCTGATGCTGGGAGGGATTGTGGGCAGGAGGAAAAGTGGACGACAGAGGATGAGATGGCTGGATGGCATCACCAACTCGATGAACATGAGTTTGAGTGAACTCCGGGAGATGGTGATGGACAGGGAGGCCTGGCATGCTGCAATTCATGGGTTTGCAAAGAGTTGGACATGACTGAGCGACTGAACTGAACTGAACTGAAGAACCAGATGGCAAAAGGCATTTTGTCAGACTTTTATCCTCAAATTTTATTTTCATAATACTAATATTTTTAATTTGCTATGCTAAAAATGTAAGGATATCAGTATTTAGTTAAATATTGAACAGAATAAATTCATTCAGTTCAGTTCAGTCGCTCGATCGTGTCTGCTGGGAAGGCCCAGCATCAGGGTCTTTTCCAATGAGTCAGCTCTTCGCATGAGGTGGCCAAAGTATTGGAGTTTCAGCTTTAGCATCAGTCCTTCCAAAGAACACCCAGGACTGATCTCCTTTAGGATGGACCAGTTGGATCACCTTGCAGTCCAAGGGACTCTCAAGAGTCTTCTCCAACACCACAGTTCAAAAGCATCAATTCTTCGGCGCTCAGCTTTCTTCACAGTCCAACTCTGACATCCACACATGACCACTGGAAAAACCATAGCCTTGACTAGACGGACCTTTGTTGGCAAAGTAATGTCTCTGCTTTTCAATATGCTATCTAGGTTGGTCATAACTTTCCTTCCAAGGAGTAAGCGTCTTTTAATTTCATGGCTGCAGTCACCATCTGCAGTGATTTTGGAGCCCCCAAAATAAGGTCTGACACTGTTTCCACTGTTTCCCCATGTATTTGCCATGAAGTGATGGGACCAGATGCCATGATCTTCATTTTCTGAATGTTGAGCTTTAAGCCAACTTTTTCACTCTCCTCTTTCACTTTCATCAAGAGGCTTTTTGTTCCTCTTCACTTTCCCAAAAGGGTGGTGTCTTCTGCATATCTGAATTTATTGATATTTCTCCCGGCAGTCTTCATTCCAGCTTGTGCTTCTTTCAGCTGAGCGTTTCTCATGATGTACTCTGCATAGAAGTTAAATAAGCAGGGTGACAATATACAGCCTTGACGTAGTCCTTTTCCTATTTGGAACCAGTCTGTTATTCCATGTCCAGTTCTAACTGTTGCTTCCTGACCTACATACAGGTTTCTCAAGAGACAGGTCAGGTGGTCTGGTATTCCCATCTCTTGAAGAATTTTCCATAGTTTATAGTGATCCACACAGTCAAAGGCTTTGGCATAGTCAATAAAGCAGAAATAGATGTTTTTCTGGAACTCTCTTGCTTTTTCAGTGATCCAGCAGATGTTGGCAATTTGATCTCTGGTTCCTCTGCCTTTTCTAAAACCAGCTTGAACATCTGGAAGTTCACAGTTCAAGTATTGCTGAAGCATGGCTTGGAGAATTTTGAGCATTACTTTACTAGCATGTGAGATGAGTGCACTTGTGCGGTAGTTTGAGCATTCTTTGGCATTGCCTTTCTTTGGGATTGGAATGAAAACTGACCTTTTCCAGTCCTGTGGCCACTGCTGAGTTTTCCAAATTTGCTGGCATATTGAGTGCAGCGCTTTGACAGCATCATCTTCCAGGATTTGAAATAGCTCAACTGGAATTCCATCACCTCCACTAGCTTTGTTCGTAGTGATGCTTCCTAAGGCACACTTGACTTCACATTCCAGGATGTCTGGCTCTAGGTGAGTGATCACACCATTGTGATTATCTGGGTCATGAAGATCTTTTTTGTAAGTTCTTCTGTGTATTCTTGCCACCTCTTCTTAATATCTTCTGCTTCTGTTAGGTCCATACCATTTCTGTCCTTTATCAAGCCCATCTTTGCATGAAATTTTCCCTTGCTATCTCTAATTTTCTTGAAGAGATCTCTAGTCTTTCCCATTCTGTTGTTTTTCTCTATTTCTTTGCATTGATCGCTGAGGAAGGCTTTCTTATCTCTCCTTGCTATTCTTTGGAACTCTGCATTCAAATTGGAATATCTTTCTTTTTCTCCTTTGCTTTTCGCTTCTCTTCTTTTCACAGCTATTTGTAAGGCCTCCTCAGACAGCCATTTTGCTTTTTTGCATTTCTTTTCCACGGGGATGGTCTTGATCCCTGTCTCTTGTACAATGTCACGAACGTCCGTCCATAGTTCATCAGGCACTCTGTCTATCAGAGCTAGTCCCTTAAATCTATTTCTCACTTCCACTGTATAATCATAAGGGATTTGATTTAGGTCGTACCTGAATGGTCTAGTGGTTTTCCCTACTTTGTTCAATTTAAGTCTGAATTTGGCAATAAGGAGTTCATGATCTGAGCCACAGTCAGCTCCTGGTCTTGTTTTTGCTGACTGTAAAGAGCTTCTCCATCTTTGGCTGCAAAGAGTATAATCAATCTGATTTCAGTGTTGACCATCTGGTGATGTCCATGTGTAGAGTCTTCACTTGTGTTCATTACAGACTTATAAAATGGTCAGGATAGTTGAACCCTTACTTTGGGCAATTCACTTGAATTTTCTTACGATTTCAGTGAACTTTTCAATGAGCATTTACCATACATCTACTCAGTAATACTCACCAAAGAGAAATGAAACCCACATCTCCCTTTAATAAATGTATAGGTTAATTCAAGGAACAAATTCATAATAGTTACAATACACTGTGAACAGGACTATAATAATAGTATGTAAGGAATGTTCTGTAGCACAGAAAGATGTAATGGTCATTTATTTCTCCAGGAAGAGCTGGTCAAGGAGAATAGATCATGTTTGGGCTGGACCCTGAAGTATAAATAGAAATTTACAAGATGGATAAGGTAGGGGCTATGACATACCTTTCATATTGAAGAATGAGTAGAGGGAAAAACAGAGCATCCCACCCTCTCACCCCAGAACTCCACTGCCCATAGAAGTCAACATATCAGTGCTGATAACATTTTATTTCTCATTATAGGGCTCTTGAATTGGCTGTAAAATACAAAACACATGTTGACACAGTTCTTGCTTACCGTCAAAAATTTTTGGAGACATTTGGTAAACAGGAAACTAATAAACGATACCTGCAGTATGCAGAAGGTGTAAGTATTATGCAGTATTTGATAATAATTATATGCTTTATATGTTATTTGTCTCAATGAGACAAAATTGAATAACTTTCCTACCGTAATCTCTAAAAATAACTGCTTCTTGTCTTTCAATGTTGCAGTTTTATTTTGACTATATAATTATATTACAGAATATTTTTCTGGACTCTTATAGCCATGTTTTGCTTAACTCAAGTCTGTTCTTACAGTTTCCAATTTATGTTAAGTTTGTGTCCTAACTGATATTTTTAGATAAACAACATAAAATGTGAGGATAAAGGCTTCTAATTTTGCCTTCCTAAAGGCTTCCTGAATTTTGCCTTCCACCAGCTGCCCTTTCTGTTCCAGGGGAATAAGCACAGAGGGCAGTGGCCAGAAGTTGGATACTTTGTCACTTTGCAGATTCTAGGGAGCCTGCTTGCACTTAAAGAGGTGCCTCGCCTGCGTAGACTTCACCACCTAGAACCAAAGAAAGCTGACCCTTTGCCTCTTAAGTTCCTACCAGAACTTAAGGTTTTGTCAATCCAGTTAGGAAAAAAGCCATTCTAGTACATACCAGCACACAAGGCGAGCCATGCCTAGAACAGAAATGATTGTGGCCACCTGCCCAGATACTTCTAGATTCAAATGGCAGAAATAGAGCTCACTTCTAGCCATGGGAGATCCAATTTGTAAACCCAAGACAGGGCTAACCTTTCTCCCAGCTCTGCAAACTAGTTGATTTCCTTATCCTTTTAGGCATTCATATATTCAAAATGTGTTTATAAGTACTCAGTCTGGATTAGGCACCACACTAGGTGTTGAATCAGACATGGCTTGTCTTCATGGAGCTTATAGACCACGTAGGGGCTTTCCTGGTGGCTCAGATGGTAAAGAATCTGCCTGCAATGGAGGAGACCCAGGTTTGACCCCTGGGTTGGGAAGATCCCCCGGAGAAGGGAATGGCTACCCACTCCAGTATTCTTGCCTGGCGAATCCCTTGGACAGAGGAGCCTGGTGGGCTACAGTCCATGGGGTCGCAAAGAGTTGAACACGACTGAGCGACTAACACTTTCACTTTCTTTCATAGACCCTGTGGGAGTGTTTCTCGGAATGTTCTGCTTCATTGTGGGGGTGGGTAAAATATATTAACCTGTCCTCTTTGGAAGAGGAAAGAGGATGTAGAGAGAGGTACCTACTAAATACATTATCCATTTGCTATATGTAGAATATCGAGTGTCATGAGTCACATTTTTGGACTTCAGGACAGTTTTCAGGGTAATGAAGACTTTGGAGCTATTCTTAGTTCTGCAGTGTAACTTCATCTGGATCCAGGATAGACACAGTTGTGGGTTTCTTGGTAGAAAGGGACATATTTTATAGAAGCTTCACAATTTTTTTTGTTTGATTCAGAAATGAATTGTTTGGGCTATTAGCCTTCCGTAAGAGCTCTGAGGGCTGTACTTTTTAATTCACAGAATATGACAGCAGCCACCACCACTATGGTGCAGAACAGCCCAGAAAATCATTGGTCAGCTAATCTCTTTTGTCTGTTTTGAAAATATGACATTATGTTGAAAATGAGCACCCACTTTAAATTTCCTTTACTATATAATTTTGAAGCAAATTAATACTACTCTGCTTCCTCTTCATCATATTATTATCAATATTTTTTTCACTGTGTTCACATTAGGTGCTTTTGAGGACATGGAAAATATAGTTTTTACCTCAAAGTTATATTTCAGATTCTGAAAACTTAAAACTCTTATCCTCTTTTTCAATATATATGTATTCAACTATAAATAACATGTTAATACTTCAATCATAAGAGTAGCTGAAATGTTCAAAATGGGATAATCAGAACAACATGACTTTTCTTGGGTATTTTGTTTGCTGTTTTTTGACTCCCTATGGCACCATGTTCTAGTTTCCAACTTGTCTTCATAAATGTAATTTGGAAGTTAACTAGAAATCATAAAACAGTATTTTAAGATGAAAATCTTAAATAAAAGCCGAAGAATAGATGCTTTTGAACTGTGGTGTTGGAGAAGACTCTTGAGAGTCCCTTGGATTGCAAAGAGATCCAACCAGTCCATCCTATAGGAGATCAGTCCTGGGTGTTCATTGGTAGGACTGATGTTGAAGCTGAAACTCCAGTACTTTGGCCACCTGATGCAAAGAGCTGACTCATTTGAGAAGACCTTGATGCTGGGAAAGATTGAGGGCAGGAGGAGAAGGGGACGACAGAGGCTGAAATGGTTGGATGGCATCACCGACTCAATGGACATGGGTTTGGGTGGACTCTGGGAGTTGGTGATGGACAGGGAGGCCTGGTGTGCTGCGGTTCATGGGGTCGCAAAGAGTTGGACATGACTGAGTGACTGAACTGAACTGAAGTGAACTAAGATGAAAATAATCTTTGACTTAACATTTCTTAACCAAAATTGTGATTATAAAAACTTTTTATTTCAGAACTAAGAATTGAATAGAAAAAGATCATTTTTGTAAACCTTGAAAAATTTATTATAGATAGCTGGTGAATTCAAATGGCTTCACAATGCATAACATAAAAGTTTATAAGAAGTGAGGCTTGACATACATTCATATTTATGAGCCCTGAAATGTTATTTGGGCCTTTCTAGTTTAAAATGTGGAAATCTGAGATCTATACAAGGTGTACTGTCTTCTAAGAACTCCATCAGAGTCATTATACCTGGTCTACAGTGGTGTTCAACTAGTGTTTGTAAGAGAATTCATTAGTCTGGCAAATAAAATCCACCTGAGGAATACATTCAGTTCACTGAATACATACTCTGTGCAAAAAGAAGAGTAGAGGAGCCAGGAAATGTTTAAACATTATGCTAGGAGAAAGAAAAAAGGAATGATAAATAGGAGAGAAAATAGTGAGAGATTAAGTGGTAGCTCATTTCCTGGATAATTAGTGATCTCTCATTCATTCAGTATTTACTGAGTACCTCCTGCAGACAATGTATTCTTCTTGGTGGTTGGGATATAATAGCAAACCTGGCAGACACTGACCCTTTGAAATTTGTATTCAAATAGAGGCCAAAAATAATTATATAGTTAATTGTTAATTTCATTTGCGATAATAGCTTTGAAGGTAGTGTCTATAGTGCTATAAGACTTTATGAATGTGGAGCCTGACCTAGAATGGGGGTATCAGTAAAGATTTTTCAAAGGAAAGCAAATGATGTTAGAGCTGAACTCTGAAGGATGGGTAGAAACCAATCGAGGGGACAGGGTGTGGGGATGGACACATTCCAGGATAGGGAAGGCTCTGAAGTGGTTAAGAATGATGAGCAAAGGGGAGGTTGACCTGAGAGTTTCATAGGGCACATTAGGTAAGTTGGATTTACCCTAAGATTAATGTAAAGATACTGAATGGAAGTGACATGATCACTTTTCCATTTTAAAAATCCCAATTTCTAAGTAGAAATGGAAACTTAGAATTTTTCACAAATTATCCTGTTTCCTTCCCCATTTGGAAATTATATACTTAGCATTTGTTAGTTTTAATTTCTTTATTTTTTCCACAAAATTATCTTGAGTAGGGTTTTTGTCAGTCAGTCAAAGGATATGATAATAAGAGCAAATGCATGGGGTCTTGAAAGAATGGTGAAGGAGTACAGAGGGGGTGCCTTGGGTTCTGAGTGACTGGAATATTGATGGGACCAGACATTGAAGCATCTTAATATTGTGCTAACAGATTTCATAATGAAGGCAATGCAAAGACTTGAAGGTTTGTAATCAAGAGAATGACTTGAAAGATAGCTTCTTAGGTGGAAGATGGTTTGGAGGTGAGGGTGATGACCAGGAGGCCAGTTACTATAATAGTTTCACCAGGAGATGGAAAGGGTAAGATTAATGTAAGAAAAAAAAATCAGAAAAATTAATAAAACATTGTAGTTAGAGGTGGGAGGAGAGCAGTGAGGTAAGTCAAGGCATTTGAGAACAACTTCAGCATTCGTACCATGGGTGACTAGTGGAGGAACATGAGCATATATGAGTTGTGGACCTTTCTTTAGTTTGAATACATGAAAATAGGCCATTTTTTGCATTAGAAGTTCCTGTGGGATAGACCCTATCTAGGTGGAGATGTCTAGTGGGCAGTTGGAAATATCAATGTGAACATCAAAGGGTGTTGATAAAGGAAGAATAAGGGCTAGATGAATAAATCTATGATCATGACAATTTAGGTATAGTTGAAGCTATGTGAGTTGATGAGATCTCTTAGGGAAAGTATGAAAAAGCTGTGTTTGGAACCCCAGTGAATGCTAAAAGTGAAGAGGGTACCAAGGAGAAGGATATAGAAGAAAAAGAAAGAAAAAAGATTGAGGACATTTAGAAAGGAGAGCAGAAACCAGAAGGGAAGGATATACTGAGAGAGATTTTGAAGAGCTGGAATGGAATCAGCAAGGTCCAGGGGATGCTTCTACATCAAGGCTTTTTTCTTCCTCTGTTAGGTGCTCTTCCCCAGATATACTCATTAATCTTCAGATTTTCACGTCATTAATTTTCAATTTTCTCGGGGAGAAAACTTTCTCTGATCACTCTATCTGAAGTTCAGCACTAATCCCCCCAACTCCTCCCTTGGTACTGTCTCCCTCCCCTGTTTCTGAAACTCTTACCACTCTCATTTGTCTCTGTTTATGTCTCTATAAAGACAGTGATTTTTATCTTTTTATTCACTGCTAAATCCATGTACCTAGAGCAATCCTTGGCATAGAGTGAACATTAAATATTCGTTGAATGAGTAACTGAGTCATATAGAGAAGGTATATAGGATGAGGAATTAAAACACTTAATGGTGGTGTTAGTGAAGTTTCTGAAGTATGGTGGGAACACAGTTATATCACAGTGGTCTGGGAAGAGGATGAGAGTCGGGAATGAAAAGAAGAATGAAGGTAGTAGCTTGTGGGGAGACAGAATAGAGAAGGAAGGATGGAAGGAGCAGCCAGTGAAGAGAAGGAAATTGAAATATGTAGGTAATAATTGAAGGTTGATGTCCTAAAGGAGTCTGAGATAAGATCAGGGACTTGTGTGAAGATGCTGGCCTGAGACAGAAGGGAAAGAGATAGGCGTGGGTACAGATGTACCTACTTTTGTGAAAGGAAGGAAATTAAGTGAATTCTACCTAATGGTTACTATATTCTCTCTAAAGTAGGAAGCTGATTTTTCAGTTGAGAGTAAGAGAGATGGGGTAGAGGATGGAGAGCCATTTGATATGATTTTGAAATTACTTCTATGTGAATATAAAGAATTGACTGGCTCAGGACTAGAAAAAAGTGCCAAAGAGTATTAACACTCTCTGGAAGAGAAAAGGATGTGTTTTAACATAGAAGTCACTTGACAGCTGTCATGAGTACATCCTTATCTGAAACCCACTATTAAAAATACTCTATTCCAGAGACTAAATTATCAGACCATTGTTCTAAAACTGGACAGATGCCAGAGTGAAAGTGAAACATTTATTTTCAGTAGGATAGCTATCAACTGACACCCTCACTTGTACTATAACAAGTAACTAATATAGATGTCATCAGTCTACTTGATATACTTCTGGTGAAGCCAAGCAACAGTTGTTTAGTTTATCATCGATACATGGTTTTATTGTGACTGATTCAAGAAACATATGTAAGTCATTTAAAGCTGGAAGAAGGACAAGGTATTCATCAAGTTTTGTCTTTCTCTTTGAAATGTTTTCTTAGATGAATGTTCTGCCATTTAAAAAAACATCAGGTTCTGGCCAGATTGAAAAATGAGCCTTTCAAATAACCTAACATTTGCTCTGCCTTTCATTGAATTGTCACTTGCATCTTAGCACAGACATTCATCTTCTATGAGTAAGAAGGATTCTTTTAATTCATCCATTTTATATATTATAGACAAATATGTGGAATGATTATCTTAATAAAGGTGACCAATAATATCCACAAATTACTACACAGAAATTAGAGAAAGGATTTTGGCATAAAAAAGAACCAAATACTTAATTCTACCTACTTCCAGCACAAAATAAAAGAGGCACGAAGTCTTGTGTTAAGGTTAAATTAGTCTCAGTTACTTAAGATAAATCTGTTCAAGCAGCACATATCACCCCAATCTGCTTTAATACTGCTTATTCTACTCAGCTCCCCTACATGGAGGTGAAAACCTATTTACTTTTGGTTCAGTCTAGGAGTTTGGGTTTATTTCAAAGTAAATCAGAGTTAAGTTTAAGCTGGGACCCCATTTTTTCCCATGTCTTGCCTGAGAGAGGACACACATAAGTTAGTGATCTCCAGACTTATAAAAAAAAAAAAAATCTGAATGCTTTTTCCAAAAGAACTTGTTTGTGGGACTTAGGGTAGAGTCCACTCCTAACACCAAGTCTGTTGCTTTAGTGGGATATAGTGGAGGGGCAGGGCTGGATCTTGGTGGGGATCAGTGGTTGACCTGAAACAGATATAAATATTATCACTTTACAGTTATTCTTTTTAGTTGTCTTTCAACCTTGTTCTCCCACTGTTTCATCTAATATCTTTTCATCATTGTCTTACCACCAAGTCTTCATATTATTTTAAGAGTTGTTGCAAAGGAGCCCCTTTGCAGAGTATGCTCTGGTGAAGCAGATGCTCCCCTATCTTTCTTCATAGCTAGGTTCCTGATGGAAACCTCAGTATAAGAGTGCTGAAGTGTTGATGCACTTGAAACATGGCCTGATGGCCAGGGCTCTGTCCATTTCCCTCTTGTTTGGAGGAGAGCAACCCACCTTACCTGCCCTTTCCACCTTGTACCTGAGCAGAATCCTAGGGTACCATAGTTGAGATGTACTTTTTATAAATAACTACAACTAGATTTTGGTCTTTTGCATCACAGTGAAAGTCTTTGCTTTTTATGGTGATAATTGTTCTAGTAGGAATTATTTAACGCTATGTCATTTGCGAGGGAGCATTATTTCTTCTTAACTTTTCTTTCCCACTGTCTTTCTCTAATGTTTTGAAAGTCATACATTCTATTTTTGTTTACTCTTAGCTACTTTGGATTAAATAAAAAGGTCTTATACTCTATATGTGCATTTCTTCTTTTCTTCTACCACAGCTCCAAATAGACTGGGAGAAAATCAAAGCCAAAATTGAGATGGAAATTACTAAAGAGCGAGAGCGGTCATCTGGCAGCCAGCCCACCAAGAGTACTGGTCTAAAGCACTAAATGTCATGATTACCTTTAAGAAGTTTTACCTTTTGAAACTGAGTCTGATTAATCAAGGATAAGCATGTTTTCATTGCTAAAGAAAAAGGCAGAATCTCCAAGTATAAGCACTTGCTGTGTATTTAATACCAAAAGTACATTCAGAAAGACTGAGCACAAAATAATTACTGTAATTTCATCTTTTATCTTTTTAGCACAATAATTAGCAAATGTTCCTATATACTTATGATACATCCATGTCATATGCTTACATCCTAGTTTTCTGTCCATTATTTTATCCCTGAATCTTCAGTATGAACAAATGTTAATGCTAATAATAAAACACTGGACTCTTTAAAATTTATGTTATCATTCATTTCTATTTGACCTCTAAATTGTAAAGTGCTCCAAAAGTTTATTTACACAACAAAAAAATGAAGATTGATTTATGAAAATATATAATAATATGTATACTTGTATATGTTCGTAGCAACATTATTCACAAAACTAAAGTGGTGGGCAAAAAAAGATATACATCAGCAGATGAATGGATAAACAAAATGTGGTGTATACACAAAGTGGAATATTATACAGCCTTTGAAAAGAATGAAATTCTGATACATGGATGAATCTTGAAAATACCATGCTAAGTGAAAGAAGTCAGACACAACAGGTCAAATATTGTAGAATCCCACTTACATGAGGTATAAAAATAGACAAGTTCATTGAGACAGAAAGAACAGTAGTTGCCAGGGACTGTTGGGAGGGAAAATTGAGGAGCTATTATTTCATAAGTTCAGAATTCCTGTCTGGCTTGAATGAGTTCTGGAAAGTGATAGTCGTGATGGTTGCCCAACATTGTGAATATACTTAATGCCAAAATGGTAAATTTTGTTATATCTATTTTATTATAATTATAGAAATATATCTAGAACAGGCAAGAAATATTTTTCTCATTCCTCTTCTGACTTGAGAATGTTTAGGCACTAGACTCTGGAGTCTGAATTTTGTGAAAATCTCCTTAAATTATCAACCCATTTGACTAGCTTTCATTCAGTATGTCCCCAAATTATTATTACCACAAAAGCTTTTTAACATAGCACAAATAATCCTTAGAAATTCTTCCATGAAACCATTTTTGGAAATGGTACTTTGTAGAGTGAGCATGTGCATATACATGGGAAAATGATGCCCTCTCTCACCCTCATTTTAATGAATATATTTAGTTTTTTTAAATGAAAATGTTCCTGTCTTTTCAACATATTCTTTTTCCTTGCTGAAATGTTGTAATGTTCTGTTCTTCATCCAGATGCTGGGTACAATGGTGTGTTCAATTTGTGAAATATGATTGAGTGGTTTACTTGTAAGTTGTACTTAAATACATTTATTTTGTTTTCTTATATTACAATAAAAAGTTTAAAAAGAAAGCTGGTCAGAAGGGTAAATTTTATGTTTATTTTACTATAATTTTAAAAGTCAAAAAATATAATGAAATATTTTTGCATTCTAACAACAATTCTCTGATAGCCAACTTGATACCCAGAGTTAATGTGCTCAGTTGCCCAGTCACATCTGACTCTTCATAACCCCATGGACTGTAGCCCACCAGGTTCCTCTGTCCATGGAATTTTCCAGACAAGAATATTGGAGTGGGTTGCCACTGCCACTTCCTACTCCAGGGGATCTTCACGACCCAGGGATTGAACCCACATCTCTTGTGTCTCCTGTACTGGCAGGCAGATTCTTTACCATTAGTGCCACCTGGTAAGCCCAGAGTTAGTGTAGGTCTCACAAATTAAAGGGCAAGATCCTCAGCTAGATTACTCTTCAGTTGCCAGTCTGCTAGTGGGGACCCTAGGATACTCATACCCTTCTGACTCGGCTGAAAATTTGGGGATTCCTACCACCCCCCTTCAGGTTTGATAATTGACCAGAATGACTCACTGGACTCACTGAAACATTTTCTGTTACAATTTTACTATAAAAGATACACTTTAGGAACAGCCAAAGGGAAGAGATGCTGCATAGAGTGAGGCCTGGGAGGAAGGAGAGGCATCAGGAGAAATGGAGACACAGAGCTTCCACACCATCTCCTCATAGAACCCAGGCATGTCCATCATCCTCCCAAGCACATCAGTATGTTCACCAACCAGGAAGCTCCGCTAGGTCTTGCTGTCCTGAATTTTGTATCTGAGTTTTATTATGTAGGCACCATTGATTGAACTCAGCCTCTAGCCCCTTTCCTCTCTCTGGAGGTCAGGTGATTAAAAGTTTTAGCCCTCTGATCATGTGTTTTTTCTGGTGACCAGCCCTTATCCTAACGCTCTTTAGTCATGCCCCTCCCCCAACACACACACACACACCCACACACACACACACACACCCCGTACATGTTCATTAGCATTAACAAAGATACTCCTTTCATTCAGAAAGTTTCAAAGGTTTTGGAAGCTCTATACCAGTACCCCTCTCCAAGCCTGGATACATCCTTTATTACATCTTAGGCCACTCCCTGGTCTTTGATCATGGGATCTTTTATAGCAAAAGGGACTTGACAGCAACATTTGGAGGAATCAATGTGGGGTAAGAATAGGAAGCTCTTAAACTCAATGTCCCAATACATTTGATTATCAACACTGGCATTATCTTTCCAATAACGCCAGTATTCTAGCACATAACATTATGGTTGATGTAACCTGAAAAATAAGAGTCAAAGATACACATTTACTGGGGTCCCATCCAGTCAGTCTGATAGTCAGCCCCATCCATCATCATATTGTATGACAGGATGTCTTGGGGCTTCCATTTGATCTTGTCAGGAAACAGAAGTGGTGTCAGAAATATATGACTTCATGCTCTCAGGCATTTGGTATAATTGGGCTTGAGAGACAATATTATTTCTTGCTCTTAGCTTTCTTCCAAGCATTATCGTTGGACTTCTCTCATTGCATAACTCAGTTACTCATTCATTTACCCAAACCTTTTCACCTTAGAAGGGACATTAGGTTTGGCCACTGTGCTGGTCTAGATCATTGGCAACACTAGGAGTCTAGCAAGTGCCTCCCACTCTGTCCACTCTCATCCATGTAGGAAAGGGTTACATAGGTAAAGAGTTAGTGGGCTATCTCTACCAATAAGCAATGTAACTGTTCAATGTTAGCCCAAATACTGCCGAATGGAGTGAAAGCACAACCCACCCCATCAGGCCCTTAGGAACTCAGACATAAAGATTTTAAAACAGCTATGGTTTGCTGCCCAGGAATCATCCCTGCTTCCTGCAATGCATTACTAGTTGTAGTTTTGGTCCAGGGACCACTGCATCAAGTGTGAAAGAGAAAGTCACCATATGATATCCCTGATAGCTCAGTTGGTAAAGAATTCACCCACAATGCTGGAGACCTGGGTTCAATTCCTGGGTCAGGAAGATCTGCTGGAGAAGGGATAGGTTACCTACTCCAATATTCTTAGGCTTCCCTGGTGGCTCAGCTGGTAAAGAATTCACCTGCAATGTGGGAGACCTGGGTTCAATCCCTGGGTTGGGAAGATCCTCTGAAGAAAGGAAAGGCTATTCACTCCAGTATTCTTGGGCTTCCCTAGTGGCTCAGCTGGTAAAGAATTTGCCTGCAATGTGAGAGAGCTGAGTTTGATCCCTCGGTTGGGAAGATCACCTAGAGAAGGGAAAGGCTACCCACTACAGTATTCTGGCCTGGAGAATTCCACGGACAGTATAGTCCATCGGGTCACAAAAAGTCAGACAAGACTGAGCTATGAAGAAAGCTAGTGGAGGTGTTGAAATTCCAGTTGAGCTATTTCACATCCTAAAAGATGATGCTGTGAAAGTGCTGCACTCTATATGCCAGCAAATTTGGAAAACTCAGCAGTGGCCACAGGACTGGAAAAGGTCAGTTTTCATTCCAATCCCAAATTGGAATGAGCAATGGATTGGGATTGAGCAATGCCAAAGAATGCTCAAACTACTGCACAATTGCACTCATCTCACACGCTAGCAAAGTAATGCACAAAATTCTCCAAGCCAGGCTTCAACAATACATGAACCGTGAACTTCAGATGTTCAAGCTGGTTTTAGAAAAGGGAGAGGAACCAGAGATCAAATTGCCAGCATCCGCTGGATCATGGAAAAAGCAAGAGAGTTCCAGGAAAATATCTATTTCTGCTTTATTGACTATGCCAAAGCCTTTGACTGTGTGGACCACAACAAACTGTGGAAAATTCTTAAAGAGAAAGGAATACCAGACCACCTGACCTGCCTCTTGAGAAATCTGTATGCGGGTCAGGAAGCAACAATTAGAACTGGACATGGAACAACAGACTGGCTCCAAATAGGAAAAGAAGTACGTCAAGGCTGTATATTGTGACCCTGCTTATTTAACTTCTATGCAGAGTACATCATGAGAAACTCTGGGCTGGATGAAGCACAATATGGAATTAAGAGTGCCTGGAGAAATATCAATAACCTCAGATATGCAGATGACACCACCCTTATGGCAGAAAGTGAAGAAGAACTAAAGAGCCTCTTGATGAAAGTGAAAGAGGAGAGTGAAAAAGTTGGCTTAAAGCTCAACATTCAGAAAACTAAGATCATGGCATCTGGTCCCATAACTTCATGGCAAATACATGGGGAAACAGTGGAAACAGTGACAGACTTTATTTTTTGTGGCTCCAAAATCACTGCAGATGGTGATTGCAGCCATGAAATTAAAAGACACTTGCTCCTTGGAAGAAAAGTTATGACCAACCTAGACAGCATATTAAAAAGCAGGGACATTACTTTGCCAACAAAGGTCCATCTAGTCAAAGCTATGGCTTTTCCAGTGGTCATGTATGGATGTGAGAGTAGGACTATAAACAAAACTGAGTATTGAAGAGTTGATGCTTTTGAACTGTGGTGTTGGAGAAGACTTGAGAGTCCCTTGGACTGCAAGGAGATCCAACCAGTCCATTCTGAAGGAGATCAGCCCTGGGATTTCTTTGGAAGGAATGATGCTAAAGCTGAAACTCCAGTACTTTGGCCACCTCATGCAAAGAGTTGACTCATTGGAAAAGACTCTGATGCTGGGAGGGATTGGGGGCAGGAGGAGAAGGGGATGACAGAGGATGAGATGGTTGGATGGCATCACCGACTCAATGGACATGAATCTGAGTAAACTCTAGGAGTTGATGAGAGTCGGGGAGGCCTCGCATGCTACAGTCCATGGGGTCGCAAAGAATAGGACACGACTGAGCGACTGAACTGAGCGACTTTCACTTCACTTCACTTCATCACTTATATGTGGAATCTAAATATGACACTGCTGCTGCTAAGTCACTTCAGTCGTGTCCGACTCTGTGAGACCCCACAGACAGCAGCCCACCAGGCTCCCCCGTCCCTGGGATTCTCCAGGCAAGAACACTGGAGTGGCTTGCCATTTCCTTCTCCAATGCGTGAAAGTGAAAAGGGAAAGTGAAGTTGCTCAGTCGTGTCCAACCCTCAGCGACGCCATGGACTGCAGCCTTCCAGGCTCCCCCATCCATGGGATTTTCCAGGCAAGAGTACTGGAGTGGGGTGCCACTGCCTTCTCCAAATATGACACAGATGCACCCCATCTATGAAACAGAAACAGACTCGCAGACATAAGAGCAAAGACTCGTGGTTGCCAAGGGGGAGGGGAGAGGGTCGAAGTGGGAGTTTGGGGTTAGTGGATGAAAACTGGTGTATATATATAATGGATAAACAACAAGGTCTTACTTATAAGACAGGGAACTATATTCAATATCCTGTGATAAACCATGATAGAAAAGAATATGATAAAGAATGTATATATACCATCTCACACTGGGATGACCCAGAGGGATAGTATGGGGAGGTAGGTGGGAGTAGGGTTCAGGATGGGGAACACGTGTACACCCGTGGCGGATGCATGTTGATGTGTGGCGGTGAATGGCAAAACCAAGACAATATTGTAATTAGCCTCCAATTTAAATAAATTTATATTTTTAAAACTGTATATACATATATAAAACAATCACTGTGGTATAGCAGTAATTATTGCAATACACCACATTGTAATTCAGTTATACTTCAATAAAATACTTTTTACTAAGTTAAATGATGTGGGAAAGAAAAAAAGTGTAATTGTCACACCAGTATCCTTGTCCTCACACTTAGAATAGCAGAGGAATTTATCAAGTGAGGATACTCCTTAGCCCTGTTCATTTTGCATATGAGCACACATCCGTGAGGACATATAAGCCAGTCCTTCATGCCTCCATCTCCCCCTATTCTATTTGTTTTTAAAAATTTATTTATTTGGCTGTGCCTGGTCTTCGTTGTGGCATATGGGATCTTTAGTTGCAGTGTGTGGGATCTAGTTCCCCAACCAAGGATCAAACTGGGCCCTCTGCATTGGGAGTGTGGAGTCTTAGCCACTGAACCACCAGGGAAGTCCTTCTTCCCCCCTTTTAGACAACCAATGTTTTGATTGCCCAATCTAATTCTTTACCAGCTGTTACTCTGAAGAAATCTCTCTGCCTGTTGTTGGACATGATGGCCTGTAAATAGTGTTCCTTGGTCTAAAGAAATGTGGCGCGGTGGTCCAGGTGGGTGCAGTGTATTCTTTGAGTTCTTTGCAGTACTCTGAGCACGTGCATCTACCCTGGGTAAGCAAAGCCCAGTCCAGGGTCAGAGTCATTCCTGTGAGGACCCAGTTGTTTTCTATCCCCCAGGGCTACAGGCATCAGCCCGACTTGCCATCTCTGTGCAAGGACTCCCCCTAGGGACTCTGCCTTGGAGCCGGCTGTAATCTCTGTCTCTTGTTGGCAGACAGAGCAGTTCTTGTTGGTGTTTTGTGCCTCAGAGGATACCAGAGGAATCCATATGGTTTCAGCCCATCTCTGCATTGCTGCAGGTCCCCCCTCCCCATAACAGTATCCACCCATTTCACAAACTCAAGTGGTTACCTCAAGTGAGCACACTAGGGTGTCTGCTTGTTGATTCTAATCACCTTCCAATGCAAGAATGAGATTCCTCTGATGGGCATTCACATGGCCTACTTTAATCCACCCCCTCAAATTCCCATAATGATTTCCACAGGACCATGACCTGTAAGGGCCCCCCTTTAATAAGCCAGTCTTCCATTGCCCTTCTTCCTGACCATGTGGCCAGGTCATTGGCCACTGACTACGAGTAGGTAAAGATCCAAACAAGGATAAACAGCCTGCAGAGCAGTTAACCAAGCTGATATGTTTTTACTGTTTCCCATCAGAGTGGTAGCTTTCCAACAGAATGTTGTCTGTTCATGTTGAAACTACCATCCATACACTAAGCACCTATTTGTTGGTCAGTTGAGAGCTGTTTATAGGGCACCACCCAAATGATGACAGAATTCAGCAGCTGCTCACATGGTTCCAAAGTCAGTCCTAGGGGAAGAGAGACTACCTACTCATGGATACACTATATTCCCCAGTGGCATATTCCTGTATGTTGTGCTGTGCTTAGTCGTTCAGTCGTGTCCGACTCTTTGTGACCCCATGGTCTGTAGCCTGCCAGGCTCCTCTGTCCATGAGGATTCTCCAGGCAAGCATACTAGAGTGGGTTGCCATGTCCTCCTCCAGGGGATCTTCCCAACCCAGGGCTCGAACCCAGGTCTCCCACATTGCAGGCAGCTTCTTTACCATCTGAGCCACCAAGGAAGCCCAAGAATACTGGAATGGGTAGTCTGTCCCTTCTCCAGGAGTAATTCCTGACCCAGGAATCAACCCGGGGTCTTCTGCATTGCAGGCGGATTCTTTACCAGTTGAGCTACCAGGGAAGCCCATATTCCTGTACAAACCATGCCTATTTTATTATAGAACTCTTCTGGACACTGCTTTCCTGATTAGAGCATTTCTCTGACATCTTGGGCATTTCAAGTTTCAAGATTATTTTGTGCCTTTCAGTCATAGGGGCATTTCCAGTTAATATCTGGTAGCTGGTTAGTAATTGCCCCTCAAATGGAACTTTGCTAGTCCACAATTCCAATAGTCATCACTGGGAGGCGCTTACAGGCTTTTTCCTTAAACCACAGATACACTCCACATATGGCTATTATGCAGAGGATTTGTCCAGATGAGCACTCCAGCTTCTACAAAGTGTGGGCGTGGGCAATCAGATTCATTCCCACTCAGCATATCAAATGAACAGGACTTAAAAGAGGGATTTACATGTCTTCTGTTTTATAGTACAAGAGTGCTTAAACTACTGCAGAATTGCACTCATCTCACACGCTAGTAAAGTAATGCTCAAAATTCTCCAAGCCAGCTTCAGCAATACGTGAACCGTGAACTTCCAGATGTTCAAGCTAGTTTTAGAAAAGGCAGAGAAACCAGAGATCAAATTGCCAACATCCATTGGATCATCGAAAAAGCAAGAGAGTTCCAAAAAAACATCTATTTCTGCTTTATTGACTATGCCAAAGCCTTTGACTGTGTGGATCACAATAAACTGTGGAAAATTCTGAAAGAGATAGGAATACCAGACCACCTGACCTGCCTCTTGAGAAATCTGTATGCAGGTCAGGAAGCAACAGTTAGAACTGGACATGGAACAACAGATTGGTTCCAAATAGGAAAAGAAGTACGTCAAGGCTGTATATTGTCACCCTGCTTATTTAACTTATATGCAGAGTGCATCATGAGAAATGCTGGGCTGGAAGAAGCACAAGCTGGAATCAAGATTGCTGGGAGAAATATTAATAACCTCAGATATGCAGATAACATTACCCTTATGGCAGAAAGTGAAGAAGAACTAAAGAGCCTCTTGATGAAAGCGAATGAGGAGTGTGAAAAAGTTGGCTTAAAGCTCAACATTCAGAAAACGAGGATCATGGCATTTGGTCCCATCACTTCATGGGAAATAGATGGGGAAGGAAACAGTGGCTGACTTTATTTTTCTGGGCTCCAAAATCACCGCAGATGGTGATTGCAGCCATGAAATTAAAAGACACTTGCTCCTTGGAAGAAAAGTTATGACCAACCTAAACAGCATATTAAAAAGCAGAGATATTACTTTGTCAACAAAGGTCCATCTCTTCAAGGCTACGGTTTTTCCAGTGGTCATGTATAGATGTGAGAGTTGAACTATAAAGAAAGCTGAGCGCTGAAGAATTCATGCTTTTGAACTGTGGTGTTAGAGAAGACTCTTCAGAGTCTCTTGGACTGCAAGGAGATCCAACTGGTCCATCCTAAAGGAGATCAGTCCTGGGAGTTCATTGGTAGGACTGATGTTGAAGCTGAAACTCCAATACTTTGGCCACCTGATGCAAAGAGCTGACTCATTTGAAAAGACCCTGATGCTGGGAAAGATTGAGGGCAGGAGGAGAAGGGGACAACAGAGGATGAGATGGTTAGATGGCATCACGGACTCAAAGGACATGGGTTTGGGTGGACTCTGGGAGTTGGTGATGGACAGGGAGGCCTGGCCTGCTGTGGTTCACGGGTTGCAAACAGTCAGACATGACTGAGCGACTGAACTGAACTGAACTAAGGGGAAATATTCCCCAACCAGAGATGATAACCATCCTCATAATACATTCAGATAGAAAAGTCATAACCACTTCATATAATCTTGTTCACCTCAATTCTACTATTACACTTCTGTATCCTCTCCATATACCCTGCCTCCCATTAGAACCTCATGGACAGATTTTAGTACTACAGTGCACAAGGCTCCCAGGTCAAAGTGTGCCCGAAACCTCCTCGGTTTCTAACCTTTTTACTCACATGCATAAGACTTCTGGTTCCCAGAGAAAGGCTGAGCCAAGGGCCTGAGGCCCTTTTATCAACCTTTCTCTTGATTAATCCCCCTATTGTAGGTTGGCCAAAAAGTTCATTCATGGTTTCTGTATCATCCTGAACGAACTTTTTGGCCACCAATACTTCAGATATTTTCAAGAAGAGTTCCTCATTGTAACCTTTGCCTTCCAGTTTTAAAAATTCCTCTAAATTGGGACAAAGCAGACTCTGGGGGGACCTTTCATGTTGGATGTGTAGCAGGAGCCCCCCACCCCCAGAATTCAGTAGTGCTATATTAAAACTTTTGTTTCAATTCCATCAATGTCCATTTTATTCATCCTATTTCTTAATAGCTATCCAAAGATGTTCACCCCACTGGAGCAAGTCCCTCAATTCGCCCTTCTGTCTCTCCCACTTTCTTTAATGTTTTTGGCATTTTAAGACCCACATGAGGAAGCTGAGGGAACAAATCTCATAAGGCTTCTCAGACTGTTGTTCAATTCTGCAGGAGAAAGATGAAACAGGATGTCCATGGGAAAGGGGCCCCCTTAATCATAGCACTTACCATGAACTGGGTGGATGAACAGCCCCATCAGCACAAAGCCAGTCCCACAAAGTTTGTATGCGAAGCATTTCAGCTGCTTTATCTGGGGTATTCCACTTGGCATTGATATGGGAAACTGGAAAGGCCTTCTCAGGGTAAATACACTTTATAGCGGCATTGATGTAGTCCATCGGGCTGGCTGTTCCCTTGGGAATAACGTGCTGTGAGTCTGGCATATCTAGCCATCTGTGACTGTCCTATACCAAGCTGTGGGTCCTGTGTCCACCTGAAGGTGCTCGTCCACTCTGTAGTATTCAAAACCAAAGATTCTGCCCCTGAATTTATCACTGTCACAACCCATTTCAGTAAAGCTTCTGCAGGGAGCCAGTGAAAACGATCCACTAAGTGAGACAACTGCTTCACACTGGACCTTCTCTTTTCAATAGTTTCTTGGTTTTGTGTCCTCGCCTCCCCCACATGGACTACCTTCTGGGTAACCAGAGGTCTTGGAGGCACTTTCCATTGTCCTAGCGTAATTTTTCCTTTGGGGGCAGGTTTGAGGCTAGTGGCCATAGCCCTGAACTTGGTTCTCAATCAAGATCCACCTCAGCATTCTCTTTTACTCTGATGGTAGCAGTTACAGATAGCAATGGGATTATATATTTGGTATATTTCTTGTTATTTTGCCTTTCCTTAAGTATCCACATGTCTAGCATTAAATGCTATAATGTAATCAAATAGAGATTAAGTAAAATGTATAATGTGCTAGAGGATTAAATTAGAATTTTATACCCATGATAGTAGAATCCACAGCCAGTTTTCCAGTGTTTGTTTCTCTTGCCTTTCAATATCTACCATTAACACTATATTAATTTCTCTTAGCTTTCTGTGTCTTTTTAATCCAAAATATGCTTATGGGGATGGTTTCTGATTCACCTTTTTACAGGGTACTTTTAGTGCTGCTTCTGTTAAAGGAGCATCCTTCTGTAAACCTTGGTTTTCCTCCTGTAGGCTGGCAGAGGACAGTAGAGCCGTCAACAGACAAAACTACTGTTTGGGCATGGCTGAGGACGGCAGTGATCGAATAGCGTCCTGGGCATTTCACATCCATGAGGCAGGAACTGGGGCTCTGCACCAGGTGCTTCTTGTTTCCTCTTCTCCTTTTCTGGAGAGGCATGAAGGAGACATTCGTGAGAGGCACATTCTTGTGGGGAGGTCATCACTGCCGGACTCTGTGTTTTCAGTGTAAATGAAAATACACACAAGATGCACGCCTGCTACCTGTTCTGATTAGCTATCTGTGTCACAAGAATGGAATCTTAAAAAGGATTATATTAATGGATTCAGGGCCAGAATAAATTTGTCCTTGACTTAAGAGGAGATACTAAACAGTATTTGCAATGAAACTAAAATTTTTATCTTTTAAGTCTAGTGACATTATTCAGTCAAAATTGCTAGAGAAATAGTTATAAGTTAAAAATCATAATTAAGTCAACAAAATTCCTCCTTTGTAGGGCTTATCTTCCCAGAATAAAATCTTTTTTCCTCATTCTTGATGACTACCTGCATTTCAAATGGCAAAATTCATTTATTAAACAAACCAAAATCTTGAGCACCTACAGTGGCCTGGACACTGTTCTAGGTACCAGAGGCCTTGTAGCGAGTAAGACAGAAATATTCCTGCCCTCTGGTGAAGCTGACATTTAAATGGGAAGGAGACAGACCATAAGCAAATGAATAAAAACATACATAGTATTTTAGATATAAATGAGTAGAGACAAAGCATGAAGGAGATAAAGATGATGGCAGGAATGTGATTTTCAGTAGAGTGTATGAGAAGCCATCTCTGAAAAAGTACAATTTGCACAGAACGCAGATACTCCAAGGAAGGGATGCTCAATTTCAACTTCTGCTAAATAACATACAGGAAAACCACTAAATAAAATTTCTACTAAATGAGCTTATGTCATCCTTGTTTAACCCAATTTAAAATGTTCTCATCAACAAAAGTAATTCTACATGTTTTGACATTAATAGTCACCATCATACAGAACATGGCTTACCTGTGAATAGAATTTATTTACATAGTCATAATAATGGAAACACTGAATATTTATCTAATCAAATTATAATTTTCAAGTCGACAATTCCATATCTGAAACCCTTGGGCCAAATGTTTCAGAATTCAAATTTGTTTAAGAAAAACAGTGGGTATTCAAAAAAAATTTTGGTAATACAGCTCATAGATCATTTATTACAGAAAAACCCCAGAAGGGTCTAAGCTAACACTTCCTAATGAAACATAATAACAATTTCTGCAGTGCAGCATGGGGATATTTACATTAAGCAATATGAATGAAGATTAGAAGTAGTTTCTCACCAGGTTTTGCTGCCAAATGAGTTCAGTTTGGGTCAATTATGAAAACATTTTTGGGTTTAGAACTGTGGAATGGGATTATAGATTTGTTTTGGAGGAATTGGTGTGCATATGTTGGATGGGGTTAAATGGAAGGGTGAAAAAGAACTAAATCTTCATGTTTCATAGTGGAAAGGCAATAGATAATGTCCCCCAAACCCTCCAAATCAGGAAATAATAAACATTTTATCTAGTGATATGGCAGTAAATACTAAAAGAGCCAGACAAAAGAGTTGAAAGTGGTTGCTTTGGGGGGAGAGAGATTGAGAAGGAGTCTAGTCTCACTGGTTTTCACAAGTCTCATTGGATGATTTGCTTACTTAAATATGTGTGTGTGACTTTAATAAGAGCAAAAATTAACTCTTAAAAAGTGGCTGAGTGGAAGAAAATATGCAAACTACATATCTGACAAAGGACTTGCACTAGAATATATAAAGAACTGTCAAGTTTGAACAGTAAAAAACAGTCCAATTAGAACACGAGTAAGAGACATGAACAGACATTTACCAAAGAGAATGTGCAGATGGCAAATTATTCACATAAAAATATGTTCAAAGTCTTAGCCAATAGGGAAATGCAAATTGAAGCTACAACAATCAGAATAGCTAAAATTAAAACTGGTGATAACACCAAATGTTGGCAAGGATGAAGAGAAACTCGATCACTCATATATTGCCCATGTGTGTATGTGCTACTCAGTCCTGTCTGACTCTTTGCAACCCCATGCACTGTAGCCTGCCAGGCTCCTCTGTCCATAGGATTTTTCCAGGCAAGAATAATGGAGTGGGCTACCATTTTCTACTCCAGGAAATCTTCTCAACCCAGGGCTTGAACACATGTCTCTTGCATCTCCTGCACTGGCAGGCAGATTCTGTAATATAAAATGGCACAGCCACTAATGAAAGGAGTATGGCAGTTTCTTGCAAAACTAAATGTGCATGTAATCATACAACCCAGCAATTGCACTCTTGGGTATTTATCCCAGAAAAATGAAAATGTATGTTCATGTAAAAAGCTGCGCACAAATGTTCACAGGACCTCAATTCATAATAGCCAAGAACTGGGACTTCCTGGTGGCCCAGTGGTTAAGACTCTGCCCTTCCACTGCAGCGGGTACAGGTTCCATCCTTGGTCAGGAAACCAAGGAAAAAAAACAAACAAAAGCCAAGATCTGAAAACAACCCAAACATGCTTCAGTGGGTTAATGGGTTAGCAAATTGTGGTACATTTATATCATGGAATGATTTTGTTGTTAAAAGTATTGCTACGCACAACTTGAATAGATCTCTAAGGAATTGTGCTGAGTGAAAAAACAATCTGAAAAGATTATATATTGTATGCTTCCATTTATATAATATTCTTTAAATAACAAAATGCAGATGGAGAATAGATTAGGGGATGCCAGGGGTTAAGGATTAGTGAGAGGGAGCATGTGGATGTGGTTACGTGTATTAGTTTCTCAGTCATGTCCAATTCTTTGCGACCCTATGGACTATAGCCTGCCAGGCTCCTCTGTCCATGGGGTTTCCCAGGCAAGAATACTGGAGTGGGTTGCCATTTCCTTCTCCAGGGGATCTTCTGGACCCAGGGATTGAATATGGGTCTCCTGCATTGCAGGCAGATTTCTTTACTGTCTGAGCCACCAGGGAGTGGCTACAAGGCTGAAAAGGGTGGCACCAGAAAGCTCTGTGATGATGGAGCCATTCTGTATCTTGAGTGTAGTGGTGGTTACATGAAGCCATATATAACAAAACTGCATAGAAATAAAAACCTTAGGTGCAAAACAGTACTTTATATTTATTTACTGTGAGTGTATCTATGTATAGCAAAAATACATAGAAAATATTCTGGAAGGATATTGGAGGAGTAGGGATTAAGTGACCAGGGATGTTACAGGGAACTTTGCTGTAATGTTTTATTTTTTTAAAAGGAAGATGTATTTGTTATTACCCATGTAATTGAAAATGTAAGCAAAACAAAAAAAGCTGGAAGTCTCTATACATTAGTTGGTATATCTCAGTGAAACAACATAAAAGATGTATTTTAAACTTGAATTTTCTCCAGTATGTGTGTGTGTTTATAATTTTATTGCTAATTCTTTTCATTTAATGACATATCATAAACATATTTCCATACTAATAGATGTTTTACCACATCATTTTAAAGGTTGCAGAGCATCTCTTTACATGAATAAAGCAGAATTTATTTAATCAGTGTCCTACTGTTGGATAATTAGGTAATTTTCAATACTTCACCATTTGAGCAGTGCTTTGATGGATGTCTTTTGTAATCCTGTCTTGGACCCTGATTATTTCCGTGGAATAAATCAACTGCCGGCTCAAAGTTATGTACATTTTAGGGCTTTTGATCAGTACTAAGGATCTGCTTCTGACACATTCTGGAATCCAGGCTCTCCTCAGAGCTCAATGCAGAAAACTTTTTTCATGGCTTTGAATCAATTTCGACCGTTCCTCTCCCTCAAATCCATTCACAGTGGGAACCCCAATCACCTCATACACAATTCTTCCTGGGTGCCAGCATCTCAGAGCTTTACCCTCTGAAGTACTACTTTTAGCTTCCTTTTTAGAAGTAGAAATTGAGGTACAGAGAAGTTAAGCAATTCAACTGGAATCACAGCTCTAACAAGCACTGGATCTGGGGTCAGGAGCCTCAACAACCTGGTCCTAGGCTTCATTGCAACCTCCTGCTTCTTGGGAAGGTTGTTTTCTTTTTCCATTGAAATATAACCATCAACTATACTTGAATAAAATAAATCTTAAAAAAGGAGAAACAAACAAAATAAATATAATTGACATATAACATTGTATTAGCTTTCGGTGTACAACATAATGATTTGATATATGTATATATTGTGAAATGATCCCCACATTAAATCTAGGTTATAACCATCATCCCAGGTGTCACTAGTGATAAAGAACCTGCCTGCCAATGCAGGAGACATAAGAGACATGGGTTCAAACCCTGAGTTGGAAAGATTCCCTGGAGGAGGGCATGGCAACCCACTCCAGTATTCTTGCCTGGAGAATTCCATGGACAGAGGAGCCTGGTGTGATACAGTCCATAGGGTCACAAAGAATCGGACATGACTGAAGTGACAATTTACATAACGTAACAATAACCTAACCATCATCACACATAGCAACTTTCAAATATACAGCATAGCATTCCTAACTATACTCACTATGCTCTACATTAGATACCCAGGACTTACTTAACTTATAAATGGAAGTTTGTATTCTTTAACCACCATCCCCCACTCTACCACTCCATCCCTGCCTCTGACAACCACTAATCTGTTCTCTGTATTGATGAGTTCAACCTTCTGAGATTCTACATATAAATAAGAACATACAGTATCTTTTTCTTTCTTACAGTGTCTGTATTTCACTTTGCATAATGACCACAAATAGGAAGATTTACATCTTTTTCATGGCTGAATAATATACCAGTGTGTATGTGCGCGCACGCGTGTGTGTGTGGGTGTGTGTGTGTGGGTGTGTACAGTGTTGTTGTTGTTTAGTCATGTCTGACTCTTTGCCACCCCATGGACTGTAGCCTGCCAGGCTCCTCGGTCCATGGGATTCTCCAGGCAAGCATACTGGAGTGCATTGTCATTTCCTCCTCTACCATTGTATGTATATATACCACAATTGTTTTATCCATTCACCTGTTGATAGACACTTAGTTTGCTTCTGTATCTTGGCTATTATAAATAATGATGCAATCAATATGAGGATGAAGACATCTTTTTGAGATAGGGATATACTTTGCTCTGGAAAAAAGCATCAGGAGTTAAGAGTTCTAGATATTTTTAGCTCTCTTGAAAAATTGTAGTGAGCTATGATGTTATGCCATTGGCCTATATCAAGGATACCTCAATAATTTCATATTTATTACTTATCAATATTTTTGTATATTTGATTAAATAAAATATATTGTAAAAAAAAAGATCTATGAAACATATTTAGCATAAAGATGGCTGACTATGTTATTCTTGACATTACAGCAGCTTCTTTATGAAAACTCACAGGAGAAGCTTCTCCTAGATCTCAGCACCAGGAAGAATTGTGCTTCTCTCAAGTTGCTTGTCTGGTTTTGACTTAATATTCATTACAACAACCTCTCCTCATTTTGTAGATGAGAAAATAGGCTTAAAGACGTTAAGCAACTTGCTCGTGGTCACATAACTAGTAAATCTGGAGTCCAGAGATTCACCCAGGCAGTCACACTCTAAACCACTATGTAATTCTACATGAAGTCTTAACAATCATATTCTACCACAAGAATATAAACAAAACCTTCACTTAGGAAGCTATTTTTGTCCCTACTTTGATATTAGCCGCACTGGATATTTAGTTGTAATGTTAGCTTCTATGATTCTCATTTTATGCTGAGCATATAAAAATCTGTTTCTTTTTTTAAATACTGGAAATGACTTACCAGCTGTTTTAAAGAAATGCTTTTTTAAAGTTAATGAAGCCAGACCAGGCAGGAGGCATACTTGGTGCTAAAGGAACTGGCTGAATGAAATGGAAAAAATCAGCATCTGAGTTTTTCTGTGGATCATTTCAGGTTTTATCCATGAAGTATTTCTGCATGCCCACAAATAATTGTTGAGTCATTAAAGATTCCCAAACCAGACTCTGTTGTATTTTTAATAATATTTCCTTTAAATAGCAAATAACAAATAATAGCTACCTTATTGGGTTTCCCTGGTGGCTCAGATGGTAAAGAATCTGCCTGCAAGGTGGAAGATCCAGGTTTGATCTCTGGGTCGGGAAGATCCCCTGGAGAAGGGCATGGCAACCCACTCCAGTATTCTTGCCTGGAAAATTCCATGGACAGAGGAGCCTGGGGAGCTATAGTCCATGGGGTCACAAAGAGTCAGACAACTGAGCAACTTTCACTTCTTCACTTCAGATACCTTATTAGCTTGCAGGGGAAGAGGGGGATGCCATATAATATGCAGCTAGGCCATAGCTCTATTGATAAGATATTCTGAAGGGTTAGGTTGAGAGCATGTTGAGAAGTTGAATGATTGAGAGTTCCAGCTCTGGAGCCAGACAGGCTGGATCTACCCCCTGAATCGTCCACGTATCAACCACGTGGCTTTGGGCACACCATTCATCCTCTCTGAGCTGCACCTTCCTCATCTATAAAATGGAACTAGTAATCCTTAGCTCCTTCTGTTATGAATTTTAAGTGAGACAATATACATAAAACATCTAGCACAGTGTTTGGCATATGGAAGCATTCAATGAATTACAGCTATTATTATGATAATCATCATGATAGCAAATGAAAACTATCACCCCCAGAGCAGCTGCCAAGCTTATATCTAAAATTGTGTGCATGCTTATATTTATTCTTTGGAAGAAAGGCTAAAATGTAAAATACCAAATTTTAAAGCAGAGGGTGCAAAAAAAAAAAAAGATATTTAACTTAAGGTGAATTGCCAGAACTCCAACATAGTACTATAAATTTCAGGAATTAATTTACAAAATTATTAATTATAGACCGATGACAGATGCTTATCAAAATTAAATGTCCACAAAAGGCTTAGGTGCACTCCAGAGCAGGATCAGGGACTTTGGGACACTGTAGAAACCACCCAAAAATACAGAGCCCCTGGAAGACTTGGCCAGTGTCAAAGAGCTCCCACAAAACCAAATGAAACAGAGACAAATAAATGGAGATAATGTCCACAGAAGGCATAGGAGCACACCAAGGCACAGACCAGACCCAGCAAATATCACAGGAATGCTGAGGACACTGTGATACAACCAGAACTGATGAACAGCCCGGCAGGTCTCAGACAGCGTCTGAGAGAGAGCATCTGTAAACAGCAAAAGAACCAGAGGAACAAATAAATGATGATCATGTTCACAGAAAGCTAAGGAACACTTGGAAGCAGAATCCAAAACCAGCAGAAAATCTAACAGGCCTCAGGAGGCTGCTGAGAATGTCTACAGTAAAACCAGAACCCTTGGAAGATATGGCAGGTATCAGGGAGATCCTGCAAACACCAGAAGAACCAAAGGAATAAATGCTGGTGACATTCACAAAATGCTTAAGAACATTTCAAAGCACAAGCTAGAACCAGCAGAAAATCTAAGAATACTCAAGAGACCACTTCGAACAACTGAAGGAAAATGAAGACTGTGGAAGATCTGACAGACATCCTGCTGCTGCTGCTACTGCTGCTAAGTCACGCTGCTAAGTCGATTCAGTCGTGTCCGACTCTGTGTGACCCCATAGATGGCAGCCCACCAGGCTCCCCCATCCCTGGGATTCTCCAGGCAAGAACACTGGAGTGGGTTGCCATTTCCTTCTCCAATGCATGAAAGTGAAAAGTGAAAGTGAAGTTGCTCAGTCGAGTCCGACTTAGCGACCCCATGGACTGCAGCCTACCAGGCTCCTCCATCCATGGGGTTTTCCAGGCAAGAGTACTAAGGACAAATAGCATATAACACGGCTTATGTGTGGAATCTAAAAAACAATGGTATAAATGAACAAAACAGAAATAAGAGTCACAGATGTAGAAAAACTTACAGTTACTGGGGGGAAACTGGGAAAGGGGGAGGGATAAATTGGGAGACTGAGATAGATAAATACACTATGCTATGCTAAGTCACTTCAGTAGTGTCCCACTCTGTGCGACCCCATAGATGGCAGCCCACCAGGCTCCGTCGTCCCTGGGATTCTCCAGGCAAGAATACTGGAGTGGGTTGCCATTTCCTTCTCCAGTGCATGAAAAGAGAAAAGTGAAAGTGAAGTCACTCAATCGTTTCCGACTCTTAGCAACCCCATGGACTGCAGCCTACCAGGCCCCTCCGTCCATGGGATTTTCCAGGCAAGAGTACTGGAGTGGGGTGCCATTGCCTTCTCCAGATAAATACACTACTATACATAAAATAGTAGTATAATTATTATATATATAATTATATATTATATATATAATTATTATATAGTATTATAATATAATAAGGACCTATTGTATAACACAGGGAACTCTATTCAATATTCTGTAATGACCTTCATGGGAAAAGAATCTAAAAGAGTGGATATAAGTATGACTGATATACTTTGCTGTACAGCAGAAACTAACACAATACTGTATATCAACTATACGCTAATAAAATTTTTTTTAAAACAAAGAGCAATCTGGAGATATTATTATAAGTGAAAAATACATATCCTTTGAACTACTTGTTCCAAAAAAAAAGAAGATCCCACAGGCATCAAAGAGGTTATACAAACACCAAAGGTGCAATACAACCAGAGGATAAAAGGACTCCCTATTCAGGAGGAAATGTAGAAAAGGGGAAAATCTCACAAGTTAAAAAAAAAAAAAGATTGTTTAGGACGCCTAAAGATTGTGGCTCATTTGGTAAAGAATTCTCCTGCAATGTGGGAGACCTGGGTTCAATCCCTGGGTTCAGAATATTCTCTGGAGATGGGAAAAGCTACCCACTCAGTATTTTAGCCTGGAGAATTGCATGGACTGTATAGTCCATGGGGTCACAAAGAGTCAGACATGATTGAGCGACTTTCACTTTCAAAAAAGGGGCAGAATCAATGAAAGACCCAACAGAAAACTACGGCCCTATGAAAACTTCACAGCAAATTGTGGACCCAGAAGATAAGACTTGGGATAGTTCCCTGGGAGAAATGTCAACCAGCTGAACTCCTGACAATAATCAAGAAACCTCTGAGAACTTGTGTGGAAGACTGTACCCACAGAAAACTCGACAGGCACCAACAGACAAAACTCCTAAAGAAAAAGGTGGCCAAGTAGAAGACAAGTCTTCTACAATTTGTAAAACTGTAATACAATGCAACTCTTGACACTCACCTCAGGACACCTCCAAAGTAGATATCCTGCAGGCATGAAGAAAACCCCTAAGGTGTATCCAAGTAAGGAGATCTGGCCGACATTACAACACTTAGGGCTAACTCCAAATCCTAAAAACTTGTCAAAAGAAAACCCTTAGGAAGGAGTCAGCTATATCAGAGATTTAAACCTCAGACATCTGTAGGTTTTTTAGATGTGAAAAATACTACTCATGAAAACCAAGTAATAGAAAAAAAAAATTAGAACCACAGAGTGTATATGTTTTTCAATTAGAAGAAAAGGTAGGGTTTCCCTGCTGGCTCACTGGTAAAGAGTCTGCCTGCCAATGCAGGAGACACAGGTTCTATCCCTGCTCTGGGACGATCCCATATGCCATGGAGCAACTAACCCCATATGCCACAACTACTGAGCTGGTGCTTTAGAGCCTGGGAGCTGCAACTACTGAAGCCCATGCGCCCTAGACCCTGTGCTTTGCAACAAGAAAAGCCACTGCAACAAGAAACCCAAGCACAGCAAATAGAGAGTAGCCCCTGCTCTCTGCAACTAGATAAAAATTCTGCGCAACAAGGAAGACCCAGCACAGCCAAAAATAAAATAAATAAATAAAAATTACATACACAAAAAAAGAAAATGTAGAAGACCACAAAAAACTTTTTATTAAAATACCAGAAGAAAACCTGCAGCCAACAGTTATCAGTACTTTACTGAATCAAGAAAAATGCGGTTGAAGATTTTGGACTGCACACACTTATGGCAGAATCCAAGCAGAAGACACACTTGGGAGTGGACCATAGTGGATCTAAAGACATATTTTTGATTCAGTGAACAAAAAATTAGGATAGACCAGGAGATCTCATTCAAGAAAACTCCTCTAGGGACTTCCCTAGTGATCCAGTGGCTAAGACTCTGTGCTCCCAATGCAGGGGCCTGGGTTCAATCCCTGCTCGGGGAACTAGATCCCACATACTGCAACTAATAAAAGAGTTCGAATGAAAGATCCCACATGCTGTAATGAAGATGCTGCAGACCACAACTAAGACCTGGAACAAATAAAGAAATTTATTTAGAAAGAGAAAACTCCTCTTGTAAGCCTCGTGAATATGAATCTAAACTACTGCCTCTGAAATTGAAGACATACAGCCAAAGAACACGCAAGATAGTAAGTCAAAGAACCTGTGTCTTCTGCACTGCAGGCAAATTCTTTACCATCTGAGCCACCAGGGAAGCCCAAGTCAAAGAACTATATCTCTCCTGTTGTGTCTGTTAGTCGCTCAGTTGTATCTGACTCTTTGCGACCCCATGGACTGTAGCCCGCCAGGCTCCCCTGTCCATGGAATTCTCCAGGCAAGAATACTGGAGTGCATTGCCATTCCCTTCTCCAGGGGATCTTCCCGACCCAGGGATTGAACCCTGGTCTCCTGCATTGCAGGCAGATTCTTTACCATCTGAGCCACCAGGGAAACCCATATCTATCCTAAGAAACAAAAAGATTTTTTAAAAAGTCTAAACATTTGTCTAGTCGAAACAATAATGTGTGAAGAGAGATAAATGTAAAGAAACATGAGCTTAATTTTCAAGAGAAGCTGAGTCAGGGAACATCCCTATATGCCAGACACAGATATAGAACCGACACAGAGCTCTAATCTCAGTTGCTTACATCAACAGAAAAGATTGAAATAAAGAAATATAAGAAGAATACTTTGAAGAACTGCCACGAAAAAGAAAAAAAAAACTCGGAAGATAGAGTTATGAAACAGAAGACAGAGACCATAACATCAGGGGAAGAAGTAAAACTGGTATAAATCTACAGGAATCTGGTAACTTGGCTAACTCACATGGAGAAATGTGACAAACCAGCAAAGAGGTTACAAGAGAAAAGTGGAATGAAGAGGAGATACTTTGAAGGCCGAGGAAAATAATCAAAATTAATTTTATCTGGTAATATCTTTGGTCAATACAGAAAATTCACAAAACAAAATAAAACAGAAATAAATCTAGAAGATTCTAATCCTTTGTCTGATGAAATAAATGTAGCCCACAAAGAGGCAGCAATAAGACAGAGGTAAATCAAGATTTATTGTGTTTGAAAACTAGAAAAATTAAAGTCTTTGCTAGAGAGATGCAAAGATTTGATCTTCTGCCCAGTGTGAAAGAGAAAATTCTGTAGATCAGAACAAAGGGAGATATGTTTAGAATCAATTAGTGGATAAAAGGGAAAAACCACCCGGTTCAAAACTGGAAACCTACAGAAGTCAGATGCAAATAGAATACAAAGGAAACACTTAGGAAATACTGCTTTACCAAATGAAGAAACTTCATGCAAAAAGCCAAGGCATAACTAGAGTGATATTAAATCATAGCAAAGAGTAACCTGCAGTTCTAAGAGATGAAGTGAAGTTGCTCAGTCGTGTACAACTCTTTGCAATCCCATTGACAGTAGCCTACCAGGCACCTCCATCCATGGAATTTTCCAGGCAACAGTACTGGAGTGGGTTGCCATTGCCTGCTCCAGGGCATCTTCCCAACCCAGGGATTGAACCCAGGTCTCCCACATTGTGGGCAGACACTTTACCGTCTGAGCCACCAGGGAGTTTTAGAGAAATCATCTACTGAAAATACAAAGAACAACACACAAAGAAAGAAAATAAGAACTCGAAGATATCAAGCAAATGAAGGTGCTTAGCTAGGAGGGGAAAAAGTGATAATCTTTAGTTTAATGGCAAGCCTAAATATCCTCCGTAGAATAATTTTTACCATAAAATTAAGTGAATTCTGTAAGTAAAAGAAAATAAATAAGTAAAATTAAGTTCTCTATGGATTTAAGTATAATCAAAGGTATTGGTTTTATGTGATTTTATTATTTTATAGGCAAAATTAAAGAAAACAGAATTAAGACATCCTTCCCATTTCTATGGAAGAACGGATGCCTTTGTTTCTTGCAATTAGCTGGTACTGACTTAATGTTTGCTTGATAAAATACAATCCCTTAGCCTACCATGCTAGCCTTTTCACCAATGGATGAAACCAGAATGAAAACATAAATTTAAACCAGTGAGTTCAACATAAACTTGCCAAATATTCTATTACTGATTGGTTGTCTGCGACTTACATTCTTGGAGAGATGGCTAATGTTGGATTGTTCAAAGTAAGACAACTCATCATTGCTTCTCTCAATCTTGAAATTCAAATTAATTATAATTCGTGAAATTTTTACAAGTCAGTATAGAATACTATATAAATCTGAACACAATTTTCATGTTTATAACACATCAGTTTCAGTTCTGGATTGTTTCTTTTACTAATTTCACTTGAGAGAAACTATATACATAAAGTACAACATTAAGATACTTACCATATTGCCTTTTAAACTGTTGAGGCCATCTCCTTAATGTTCCCTTCGGCCTTTACAATTGAATCTTGTTTTCCTTATACAGTATACTTTATGCCCTTTGGCATAATTGCCAATGCCATTTTCCTTGGTTGAAGCACACGCATATCTGCAGAATGTGGCAATTAATGGTCTCTTAAAACTATCATTACATCTCAAGAAGACATTTTCCCCTTGGTTATGATGTTGAACACCAATATAAATTGCTTTTAAGCAACTGGTGATTACACATACACACACGATTTAGAAAATCAATCATGTTTTCTCTCATTCCAGATGGATTCTTACCATATCCAGGGCCATTATTTCCCTAGTCATGTGAAGTCAATGAAAATAAAAAATGTTTTAGTATGCGAATTACTTTGATAGCTGAAAATCAGGAGGAAAAGTCAGTCAGTACTGGAGAATCCGGCATTTCTAGGTACTTTGGTTAAGGTTTGCATGTATGTAGCAGCCTTGCAAAAACTGTCACAGACTATGTATCTATGTAGATATGTCTGTATCTCTATAGATATATCTGTGTTCTACATTATATAGAGAAGAATATTAAAAAATAAGTAAAGTCAGCATTTCATCATGATTTATTTTCAGGTGAAAGAATAAAGCTATTTTCTACATTTCTATTTTCCTACTGCTGCTGCTGCTGCTAAGTCGCTTCAGTCGTGTCCAACTCTGTACTGCTGCTAAGTCACTTCAGTCGGGTCCAACTCTGTGCAACCCCAGAGATGGCAGCCCGCCAGGCTCCCCAGTCCCTGGGATTCTCCAGGCAAGAACACTGGAGTGGGTTGCCATTTCCTTCTCCAATGCATGAAAGAGAAAAGTGAAAGTGAAGTTGCTCAGTCGTGTCCCACTCTTAGCGACCCCATGGACTGCAGCCTACTAGGCTCCTCCATCCATGGGATTTTCCAGGCAACAGTACTGGAGTGGGGTGCCATTGCCTTCTCCAGACTCTGTACTAGTTCTACGAAATAAAAAACTTCCAGGTGAAATGTATAAAACTTAACACCAAGATACTGCCATTAGTGCTTTAAAAATGTTCCTATCTGGATGTTCTAGCGTTGTGAACACATGGGTTCTGTGTATATTAATATGGTAGGTGAAATATGTGTGTGCATTACCATGAAGTATGTTCATTTATCACTAATAAAAATAGATCTTCGGTATTTTTTTCCTCCATAAAATTATGCCTGAACAGAATTGTGCTTGGTAAATCAAAGAATTATAAGGAAAAAACCAAAGTAGAGTCAAACTCTTTTTTTTTTTTTTTACTGAACTGGGGGATGTGAATAAAGGCTTGTATGATGTGTAGGAAAAAAAACAAATGTAAAACTCTTACTTTTAAAATTCAGTAGAATCTCATCATGTGACTGGTGTCACATTAGAGACCTTCTGAATTCTAGGGAGAGAAATGTTTCATAAGCTGGTACAAGAAAAACATCTTGATTCATACCATGTGTATTTTCACAAGATTTTGTTGTACAGTTCAAGATATTAGTAGTAACAACATGGAGGATATATTTTATATACTGGTACCTGGATATTCATGTTGATGTTTCAGATACGGGTGATTTTTTTAAAAGTGTGCCCTCAAAGGATAAATCACTTAAAGGAATAAGGCAACTTTCTGGTTTGTCTGAATGGTGGGTGGTATTGACAACCACATATAAATAAAATGTACAGTGTTAGAGTAACATTAATATTTGTGATCATTCAATATAATGTGATTTCATTAAACCCTATACCATTCTCAGTAAAAGTTGATACAGTCTCAACTCCTGATGCTTTTGCCAATTCACAGCTTAAAATATTTTTAAATGATAAAGACACACATTTCATATTTTAAAACAGTACCATATAGTTATACATCTAATACAATTTGCACAGAGAAAGATTTTAATGTTTTTCTGTTTTGATACACTTCAAATGATTCACTTTAATGACAGGGGCATTAGCTATTAGAAGTTTAGAATAAACCATTCTCTTCTCTTACAATTCAGACATCTTAAGATTTCTTAGACTCATACTTTTTCAATCAGCTTTAAAAAGTTTAAAGTAATTAAATAATTTTTTCTAATACAGATATTTTAAGATTTCTCAGGGTTGTCAGAAATTTTCAATCATAAGAACAACTTTTCTAAATACGTGTGTGAGGTCCATTGTGTAATTTTTCTCAATGTAATATTCATCTTTCCCTAAGCAGTAAAACCTTTTAAAATTTATTTTCCTTCTTTTCCTTTCTTGATAATCACAAACTGTAATAACTATAAGATATACAATGTGTATACTGTACATAGACAATACGCATATGTACATTATACATAATGCATTTTAATGCATTATTTTATATTACCATTTGCTTAAAGGACATTTCATAGAATGGCAGAACTGATACAATGACATTTTTTTCTTAAGAGAGGTTGACCTAATCCTTCTGTAATACCACACAGCACAATTATGGCTTTAAACAAAAGTTACAAGTCACAACAAATTTTTACGTTTTGTACTATGTTGTGAAGTGTATTCCAAATGAAAAATGGAGGGAAAGTGTATGACATCATGCTTTGTAGTATGGTCTACATGTATCAGTCCATTTTACACGCAACTATCACCTAGACTACATACATAATGTATAGTTATTATAAAAGTTATATATTATGCCACAGTACTAAAAATAAAATATATTTTTCTCAAATAGTGAAAATAAGGTATCCTTCATGTATTTAATCACGTAATGTTTTCTTGTTTGACCATGCCTCTTCTTTTTCTCCGTTGTAAATGAAATAATATCCAGCATTTTATGAAACAATAATGACAGAGTGAGACAATTTCTGGGCCATTAAGGCCTAAAAAAGGCGCTGAGACGATTACCTTGTCATTGACTGCAGAAATACCATGCGTTTAATACATGGTAAAAATATAAAAATAAAAGACAAATAAATATAAATATCTTCTCAGTTACTGAAAAATCAAAAGTTCAACTGTACCTTATTATGAGTACGGTCTTGGATGTGCCGTAATAGCTGTGTTAAGTACAGCAACTAGCCAGATATCACGGTTGTCCCCCTACTAATCTGTGAGCTGTGACTATGCTGTGCCAAGATGACACGGAAGGGTTTGAGGGGGTTTCTCCGCGAGGGAGGGTTCGACCATACCTAGGTGCTGCTGGCCCAGACCCGCGCGCAGCAGTCTCCAGTCCTGGCTCGCCTCCTCGCCCTCCGCCCATCCTGGGAGACCTCGACCTGTCCAGGCGAGAGGGAAAGGAGTGGAACTGCGCCCCTTCCCCTGCATCCCTAATGGTCACTGCCCTTCTCCAGAGGCTTCTGTGTCCTCTCATTCGGGAAGCAGGCACTTACGAGTGAACACAAGCCAGCCAAAGGGAGGCTGAGGGCGGCGACGTCCTCTAAAGTTGTGCTCCGGACTGGTCTGCGGCGGTCCTCCCCGCCGCGCGTGCCTAACGTTTCCTTGACCCGAATGAAATGTAGGGAAACTTAACATCCCTGGGAAAGCGGGGGTGGGGGTGGCCTCAACCCAGTCTCCGGGCGACAGGCGGGGGTCTCAGGCAACTGGCGGCGGCCGCGGCCACCCGGGCCATGGCGTCCCACCCACAGCCCCCGGCCCTGTTCTGTCCGCGTGGTCCTCGCGAGGCCGCGGGTGCTCAGATGAGCGGGAAGCGGCCCTCGCCGCCGCCGTCGGACTCCCCAGCGCCGCCACCTCGCGGGCGGCCGAGTACTGACACGGGCAACACGACCTCCCCGGGACTGAGCTGCTGCAGCCGCATGGACTCCTCGTAGGTGGGCAAGTACTTGACCTCCTCGTAGCTGGGCAGCTGCAGGAAGACCGGCGACACCACGCGCAGCTCGTGCTCCGAGGCGCAGGAGGGGGCCGAGCGTCCGCCGCCGGCCCGGCCCCGGCCGCCGCCGCCGCCACTGTCCAGCAGCGAGTCCTGAGAGCCCGCGGCCACCTCGTCGCGCAGCAGCTCGGGCGAGTCGTCGTCCTCGTCGTCGGGCGGCCCCGCAGCCCCCGGCTGCCCGGCGCCCCCCGGTGGCCCTGGCCGCGCCTGCCCGCGAGGGTACCTGCGTGGGCTGGGGCAGATGATGCGCTGCAGGAAGTAGCCGATGGCGAAGAGCACCAGCAGGATGAGCAGCCCCGAGAGCTTGCGGACGAACCAGCCCACGTTGTCGAGGAAGGCGTGCAGCGGTAGCTTGCAGCAGCGCACCGCGGTGGCGTTGGCCGCGTCGCAGCAGCGCTCCCGCTCGCCGCACGCCAGCTCCGCGCAGCCCCCGCCGCCCCGCGAGGGCGCCACCAGCGCCAGGGCCAGCAGCAGCAGCAGCGGCAGCAGCGGTGGCGGCGCGGGAGCCACCGACACGCCTTCGGCCGTGATCCCGGGTCCCCACATGGCCGGCGCGTACCGTCGCTAGGGTCCGGGGCGGGAGGTCCGTCTGTCCGCTTGTCCGTCGGCCCCTCCCCTGGCGCTCCGATCGGGTCCTGTGCGCCGCCTCCCGCGCGCCTGCTACCTGCGGCCGGAGCAGTGCTCACTCGGCCACGCTTGGGCGGAAGGAGGAGCCCGAGGCGCGCCGAAGCTGCGGGAGGCGGCCGCTTCCCGCCGCCCGAACTGCCTCTTGAGCTTCTGACCTCAACCCCGTGCTTCCAGTCGCCCCGGACGGGCGCTGGGCGTCCGGAACCGCCCAAGATGGCAGAGGCAGCCTGCGTGGGGCTGCCCTGGGCATCTTGGCTCCGGCCGGCCGCGCTCGTCCAAGCCCCTCTTGATACTCTCCGGGGCTGGAAGGGTTAACGCTCTGCGCGCAGCCTGGGAGCCCCCTGATCTTGATTAATTCAGCAGTCGCACTCTTCCCAGCCACACGGGCGGGGGCTCTTGCTAGCGTAGGTGTCTCAGTTTTAAGTGATTGAATTTCCCCAGGAATGTTATTTAAATTGACTTGCGACTGGGATTCGTTTACCCTCCTTCTTGTGATCTTTCTTATTAAAAATGGATGATGACCAATAAAGGCTAGCTCAACCCCGCCGCGGTCCCAGAGCTTGGGGGGGTTGGGGACCGCAGGATGGTTCTCCCTTCAGGCAAATCCAGAGGGCTGGGAATCCAGTACCCCCAGTAGATCTCCAGAGCACGTAGAGAATTCTTCCAAGAGGCTAAGGTCACGGCACCACGGAAGTATTCCCAGAGGGACAGGGACGACTCGGCCAAGGTGACCCAAGTTGACGCCGACGAAGGAGAGAAGGGGCACCTATTTTCCCAAGGGCTCATCCGACAAGTCCCCACTGCGCTCGAGGGACAGAACAGGGATTTGGGTTTGGGATGGAAGGAGGCCTCTCCTGCTGCGTAAGTAACACATCCGTGAAATGTCAGGGGAAATTGGAAACGTTCTGAGCATTGGTATGAATCTAAGGGTCTTTTTCAAGGTTATTTTTGTTTGCAAAGTTTGCCTTTAAGGGAGTCTGTGCTCCAGTTTAGCGCATGGGGTCGCGTAGTTACCACTCCCTCCCTGGTTAAGCACCTTGTCGAAAAGGGAGGGAAGGCAGTTACACGGTCCTTCACACCGTGTGTCTGCTGGGTGGTGGCCTTCAGCAGCTTCTTGAAAGAAAGTGGCACCATCAAGAAGCTAGGGACTTGTGCTTTTATTAAGGCTGTCTGAAACAGTCATCTTTGTAGACTTAGGATTTATTAATTCCCTCACCGCTAAACACTTGGTCCCTTGTAGAGAAACCAAACAGGAAATTCCGTAGTCATCGAGAGAAAAAAGTAAAAGCAAAGGAAAGAATATAGAGACACACAAAACTGTAGGTCAGTAAAAGCAAAGATTTCTCTCAGAGTAAGTCACACTGTATCTCTCTAATAACCTTATGGAACAAGGTGAAGGGTGCTGGGTGATTTAGACATTTCATTCCTCCTCCTAAATGAAAACTTTCTAAATATTTCTGCATCTGGGAGCACCTTACTTTTGCTTCACACTCCAAAGCAATCCCTCCTCCTGGAGAAGCTCCGAAGTGTCACTCAGACAAAGCTACTTCATGTGAAGCTTAGTTGAGCACAGATCCTTCTTTCTAAGCCTTCCTAAAGCCACAATATTTCTCTGCCATAGTTTGTTTTACTATGCGTGCACGCTAAGTTGCTTCAGTCAGTCAGTTCAGTCCCTCAGTCGTGTCCGACTCTTTGCGACCCAATGAATCACAGCACGCCAGCCCTCCCTGTCCATCACCAACTCCTGGAGTTTACCCAAACTCATGTCCATCGAGTTGATGATACAATCCAGCCATCTCGTCCTCTGTCGTTCCCTTCTCCTCCTGCCCCCAATCCTTCCCAGCATCAGAGTCTTTTCCAATGAGTCAACTCTTCCCATGAGGTGGCCAAAGTACTGGAGTTTCAGCTTTAGCATCATTCCTTCCAATGAACACCCAGGACTGATCTCCTTTAGAATGGATTGGTTGGATCTCCTTGCAGTCCATGGGACTCTCAAGAGTCTTCTCCAACACCACAGTTCAAAAGCATCAATTCTTCGGTGCTCAGCCTTCTTCACAGTACAACTCTCACATCCATACATGACCACTGGAAAAACCATAGCCTTGACTAAATGGACCTTTGTTGGCAAAGTAATGTCTCTGCTTTTGAATATGCTATCTAGGTTGGTCATCACTTTCCTTCCAAAGAATAAGCATCTTTTAATTTCATGGCTGCAGTCACCATCTGCAGTGATTTTGGAGCCACAAAAAATAAAGTCTGACACTGTTTCCACTGTTTCCCCATCTATTTGCCATGAAGTGATGGGACTGGATGCCATGATCTTAGTTTTCTGAATGTTGAGCTTTAAGCCAACTTTTTCACTCTCCTCTTTCACTTTCATCAAGAGGCTTTTTAATTCCTCTTCACTTTCTGCCATAAGGGTGGTGTCATCTGCATATCTGAGGTTATTGATATTTTTCCCTGCAATCTTGATTCCAGCTTGTGCTTCTTCCAGCCCAGCATTTCTCATAATGTACTCTGCATATAAGTTAAATAAACAGGGTGACAATATACAGCCTTGATGTACTCCTTTTCCTATTTGGAACCAGTCTGTTGTTCTATGTCCAGTTCTAACTGTTGCTTCCTAACCTGTATATAGGTTTCTCAAGAGGCAGGTCTGGTGGTCTGGTATTCCTATCTCTTTCAGAATTTTCCACAGTTTCTTGTGATCCACACAGTCAAAGGCTTTGGCATAGTCAATAAAGCAGAAATAGATGTTTTTTCTGGAACTCTGTTGCTTTTTCCATGATCCAGTGGATGTTGGCAATTTGATCTCTGGTTCTTCTGCCTTTCCTAAAACCAGCTTGAACATCTGGAAGTTCATGGTTCACATATTGCTGAAGCCTGGCTTGGAGAATTTTGAGCATTACTTTACTAGCATGTGAGATGAGTGCAATTGCGCAGTAGTTTGAGCATTCTTTGGCATTGCCTTTCTTTGGGATTGGAATGAAAACTGACCTTTTCCAGCCCTGTGGCCACTGCTGAGTTTTCCAAATTTGCTGGCATATTGAGTGCAGCACTTTCATAGCATCATCTTCCAGGATTTGAAATAGCTCAACTGGAATTCCATCACCTCCCCTAGCTTTGTTCATAGTGATGCTTTCTAAGGCCCACTTGACTTCACATTCCAGGATGTCTGGCTCTAGGTGAGCAATCACACCATCGTGATTATCTGGGTCATGAAGATCTTTTTTGTACAGTTCTTCTGTGTATTCTTGCCACCTCTTCTTAATATCTTCTGCTTCTGTTAGGTCCATATCATTTCTGTCCTTTATCGAGCCCATCTTTGCATGAAATGTTCCCTTGGTGTCTCTAATTTTGGTGTCCAATTTATTGCCACCCTGCCAGGCTCCTCTGTCCATGGGATTCTCCAGACAAGAATACTGGAGTGGATTGCCATGCCCTCCTCCAAGGGATCTTCCCAGTCCAGGGTTGAACCCACTTCTCCTACATCTTCTGCATTAGCAGGTGGGTTCTTTACCACTAGTGCCACCTGGGAAGCCCTTGTTTCTCTATATGGAAGCCAAAAACCTATTTTGTAAAGACTAGGTAACAAGGGGTTTTAAACTGTGTAAGATAACAGCGTGGAAATGATTCATTTTAAAACAATGAAAATTGTATTATTCTTTCATTCACCCATTCTTTCGCCAAATTTGCACTGAACATTTTCTGTGTTCAAGGAACTCTGCTAGGTACTTACCATCATGGAGAAATAAATTATTCCTCCCCAGCATAGAATAAACCCATGTCTTCAGCCCCAGTTGCTACTAAATGGAATAAAGGAGAAATTCCACAGAGGGAAACAAATGGCAGTTTCTTCTCTGATCATGGCTTGTTCTTACTTTCCCGAAGGAAGAATAAAATTAATGGGTTTCAGACAATCTCAAGGATGAAAGCAGTTCATAGCTTGAGATGGGCTTTGAGTACGAAGTTGAAAAAAATGTGAAGACCTCTTTGGGTTTTTATTATCTGATCTTTTAGGATTTCTGCTAGTCATAGTAGGATCAATGGTGAAAGTAAAGGGGAAGTTGTATGGTTGACAATGTGTAAGTGAAAGTGTCCTGCTTATCCTTATTTTGAAATTACTTAACAAACAGCATTTAATTTGTTTAATTTCTGTCTGCCTTTAAGAGAGTTAGAATTTGTTTGCAGAATATTAGGACACAGTAGGAAAACAATATGATCCTATATACAATAGAATATTGGCAGAGTTACTTCTATGAAAATAAAGAAAAGGATGAGGTCTGCAAAATGAGTATGGAATGGATTTTTATTTGATTTTTTCTTTCCAAATTGATAGTCCCAAAGCATTATCCATTAAAGACCCTCCACAGAAACTGGCGCCTCTTTATTTCTTCTCTGATCTCTCAGTCTCACTTAATTCATTTTTGTTTGCCATGTAATTTATTGTGTACAACCTTTTGAAGGAAAGAAAAGAAACTCTATAGCTTTAAAAGCACCAAAAAAAAAAAAACCCCATGATCTTCACTACTCACCATCCATATTCTTTTTATTTGTCTAACACACAAATAAATATGTTAGCTCCCAGGAAGTCATAAATTCAAGCCACTTAGTGAGGAAGATGGAATTTAATTGTATGTTCCATAGAATAATTGAAAGATAAAAGAAGGTCACAATATAGAAATTAAAAATAAACCTTATTTTGTTGAAAATTGGCACCAAACTGTGTGTAAATAAGTGTGTGCAAAAGTTAAAAAAGAAAACAAAACCCGATGGGAAGGGAGATGGGAACTGAATTTATCCAAAGAGCACAGTCTCTTGGAGTACAGCTTAATCAAATTTAAGAACAATTAACTGCTTTGTCTTGCTGTGGTGCTTGAAGAATATTTTCTGAAAAATTTATCTTCCTTGTTATTTACATTCATGTGAATGAATGCCAAGTAAGCCATATTTTTCAACTTTATAGAACAGAAGAAAGTAAAAAGAACACAAGCAGACTGGCTGCTGTTGCACGTGCTTCTGGAAGTGTCCTGACAGCTTGAGAAAGACAGGGTGGCCCATCATGCAACTTTCTGTTGTCTCATATGGTACCTGGTCCCGAAGGGAACTTCTCTCCGAGGTCTGCTGTGAGTTCGTGCCTTCAAACCTGGAAAGCAGTAACTCTGCTCTTCTCACGTCCCTCCTTTAAAAGGTCTAAACATGGCCAGTTAGGACCTTGTAAACCATCCGGTTTCTAAGAACCCCCTTTTTGGATGTGCAGCATTTCCCCTTACTACTAATTTGCTATTAAAGTTGATTCATTAATGTCCTCGTTTCATGGTCTCCCTCCTGTGCAATATGGCCTTGTACATTGAGGGCTTTATGGTAAATAGTGTATATCTGCATAAATATGTCTACCTAGAAATGATTTGTGATCTGAAATATTCTGCTTTGACATTCAAATCATATTGCTTTCATCACTCATTTAATAAATATTTAATTAGGGCCCACTCTGAACTGAGCATTCTACTCTGTTCTGGGCACACTATAAAATCAAACGGTTCCCTGTCCTCAGGAAGCTTGCTGGGGGTGGGGAGGTGGGGGTAGGGGAGAGAACAACAGAGCTAATCAGTCAAATTAATGAATCACTAATTCCGAACAAAGATCCATGATTATAAAGGAGAAATGCAGGGACTGCCCCGGCAGTCCAGTAGTTAAGACACTGAGCTTCCACTGCCGGGGACAAGGGTTCAATCCCTGCTTGGAGCAACTAAGATCAAACCTTGCCAGTGAAGCCAAGAAAAAAAAAAAAGAAGTGCAGGGTCTGTGAGTTTTCACACTGGACATGATCTGGATTGAAGTAGGGTGGGGGTGTCAGCTGCAAAGTTTTCCCTGAGAAAGAGCTCCTTAAGAAAGGACAAAACTAGGAGAAACCATGTTCTCCAGGCAGGGGAAACTTCACAGGGCCCAGGTCCCCTGGTGGGAAGACTCGCACACGTCATCTCATGCTTGGGGCAAAGCCTGTGTAATTTCTGCCTCAAGAGTTGAGACTCTCTTAAAGATTAGTTTTAAGTAGAGTCAAGTCATGCCTCAATGTTGTTCGATTTTAAACCAAATCCGGTTCCCTGTAGGGTCTGTAACAGGTTGCGTGATTGGTTACCTCTGCAGTCCTACTCAGTCTTTCCTTGGAGACTGGAAATTCCAGCACTGTTTTCTCTTCTCTCCATCTACACTAGCCAGACTTGGAGTGGAGTCTGGATTTCCTTTCAGCTCTATCAGTTGGCAGCTTTCCCACAAAAGGCTTCTTCAAGCCAAATGCTTGAAGTAGACGAAAAGTCAAAATAAGATTGTTGTTGTTTTTCAGTCGCTAAGTCATGTCCAACTCTTTGTCACCCCATGGACTGCAGCACATCCCTGTCCCTCACTGTCTCCCGGAGTTTGCCCAAGTTCATGTCCATTGAGTTAGTGATTCTTTCTAACCATCTCATCCTCTGCCACCCTCTTCTCTTTTTCTCAGCATCAGGGTCTTTTCCAATGAGTTGGCTGTTTGCATCAGGTGACCAAATTATTGGAGCTTCAGCTTGAGTGTCAGTCCTTCCAATGAGTATCCAGGGTTGATTGCCTTTAGGATTGACTGATCTCCTTGCTGTCTATGGGATCTCTCAAGAGTCTTCTCCAATACCACAATTCAAAAGCATCAAGGTGGTTTGTATCTTTTCAATTTAGGCACAAAAGGAAATAGAAGTCTTCCTCCCATGCTTGAAACTAGAAACAAAAGGTTGGTTGTATTCAGGCTCTTAGGAAAATCATAACATCTACATTTGTATTTGGCCTTTCAGCTTTCAAAATATTTCCCCATGCATTGTTGTGTTCTCTCCTTCCTACATTCTTATGAAATGGTTTGAAATCATCATTTATACCTTTTTCCAGGTGAAGAGAGGTTAAAACATCCGAATCACAGAGGAAGTTGTTGGCAGTGCTGAAAGTGGGATCCAAGCCTTGTGAATCCAATTCTGGTTAAAAAGAATGGAGAAGTCTCGTACCATCTCACTGACTTGCACCAGGCCAAAGGAACCCCTGGGGGAAATACTTGTGTTCCCTCCACCAACATCCGATGTATTAAGAGCCCATTTATAAGGAAAACAGAGCTGGACTCTGTTCTAGACCATAAGTACAAAATTTTTCTGAGGACATAAAGCTTTTATTTATGTCATTTTTGTGGCCACTTTCGGTAACCCATTAATAATGGTTCAGGTAATAATGTGATAGGCCAGCTATTTTTGTATGCATTTCTGAAAACAACAAAAAAAATCCTTTCCCCTCCTTCACTCTGTAACATTCTTTACATGAACTAAGTCATCTAATTCACATTGATATGCTAATGGTACATACTTGAGAAAAGAAGTATATACTGGGTTCTGAAACACAAAATGAATACAGGAAACTGTCAGTGACTTAGCTGTCTATATTTAATTTTGCTTCATAACAATTCATCAGTTAATTTCTCATGGCAAACTTTTCTATTGCTGGAGATATAAAAATCAAACTGTAAATATGAGAGATATTTAGTGAGGCCAAGAAGATCTGAAATTAGAATTGCAATTATGTCAGCTGAATAAATTTCTTTTTCACTCATACTTTTTTAAATGGTCAGATTGTTGAAGTTAGAATATATCTGTCAGTAAGCTGAGGTACCAGCCAAATGCTCACACTGGCAGAAAACTCAGATAGCATGAAATTATTTCATACAATGAAATAATTTCATAAGGTGAAACATTTTTACACTCCATTATTTTAACTCGAAGCTAGTAATATATTCTTTGCCTCTCTTTCATTACAAGGAGAAATTGGTTGTTAATACCTCCTTCCACATATTCTCATATTTCACATATTTCACATTTCACATATTCTGTAGCCCTAGATAGTGTGAGGTTGGTGTTTTTGCTCAGGATCCAGCATGTGACCTTATAGTTACAGGGCAGCAGGACCGGGGCACTGACTCTGAGCTTCCCATTAGTCCCCAGGCAGGGCTGTGGTCCATCTCCCCAGCACTCTGCTTCTAATGTAAAATGGCATGGGATAACTCTTCAGTGAGACTTGCCTTAAAATATAATGAATGTAGTCAAATATCCACAATTGCCGTTAACAGTTTTCATTGAAGATTTATGCAACAATGAATTTTTAAAGAGCCTCTTAGGTGTAATCTTAAATTTCCTTTTCATCTTGATTTTTCACTCCTTCCTTCCTATATCCTTCACTTCAATAAATGACTGCCTGAGACAGCAGCCAAACCCCCTGCTTTAGCAGTGTTGTCTTTTCCCTTTTGCTGTGCCCTCCACCAGTAATTCTCTTTTTCTGTCTCTGTAGGTCAAATTGGGAGATTAGCATTCACATACACACACCACCATGTGTAAAACGGACAGCTTGTGGGAACCCGCTGTGAAGCACAGGAAGCTCAGCTCTGGTGCTTTGTGATGACTTAGAGGGTGGGAGGGGGTGAGGGGTCAGAAGGAGAGCAGTTCAAGTAGGAGGAATATGTGTGTGTGTGTGTGTGTGTGTGTGTGTATGATTCACTGCATTGTGAATTATATTCCAATTAAAAATATACATATAAGACACAGCTCCAATGTCACTTCCTCTCCAAAATTTATAAAACTCATCTCCAAATCCAGTGACCCCAGCTGGAAGTTATCTCTTTCTTCTCAGAATCCTCTTAACATTATCTCCCATTTGTGACAATTCTCATTCTCTACTTCATATTTTAGGTATTGGGTACATATGTTAACCCTGGGGTTTTTAGAAACCTGTTTATGGCAGTAGACTTTGTGTCTGGGCCCCTGTGGAGCAGTGGTTTTCCATCTCTCTGTGAACTGGTGCCATTTTGACTAGTACTTTGGGAAGCTCACTTGAAGAGCTCCCCTTGCTTACACACTACCTTCCCCTCATTGCTATGCTGTTTGAATGTCTACTATGCTCCTGTCTGCTTGACTGTGCACTACTGAAAGTTTTCACTTGTTCCTTTCCTGTCAACACATCATCTTGCTATAGTTGTGAGATTCGCTGTTAGGCCACTCTTCTTCCTGCAGGAACATTTATACTGCTGATCATGAGTCATAGGACCCATTCTGTTCATCATTCCATGGGACAGGTATCACCATGTATGTGTGGGGCTCAATTGGGACAAAATGGACCCATCAGAGTTGGGAGCACATCTATGAAGAGCTTACAGCACTCCAGAAAGCCATGGCCACATCATGTAGGAATCTTTGCCTTGGCAACTTGAACCTCATAAATGCTAAATGTGTTTTTATGGAATTAATTTACCTAAGTGTATGACTCTGTTTATATTTTCAACCTGTAGCCCTTTCTTGAGTAACAATACCATGGTTTTGCTACCTGCAGAATGAATTATTTTACATATGTATTCTTTCAAGCAAAAAGAATATTTCCCCCTTGTTAGCATCTCTAGGGAGAAGGCAATGGCAACCCACTCCAGTACTCTTGCCTGGAAAATCCCATGGACGGAAGAGCCTGGTAGGCTGCAGTCCGTGGGGTCGCTAAGAGTCGGACATGACTGAGCGACTTCACTTTCACTTTTCACTTTCATGCATTGGAGAAGGAAATGGCAACCCACTCCAGTGTTCTTGCCTGGAGAATCCCAGGGATGGGGGAGCCTGGTGGGCTGCCCTCTATGGGGTCGCACAGAGTTGGACACGACTGAAGCGACTTAGCAGCAGCAGCAGCGTCTCTAGACCAGGAATTTAGAGAACAGGCCTGTATCTACACAGTGACCTGCCTTCTGAAACCCTTTAGCTTCAGCTACTGGAAGACACAGTTTTTACATGTTAACTTTAATATCTGGGCCAGTCTTGGGCATTTTTACTTTTAGGTCCGGACCTCAATTTACAGGATTGTTTACCTTATATCATAGGAAGGCTGCCTTATAACATAGGTGGGCTGATCGCTGGAGGGTGCCTTTTTCTGTTAGTGGGATTTGGCAGGGTTCAGCCAGTGGGAGGATGGAGGGCAGTTGAAGGGAGAAGCCAAGGTGGGGGCTCTGGCAGCTCTTACATGCTCCCATAGGTCTGCGGTGGTCCACCCCAGCACCCAGACTCCCATAAGAACACTTCCTCCTTCCCTCTGTCGCTAGTCACCAGGCTACTTCACCATCCCCTGAGGATTCTGAGCTGTTGCTGTGTAACCAGTCTCTTGTATTTCATTCTCTCTGTTTTAAGTCCCCAGGATGGTCTGTGTTCCTGGTTGGACTTGACGGATACAGTGCCGCTGAAACACCTTCTCCAGCTCTAGGGACATAAAGATGACAAATCACATGATTCCTCTGATCGTATAGATTGAAGAGAATAGTATTCTTCACTCTGTTGCCAAAGACTGGCTTCCATCCATATGGAAAAGTTGGCCTCAATTGCAAGTGACAAGCAGACAGTGTTAATACTGCTCTGTGACCTTAAGCACATAGTCTCTGGGTCTGCATGTCTTCATCTGTAAAATAAATGGTATAATAATATTGACCTCATAGAATTATGAGGATTAAATGAATGAATACATATAAAGTGCTTACAACACTGCTTGGCACATAGAGAGCTCTATATAAGTGTTAACTATTATTATTTAACTAAAAAGAGCTCATTATCTTTTCTTGCCAGTTATTTTAATTCTGAAAATGGTGAAGTACAAAGCTAATTTGTTGTCGGATTTTCATGACTTTATTAGATCTGTAACTTGTCTTCCTGAATCAGCCAAAGACAAATGGAAGCCATTAACTTTGCAGAGTTTAATATTTGGCCTGAGCTTTATCATCATTGGAAATGCTATCAGAATTAGCCACATAAATTTGTTACTGAATTTGGAAAACAGTTTGGAAGCATTCTATCTTCTATGAAATTCTCCCTTTTGAATGATTCCTTTTAGCATTCAGTCCAAAAAAGACTTGTTTTCCTTATGAACCTGTCAAAGCTTTCTCTTTTTTCATCATGGTAATTATGTAAATGGCCATAAATCCTCTTTGGTTTTGGTTGCTGGAGAGCGCAGAACTAAATTTAAAGTTTAGTTGTATAATTTGTGCTTGGTTGCCCCTGCCCCATATTTGTTTCTACTTAATTTGGCCTTGGTTTTATCATTCAATTGATTTTTTGATTGATTCCATTATATTTCACCATTTCTATTAGTGTTATGGGTTACAGCAAATTCTTTCTGGAATAAGATGTGATAAATAAATAAGATGTGTTATAAATAAATAACACTAAATTCAATTTGTAGGGTTTTTAGAGTGTGTTTTCCATCAATATGTTATTCTTTGTGTGTGTTAGTTGCTCAGTCATGTCTACGTTTTGCGACCCATGAATGTAGCCCACCAGGCTAGCCTCTGTCCTTGGGATTCTCCAGGCATGAATACTGGAGAAGGTTGCCATGCCTTTCTCCAGGGGATCTTCCTGAATATGTTATTCTACATCACCGAATTCACTGGGGAGGGGGCGGTGGAGGGGGTAGAGGAGGAATGGGTTGGAAGTATGGGATTAGTATATATAAACTATTGTATGTGGAATGGATAAACAGCAAGGTCCTACTATATAGAACATGAAACTATATCCAATATCCTGTGATAAACCATAAAGGAAAAGAATATGAAAAAATAATATATATATGTATAAGTGAATCAGTTTTCTGTATAGAAGGAATTAACATATAGTAAATCAACTATACTTCAATGAAATAAATTTTAATGAAGAGATTAATCTCTAGGTAAAAAATTATATTCATAGGTAGCTGAACTTTTCAGCATGGCCCATCTTGGGAAGTTGAAGTGGTTTGGTCACATGCCTCGGTCATTTTTATTTCAGAATCAATTGTAATAAACTGCCAAAGTCTTACAGAGCATGAATTCTATGGTATGTTATTTGGAAAAAGCATTTTGTGGTCAAGTAAGTTTGGGAAATGCCCAGTTATAGAAAATTATGTCTCACTGCTTCAGGAGTTTTTAGAGCCTGAATTAAGTACATTGTGATTCTCTAAAAAGGAAACAATATAAAGTAGAATTTTCCTAACTTGCATAATCAAGGAACTCTCTCCACTGCCATTTTTTTCATTCTTAATTGAAACTCCGGTTAATATTTTGAGGAGTTAGGATTCTCTTATATTTCCTATAGACTAGATTTTCCCTATATAGTTTAGGCAAGTACTACTTTTTAATTAAGTTTAAGTCTAATTAAGAAAATAGGTGATGCTGGTGATGATGGTGATGCTGTTCACCATCAATTAAGAGCATTCTTTAGAATCAGGAATCTTGAAGATTTCTTAATTCTTAAAAATTCATCTTATTATAATAATAAAAGCAGATTGTTTGAAAGTAAATGCACTTTTTTTAGTGTTCGGGCCTCTTAAGCACTGTTTCTGCTTAAAATCAACTTACCTGGACAGAAATGTAAAATCAATGACCACGTCACTAATGTGACATCTAAACTGTTCAGTATCATGGAGCCATAATTTAGTTTTAGACAAGAGTCAGATTAAAAGTGAGTAAGAATAGAGTTAAAGGGATCAAGCTGTGAATATAAGAATTTTTTAAATGATGTGATTGGGAAATAAAAGTAATCACTTTCGAGCACTTTCCCATATATAAACCTCAAACAGAAGGCACAATTTTATTAAGATTGACAAGGCTAATCTATAATTAAAGCGATTTGGAAAGACATTTAACCATGATTTACTTTTTCTTAAAGCTGAACAAAATGGATGCTGTTAAGTGGAACTATCTAATAATATAGCATTCTGGCTGCCTGTCTTTGGTTCCAGAGAGTATAGTGGTGCTGGCGCCAGAATTCTAGATTCCTCTATTTATGGGGACATTTATTTCCACAGAGCCCCTCTTCCAGCACAATTTTCCTACCATAACCAGACTAAAAACAGCTCAGAAACACAACGTTTGTTTCATGCTTAACTTTTACAAAAATGCTTGCACATATATCATTTTGTTCATTTTAACAAGATAAATGAGAAAAGTGTTAGCAGAGACAATTATGCTGCATGGTTAGGAGTGTAAGCCACACCTGGATTTAAATCTGATTCTACCATTAGTTCTGGACCCTTGAGCAAGCCACCTAATTGCTCCAAGCCTCTGTTTCCTGCTCGATAAAATGGGAGTAATAATAGAATCTAATTTATATGATGATTAAATTAGTTAATCCAAAGTGCTTAGTGCAGAGTAAATGCTCATTACATGCATTATATATTATATAATGTATAGATTCAAACAGAAGAAAGTGAGATTCAAGAGAGTGACTTGTTCAAAGTTGCAAAAAAAAAAAGAACTAGGATTTGAACTCTGACCTTGCCATTCCTAGTAGGGAAACCATAAGAGCCCTGTCCTGGTAGATGGCTGCTTGCCTGGTACGCTCCTTGCTGACCCTAACAAGGCTCTAGCACATGACCTACCATAGCATAGTAGACAGAGTGTGTGGGGTGGTTCAAAGTATGTGAGTTTTAGAATTAGACAGATATGATGAGTTCAAATCCAAGTGTTGCCACTGGTTTGCACAATTAGTGAAACTGTGATAATGATATCCTCTTCAGGATGAGAATTCAGTGAGATGATGTATGTAAAGTGGCTGGTCCATGATAAGCTCTCAGTAGATGTTGATCATTGTTGAGAAGTGATGTGGGGTTGCAGGCGGGGTTGGGGGGGTGCTCTATATTAACCTGGACAGAATAGGAATGGCCCCAGTCCTCAACTAATTTGGTGGAGATATAAACTCCCATTTTATTCCCTCTACTCAGATATAAAGAGATAGTAAGCCTTCTCATCCCTGTTATTTTTTAACAATCTTGTTTATAAACTTTATCTGCATAATCCAAAATAAAATATTAAAGCTCCTTAATAGGCTCTTAGAAGTAACATCTTGGCAAGCTCTTCTGAGCATGTTTACTACATCTTGGATTTGTAGTTACAGTAAGTCAATAGATACTTCTAGACATAATTTAAAATTTACACTTAAATACTAGATGCTTAAAAGAACATCAGAGAATAGAATATTAAATACTGCCCCACCAACATTTGATATTAACTACCGTCAACTGGGAATCATGTAAGTATTTAGCTGTTACAAAAATGATGTCTTAAATTCTGTGAGCCTGGCAAAGAGGGCAAGGAGTAGAATCAGAAAGTACTCCCCTGGGGAGGGGAGATAAGCTCTACTAAGGAGGGGAATTATAAACTGAAGCTTGAAGGAGGAGCTGGGACAAAAAAAAGACACTGAGAACTGTGGGTCATTATAATGTAAAGTGTGTATAGCAGTTCTTACAGCCTAAAGATTTAGAATAAATGCAGGTATGATGGATTAAATGTTTATATCACCCCCAAGTTCATATGTTGAAGCCCCTAACCCCTAATGTGAAGATATTGGAGACATAGCCTTTAGAAGGTAATTAGATTATGAGGGTAGAGACTTTATGAATGGAACAGTTAGTGTCTTTTTAAAGGGACCTTAGAGAGCTCTCTTGGCTTCTTTCTGCCACATGAGGAGAAAATGAGAAGGCAGTCTGCCACCCTGAAGAGGGCCTTCATTAGAACCTGACCATGCTGACACCCTGATCTTGAACTTCCCACCTTCCAGAGCTGTGAGAAATAAATTTCTGTTGTTTATAAGACTCCCAGGCTATGGTACTTCATTAGAGCAGCCCAAACTGACTAGGATACCAAGAGCTTGAGAATACATATAACTGTAAATTTGAGAGGTAATTCAATTTTCCCCAGGTCTATGACAATAACCATATATTCCTACCTCTTGCCTTTCCTCCCCACCTCCACCCCCTGGTATAAAAGTAAGGCACCCAAATTATTTCAACATTGTGGTAGATTATATTCTCCAAAGATAAGTGCATATATATATATATATATATATAAAAACTCCCACCTCACATGCTCTTATAATGTGACATTAACATGCCTCCATCAAGAGGTGGGGTATATGTTTCTTCCTAATGAACCCATAGTATGCAGCAGAGGTGGCTCTGGATGATTTCCAACCATAGGTCATAAACGATGATATGACTTCCACCTGGCTCTATCTCTTGCAGCACTCACTCTTGGAATCATGTTCAGGCCACCTGGAGAAGCGTCACGTCGATGCTCTGGCTGATGGTCCCAGTAGGGCGCCCAGCATCAACCTCCAGACAAGTGAAAGAATGAGTCTTTCCATGATTCCAGTTCCCTGCCTCTGAGTTTTCCAGCCAAGGCTCTGAAATTTGAGGAGAAGAACCAAGTCGGTTTTGCTGTGCCCCATTTGAATTCCTGACCTATAGGAACCAGGAGGTAACAAATGCTTATTATTGTCCTAAGAGTCTAAGCTTTGGGATAGTTTACTCCAGTTATTTGGAAAATCCCTGGGGATGTTTCAAACATGTCTCATAAACAGTCTTCTCAGACTGTTTAGCTTTGTTTCCTGGGACTAGTGGCTGCTCAAGAAGCTGTGCAAAGCACAATGCCTCACTATTGTCACTACTGCTAGGTCACTCGTGTGATTAGACTCATTTGGAAACTTCATATGGAGCTGGAGAATCTTGATTAGTTGAGAGAAGATGAAAAACTATTACTTAAAAGAGAAATAACATGTGCCATGATTTGGCTATTTAGGCATGTAGATATAAGTGCTTTTCTGGGTCAGTTTGGATATGTAACTGGTTTCATGCTGGAGGTGGGGTAGGGGAGTTCAGTTGCAGTGGGAGGCTAGTGAAGCTCCCTTCAGGGTAGAAACCACAGGCAACATTACCCTTTTGCTGGTGCTCATCAAGGCACAGAATCTCAGCCTGCATACTCCAGTCTCTATCCTTCTAGGGACCCTCCAGAGAAACTCTAGAGAATGTGTTTTGAGGCACAAAAGGAGCCAAGAGATCCAATATGTATTTTTAGCAAGAAGAGTCAGGAATCTACTGCTTCTGTAGTAGACCGGTTCAGAGAGTTTAGTTCAGACTGGTTCACATTTAGAATCTTACTTAACTGGAAGAAACAGGAAACCTGAAGAAATGGTGGCGTAAACAAATGTGTTGTTGCTCTTATTACCTCATGTAAAAGAAATCCAGTGGGAAGCAGCACAGAACTGGTAAGCAGCCTGTGATGTCAGCCTGATGCCTCATGGTTACAAACATCAGCTCTGTCTCCAGACATCACATCTGAATTTCAGGCAGGAAGAAAAAGAAGGGCAAAATATAAAAAGTACATGAAAATAAAGAAACAGAAAGTATATTCTAGCTGTGTCTGGTCTTACTGTAAGGAGCTTTCCTAGAAGCTCTACCTAAACAATTCTATTTATACCATATTGGCGAGGATGAGTTGTGTATCCATCCAACCCTGGTTGGAAAGGATCTGGGATATAGAGTTGAGTAGTTGAGCACATTCTGCCCAGGCCAAAATTTGGGGTCTGCTGCTTTTAAAAAATGTCTATCACATGAGGTTTGCAGTCTCCCAAGTGTCATGTTTCTAGGATAGGTTTTAGACATGTTACATGGTATGTTAGAAAAGGGGCTTCCCAGGTGGCTCAGTGGTAAAGAATCTACCTGCCAAGCAGGAGATGCGGGTTCAATCTCTGTGTCAGAAAGCCCCCGGAGAAGGAAATATCAACCCGCTCCAATATTCATGCCTGGGTAATCCCATGGACAGGAGTCTGACAGGGCTGTCCAAAAGAGATGGACAGGACTGAGCGATTAAGCAAAAACAACATGCTAGAAAAAACCTTGGTTTTGGAGTCCAAAGGACGTAGTAAAAGACTCACTTTGTCTGAATCTCATTGTCCCTACTTGTAAGAGTGATGTTACATGCAGTTTTAAAAGACATGTAAAATGTCCACTACAACACCTGGACATAGGACACTTGCAAAATAATTAGTTCCTCTTCAGTTCTTCTTCCTCGAAAGGGTCTCTAAAGAATCTCAGGGAGGCCCTTCAGAGTGCAGACCAATCAGGCTCTCCCTAGTGCCTAAGGACTTTTTACACCAGCAGTGAGTAAACCTCCCAATCTCCCTTGGCCAGAACAAGGGCCCCAGGGAGCCTGAACCCTCCTCTCATGTCAGGAGAGACTTGCAGCCAGACTACAGCTATGATGGCACTGACTGCTCTGTCACCCCTCTCCTGAAGAAGTTCAGCATGTGTAGGCATTTTGGGGGTGTCTCATGAACAGTTTGGAGAAGGCAATGGCACCCCACTCCAGTACTCTTGCCTGGAAAATCCCATGGACGGAGGAGCCTGGTGGGATGCAGTCCACGGGGTCGCTAAGAGTCAGACATGACTGAGCGACTTCACTTTCCCTTTTCACTTTCATGCATTGGAGAAGGAAATGGCAACCCACCCCAGTGTTCTTCCCTGCAGAATCCCAGGGATGGCGGAGCCTGGTGGGCTGCCATCTACGGGGTCACACAGAGTCAGACATGACTGAAGTGACTTAGCAGCAGCAGCAGCAGCATGAACAGTTATGTGTACAAAGAGGTAATTAACTTAGATGGTTCTTATCTCTCCTTAGTCCTAGGATGTGGGCTGTGTGTAATGGTAAAGAACCCACCTGCTGACACAGGAGACATAAGAGACCCAGGTTCAATTCGTGGATCAGGAAGATTCCCTGGAGAAGGAAATGACAACCCATTCCTGTATTCTCACCCTGGAGAATCCCACGGACAGAGGATCCTGGCAGGCTACAGTCCATAGGGTCTCAAAGAATAGGACATGACTGAAACGACTTAGCACACACACAGGATATGGGCTGCGTACAGTACAGGGTGTGTTTGTGCTTAGTCGCTCAGTCAGGCTCCTCCATCCATGGAATTTTCCAGCCAAGAATATTGGAGTGGGCTGCCATTTCCTCCTCCTGCATTGGCAGGTGGATTCTTTACCCCCTGGGAAGCCCAACACAGGTAAGCGTTGTCAGTTGGTGACAGGTTGGTGACAGAATTTCTTATTATGACAACAGAAGCCATTTACATGATAGGATTAAAAGGGTGCCCGAGCAATTTGGGAACCCAGGTTCCTTTCATCTTAGGGTCCTTCATCATCGCTTTATCTGCTGATTTGCCTAAAGCCAGTGGCAGGAGCGGAGAAGGCAGTGACAACCCACTCCAGTACTCTTGCCTGGAAACTCCCATGGACAGAGGAGCCTGGTAGGCTGCTGTCTATGGGGTTGCACAGACTTGGACATGACTGAAGCGATGCAGCAGCAGCAGTGGCAGGAGAAAGGGCTGGAAGACTGTGGGTGGGTGGCGTGGGTGGGTGGTTCAGCCCTGGAGGTAATGGACATCCATTGACTAGCAATCAGTTGCATTGTGACATCTTACTGCAAGACAGTCTGGGAGATGCAAACCAGCTGTGTACACTGGATTGATGGGAGGAAATGGGTTTAGTGATCAGCTAGCTGGTACCTGGCATGGAGATGAGAGCAAAGGCCAGATCCAAGAGATAGCCTTTGACTCATAAAACCTGAGGGCCAGAATGAATTCTTAAAATCCTGTAGACCACACCCCTTATTTTGAACTTTGTCCCATTAGAAATCAAGACAACAAGCTTTACGATGCTGTGGGAGACACAAACAGGAACACAATCCTGCCATGCCCCTGCCCCTGCCCTGAAGGAGTCCACAGTGCTGGGTGGAGACAGGGGCAGGGGCAGGTGTGCGTATAATGAAATGTAAGGCAGACGGATGGTTGCTAGATGACAGGAGGCCTTTCAGAATGGTTTAGTTTGAAGGTTAGTGATACAGATGAGTATGAATGTGGTACTATGAAACTAGAAACAGCTAATAAACATGAGCTTCATTTATTTATTTTCTTGAAGCATAGTTGATTTATAATGTTGTGTGCATTTCTTCCATATAGCAAAGTGATTCAGTTGTATGTAAGGTGGCGCTAGTGGTAAAGAACCTGCCTACCAGTGCAGGAGACATAAGAGACTCTGGTTCGATCCCTGGGTTGGGAAGATTCCTTGAAGAAGGGCATGGCAACCCACTTCAGTATTCTTGCTTGGAGAATCCCCATGGACAGAGGGCAGAGGATCCTGGAGGGGTACAGACCATGGGGTTCAAAGAATTGGACGTGACTGAAGCAACTTAGCACACACAGCAGACTCATACACACATATATGAATATATATATAAATATAAATATATATATGTGTGTATGTGTGTGTGTGTATCTATCTATCTATCTATCTATATCTCCGATCCAGGTATCGAACCCATGTCTCTTAAATCTCCTACATTGGCAGGCTGGTTCTTTACCACTAGTGCCATCTTGGAAGCCCCTATATATTTTTTTAATGTATTTTTTTCATATATTCTTTTCTGCTCTGGTTTATCACAGAATACTGAATACAGTTCTCTGTACAGTGCTATCCAGTAAGACCTTGGTGTTCATCCATTCCATGTGTGATAGCTTACCTCTGCTTACCCCAACCTCTCACTTTCTCCCTTCCCCAACCCCCTGCCGTCTCTTGGCAACCACAAGTCTGTTCTCCATGTCCGTAAAAAACGAACTTTAGACACATGGTTCTGAAAGTGTGGTCCCTGGACCAACAGCATTAGCCTCATTGGGAACTTAGAATTGCAAGTTCTTAGGCCCCTTTCCACATCTTCTGACTGAGAACCTCCGGAATGGTGCCCAGGATGATAATATTTGTGTTTTATCAAGCTCTCCACGTGATTCTAATACATAAAGTTGGCATACCAGTACTTTAAAGCATATCAGCTCTGCAGACCTTCTTCATGTAAAACATCCTAGACTATGAAGATTTTAACCATTCTTTCCACGTTTATTACAATTTTGTAAGAGCACTTCATAATCAAATATCAATAGCATCTGAAACCTAAATAAATTTAATGAAGTTATATGGGTGCATTTTCAACATTTTTTCAAGCTGTTATTTGTTATTATTAATAGCATGATATTCTTTGGGGTCATGAAAGCGTTTAAATCTAAAGACCAGCACTTAACTGCACAGTTGGTCCTTGATGGTTTATACACTTGCTGTTTCATTTTGGAATGAGCCATGGCTCATAGATTCTTCTCTGTGTGCAATAGCAGTCATAGCATGGAAACAACCAGCTGTCTATTGCCTTCTATTGTCACTGTTTTAGATCAGAAGGGCCTGTTTTTCCAATGGGTTTTACCGCACATCACAGCCTTACCCAAGTTTATAGTCAGAATAGAGGGCAGAGGGCAGTGCCATGAGGGGGTTCTGAGCCATCACTTGGGGGGTGCTAACAGAGATGGTTGGATAGCATCACTGACATCACTGGCTCAATGGACATGAAGCTGAGCAAACTCCAGGAGATAGTGGAGAACAGGAGAGCCTGGCATGCTGCAGTTCACGGGGTTGCAAGGAGTCACACATGACTTAGTGACTGAACAACAACAACAGTGATGCCAGACTGGGGGAAGTGGTAGATTTTCTGAGAGGCAAGGAGGTGGTGGGAGGTACCAGCTTGCTTCTTAATGCCTTTTCTGCCATCACTGACTCCGAGACCTGTTGGTTTCCATCTCTGTAAAGTGAGAGAGCCAGGTTTGTCCCATGATTTTAAACTTCTTAGCAGTCATGGTCCCTTGGGGAATCTCTAGAAGATTGGACTCTGTTTCTCAGAAATATGTCCATGTATATGTATACCTCCAGGTCCACAGGCAAACCCAGGATTAGATGGTCTCTCCAAGCCATCCCAGCCCTGGTCTCATTGAAACTTCTGATGCATCTGTGAAATATGTGGAAAGAAGTCTACTGCTTAAATTCTGGAGATTAAAAAACGTTGCCATCCTTTATGACTCTGTGGCTGCTTAAGTCATGTCTTGTAAAGAGCACCTTTAATCTAGTTTAATTAATCTAGTTAATTAAGTTACCCTGATTTGGAAGATGATTGGTCTCAGGGTAGAGAAATGAGCAACTCCTTCTCAGCCTTTTGGATTCAAAAAAAGGCCAAGACCTTATTGTTTATCTAGAAAGTTAAAACGAGAGTTTTACATTTAAGTTTCCATCTTTTGACAGTGTTACACAGGAAGCAGCCAATCAGAACTCTGGAGCTATTCAACAGTAATTATCCTTCATCTGCTAATTTCTAAGCAGGAAAATATGATTAAAATGAGTTTCCGCACAGCTGTTGATTAGGCATAATGGCAAAGTAATCATCATAAAGCTAATAATCAAAGCAGAGCTAACATTTGGAAAGTTATTGTTGAGTAACCAGAAGGCTATAAAACCCAAAAACGACATCCAACTAACTAGAAAATTACACCCACCCCCACACATTTTTTTTTGTCTGTAATTCAACATCAATTAAACTGAGAAAACTAAAATCAGTTAATTACATCAATTTTGAGGTCAACTTTTAACAGCTCAAAGCTCCCTGATAAACAAACCACAATATTGAAAGCTTTTTTGAAAAATCAATAAATAAACAGCCATCATACTAGGCAAAGCTGCAACACATTTAACAACACGTCAATAAATTCTAAACAAGCCTGTACTTCGATGAGCTCAAACCCCCTGCTACCTGACCTCCCTGCCCCCTAATAGGCAATCCCATTCTGCTCAGGCAAGTATGCCTGTGGTTGGTGATGCTGCCATTGGACAACTATTACAGACCTCCACTGAGCAGTTCTTTGTAATTTTACAGCTCCCACTGGAGAACAGAGATTAATGAGCTCACAAATGGGACAGCACATAGTTTCAGATCTTGGGGATGATATCAAAGCTATGTAGGATGCTTGATAACAGAATCACTTTCTTTCTTATGTCCATCATCCAGAAATCTAGTCAGTAGCGTAAGTGGAAAGTTGGGCTGATGTGGAGGTACTTCAAACAGAGTGAGAGCAAATGGGGTTTTTGGCTTGTTTTTCACTGTGATCCTGACTGAAGACCACTGGATAAGACCTGTTAAGATTCTAACTGGAATCCACTGGAAATCATTAGAAAGCCAAGGGTGAACAAAGATAAACGTGTGTACTAGGGAGGAGTGGTTAGATGCCCAGTGGTAGAGGAACTTGTGACCCAGGGGTGTATATGTTTAGGGTTACAACACCTTAGTTGCTTTCTTTCTACTTTCACCTTCCCTTTCTGTCTTTTTCTTTTAATTTTTTGGCTGTGCCATAGGGCATGTGGGATCCTGACTAAGGACCAAACCCATGCCCCCTGTATTGGAAGCAAGGAGTCCTAACCAATGGACTGCCAGGGAAGTCCCCTCTTTTTTTTTTTTTTAATAACTTAAATTCCTTACAATTCTCTCTCACTATCCTGGGTAGAAACACTGGATTTCCTCTACCAAATGAAGTAGGATGTTTCCCATATCATGTCAAATCACCCACGCAATTTTTTTTCAACAAACTCAGCCCTATATTCCAACATCCTCCTTTTAATTTTTTCCAATACTCTGGCCACCCACTGTTTTGAGGTTATCCAGATGCTCTTGCATATGATTTTATACTTTAATGGAGGAGGGCTGAATATGGATTGTAAAATCATCTATCCCCTTTCCCATCATAAGAACATGACAACTCATAAATCTTAACTCCTCAATAAATAGCAGTCTTCTCTGTGGGTAAAATTCCATAATGTCAAAGTCACTGTTTTGCAAAGGCCTGCATCACAAGACCTTCTTTCAAGGAAAACTCCAAATTTCTAGTGCTATATTAGTCACTTTGATGGAAAAAAAAATGTGGTCAAACATTTGAAATTTGCATTGAGATGTACAAGCTCTGACTGTGGGGAGTTGGAGGGTGAAGATGCCCCTGGAGGAACATAAACAAAAGTGACAAGAGGCTGGGAATTACAGTGGACGTGGAATTAGCAGGAGAAAGGCATGGGGTTTTCCTGAATGATACTGGTCAGAGTTTTCTGTCAGTCTGCACACAAGTTGTGAGCCTCATGGCCTTTCCTCTGGGCTATGTTTATTTTTTTTTTTTTTAGTCTTGAGGCTCATTTTTATTTATTTTTTATTTTATTTTATTTTTTTAGTATTTTAATTTTTTTTAAATTTTATTTTATTTTTAAACTTTAAAAGCCAAGAATTGTGATTCTCCAGGACCAGATGGATGTTCAGGCCCCTCGCCATTCTTGGTTCTAGAAAGATGGGGCACAGTTCCCCCTCACCCCCTCTTTGTAGATGGCTCTGCTTCCCTGCCAGGTATGAGATTCCCAGCAGTGTTCTATGAGGTATTCCTGGATAATTGTATGTGGCCTAGAGGAAAACTTCACTCCTCATTCCTCCTAGTTTCTTCCCAACGTCCTACACTCCCACCCCCATATTGTAGGACATCTCCAATGATGTCAGTGTGTAGAATGGGCTGAGGTTAATTAAGATAAAGTTACAATAATCTTAGGATGTTAAGATTATTGTTTCTACTATAAGTCTTATAAAGGGAATTCTGTGGTGGTCCAATGGTTAGGACTCCATGCTTCCACTGCAGGGGACAGGGTTTGATCCCTGGTCTTGGAACTAAGATTTCACATGCCACACAACGTGGCCAAAGGAAATGCATACATATATATATAATACGTATGTATGTGTGTATATATCTTAATAGAAGCGCTGGTGGCTTTGCCAAAAGATGTGTAGCTGCTGCTGCTGCTGCTGCTAAGTCGCTTCAGTCGTGTCCGACTGTGTATAACCCCATAGATGGCAGCCCACCAGGCTCCGCCGTCCCTGGGATTCTGCAGGCAAGAACACTGGAGTGGGTTGCCATTTCCTTCTCCAATGCATGAAAGTGAAAAGTGAAAGCGAAGACGTTCAGTCGTGTGCGACCCTTAGGGACCCCACGGACCTCAGCCTACCAGGCTCTTCCATCCATGGGATTGTCCAGGCAGGAGTACCGGAGTGGGTTGCCATTGCCTTTTCTGAAAGATGTGTAGAGACCCCAGAATTTATATTTGCTTCTCTCAGTCCCACTATTTTCAGGATCTGGGTGGTCTTATTTTGACTTCACTGAATTTCCCAAATTTTACCTTTTGTAGCCCCAAATAGCCTCTTTGTCTTCCCTTGCCATTGTCAGGATAAGGGTAGGAACAGGCGATGCTGAGGTACAGGGGAGAAACTGAATGAACTCAGTGTGATTTAGTCTGGGACAGTGACTCCACGTCCATTCTCTGTGTGAGTGGGATTAGACAACTAAGTCAGCTGGAGAGATTGATCAGATCTCACAATCCAGGCCAAGGAGGCTGAAGTCAATAATTATACTAGTCATCAAAAGCCTGCCAGCAGGTCATGAATAAGGCTGAACCATGGAAGAAAATAGGAAAAGAGGAAGAGAGTCATGGTGGGTTTATACCAGCTTCTCTTTCTCAAACCTCTGTACTCTTATCTTACTATTATTCTCAGCTGAGGGTATTACAATCTACTTTATAGGGAAAATGGAAGCCAGACTTACACATCTACTGACATAGGGCCCATCTGAGTTCCTGTGTCAGTGGAGGAAGTGCTCTGTCTCTTCTCCAAGGTCAGCCCTCCACTCATGCCCTGACTCAGGCCCCTTTCATCCTCTCAGGACCTGGCCCCTTGGTTTCTCCTCTCTCTCTTCTGAATCTTCGGCCTCTCCTTCTTTACTGGACTATTGCCATCAGCAGACAGACATATGCTTACAGACAAAAAGTCACCTCCCTCAACCCCTAAGTTTCTCCTGATGCTTTCCCATTTCTCTTTCTTAACACCAGCTCCAGGGTAGAACAGGTTAAAATTCTTACCACATAGGAAAGGGTCAAGGAGGTCCGTACATGTAGACAAGAGTGAGCAGACCATGAGGACCAACGTTCCTTCATTTAGTGAGCACCTGCTCTCTGCCAGATGGTCTGCTAGGTGTTGGTAACATAAAGAGAGTGAATCTTTTGTTCTTCACTGTTAGTGTGGAAGTGTGGGTAGAGATTTAGAGAGGTGAGGCTGTCAAGGCAGTATGAGAAGCTATAATTGGCCCACTCCCACCCCAGCCATATAGACTTTTGGGCCAGTTATACATGACTACTAGGATCACATCCTCTGAGGTCACATCTCTCTGTAAAGCTCCTGAGGTTTCATGAAGCCCTGTTCTACACCATTCAGTTTTCAGCTTCCTACACTTCCTACCCTTGGGCACACCAGGCCTTTAACCTAGCCAGCTCTGGTGAGGCGGACTGGGGTCAGGAGGGTAGCTACATATTAGCACAATGTTCCAAGAGCCATCACCTTGATCAAGTAGATATTCTCCAGATGGTTCTGTCAAAGTGCAGACCTTTTGAAGAGCCTCCTACAGCAATAAAAACACATAGCTTCTCTTGATTTAAGAGTCAAAGTCTATAGGTACACACAAATACTGTTTGAGTCACCTTATATGAAATACTGTGCATGCGTGCTAAGTTGCTTCAGTCGTGTCCGACTCTTTGCAACCCAATGGACCGTAGCCTGTCAGGCTCCTCTGTCCAGGGGATTCTCCAGGCATGAATACTGGAATGGGTTTCTGTGCCCTCCTCCAGAGGATCTTCCCAACCCAGAGATTGAACCCATATCTCTTACATCTCCTGCATTGGCGCACTAGCACCATCTGGGAAGCCTGCATGACTTATGTAGAGTAGTCAAGTTCATAGAGTCAGAAAGTACATTGGTAGATGCCACTGAAGGGGGGTGTGGTGGGGATTCAGACACTTTTCCTCTTCCTTATCTGCCACCTTTATGTTTAGCATTTGGTTCTTGTCCAGTTCATTGTAATACGGCTTCTGCAGCTCCATTCATCACATCTATATCATTAAAAAAAGACATTAAAAAAAGTAAAGGGCATAAAAAAAGTAAGACATTAAAAAAAGCAAAGGGCAAGAGGCTGGAAGAGCAGTCTCCCTTCAGAAGCTTTCATGGATTCTCCACCCAGCCAATTCTACTTTCATCTCATTGGTCAGAACCAGGTCACATGGGCCTCTTAGCTGTAAAGCAGTCTGGGGAGGAAAATGTTCTATCTTGCTAGTTTTTTTGTCTGTCTGTTGTTTGTTTTTTAAACGTTTTGGCTGCACTTTGTGGAATTTGGGATCTTAGTTCCCTAACCAGGGATGGAACCTGCATGGAAGCATAGTCTTAACCACTGGACCGCTGGATAAGTCCTCTAGTTTTTTTATGAGAAGACAAGGTGTCAAGCATGAATGACTTTGGGGTGGCTCACAATGTCTGTAGTATACCCCATCTGACTTTCTCCCTGAGCAGGGGTTCTCAGCCTGGATGTGCACTAGTATGCCTGGGGAGCTTCTAAGATTAAAGCCCAGGCTACCTTCAGACCAATTAAATCAGAGTCCCTGGGTGGGGCCCAACATTGATAATTGTCAAGCTCCTACCTGCAAGTGATTCCTACCTGCCACTAAGGTCTGAAACCACTACTACATTTCTACCTTGGCGACTCTAGAGGCTGAAGGAAGCATTAATTTTGACCTGATTCTCATTAGAAATAAGCAATAGATTTATATAAAGTGTTAGAGAAGGGTAAGATCTTCCTTAGTGGTTACAGAACAAGAGTTTCTCAAGGTCAAATATGAAGTCAGTGAAAATTTAGGGTGAGATCACTAGACCCTCCACCCCCCACCCCTGAAATGAGCAGTAGCCCCACTCAGGTTTCGCACTGCATCCAGTCAAATGCCGTGTGAATTATGTGGCAGTCTGGGGGAATTTGGGCTTCCCTAGTGGCTCAGCAGTAAAGAATCTGCCTGCAATCAGGGAGACCTGGGTTTGATCCCTGGGTCGGGAAGATCCCCTGGAGGAGAACATGGCAACCTGCTTCAGTATCTTTGCCTGGAGAATCCCATGGACAGAGGAGCCTGGTGTGCTAAAGCCCTTGGGGTGGCAAAAAAGTAGGACACAACTGAAGCAACTAACACTTTAGGGGAATTTAACCTTGATCCAATTAGCGCAAAAGGTTAAGGAAAGCAGGTAACCTTGAGCTGCAGCTGTCTCTCCTCCACTCCAGTAATGACGCTCAGCATGGAAATCCAATTTGGGATGAGTGTGTAATTTCAATGTTTATTTAATCCAGAGCCACTTCTCTGTAAATAGGATGCTTAAAAGCTTGAATTACTAAAGCTTTCTCTATCCAAGGTGCACTTACTAATCTGCTCCCAGCACTGTTCACTGGGTATGCAACTGCCAAAAAGCCCAGTGGTAAATGCCCCCTTGTTTATCCAGAGGGTCTGGCTTCTGAAGCCAAACAAGTGGTGCTGATTCACATGGAGTTTTCCAGACTCTTAGCATTAGAGGCAGCCTTACAGATCATCCATCCAAACAGAAGCTTGAGGGGGTGGAGTGACTTGTCCAAGGTCACCCAAACTATTTGTTGCAGTTTGGGTCATTAGCATCAGCCTTTAGGTTAAATTGATTATTTTTACATAGCAGAAACCTAACAAATGTGACCAAAGGTACACTGGTCCCTAATTATTGCCCTCTAAATTTTCAGCATAAATCTTTAAATAATTCAGGACTCAAAACAAACCCATCTTGCAGGAATAACTCAGCCAGCAGAGGGAAAAGGAAATGTGTATTTCTATATGCATTTCCTGAACTGGCTGCCAGCACTGCTCAATGATACTGAATGCGCCCGCCAGCACTTAGCACATGCCTGGCCTGTGTGGGTTCTCTCTAGATGTTTGTGGGTCTGAATTGACCCCCACAAGCCCTTCACTTTGCTTCCCATTGTTTAGAATACCTCTGTAGCACCACATTATCACTAGCTGTTACATTTAGAGCAAAGCAACACGAAATCAACTATCTTTGGGATTTATGTGAAAAAGACTTGTAGTAGCTGGAAGTCATACATAGACTGATGAGTGTTTTTACAGTAATGCGCTCTCAAGTTCAATTTCTTAAGTCCTCTAGGTGACGCAAAGTGATTGATTCTGAAAGTGAATGCTGAAGAAATAAATTGATTCCTTTGAAGTAACCGGACCATTAATTCTTGACCTTAAAGTCTCTAAAATGTTTTTAAAGGAGTTGACTTAGCAGTTTCTGCATTTTATGGAATTAACTCTTTTTTTCTTCTTTTGTTAATTTATTATCTTCCTGGGGCTTATGCACAAGCTTCCTAATTTCTAGAAAAATAGGATGGAGCTGGCCATATGCCAGAGGGTATCTTAACGCCTTGCTTTAAACACGTATGCGGTCAATGGTTGCAGGCAGAGTGAAGGACTTAAATCCATAGGAAAGCTCAAAGCTGCCTTCTAGGCCACCTTTGCAAACGGCTGGTCATTTTGGCTACAGTTCTAATTTGAGTTCATTAGTGAGGCTGATTCCGTCCTATAGTCATCCCCTGGGCTTGACCCCCTCTGATTCGACCCGTCGTGGCTCTAGCGCTGCACCTGGGCTGTGTGTATCTGACTCAGGGTCAGCTGCACTCTGTGAGACTGCCCAGCGGCCACAGTGCAGCTCTGGTGGCTGTTGTTCAGCTGCTCAGTCGTGTCTGACTCTTTTGTGACCTCACGGACTGTAGCCCACCAGGTTCCTCTGTCCATGGGATTCTCCAGGCAAGAATACTGGAATGGGTTGCCATTTCCTTCTCTAGGGGATCTTCCTGACCCAGGGATCAAATTTGCAGCTCCCTCATTGGTAGGTGGATTCTTTACTGCTGAGACACCAAGGAAGCCCTAGAATCTCTGGTGTGTGGGTCTAAACTTTGTTTGCTCACATATTTATTTAGCTGATGTTTAGTGGTTGTCTGCTGTATGCTGGCTGCTGCTGCTGCTGCTAAGTTGCTTCAGTCGTGTCCGACTCTGTGCGACCCCATAGACGGCAGCCCACCAGGCTCCCCCGTCCCTGGGATTCTCCAGGCAAGAACACTGGAGTGGGTTGCCATTTCCTTCTCCAATGCATGAAAGTGAAAAGTGAAAGTGAAGTTGCTCAGTCGTGTCCGACCCTCAGCGACCCCCTGGACTGCAGCCCACCAGGCTCCCCTGTCCATGGGATTTTCCAGGCAAGAGTACTGGAGTGGGGTGCCATGGCCTTCTCCGTATATGCTGGCAGGTCCACCCTAATATTGTCAGGCTCTGGGTGAAAGAGTAATTGGAGATCCACAGAGTCTATGTCTAAATTCTAAGTTATAGATCAAACCAAGAAACTATTCAATAATACAACCTCACAATGACCTGGAAGAACAGGTTCAAATGAAGTTCTAGGGCTCCTTGGAGTTGTGCATTAAAATTCAGGGGCATGGAGAGCTCCTCCTATTCCAGCCTTCTAGCCCTCAGCTGGAAGCCCCGGTTTCCTCCCAATCCTGCTGTGTCTGCCCAGTGTTTTGGGGGGGCTCCACTGCACACACTGTCCCTGGGCCATCCTCAGGCCTCAAGTCTTGCAGCCAGGATGTGATCTGCCTTTGAGAAGACGAAGTCCATGCAGGCCCTGTAGGGCCATGTGGCCAGGGAATGCCCAGCTCCTGGGTGCCCCCAGGATAGTCCAAAAGGGGAGGTGGTGGGCTCCGGGTGGGCATATCTTTGGCCCTGTGAACTCCTCAGCCCAGGGGAGGGCACAGCTGCAGGAACATTAGTTCAGTGCTAAGTACAAGGGTCTTGGCTTCCGCAGGCTGAGGATAGTGCTGTGTGCTACGTGCTGAGAGGCAGCAGTGAACACAATTCCTAAACTGCCTTAATGATGGAGACAAAAACAAACCAAGGTGACTGGGCTAAAAGATGTGAAGGCATTGAGTTGGGGTATGAGCTGCAGAGTGACTGGTAAACGCTACTTTAGAGTGATCAGGGAAGGCCTCTTGGAGGTGATGACCTGCGTGCTGAAATCCAAGGACATGGAAGTGCCAAGGTGAGGAAATACGTGGAGGGAAAAGGCCCCGGGGTAGGAAAGGGCTGGTTTGTCTGAGGAATAGTAAGGGAGCCAGGGTTGGTGGCAGTGGGAAGTGAGTTGTGTGTGTGGAGGTCAGCAGGGGCCATGCCAGGCAGGGCCTGGGGAAAGAATTAACCTGAGACTTAGAGAAATGACCTGAGGCTCAGGTCCTCTGCTTACTCACTGGCTGACGCTGAGCAAAGCTCATCCTCTGGCCTCTGTCATCTCACCTGGGAACTCCAGATGCCTCATAACTCTCCTGTCTCTTTCAGTGTGCTGTGGGAGGAGGGGGTGGGGTTGCTGCTGTTTTAGATCTTGGGCATGAAGTAACTAAGCAGTGAGGAGTAGTGACCAGCAACCTTGAACTGTCCCAGGGGCTGTTGGTGGGGAATGATAGTCACAGGGAATGTCTGGTTGGGCTTAAATGGGGGATTGTTTTCCACACAGACTCAAGGCCACCCCCACCTCTCCCAGGTAGGCTTTGAAGCTCGTCTCGTGTTGCCTGTACCCTGGGAGAGAGCAGAGAGTGCCAGCAGGCCATGGAGCTGATACTATCTGCACAAAGTGGCTCTTCTGAGGCCCCTTACCTGCTGTCAACAAGTAAAACCCAACCTTTTGCCAGAACGGAGGGCCAGGAGCTTGAGCAACGACTAAGACTCAGCCCCTGGGCTCCGAACCAGGATGTCAGCAGCTGGCTTGGCACAAGGGCAGCAGGCACCCTCCCTGAAGGCTGGCTGGCCAGGATCAGAGCTGGGATGGCTCACGCAACCCCTCCCAGCTAAGGATGCTGCTTTGTGGGAGCAAACAGGCACCAACATTAAATGCACTTGTTTCTTTCATGAGCCATTGTCTATACTTTTTCCTGTGAGTCTGTTATCAGTAAGTACAGAGTGTGAGTTCCACATTTCTAAAAGAGCCTTTTGCTATCTCTTCAAGGTCTCAAGGTAACGAATCCTTGGGGACTGTGTAACAATAATGATTTCAACCACAACTATGTCTACTTTTTGACTGCTTACTAAGTGCCAGGACCACACTGAGCACTCTGGTCTCACAACCACTCTCTTCAGAAGACAGTCGTTATCATCCCATTTTACAGATGAGGAAACAGAAGCTTAAAGAAGCTGAGTAACTTCCTCAAGGTCATACCTCTGGGATTTGAACCTAAGTTTGTTTGACTCAAAAGTGGCACTCTTAAATCATAGTACACGAAGACTTTACAAGTCTTCACCATCTTTATAATCCTAAATCATGAAGACTTTACAAGTCATCATCTTTATAATCCTAGATTATGCACACATTAGATTCTTTAATCTTTGTACACGTTTGATTCTTTAATCTTCATAATAACCCTGTGAGATAGGAATTATTAGTATTCCTGTTTTGCAGAAATTGTAAACTTCAGTCTTGTTGCTCAGAGGTAGATACATGTATCTGTATAACTGAATCACTCTGTTGTCTACCTGAAACTATCACAACATCGTTAATCAGCTATGAGTTCAGTTCAGTCGCTCAGTCGTGTCCGACTCTTTGCGACCCCATGAATCGCAGCACGCCAGGCCTCCCTGTCCATCACCAACTCCCGGAGTTCACTCAGACTCATGTCCATCGAGTCGGTGATGCCATCCAGCCATCTCATCCTCTGTCGTCCCCTTCTCCTCCTGCCCCCAATCCCTCCCAGCATCAGAGTCTTTTTCAATGAGTCAACTCTTCGCATGAGGTTGCCAAAGTACTTGAGTTTCAGCTTTAGCGTCATTCATTCCAAAAAACTATATTCCAATATAAAATAAAAAGTTAAAAATTAAAGATAAATAATCAATTAAATTTTAAAAAGAGCCATGAGAGGCAGGTTAAAGATTTTTAAATTTAAGTCTAACCGTAAAGTGCAGACAGAGAAGGCAATGGCAGCCCACTCTAGTACTCCTGCCTGGAAAATCCCATGGATGGAGGAGCCTGGTAGGCTGCAATCCATGGGGTCGCTAAGAGTCGGACACAACTGAACAACTTCACTTTCACTTTTCACTTTCTTGCATTGGAGAAGGAAATGGCAACCCACTCCAGTGTTCTTGCCTGGAGAATCCCAGGGACGGGGGAGCCTGGTGGGCTGACGTCTATGGGGTCTCACAGAGTCGGACATGACTCAAGTGACTTAGCAGCAGTAGCAGCAAAATGCAGAGATGTGTTATCAACAGGATCCATCACATGCAAAGGCAAAGCAGGTGAGATCCGGGGAGACTGGTATGTCTCCATTGCTCTTTCCTCAACTTCCCCTCTGCCCAGTGTCTGAAATTCCACCATTAATCACAATCCATTTACCCTCTCCCACAGTTCCCTGTTGAAATTCAGAAAATACCCCAGTACTCCTGGGCATGGGAAAGGGCTGTCAATACTGAAGTGAGTGCAGCTGCAACTGAGGGAGTGGGGCTCAGAGCCTGTCCTGTTTGAAGAGAGCAGGGTGGCACTGGGTGTCTAAGCAAGGTGGGGCGGCTGAAACAGCGAGGGAGGGGGCAGGACTCTGGGCCCATTGTATTCTCCAGGGCGGCCTTGACTGACAGCTGCACTCATTGTGGGTTATATGGCTGATCCATTATCCATAGGGCTGAATTGATAATGTTTGGGCAGCTAAATGTTTTATGACTAAAGACTCCCAAGGTGAAGGCAACCAATTAGGAAACATGACAGAGAATCCCTGGAAGCATATTCTACTGCTCTCTTTGTGGGCACAGATGTGTGTAGGTCGCACGTCTGTGCCAGATCCCTGCTTTCAGTTCTATGTGAAACACCTCCCAGCCCCTATCTCGCTCGGCTCTGAGCTGCCTCTCCCTGGGGGTCTTTCAATGGAGCTTCTTTCCCTTCCTGCCCCTGAAAGCCTCATGCTCTGCCCTGAAACCACTGACAGCCCCGGTCTAAAAGGTTTTATTTGGGACAATCTCCTTTTAACCCCAAATTCATAGATTCCTCTGTTAGTGTATGAAAGCTGGCTGTGGCACGAAAGTGTCATTCTTCCATTCATTTATGTATGGGAATGAATAGCATTCATTAAATGTCCCTGTATCTGCTAAAGCTAAACACACACCTACTGCGGGGCATGATAAGTCAGTCACGTTCAACTCTTAGCGACCCCATGGACCGTAGCTTGTCAGGCTCCTCTGTCCATGGGATTCTCCAGGCAAAGATACTGGAGTGGGTTGCCATTTCCTTCTCCAGGGGGTCCTCCTGAGCCAGGGATGGAACCTGTGTCTCTTAGGTCTCTTGCACTGGTAGGTGGGTTCTTTACCACTAGCATCACCTGGGAAGCCCACTGCAGGACCCACTGACTTCACTCTTGGGTATTTACTCAAGAGAACTGAGTGCCATGTGCTTACAAAAAACGCATTATATGAATGTGTTTAACAGTTTTCATCATAATTGTCCCCAAATGGAAATCAACTCAAATGGCCATCAAGGTGAATGGACACACAAATTGTAGTATGTTCATACAGTGGAGTACTACTCAGCAAGGAAAAGGAAAAAAACCACTGGTACATGTAACAATAAGGATAAAACTCAGAGACAGTATGTTGAGCAAAACAAGTTGGATACTAAAGAGGATACACATTATAGTTCTGTTCACTATCAATTCAGTTCAGTTGCTCAGTTGTATCTGACTCTTTGTGACCCCATGGACTGCAGCACACCAGGCTTCCCTGTTCATCACCAACTCTCGGATCTTGCTCAAACTCATGTCCACTGAGTCGGTGATGCTATCAAACCATCTCATCCTCTGTCATCTCCTTCTCCTCCTGCCTTCAATCTTTCCCAGCATTAGGGTCTTTTCCAATGAGTCAGTTTTTGCATCAGGTGGCCAAACTATTGGAGCTTCAGCTTCAGCATCAGTCCTTCCAATGAATGTTCAGGACTGATTTCCTTTAGGATGGGCTGGTTTGATCTCCTTGCAGTTCAAGGGACTCTCAAGAGTCTTCTCCAACACCACAGTTCAAAAGCATCAATTCTTTGGTGCTCAGCTTTTAAGTTCAAAAACAGGCAAAACACAACTTTGGTGTTGTTCGAAGTCAGAATGCTGATTACCTTTGGTGGGAGAGTTTATTGGCTGGGAAGGGGCATGGGAAAGCTTTTGGGGGTGATGTAGTTTTAAAAGAAATCTTAACCTAAATAGTGGTTACACGGGTATATACCTATGTAAAGGTCCATCAAGCTGTACACATATGTTCTGTATACCTGACTGTAGATAAGTTATTTTGTTGTCACTAAGTCCTGTCCAACACTTTGCAACCCCCTGCCAGGCTCCACTGTCCTTGGGATTCTCTAGGCTGGAGTGGGTAGCCATTCCCTTCTCCAGGGAATCTTCCTGACCCAGGGATCAAACCCACATCTACTGCATTGCAGGCATATTCTTTATGGCTGAGCCACCAGGGAGGTCCTAGATAAGTTATACTTCAGGTTTAAAAAGAAAAATTATTACTTATTCGGCTGTTTTGGGTCTTACTTGTGGCATGAGGAATCTTCGTTGTGTGCAGAAACGGGCTCAGAAGTTGTAGGGCTCGGGCTTAGTTGCTCTGTTGGACGTGGGATCGTAGTTCCCTGATCAAGGATCAAACCGAGTCCCCTATTTAGAAGGTGGATTCCCAACCACTAGACCACCAGGGAAGTCCCCACATCTCAGTTAAATAAAAATGTCTGCTAGCAGAGCTCTGTGCTGAGCTGGCCCGAATTTTCCAGGCGAATGTGGCTGAGAAGAGTCAGCGACCTGGGTAGGGGTCTAGAGGGGCCCTTCCCAGAGGGTCCCTACATATTTATAGACGAGTCCTGGAGTGGCAGTGCTAACTCAGGGGCCCAGGATATTCAAGGGGAAGACAAAATGTTGTTGAGTCAAAAAGAAGAGATGTCTGGTGGTCACCACTGAGAGCCTGAAGGGAAAATAAATCCAGCATGGAGTGGAGAGGGGTCTGGGAGAACTCCAAGGCAGGAAAGAAGCTGACTTCATTAGCAGTCAGGGACACGGGAGCTGGGAGGACCTTTGCAGTCAGGACCAGGCCAGGAGGCAGCAACCCTGGAGCTAAGATGAAGGAGATCGTACAAAGAAGGTGACCCATGGAGGAGTGAACAGAAAAGAGCAACTTCTTTTAATTTTTGAATGTATACAGGTACTATTTCATATAAGTCTCATAACTGTGTGATTTAAGATATATTAGCACCCCAATTTCCAAACAGAAAGTTGAGAACTAGGAGATTTCACAGGATATGCTGAAGGGCACCCAGCTGTCAGTGCAGCACTCAGCCCATAGCTTTGAGATGCAGCACCTGCACCCCAAGGCCAGTTAAGTGTGTAACCAGTTCAGTGATGGGTTAATCAACCCATGCAGGTGCATTCATGAAATGGCATTACTTTCTCAATACCTGTCTCCATCTATGCTTTGCTGCTCTGGCTCAAGGGCTTCCTTCATGTTATCTTAGTCCAACTCTGTAAATCTGCCTAATTTTAGTAATTTAAATAACATGACCCAGTTATTAAAACTCAGTCCTGATCATTTAAAAACTCCACCCTCATGTGTGATTCAAATCTTTCCTGAATTCAGGGTTACCTGTGGCTGTAGCAGCCTGGAGGAGGGGCAGTGGGGTGGTCTGCCCTCTTCAGTGGTCACCTTTTATTCGTGAGCTCTGCAGAGGAGGGAAGCTGTTTCCTTAAGCAAGAGTGTGCATCGACGTTTGGTCCCCTTTCCCAATTGTTACCATTGATCCAGTTCCATTTTCAGCACTCCCAAGGCACTTGAGCAACTTCTGGCTTTGGTAGCACTTGGGAGACACACCTCCTCCCATGCTCCTCAACTGTACTCCAAGTTCAGCATTCCTGTATCCCTGCAGCCCCGATTTCCTCTTCCTTCCCTAGCCTCCGAACCTTGGGCCTGAGGGCTTGGATCAGATCTTTCTTGTCTCCCCCCCATCCCACCCCCACTCTATCTACCATGCTACCTCTCCCCAGGGTTCTTTGCCCATCTGCAAGCACTTGTGATAGGGACAGAGTAAAGGGACAAAGTAACTGGTTAAATAGTTAATCCCACTAGGGGATTGTAAGTAGAAAAAAATATGGGAGACCCCTGTAAGTTAATGATTACTCAAGAAAGCAGTTTTGCTTAACCACAAAACCAAGCAGTCTTGCTTTACAACAAAACCATATGACAAAAGCACCAGATCATGCTCCCAAACAATAAAACAATGGTGGCATGAAACCCACATCCTGCCCAGTGAGCTCAGTAAGTTAGGACATGCTCTCTGCACACATAGGAGACAATTATCTGTGGGACTAGCTTGACCATATAGGGACAAGAAAACTCCCTTGTTCAACCTGGAAGAGAAGCTGATGATGGAAACAGGATGTCTATGCAAGAAAGACAAAGAAGTTCTTCTCCCCCTCTCCACTTTTCCTTTGATTATAAAACTGTAGCCCAGTACGTTCTGGGGGCATGGCTCTCTCATCCACCTGCTTGTAAACCTCATGAGTGTCCTATTTTAATAAATCTCTTCTTATCCGTAACTTTCCCTTTTGCTGAATTCTTTCTGTGTTAGGACACAAAGGACTATGGCACTGGATCTCTTTGGAGTCCCCAAAATAACACCAGTCAGTTTCAAATGGGTAGGCTGGGGACTCAGTGGCCCAGCCAATAGCCAAACAGGTAACAAGACCATCAAATCTTTCCTTCTGAAATAAACCACAAACTTTATGACAAACTTTTGTGGGACCTCCTTTCTTATCTTCAATGTTTAACCAGGAGTCCTCAAGGAATGGTAATGAACCAGCACCCACTCTCTTTGGGTGGGGAGGAAAAATGGCTTATCCTCATGAATACTGCCCTCCCTCCAAAGACAACCTCCTCCTCTCCCCAACCTCCCTCTCCTCTCCTCTCTCCTCTCCCTCTCTGTTCTCTCCACATTGAGAGCCCCAAAGCCAGTTCAGCCACTAGGGGTGTCTCCTGCCTAGAAGGAGGCTTTTGGATAAGTCCTGGAGAATTTAATAGTTTTATTAACAATGCCTCTACCTACATGAGGGGTTATTGCTGAATTGTTACATAACTTCCAGGGGCAAAAAAATATTTCAGTCCAAACTCTCACCAGCTCATAGGCACAGATTTGCTACTGAAAACCCTCTGTGTGTGAGCCCACATTCCTATCTGAGGTAAGTGAAGTGGTTTGCTTCCTCTTAATACGCTGTTCATCAAGCTACATGCTTAGGAAAGATTAAAGCTCCAGGACATATATCCTGGCATAAACACCCCCTCTCTCACCTCCGACACCTCAGATTCCAACAATGGCTATTGAAAGAACTCTGCATCTTCAGACAAATATACATCCATGAAAAGCACCAAAGTGGATCATTATACCATGAAATGTCGCTTCTTTCTAGTGGGTGATTGCTTGCTTGAGGTGCTCTAGAGTGTCAACTGGGGGCTTCCCAGGTGTCGCTAGTGGTAAAGAATCCGCCTGCCAATGCAGGAGACGTAGGAGACATGGGTTTGATCCCTGGATCGGGAAGATCCCCTGCGGAGGGCATGGCAATCCACTTCAGTATTCTTGCCTGGAGAATCCCATGGACAGAAGAGCCTGGCAGGGTATGTATGGCTCATGGGGTCTCAAAAGAGTTGGAGATGATTGAAGCGATTTAGCACGCGTACATGCATGCAGAGTGTCAATAATGGGAATTGTTGTCCAGTCTAGTTTCCCAAGTGTGCTATGTGTATGGAGGGAAAGACTTCCATGGACTACTTGTTGCAGTGCCGTTGAGCTCAGTCTCAAAGATAAAGCTATCCTAGGATCCAGGGCAAATTTCTAACTTCGTGACTCTCCAATCGAAAGGGGAAAGAGCCCTCAGGACATTATTTTGAATGTCTCTAGCAGGATGGCAAACATCTGAATCTCTTTGTCCCCTTGAATGTGGTGATCAGGAGGGGACCAGTACCTGAAGGTTCCCGGACCTGGGGGTAGAGCATAGAACATTTCCCTCTGAATCATGGAATCACCAAAACTAGAACAGTGCAGTTGAGTCAGTGAAGAAATGAGGTGAAAGCAACCACATGGGGGCTCTAGAGGAGAGAAGAGAACTATGCATCAGAAGTGGTGTTGAGACAAACATCTGGAAGACAAAGAGGGATGCATTTGGGAAGAAATGGAGGAAAGATCCAGAACTGTGCTTTCCAACATGGTGGCCACTACCCCTGTGTAGCTATTTAAATTAGTTAAAATAAAATAAAAAATTCAGTTTCTCTGTTATGCTAATCCCAGTGTAAGTGCTGCATGTGGTACAGATTTTGGAACATCTGCAATATCACAGAAAGTTCTATTGAGCGGTACTGACTCTAGAGCACTACCTAAAATGGGCAACTTGTTCCATGAACCAGTCTTAGCATGATGCGGGGGGAGGGGCGGAAGGTGGGGAGATAGTCAGCTGAACATAAAGGACCAGGAGTGCATCTGGTTTTCCAAAATAGGCCAGAGCCATTTGGAGTCAAATCATACAGTGGATCTGGTGCACTCATTCTCAACGCATTTCTGTTGAATTAATGAGTAGGTGAGCTGGGTAGCATTGGTTAGTGGGGGCAGAGGATGGGGAAGAAGACAGAAGGCATCTACAAAATAGAAGAGCTATATTTTCTTATGTTAGCAGCTCATTAGCTAAATGAGAGACATTCTAAAAGAAGAACTTCAGAGATGCTCTGAGTACTGTCAGCAAGCCTGGAAAAAGTGTAAAGCCTCTCAAGGTAACTGCTTTAAAAGGGACCATGTTCAACTAGCTTTTTGGGTGACTGATTAAAAGTCCTAGCCACTCTTGGCTTCAACTTCTTCAGCTGTAAAATAAAGACTCCGGACCAAGGACCAGCTCTTTCTGTATGTCTTGTTGTTCAGTCGCTAAGTCGTGTCTGACTCTTTGTGACCCCATGGACTGCAGTGTGCCGCAGTCTGTGTCTAGGATTTGGATATTTAAGCCACATTATTATCTTTATTAAAAGAGCTTTCTTGTCATACGTCAGAGTTACCATAAAGGCTGAAAATAATCAAGAACAAATAGGTTTTATCTCATGAACCAGAATTGGCTAATTGGTAGAATTTGAATGGAAAACCCTGTGGGGAAGAGTTTTGAGGCCACATTCAGGCTTGTTTGATTAGCAGCTGGTTTGTCTGCCATGGAGATGGAGCCATGGAGCACTTGCTGACACTTGCCATCCCAGGTTTACTGACTGCCCAGCCCAATACCCATTCTAAGTGCTTTTCCCCCTGCCCAGGTCTGCTATAAATACTGGAAAATCTAAATATTTGCTTTCCCACCCTTCCATGAAGCTAGGGGTGGCCTGTAACACTGCACATCTGAAAAAAAAAAAAAAAACTCAATAAGGAAATTTCCAAGGTCTGTTTTAGCTGTAATTCCTATGGATACTGATAGAAATGGATGCAGACATGCTGTTTCCCTCTCTTTGTCTTAAGCTAATCCCTGGGTATCGGTCGTATTTTGATATCAATAAAGCTATGACAAACCTGGACAGCATATTAAAAAGCAGAGACATTACTTTGCCAACAAAGGTCTGTTAGTCAAAGCTATGGTTTTTCCAGTAGTCAGGTACAGATGTGAGAGTTGGACCATATAGAAGGCTGAGCACTGACAAATTGATGCTTTCAAACTGTGGTGTTGGAGAAGACTCTTGAGAGTCCCTTGGACAGCAAGGAATGAAACCAGTCAATCCTAAAGGAAATCAATCCTGAATATTCATTGGAAGGACTCATGCTGAAGCTGAAGCTCTAGTACTTTGGCCACCTGATGTGAAGAACTCATTGGAAAAGACCCTGATGCTAGGAAAGATTGAAGGTGGGAAGAGAAGAGGACGACAGAAGATGAGATGGTTGGATGGCATCACTGACTCAACAGACATGAGTTTGAGCAAACTCTGGGAGATAGTGAAGGACAGGGAAGCCTGGCATGCTGCAGTCCATGGGGTTGCAAAGAGTCAGACATGACTTAGTGACTGAACAACAAAAGACCTGTAAATACATGTCAGAATCCATTATTGATGGTGGAGTATAGCTCTTTCTTCACCTGGAGGCAATAGTTCTTTGGCAGGGAATAAACAGAGAGCTCTGGGATGAGACAATCCTTGGATTAGACACAAGTGCTCCATCTCAGAACCGCGATTCTGACATCTACTCGCCTCTGTCCTGACCTTTGCCTGCCTCAAGTCTGATATGTAAGCTATCCTACAAAGTGGATTTGGGAACCTCACCTGTGTTTTGGATTTCTGCATGCTGGATTTGCTCTTCCACCTTCCACCCTCTAACTCCTTTCCCATTCATTTTCGACTCTGATAACCCCTTCCCTTGTGCATGTGTGTGCTCAGTGGTTTTAGTTGTGTCCGACTCAGCAACCCCAGGACCATAGACTGCAAGCCTCCTCTGTCTACGGAATTCTCCAGGCAAGAATACTGAAGTGGGTTGCCATGTCCTCCTCCAGGGGATCTTCCTGACCCAGGGATCGATCTGCATCTCCTGTGTCTCCTGCATTGCAAGCAGATTCTTTACCTGCTGAGCCACCGAGGAAGCCTCCCTTCCCTTCGTGCTCAACAACTCTCCACCTGGAATCTGCAGGGTGAGCCCTGCTCTGATGGCAGGCCCCCGTGACAGATAGAAACCTTGCGACTGCCCACACATAGAGGCTGAGCTCAGTGTCTGTAAATGTTCCCTCATCTTCCCCTCATCCTCAGTATTAGGAGCCCCAGTCCCCTTTTTATTATAACGAACAAGCACCAGGGTGCCAGTAATATCAGCTTTCTCCCTACCCAGGTTCTCAGGGCTGGCTAGACACATGCAATCTGATCCATTAAGTAGCTGCCTTGTAAACATGCAGCAAGCCAAAGAAAGTCCTTTTAATTGTGCTTCCTGTGGACTTTGAAATTCAAATTCTGTTAGGTACACAAATGATTCCAGCTATGTGATCATATTGCTATAGCAACCTCCCCAGGCTCATGCAACGCAGGCACTCAGTTCCACCTCTGAGGTGTGGGATGGGGTGCTTTTCTCCTGACCTTTAAATACATCAACTGTCCTTAGCCATGTTTCAGTTTGGCCATTTGCCACTAGCCAAGAGATAGAACTGAGCTTAAGAAATCATAGACGAACAGCCATTATGTGTCATCCAATTTATCCTGGTAACAAAATTCATTTAGGTGATCTTAAGTCTACTCAGTAGTCAAAGGATCACAGATTTTGTGTAGAATAGTCCAGTCCACATCTTCCTGGGAGTGTATAGGAGATCTTCCTTCAGAATTAGATTTGTAGCCCCTGCTTTAGTCTTGTGGGTCTTGGGTCATACCTAGGCTGCCCTGACTTCCAAACATTTAGTGCCTGACTTCCCTTTAAACTATGAATTAACTACTCAGCTTTCTGATCTCCACTGTTACCTGGTTTTTACATTAGCATGCTCTTTTATGAATATGCACTTTTATCTCTGATTTCTTGCATGCATGTGCCTCTGATCATTTATATTTCCATAATATTTGCTAATTTTTTTCAGTGCTAGCACTTCCCTATAGTAGCTCTGCTCTCTATAACCCATTTCCCAGGATAAAAGCCGTGTGTGTACAGTTATATACAATATATAATTATATATAGAAGGCAATGGCACCCCACTCCAGTACTCTTGCCTTGAAAATCCCATGGACGGAGGAGCCTGGTGGGCTGCAGTCCATGGGGTCGCTAAGAGTCGGACACGACTGAACAACTTCACTTTCACTTTTCACTTTTACGTATTGGAGAAGGAAATGGCAAGCCACTCCAGTGTTCTTGCCTGGAGAATCCCAGGGACAGGGGAGCCTGGTGGGCTGTGGTCTGTGGGGTCGCACAGAGTCGGACACGACTGAAGCGACTTAGCAGCAGCAGCAGCAGCAGCAGCACCTCCCAGGTGGTGTAGTGGTAAAGAATTTGTGGATGGGGAAATGATGGAAACAGTGAGAGACTTTATTTTTGGGGGCTCCAAAATCACTACAGATGGTGACTGCAGCCATGGAATTAAAAGACGCTTGCTCCTTGGAAGAAGAGCTATGACCAACATAGACAGCATATTCAAAAGCAGAGACATTACTTTGCCAACAAAGGTCCATCTAGTCAAGGCTATGATTTTTCCAGTAGTCATGTATGGATGTGAGAATTGGACTATAAAGAAAGATGAGCTGCGAAGAATTGATGCTTTTGAACTGTGGTGTTAGAAAAGACTCTTGAAAGTCCCTTGGACTGCAAGGAGATCTAACCAGTGCATCCTAAAGGAAATCAGTCCTGAATATTCATTGGAAGGACTGATGCTGAAGCTGAAACTCCAATAGTTTGGCCACCTGATGTGAAGAACTGAGTCATTGGAAAAGACCCTGATGCTGGGAAAGATTGAAGGCAGGAGGAGAAGGGGACAACAGAGAATGAGATGGTTGGATGGCATCACTGACTCGATGGACATGAGTTTGAGCAAGCTCTAGGAGTTGGTGATGATCAGGGAGGCCTGGTGTGCTGCAGTCCATGGGGTCTCAGAGTTGGACACGACTAAGTGACTGAGCTGAATGTAAGGAGACTCCAGAGACATGTATACCTATACATATATATATATATGTATATGCATATGAGTCTCAGTGAACTCTGGGAGTTGGTGATGGACAGGGAGGCCTGGTGTGCTGCGATTCATGGGGTCGCAAAGAGTCGGACACGACTGAGCGACTGATCTGATCTTATATGTTCAATAATAGGTTGGTAAATATCTTAGATGTTGGTTAACATTTCAGGATATAATGTAAGCTCTCACATTAACTCAAACACAAAATAATTAGCTTTCCTTTAGCTTGGATTAGCTAAAACAATCTTGAAGAAGAGAAAACAAAAGTGGAAGGAGTTCATTCACACTTGAATAGTCCTGCTTCACCTGTCCTTTCATGCCTTCCTGACAGTATTTTCAGAACATCTGTACAGAAGGGGTGGAAGTTATTTATGAACACCATGCATGATTACTAGAACAACTCCTGTGGAGTCTTCAAATGGGTGCTAAGTCTTGTTAAATATATCTGGTGGAAGCAAAACAATTTAGAATGCAGTTACACTGTTGGCCTTTGGGGTCCAGTTCTAAAAAGGCACGTATTCAAAGACAAGAGGAGTTTCTTACCGGCGTGGCCACCTCCCATCTCTGGCTCTGAAACCATTTTAGAAACAAGATGACTCTGCAAGTTGGAACTGAATAAAAGGAGTGTGAAACATTTTCCTGTGAGCAAGTATTTCCTTGTAAGCTGGAGAAAGGCGATTGTAGCACTCACACAAAATTGTGATCCGTTTCCTTCCCATATTAGGTGATTTCTTCTGCTAACAAGTTAGGTAATGTCCAAAAACGAGCTAAATTACTTTTAACTTCAGTCAGTCTTGAGAAGTACCCCAACAAAATCACATCAGTGCTGTGGATATTGTCCAAATTTCCAGATTCTGATCTTGAGTGTGCTATTTAGTGCCTGTATCAACGTGTGTAAGAATAATAATGATGGCAATTTGAACCTAATAATATTTTCTTTGTCATACAATAACTGGTTAGTGTTTGAAATAATAAACGTGTCTTCACATCTTGCTGCCAAAAATAACAAGACTCCACCTCCACCCACAGCGACTCACCGAATGATATCCTAAGTCACTCTTCCTCATACATGATACATGTTAAAAACCACACATCTTGAATTGCTGGACTGTATAAAACCAATTGTTACACTTGTAAACCTGGAGTATTTCAGGACAATGACCTGATGGAATAATAACAATAAAAAAAGCATTTGTTTTACAACAAGCCAGTTTTCCAAACCAGAGTTTTAAGTGGTCACATTTCCCAGGCAGCCGTAATGATATTGCCATGGATTTTCCAGAGAACATTTCACTTTACTGTTATTTATAACTTAGCTCAGCCTCTTTCTATTACTTATATTTAAATATAGAAAGAAATCTTTTCCCATTCCTCTTTCTTTAGATGTTTCTCTTCAACGCCCACACAAATCTGTGAGTCATAAATGAGACTATGAAAATGAATGGTCCGCATTGCACAAGAACCCTCTTTGGCTACCCATGTGAATTTAGGTAATATAATTGTCAAAGTAAGTTCAAAAAGCAGATGAAACAATGCCCATGTGAATTCTGTTCAGAAAAAAGAAAAAACAACTGAGAAATTATGATAAAGTACACACATTGTCTTTGTGTTCTAATATAACAAAACAGATTTTACACACAAACACACCCTTTTCTGAAATTTTACATACATATGGTAAAATATGTATAACTAGGTGGAAGGAGAATGGGGGAACCTAGATTCTAATCTCAGTTCCCTGATTCCTGGTTGGGCGATTTAACTATGACTGTTTGAAGCAGACATTGTAATGTCTCTCTTGCCTCCCCTACAGGGTTGCTAAGAGGGTCGAATGTGATGAGATATGTATTGATAGAAATGGTAAGTGAACTGTAATGTGCCATCACAATTTTAAGGTATGTTGATTACAGTTTCTTCAGCTAAAGTAATTGTACAGGCAGGAGAATGACTAGGCAGTGGAATAAATTGACAGGCGGATTATGAAATTGCTGTTGCAAACATATTTAATGCTAAACTTGGTCCCCAAGGATCCAAGAATGAATTTGGTCCCATAATACAAAATGACATAATTGATCACCATAAGTCAAGTCCAATTCAACCTAAATGATCCAATGATGAGTAAGTAACAAATGTCCAGGACAAAGAGATCTATTGCTTTTGCAGCTGAACTTCATTTTACTTCTGTCCAAGGGTGAGTTACCTCTGCAAAACTCCATCTCAATGATTCTGCATCTTACAAAAGTTATTCCATCAATCTTCATAATAGCTTTGTATTAGAGATGGAGAGACTGAAGACTTCAAATAACTTTCTTATTTAACTATGCATTAAAACTTGGTCAGAGTTCTTACAGTATTTCACTGTTATTATATTTGGACAAAAGTGATTAGAATATTTTAATTCCATTTTTTAAACACTTATTAACTTAGTTAAGGTTTACCAAATTTAAGTGTAAAGCTGTAAAACATGAAATTTTTTTCAATGGATGATAATATGCATGGTAAACATTCTAATGGTGCTAAAGAATATATACTGAAAAGTTACCATCCCTAACAGAACAAGGGCTTCCCAGGTGGCTCAGCGGTAAGGAATTCACCAGCCAAGTAGGAGATGTGGGTTCAATCCCTGGGTTGGAGAGATTCCCCTGGAGAAGGAAATGGCAACCCACTCCAATATTCATGCCTGGGAAATCCCAGGACAGAGGAGCATGGTGGGCTCCTCTGGTCCACGGGGTTCAAGAAGAGTTAGATGCCACTTAGTGACTAAAACAACAGGGTAAACTCCCAGCTACCCAATTCTCTTCCCTAAAAGAATATTTTCCACAAGGCTGAAATCCTTATACCTACATCCATCTGCATGATATTTACCCACAAGGCTGAAATCCTTATACATACATCCATCTGCATGATATTTCATGCAGGAAATATGAAATGAAAGGAAAGGATGAAATGAGACTCTCAATTTTTATGAAATACAAATATGTGTAAAATGGAAAGAAAGGTTTATTCCTAAGTGTTGTAAGACTGGGGGGGGGACCCTTCAAATTCCTTTTTAGCCAAATGAGAAAAACAGGATTGAACGTCATGGCTTAAGTAAATTTGACCCTATGTGGATTAACATTTAGATATTGTGTCTGACCACCCCAAAGTAAATTATTCTGCAGCCAACTTCAAGTGAAACTCTAGTATTTAGACAATTGCAAGCTTCCCATAAAAAGTAAACAAACCAAGGTAACCTTTCGTAAGCAGAGGGAAAGTATGTAAGAAGATGATAGTCCACTTTGCTAAATGAGAAACAAATTTAGAGTTTTGTTATTTGGGCTTGCTTTGGGGTCTCTTCTGTGGCAAGTCTCAGGAAATCATTTAATGTCACAAAAATGAGGCCATGCACATCGTTTTCTCTGAAGTGGCTCCATCCAGGTTAGCAAGTTGCATGACTGTCACCACAATCCAGTTTTAGTCCATTTTCATCCTGAGTCAGATCTCTTATGCCTGCTTCCAGTTGATTCCCTTTCCTTCCCCAGCCTCAGGCAGCTGTTAATCTACCTCTGGTCTCTGGAGATTTATCTATACATTTACTATAAATGGAATCATACAATACTGGTCTTTTGTGACTGGCTTCTTTCACTTAATATAATGTCTTTGGGGTTCATTTACATTGTAGCATTATCAGTATTTCCCCCTTTTATTGCTGAATAGTATTCCTTTGTGTAAATATACATTAGCATTTTGTTGATCCATAGTTCTTGCTCTGTTAGGGAAGACTAATAGATTTTGCCTATGGAAGAATCTAGTCCTCATTCACTGAATAGCATATCTCAGTATCTCTGTTTTTGGAGAGCATTGTGGTGGTGATGGTGTAGTTGGTAAGTTGTGTCTGACTCTTTGCAACACCATGGACTGTAACCTGCCAGGCTCCTCTGTCCATGGGATTTCCCAGGCAAGAATACTGGAGTGGGTTGCCATTTGCCATTTCCTCCTCCAGGGGATCTTCCTGACCTGGGATCAAACCAGGGTCTCCTGCACTGCAGATGGATTCTTTCCCAAATGAGCCACCAGCAGAACTTTGTAACCAAATACAAATTTACTCTGCACCGCTAAGGTCTAGGGGAAGCCAGGTTGACCAATGTACCCCTTTACCTAAGACTTCATTCCTGGGCTCCCTTTCCCTTGCATGTTTGCATTGTTTATATGTATCAATCTTTCCTCTTTGATGGTTACATTGTTTATGTAGCTTTTCAGGAAGAGATACATTTGCTTAAAAATGGATAGTACTCATGCTTCTAGTTTATTCCAAGTTGATCTTGGCTAGTGGGTGTGAGATATCCTTGGTTCTACTTCCTCTGTATCACTTCCTAGGGCTTCTTCTGAAAATTCTGCTTCCCAGAATTTTTGGAAAGGGCACACACAATGTGGCATAAAATAGATGTGAAAGACTGAAATTTGTGGACCACTGTTAAAATGTCAGCTATCTAGTGAGTATTTATCTAGTGCGTATTTATCTCTGTTTCTTTTATGGTTATGTACGTTCGGAGGCCTGATGGGAAGGGAGTTGTCTAAAGATGAATTGCACTTAACGTCCTTGTTTTTTCCACAGCCAAACCAGTGCAATTTCACAACGATCCTAATTCCTTTCATTGGCTTAATGGCTGCATTTCCTACCAGAGAGAAAGGCTGGTGAGTGTGTGGAGGTGGGGGGGAGGGGGCAGGAATTGGTGTTTTTTATGGATTTTTCCCTTTGGCCACATTTCCAAGTTGAATGCCTCTTAGGCTTTTGTTAGAGTTCTCTCAAGGAAGATTTCTAATGTCCCTGCTGGCCAATGTCCTGTTGGCAGGAGAATGTGTTGAGAGCCAGTCAGTCATAAAATTCTGCTGCCAGGAAATGAGGCAGCAGTTAACAGACGAGAGGATTAGAGCCCAGCTTCAGGCTACGGCTCTGCCTCTCTGCCTACTTAAACAAAACATCGTTTTCTTCTGATATCAAAAGTGAATAGGTACTTGTAAATAATTCAAACAATCCAGAAATGTATAATTGAGGAAGTCAGAAGCTGTCTGTTATCCTTTCCTTGCAATGACTGTTAAGGGATTTGTTGATTATGTCTCTAGATTTCGTTCTCTGCATAATACTAACATTTGCATTTTCAAAATTAGAATCAAATTAGATGCAGAGTTCTGCCTGCTTTTTCATGCTTTTTTAAATCATGCTTTTCTGCTTAACATTATATATGAGAATTTTTCCTCATCTTTAAATCTATCTCATTCTTGTGAAATATTTGAATGGCTATACCACACTTTAATTAAACCAATTCTAAAGGCTTGTTTCAAATATTTGAACTTTAAAAAGGCACTGCAATAAATTTTTTGGTCATATTTCTTTGCAAGCTTGTGTAAGTGTTTTGGGTGTATACGTTCTTAGACATTTCTGCCTGCTCTTGAATAATGGTAAATTTTTAACTGCAAAATGAGACAAGGTAAGTTGCCTTTTATTGTAGAGTTATAACTGGTGAGTGAAGGAAATTTGGTCAAATTTAAGCATGTCAGTAACAAATGTGGATCATTTTTCAAGCTTCTTGCCAACTCCCATCTTTGTGAAGGATATAACAATTCCCAACTCCACTGTCTTAATTCCTGGATTCCTAACAAGGGAAATGGACCTGAAACAACAGATGACTTGGTCCTGGGCCTGATGTGATTCCTTTCATTGTTAGAGTCAACGTGGCTCAGTGGATGAGAAGCAGGACTCTGGCCAGCCTGCCTCATCTGATATTCTAGTTCTGCTGCTTCTTACTTCTCAGTGTGCTCTACTGTGAAACCAGAGGCAAGGTATAATGCCTGCTTCTTAAGAGGACATGGGGATTCAGTGAATTAACACCTCAGTTCAGCTCAGTCGCTCAGTTGTGTCTGACTCTTTGTGATGCCATGGACTGCAGCACGCCGGGCTTCCTTGTCCATCACCAACTCCCAATGCTTGCTCAAACTCATGTCCATTGTGTTGGTGATGCCATCCAACCATCTCATCCTCTGTCGTCCCCTTTACCTCCCACCCTCAATCTTTCCCAGCATCAGGGTCTTTTCCAATGTGTCGGTTCTTTGCATCAGGTGGCCAAAGTATTGGAGTTTCAGCTTCAGCATCAGTCCTTCCAATGAACAGTCAGGACTGATTTCCTTTAGGATGCACTGGTTGGATCTCCTTGCAGTCCAAGGGACTCTCAAGAGTCTTCTCCAACACCACAGTTCAAAAGCATCAATTCTTCTGCACTCAGCTTTCTTTATAGTCCAACTCTCACATCCATACATGACTACTGGAAAAACCATAGCCTTGACTAGATAGACCTTTGTCAGCAAAGTAATGTCTCTGCTTTTTAATATGCTGTCTAGGTTTATCATAGCTCTTCTAATACCTAGTAAACACTTAGAGGTGTACTGGATACATCATAAGCATTTCGTACATGGTAACTATCATTGTGATTAGTACTCAAAATCGCTAATCTTTTTTTTTGAGGGGTTATTTTATTTTATTGGATTATAGTTGCTTTACAATGTTGTGTTAGTTTCTACTGCACAACAAAATGAATCACCATACATACACATACATCCTCTCTCTTTTGAATTTCCCTCCTATTTAGGACATCACAGTGCATTAAATAGAGTTCCTTGTGCTATACAATATGTTCCCATCTGTTGTCCATTTTATACATAGAATCAGGAGTGTATGGGCTTCCTGGTGGCCCAGCAATAAAGAATCTGTCTGCCAATGCAGGAGATGTGGGTTCAATTCCTGGGTAAGGAAGATCCCCTGGAGAAGGAAATGGCAACCCACTACAGTATTCTTGCCTGGGAAATCCCATGAACTGAGGAGTCTGGTGGGCTGTAATCCATAGAGTCACAAAGAGTCGTACACAGCTCAGCAACTAAACAACAACAAAATCATCAATAGTGTATAAATGTCAACCCCAGTCTCCCAATTCTTCCCACCCCATCTCTTTCCTTTTTAGTATCCATACATTTATTCTCTACATCTGTGTCTCTATTTCTGCAAATAAGGTCACCTACACTATTTTTCTAGATTCCACATAAATGTATTAATATACAATATTTTTCTCTTTATGACTTACTTCATTCTGTGTGACAGTCCCTAGGTCCACTCTACAAATGACCCAATTTCATTCCTTTTTATGTCTGAGTAATATTCCATTGTATATATGTACCATATCTTCTTGCTAGTCATTTATTGAGTACATATTCTGTTTCACACATGGAGTAGGCACCTCACATATATTGTCTACTTTAATCCTCCCCAAACTCTAAAAGCTAGGTATTGCCAGCCACACTTTGCATATGAGGAAACTGAAACTTTGAAAAGTTTAAGTAATCTGCAAGTTTCTCTCCACCAGTCAAAGGAAATGCTGCCCCTCTCTGATGGATGAGAGCATTCCCTGTATGTAGTGTCATCAAGAAATCCAGGGATCATAAATGAGCACAGAGAGAAGAAGATTCCACATTAAATTCTCCAAGGCCAGATGATGACATATACAAAGATAGGAATAGGGTCGACAGTCTTCCTCCAGCAGCTGTTTGTTCCGAGTGCCATCAGCAAACTTCGTTGTTGTTGATCAGTCAATAAATTGAGTTTGACTCCTTGGGACCCCATGGACTGCAGCTCACCAGGCTCCTCTGTCCTCCACTGGCTCCTGGAGTTTGCTAAAATTCAAGTTCATTGAATTGGTTATGCTATCCAACCATCTCATCCTCTGCCGCCCCCTTCTCCTCCTGCCCTCAACCTTTCCCCACGTCAGGGTCTTTTCCATTGAGTCAGCTCTTTGCATCAGGTGGCCAAAATATTGAAGCTTCAGCTTCAGCATCAATCCTTCCAATGAATATGATTTTCCATAGGATTGACTGGTTTGATCTCCTAGCTATCCAAGGGACTCTGAAGAGTCTTCTCCAGCACCACAATTCAAAAGTATCAATTCTTTGGCATTCGGCCTTCTTTATGATCCAACTTTAGCTCCAAATATTTAGGAGAAAACCTTATTTGTGTATGATGTAGACTGTGGTTAATGTAAGAGTTTTATGAAATGATAGTGCAAATTCATCTTTCCTTGTTTTTGTTCATTCACGTTGTTTCCTCAGGCTGGAGTGATATCGTTCCTCTCGCTCAGAATCCTTCACATCACTTCCTCATCTTTGAAGGTTCAGCAGGTGCTACCTGCTCTGGGAAGCCTCATCACTGAGACTGTGTTGCTTCTTCCTCAGAGTTCTTGTATTCATGAAGTGACGGTTCACGTGGTGCTGTTTATATTCTGGTGAGTGCTTCCCTCCACTGTCTCAACTTTGGACTTGATCACCTTGAGGAAAGAGTGCATCGTTCACCGTTTTTATTAAGCCTCTACTCAATGCTAGTGAATTTGTGCACTAGATCCTACCCGCTCCTGTATGTTCAAAGACTTGCCTGTTGCAACTGTCTTTTTCTGTCACCACTGATTTCTTCTCAACAGGAGCCCCACAATCAGGATCCAAGTATGCTATCATATCTCTCCTGTAAAAACAAACAAACAAACAAAAAAAGCTTTCTTTGCATCAAGTTTGCCTCCAGGGCCTTCCCTGGTGGTCCAGGGGTTAAGAATCCATCTTGCAATGCAAAGAACACTGGTTCAATCCCTGATCCAGGAAGATTCCGCATGTCGCAAGGCAACTAAGCCCGTGTACCACAACTACTGCAGCCTGTGTGTCTAGAGCCTATACCCTGCAACAGGAGAAGCCACTGCGATGAGAAGAAGCCTGTGCACCACAGCTAGAGAGTAGTCCCTGTCCTCCACAACTAGAGAAAGCCCTGGTGCCGCAACAAAGACCCAGTGCAGCAAAAATAAGATAAATTAATTAATTGAAAAATTTCGCCTCTAGCTATGACTGCGTATCTCTGCTCTGCTTTGTTGAAAATGCTCCTCCGAAGAAATGCTTGTTCTACTGTCCACTCTCTTACCTTCCAGCCCCTCTGTAATCCACTCCAATCAAGTTAGTCTTTCATTCCCGTCAGCCTCTGCAACCACTCTAGTCCAAGTCACCAATGACTTCATCTTGGTAAGTTCTTTGCCCGCATCTTCCTTGACCTCAGCCGCACTGGGCGCAGTTGACTACTTCCTCCTTCTTGAAAGACTTCTCTGAGTCTTTACAGGTTCATCTATTTTCTTATCAGAAACTTACATTTTTTTTTTAAAGTTATGCATGTGAAATCTTTCATCACAAGTACTTGGCCTCCCATAGTTCACATCTCATTCATCTTTATGTTCTTTTTGGTCCCAAAGCACAATGTCTAATATGAGGAAGATCTTATGAATCTCTATTCAGTTACTTCATACACACATGAAAAAATATGCATGCAGGTTATTTTTTTAAATACAGATGAATTAACCAGAAATTATTTAAAACTGTTCCCTCTGGGGTATAGGAGTGAGTAGAGTGGAGAAAAAAATGATGGGAATAAGATTTGTTTGAGGTATTCCTTTTTCAATATTTAAAACTTCCTGAATGTTTTACATATTCAAAAAATAAACTTAAAGGTGTGATAAACACTAAGATTAAATAAGAACAGAAACAAATGAATCTAATTGCATACCATATTGATAACTTGGGAAAGAAAAAATGAATTTGGGTAACATTTGTGGACGGCATTATAACTGCATATCCTTCAGTTCAGTCTCTCATCGTATCTGACTCTTTGTGATGCCATGGACTGCAGCACGCCAGGCTTCTCTGTCCATCACCAACTCCTAGAACTTACTCAAGCTCATGTCCATTGAGTTGGTGATGCCATCCAACCATCTCATCTTCTGTCGTCCCCTTCTCCTCCCGCCTTCAATCATTCCCAGCATCAGAGTTTTTTCCAGTGAGTCAGTTCTTCGCATCAGGTGGCCAAAGTATTGGAGTTTCAGTTTCAGCATCAGTCCTTCCAATGAACATTCATGATTGATTCCTTTAGGATGCACTGGTTGGATATCCTTGCAGTCCAAGGGACTTTCAAGAGTCTTCTCCAACACCACGGTTCAAAAGCATCGATTCTTCAGCGCTCAGCTTTCTTTATAGTCTAACTCTCACATCCATACATGACTACTGGAAAAACCAAAGCTTTGACTAGACATACCTTTGTTAGCAAAGTAATGTCTCTCTTAAATATGCTGTCTAGGTTGGTCATAACTTTTCTTCCAAGAAGTAAGGGTTTTTAATTTCATGGCTGCAGTCACCATCTGCTTTGATTTTGGAGCCCCTAAAAATAAAGCCACTGGAGCCGCAGCTGCACGGTGCTAGAGCGACTTTGAGGAGATACCCCATGTACAAGGGCAAATGAGAAACCCCAGCAAGATGGTAGGAGGAGTGAAATTGCATTTAGAATCAAGCCCCATACCCGCCAGAGATGCTCTGAGGGCTCAAACAAACCTTGTGCATATCCTTTGTGGGGTGTATTCGAAGAACAAAAAGGATAGCTTGGAAATTTTGGACTTCACAGTAACTTTGTAATTGGTAGCAGTATTGGTGATGTGACTCTGGAACAATTTTGTGTATATTATGGGATAGATCTAATTAATAAATATATTTGTGTTTTGTGAGCCAGACTTCATTACAGGTAAAGAGAGAAATATAAACATGGTATGAGGGAAGCTGGGGAACACTGTGCTGTTGGATTTGAACTGGAGGTATCAAATAAACCTGTGTGTGTTTCCTAATATGTACACTGAAAAGGCCTAGATACAAGGATACATACTTGCAGAAATGAGCACACCTAGAGCCCAGAAGACTCTTGAGAGTCCCTTGGACTGCAAGGAGATCCAACCAGTCCATTCTGAAGGAGATCAGCCCTGGGATTTCTTTGGAAGGAATGATGCTAAAGCTGAAACTCCAGTACTTTGGCCACCTCATGTGAAGAGTTGGAAAAGACTCTGATGTTGGGAGGGATTGGGGGCAGGAGGAGAAGGGGACGACAGAGGATGAGATAGCTGGATGGCATCACTGACTCGATGGACGTGAGTCTGAGTGAACTCCGGGAGTTGGTGATGGACAGGGAGGCCTGGCGTGCTGCGATTCATGGGGTCACAAAGAGTCGGACAATACTGAGCGACTGAACTGAACTGAACTGAGAGCGCAGATCTTGGTTTCTGAATACCTTTCTTTTCTAAAAAGGAACAGGGTTTCTTAGGAAAATGGCTGACTCCACGTCAGGGGCACAGAAAATATAAAGTGAGCCTTAAAACTTCTATTGTGTCAATAAGAAAGACTAGGGACTTCCCTGGTGGTCCAGTGTGTCATGGTCTGTGCTTGGATTGGAAAAGAATTTCCAGACACACAGCATTTTAGAAAGGAGTGAGCTTATTAAGAGCAAGGAGCAGAGATAATGAAGGTGCTGCAAATGCCGAGGGGTGTCCCCGAGGGGATGTTGTTAGAGCAGTGGGCCCGCTCAAGGGAGAGCCAATGCTTTTTGTGGGTTTGTAGCCAATTTTTATAGCCTCATGACAAAATTCCTGCTGGAAGAGTGGCATTAGGTGATTGGTCAGTGCACTACAGGGTGACTACTGGGGTGGGCAGTTTTTCCTAATACAGGGTCAGGAAGCCTGCTGGTGATGATCGGAGGTGCGGGGATGGTGGTGGTTTGGCAATGGTTACAACAGGGCTCATCAGGGAGCTCTGGAAATGACCTTGTTTCTGGGCTCCACTTCTGTGGCTTTAGTGCAAGGCCTCGCACCTGTGGCCTTGGGGCAGGACTCCACACAGTGGTTAAGACTTCACCTTGAAATGCAGGGGGTTCAGGGTTTGATCCGTAGTCGGGGAGTTAAGATACCATATGCCTCTTGGCCAAAAAAACAAGACATAAAAGAATCCAAAAGTAATATTGTAACGAATTCCATAAAGACTTTAAAAAATGATCCAGATTTTAAAGAAATCTTTAAAACAGAAAGAAAGAAAGACTTATGTCATATCAAAAAAAAAAAAAAACAAACCCATCTTGAAGTGGTCCATAAACCTAAATCTGACAATGGGAGCATCAAAAGGAAGAATAGTAGCAGTGAGTGATAACATACTGCACACAAAAATGCATGAGAGTTAATGATAATGCACAAATAAGAAAAAGAAAGGGAAAAAGAGGGGAAGATTTTCTCTAGAGTAGAATGCCAGCTAATAAATAAAAAACCATCAAATTATAAAGACAGTTGGAACCTCTGACTTAAGAATTGTGTGAAAGGTTGTTGGGAAACAGAATATTAACATGGTTTCACAGTATCACCACAGTTACTTGTGAATTCCAAAGGGGGAGTATCTTTACAGAGGAGAGGTCTGGCAACAACCTTAACCAAATGAGCAAACTTAGCACCACATACAGTGAAACGCTGGGCTGGAAGAAGCACAAGCTGGAATCAAGATTGCCGGGAGAAATATCAATAACCTCAGATATGCAGATGACACCACCCTTATGGCAGAAAGTGAAGAGGAACTAAAAAGCCTCTTGATGAAAGTGAAAGAGGAGAGTGAAAAAGTTGGCTTAAAGCTCAACATTCAGAAAACGAAGATCATGGCATCTGGTCCCATCACTTCATGGGAAATAGTTGGGGAAACAGTGGAAATAGTGTCAGACTTTGTTTTTTGGGGGCTCCAAAATCACTGCAGATGGTGATTGCAGCCATGAAATTAAAAGAGGCTTACTCCTTGGAAGGAAAGTTGTGACCAACCTAGATAGCATATTGAGAAACAGAGACATTATTTTGCCAACAAAGGTCCGTCTAGTCAAGGCTATGGTTTTTCCAGTGGTCATGTATGGATGTGAGAGTTGGACTGTGGAGAAAGCTGAGTGCTGAAGAATTGATGCTTTTGAAGTGTGATGTTGGAGAGGACTCTTGAGAGTCCCTTGGACTGCAAGGAGATCCAACCAGTCCATTCTAAAGGAGATCAGCCCTGGGTGTTCTTTGAAAGGAATGATGCTAAAGCTGAAACTCCAATACTTTGGCCACCTCATGAGAAGAGTTGACTCATTGGAAAAGACTCTGATGCTGGGAGGGATCTCTGACGCTGAGATGGCTGGATGGCATCACCGACTCAATGGACGTGAGTTTGAGTGAACTCTGGGAGATGGTGATGGACAGGGAGGCCTGGTGTGCTTGCGATTCATGGGGTCACAAAGAGTCGGACCCAACTGAGTGACTGAACTGACTGACTGACAGTGAACAAACCAGCATAAACCCTGTGCTATGATGCTATAAGTACCTAATGTCCCTATGGCATATTCCTGCCAAAAACATTTAATCTGAATGTGATCATGAAGTGTGTTAATCACTCAGTTGTGTTCGACTCTTTGTGACCCAATGGACTGTAGCCCTCCAGGTTCCTCTGTCCATGGGATTCTCCAGGCAAAAATACTGGAGTGGGTTGCCATTCCCTTTTCCAAGGCATCTTCTTGACCCAGGGATCAAACTCAGGTCTCCTGCATTACAGGCAGATTCTTTACCATCTGAGCCATCAGGGAAGCCTCTATGTAAGAAAAGTAAGTGTCTTGAAAAGCCAAATAGGGCAGGAAGATTGCTCTAAAATAAGAGAACTTGAAGGACATGGCAGTTTCTAGAGACTGCTATAAAATTCTTGGGGAAACTACTGGGGAAATTTGAATATGGGTTGTATATTAGATATATTAATACTATTGAATTAAAATTAACTTTCTGGGAGAAAGGGTATGTGGGGAGTTGTTTTCTGCTGCTGCTGCTAATTCGCTTCAGTTGTGTCTGACTCTGTGCGACCCCATAGACGGGGGAGTTGTTTAAGGAATAAACATTCCAATTTGCAATATGGAAATGTTCTGAAGTCTGTCTGTTACACAACAATGTGCGTGTACTTAATACGACTTAACAGCACACTTCGAAAGGGTTAAGAGGGCAAATTTTTGTTATGTGCTTTTTAACCACAGTTGGAAAAATTTCTAATCCTTTAGGAATTAATTTTCTGAAGTGTGACAATGTTACTTTTATATAAAAAAATCCTCTGTAAGACACATGTTGAAATATTTAGGGATGAAATGTCTAAACTTACTTTCAAGTGGTTCAGTAGGAAAAAATAAAAGTGTGTGTGTGTGTGTGTGTGTGTGTTGAAAGAAAATGAGTAAGCAGCAAAATATTAAGAAATGTTGACTCTGGATGATGGGTATACAGATGATGTTCATTATCCTCTTCCGTCCACTATACGGAAATGGTCCAAGTAAAATTTTGAAAAATGAAATCAAACAAGACAGTTACCCGAAACTATATCCTGCTTTAATTTTCATTTCATTCATCAGTTTCCTCATGAGGATTTACTTATTCTCATTTTAATTATGTGGCCAGTTTGACACAATCCTTCACTCTTAAGTGGAGTCTTAATTGTAGATATAGATATGAAAACCCTGAACCACAGTAGGCCAAATATCTTTTTTCAGACTGTTTTCTTATAATATTGGACAGCTTGGGTCTAGTCTGGGTCCTCTTTTCTCTGCACTCCTCCCTGAGTGATTTTGCTAATCTCACAGCTTTCTGGATCATCTATATGTAAAAATTTCCAATTTTATTTTTTAAAAATATTTATTTATTTTTGGCTGTGGTGGGTCTTCATTAACCACATGTGGGCTTTTCTCTAGTTGTGGTGAGCAGAGGCTGCTCTTCACTGTGCTGCCTGGGCTTTTCATTGCGGTGGCTTCTCCTGTTGCAGAGAACGGGCTCTAGGTGCATGGGCTTAGTTACCCTGTGGCGTGTGGAATCTTCCTGGACCAAAGATTGAACTTGTGTCCCCTTAATTGGCAAGGAGATTCTTAACCACTGGATCACCAAGGAAGTTCCAATAATTTTCACTTTTATATTTGTAACCATGACCCTTCTTGTAGCTTCTGGCAACATTCCAAGGGCAATGACCACCTGGTGCCCAGACAGACAAAAAGGAGCTAGGGTTCTCTGGAGAAATGGTTTACTTCCTGGCAGAAGTAGGGAAGGCCTAGAAAATCCTCTTGAGCCAGAAAACAAGGAAGGCTTCAAAGAACAATGAAAACCTGTCAAAAGGATACAGGAGCCAGCTTCAAGAGGCTTTCAAGGGCCAAATCTAGGCTAACTAGAGCACCAAAATAAATAATGATAGTAATGGAGTAAAATAAGAATTCAAAAGTTCCCATGATATGAATTAGGAATTGCCTTTTCCTCTAAAGGGCCAGGTGATAAATATTTCAGGCTTAATGAGCTATGCAGCCACAACTATTCAACTTTGCCATTGTAACAAAAAAGCAGCTATGGACAATACATAAATAAATGAGTGTCTATGTTCCAATAAAACTTTATTTACAAAAACAGATAGCAGGCTGGATTGACCCATGAATCATAGTTTGCCTGTCTCTGCATCTAAATAAACAGATGAGTAAACAAATAGGCAGAAGAGAAAGTTCTTTATCACAATGGAATGCCAATAAATAATCACAGAAGGAATGATGGAGTTAAAAAAATTACAGTGTGGCAACCATCAAAGTAATTATTAATTTAGGTGAAAAACATCAATGGATGCTAAAAATAGTGTGCCAAAGGATGAGGAATGGCTTGTTTATATTGTTGTAAAATAGCTCCAAATCAAATATGTATTAATTACAAAGTTGGGAGAGGGAGTATCTTCACAGTGAAGATATCTGCAGATACTCTTTTAATAAAATGATAAATGTTAATAGCACAAGTAAGGGTTCAGAGGCTTCCCTGAGAGCTCAGTAGGTAAAGAATCTGCCTGCAATGCAAGAGACCCCGGTTTGATTCCTGGGTTGGTAAGATCTGCTGGAGGAAGGATAGGCTACCCACTCCAGTATTCTTGGGCTTCCCTTGTGGCCCAGCTGGTAAAGAATCTGCCTGCAATGCGGGAGACCTGGGTTCGATCCTTGTGTTGGGTAGATCCCTTGGAGAAAGGAAAGGCTACCCACTCCAGTATTCTGGCCTGGAGAATTCCATGGACTGTATAGTCCATGGGGTTGCAAAGAGTCAGACACAACTGAGTGAATTTCACTTCACTTAAAGGGTTCAGATCAACATTATTTGCCACCTGACAGGACACAAGGAGAAAAACACAGCATCGCTCCTCTGATATTTCTGCCAAATGTTTATAACTTGGGTCTAAACATGAGAAAACATTAGACAAACCCAACAGAAGGACACTTAAAGTGAATCTGAGGGTTTATCAAGTAAAAAGAGGCTCACAGCGTGGCAGCCACACACACACACTTTATTGGAAGATACTTCGACAGATTTTCATGTGGGGAAAGTCTTTTCCAGAATGAGTCTGTTCGGCAGGTCACTACCCAGAAGGGAAGGAGGACAGGGAACTCCCTGAGGAAAGGCGAGATTGAAAAGGGCACACATGACTAGGTGATTTTGTTGAAATGAAGGCACAAGTAAATTTGGTGGAAAAAACATACAATACTTCGTGATCTTTTTATCTGTTTATTTTATTCATTCCAATATTACTGGCAAATCACAGAACATCCAGGTTTATGCAATAATAATTAAATTCAGCTATCTTTAATGTTTTGCCAAATTTCAGTCATATTAAAACCATACCTTTCTATGTATTTTTTAATCTTATTGTGGCATTTTAATTGTCAAGATAAGTGGATAGAATATATTTTATTTTATAATTTGTCATCTTGTTTTATAAATTCTAATTATTTAGACTGTGACATATGGACCTTCATTTGTAATACTAATTCATGCTCCAAAATTTAGGGTCTGGCCTGGGTTGGGGAATACTTTGTACTCCACTGACTTCAGAAGAACAAAGAAAAAAAACATTTAGTCCAGTGATCTTGTAATTTAAAGTTAGATCTGTGGATGTTCTGCTTCTTGTTAAGATAAACAATAATAAATATTTTAAAATATATTTTTTATTTATTAAAAAAATAAATATTTTTTGTCCATAGTATTTTCTTAAAGAAGGTTAAGAAGATCTTCAAGGCATTCAACCATTAGTGACAAAAGAGTTTTGTGAATCTTCCAACAACATAACCTTTAACCATGATGTCCACAAAGCTTGTAAAATGTGTTTGTTATAGAAGATGGTATGTATTAGAATCTATTTGTTCTAGAACATTGAGTTGCTCACTTGCTTTTTGCTATTACTAAGTCACTTCAGTCGTGTCCGACTCTGTGTGACCCCATAGACGGCAGCCCACCAGGTTTCCCCATCCCTGGGATTCTCCAGACAAGAACACTGGAGTGGGTTGCCATTTCCTTCTCCAATGCATGAAAGTGAAAAGTGAAAGTGAAGTCGCTCAGTCATGTCGGACCCTCAGCGACCCCATGGACTGCAGCCTTCCAGGCTCCTCCATCCATGGGATTTTCCAGGCAAGAGTACTGGAGTGGGGTGCCATTGCTCACTTGAGCTGCCCACAAATTCACTACTGTGGTGCCATTACCTGAAAAAGAGAACTTAAGGGGAGACACTGGTCTGGGGAAGGATGTGGTTAAGTTACTTTTTGAATTTGGGACATATGAAAACCCAGTATGTGGTTGCCTATCCTGAGTTTACCAGCAGAGTCTGAGCTGACGATTTAGATTTATCACTCACTGGCACTCACGGGACAAAGATGAGGAGTTTGTGCAGAGAGATACCCTGCTGGGTGAAAAGAAGAGAGAGGCACAAGACTGAGCCCCGAGGACAACCTTACCAAGAGGTGAAGAATGGGCAGGAAAGGAGGGGCCAACAAATGAGACCAGGAAAGCACATTCAGAGAAGGAGAAAGAAACCCCGGGAAATGGTGGTGGTTTGGGGGAGCTGGTGAAGCCAACAGAGAGGAGTTTCAAAGAGGAGAGGGTGATCAGTTGTTTCATGTGGCAGGGAAAATCAGTGCTGAAAGTAAGCCACTGCCTTTGGTAAGTGGGAGGGAATGGAGGAGGTAACAAATGGTCGTTTCAAATGACTGATGGGAGTAGAAGCAAGACTGCAGTAGGAGGAAGGGTGAAAAGGACTTCCATGGTGGCTCAGTGGTAAAGAGACTGCCTCCAGTGCAGGAGCTGGAGGAGACATGGGTCCAGTCCCTGGGTCAGGAAGATCCCCTGGGGGAGGGCATGGCAACTCACACAGTATTCTTGCCTGGAGAATCCCATGGACAGAGGAGCCTGGTGGGCTATGGCCTGTAGGGTCACAAAGAGTTGGACACGCTTCATGCATGCACGATGGGTGAAAGGTGTTACTAAGTGGCAAATTATTTTTTAAGAGGAGTGATAGTGAAGTGGAAGAACAGGATGAGGCATAAACCTGAGTTGAAGGGCACAAAACAGGATGTGACTCCTTTTCTTTTCTCTCCCTTTCCCCCACTTCCATTACTCCCTCTCCCCTTCCTTCCTTCTTTCTTTCCTTCCTAGGACAAAGAGTTTTTAAGCAGGTTTGTAATCTAAAAGAGTGGAGATGCAGTGGAGAAGAAGGGACTAAAAACATGAGAAGGAACACAACTGATGCCCTGAAATTCTGAAAGAGGCAGAAGGAAGGAGATCAAGAAAGCTAGCGGAGTTATTTACCTACAAAGGAATCATGACAATAGCTTCTTTTGAGGCAGGAGACAGAAGCAGAGAGGACAATTAAAGATAAATTTGGAGGTTCAGGGGATGAGAGTAGAAGTGTATTCCTATAATTCTTGGCCCTCTTAGGATCCCATGGGGATAGAATTGACCAAAGAAGAGTGAGTGGGAGTTATTACTGAGTAAGGGCAGTTCGGATTTGTATTATGTGGTTACGTGTTAAATTCCGAGGTTTACACTGTATCTGCTTCAGAACTTTGGAGATGGAGAGGCCAGTTCAAGGGAAGACAGTCAAGAACAGTTTAAGAAAAGAGACTGGATTTGAGCTGGCTTTGAAAGAGTGGCAGAGTTTGATAAAGTCTTGGCTCCAGTTTATAAATAAGGGAACATTTTGGAACCCAGCTGCCCTGGAAAAGCAAATTCTTGCTAACTAATGAGCATTTTTTGTGGGTAATAGAAACCTCAGAAATATGGAAATGTGGGTGAGGAAAGTTGGGAAAATCCAAATTTATTCTTTTCCAAGAAGTCCCTGGTATATCAGCCAAATAATCTCAGGGAAGAGTTTTTGAAATAAACAATAAATTTTCCTTGTGCAGTAGGACTGTGAGGCTGGGTCTGTTGTTATCTAAATAACATATCTGAAATTGCCTCAAGAAAGCTGCGAAGAGATAATTGTTTCCTTGCCCCGCAGATTCATATGTTGACACTTTAACTCCCAATGTGACTATATTTGGAGATAGTGAAACAGAAGGGAAGGGGGCAGGGCACAACCTTTAAAAGAATGATACAACTGAGGACATGACATAAACTGGTTAGGACCAAATAGGTCCAAGATGGTGGATGGACGAGTTGACTTCCACTAGAACTTGAGCTTCAGGAAATATGTAATACATTAACATATGTTAAATGGCACATACCTAAGTGCCATGACAGTTGTAAGGCTGACCGTAAAGGTCAAAAAGTAGGCAATGGCCCCATTTCTGGAAATTCCCACTCCTTCCCCCAAATAGATGGAGTACTCTTCTTACTCATTAGCCTATGAAATTACCCACCCCTATAAAAATGACAACCCCATACCCTGGTGCTGCTTTTGCCTTCTGAGATGGCTCGCACTCTGTGAAGTGTGTTTCTAACTAAATCCACTTCTTGCTTATCACTTTGTCTTTCAATGAATTTGTGATGAGATATCAAGAACCTGAGCTTCATTAAGTCCTGAGACCAGGTGTGTGATCTCCATTAAAAGTCCCAATCTGAGATGTATAGTTTCAATAGGGCTTTTAGGAAGTAGTTAGGGTTAAATGAGGTCATAGGGATTTGGTCCTAATCTAATAACATTAGTGGCCTTATAAGATAGCAAAGATCTATCTATCTATCTAACTTTCTTACTTTCTTTCTCTCTCTCCCCATGAACACACTCAACATTCAAAAAACTAAGATCATGGCATCCAGCCCCATCACTTCACAGCAAACAGATGGGGATAAAATGGAAACAGTGACAGACTTTATTTTCTTGGGTTCCAAAATCACTGTGGATGGTGACTGTAGTCACAAAATTAAAAGATGCTTGCTCCTTGAAAGAAAAGCTATGACAAACCTAGACAGCATATTAAAAAGCTGAGACATCTTTGCTGACAAAGATCCATGTAGTCAAAGCTACGGTTTTTCCAGTAGTCATGTATAGATGTGAGAGTTGGACCATAAAGAAGGTTGAGTGCTGAAGAACTGATGTTTTTGAACTGTGGACTGCAAGGAGATCAAGCCAGTCAATCCTAAAGGAAATCAACCCTGAATATTCATTGGAAGGACTGATGCTGAAGCTGAAACTCCAATACTTTGGCCACCTGATGCATAGAGCTGTCTCATTGAAAAAGACCATAATGCTGGGAAAGATTGAAGGCAGGAGGAGAAGGGGATGACAGAAGATGAGATGGTTGGATGTCGTCACCGACTCGATGGACATGAGTTTGAGCAAACTCTGGGAGATAGTGAAGGACAGGGAGGCCTGGAATGCTGCAGTCCATGGGGTCACAAAGACTCAGAGATGACTTAGCCACTGAACAGCAAAAACCATGAATTCATGCTGAGAAAGGCCAAGTGAACACAGGAAGAGAAGGTTGCTGTCTGCAAGTCAGGAAGAGAGCTCTCCCCAGAACTCTAACATGCTTGTACCCGGATCTTAGTCTTCCAGCTTCCAGAATGGTGGGAAAAGTAACTTCTGCTGTTTCAACTACCCAGTCTATTGCAGCCCCAGCAGACTGAGACATTAACACAAGGAAAAGCAACAGCCATCTCGTTATTCTTTTTATAGTTTTTGTTCTGCTGTAAAGTTTGACCAAACATTTGAGTGATGGGCCTCCTACAGGCTTATATTTCCTTCTCTCTGTGCAATGGAAAATTTTTTCACACACTGTAACTCAAGTTTTCACTTGCCAATCAAAAGCATCACCATTTCTTCCATTTAAAATAACTAGGAAAGACTCTGTCTCCTGCAGATAAGTATATGTGAAGGGCTGGGACACTGACATTTTCCTGCCTTCTGACTCAACCTGAAACATCAACTCTTCCTGGGTCTTGAGACTAGGTTTTCAGACTAGAACTCACACCATTGTGTGCATGCTCAGTAGCTTCAGCTGTGTCTGATTCTCTGCGACCCTGTGGACTGTAGCCCACTAGGCTCCTCTATCCACGGGATTCTCCAGGCAAGAATACTGGCATGGGTTGACATGCCCTACTCCAGGGACTCTCCCCAATCCAGGGATAGAACCCGTGTCTCCTGTATTGCAGGTAGATTCTTTACCACTGACCTACTGGGGAAGCCAGAACTTATACCATTTGGTCTCCTAATTCTCAGGCCTTTGGACTCAGGCTGGAACTATAGCATCTGTCCTCCTGGGTCTCCAGCCTGCAAACTGCAGATCTCCAGACTTGTCAGTCTCCACAATCATGTGGTTGAAGTTCTTGTAATAAATCTCTTTGTGCATATGTATATACATATATGGGCTTCCCTTGCGGCTTAGATGGTAAAGAATCTGCCTGCAATGCAAGAGACCTGGGTTCAATGCCTAGGTTGGGAAGATCCCCTGGAGGAGGGTATGGCAACCCACTCCAGTATTCTTGCCTGGAGAATCCCCATGAACAAAGGAGCCTGAAAAGCTACAGTCCAGGGGGTCACAAAAAGTTGGACATGACTGAGTGATTAAGCACAGCACAGCATGTACATATATGGGGTTTCCCAGGTGTCTAAATGATAAAGAATCCACCTGCAATGCAGGAGATGCTGCTTCGATCCCTGGGTCAGGAAGATCCTCTGGAGACGGAAAAGGCAACCCACTCCAGTATTCTTGCCTGGAGAATCCCATGGATAAGGGGCCTGGTGGGCTACAATGGGATCCCAAAAGAGTGAGACAACTAAATAGTGACAACAACAATATACATAAATATTTCCTATTGGTTCTATCTGGAGAGCTATGATTAATAAAATAAGTAATATACCTCCCAGGGGGGAAGCCCTGATTCTTTTTCAAAATGGTATCAGGGAAAATGGGAGGCTTAGCTGACTGAGTGGTAAACTAAGGGATAAGAGGATGCTAGATTCACCAGTGTCCTCTGCAGCCTTGGTGGTGTCTGTTGCTGACTGCTCTGGACAGGTCCTGAGAGTGTACATGCAAAGGGGCAACTGGCTCAGTTGGGTCCTCTGGGGCCTCAAGCTTGCACATGCTTGAAGTGTCCAGCTCAGTCATTTGCCTCTGGTTGTAAAGTTCTCAAACATGGTGGCTTTTGTCCCAGTCCCAGCCTCTGCCAGGGATTAAGGAAAATCTCGATGCTCTGAGTCAACCAGACGTGCTTTTTAGAGATGACTAAGAATGAGGATATACTGGCTGAAAGCCTCAAAATATTATTCATCTTTTGGGTCCTTTCCCCTTCAGGGCTGGTTGTGTTGACAGGTATGAAAGTTGCTCAATCATGTCTGACTCTTTGCAACCCCATGGACTGTAGCCTGCCATGTTCCTCTGTCCATGGAATTCTCCAGGCCAGAATACTGGAGCAGGTAGCCATTACCTTCTCCAGGGGATCTTCCCAGCCCAGAGATCGAACCCAGGTCATTCCTCACTGCAGGCAAATTCTTTACTGTCTGAGCCACCAGGGAAGCCCTGTTGACAGGTAGGCACATAGAGTCAAAAAGGGTGAGCTGAGATGAAGCCTCAGGAGAACCGAGTAACTTGTTGCCTCAGTTTGCAAAAGGCAGATACTTACATGGATATTAATTGTGAAAAAGCATTGTCTGATGTCTCTGGAGAGATGAATGTCTAAAAGAATGAACAGATACATGACCTGAGATCGTTCTTAATGGAGCAAAGTATTCATTTGGTCCAATTGGTGTTCTTAAGGTCAAAATGAAATTAAGGCCAGACCACATCCATTGGCCTCTTGCCAAGTCACACCTCAGGCAGGGAGCCTACTGTTCTGGAAGAGGCCAATTTGCTAAGGTCACCTATCTCAGGAGAAAGCAGGAAAAGGATCTGGTAGTGGCATCCAAGTACCTCATAATACGAGGTTCAGGTTTAAATCTTTGATGGGGAAGGGAAAGTATTGATCCTGCAGCTGTAACTGACACTATGTTGACAAAGCTGTTGGGAGTCTTGCTATATCAAACTCAATACTTACCTTCCTTAAACATCAAAAATAAATAAATAAATAAAAAGAAGTAAATGGAAAGGGAATGATTTGTTTTCTGTTTATAGCTTGTGTAAAGGACATCTGTTTTTATTTACCCACCCAGCTCCCGCTCACTCTCCTGGTAACATCACCTTCATTTCCTCTAGGGACACTCATTTTCCACTGCAGGTCGGAGAGACAGGAAACCAGGTGCTCTGTTCTTCCAGGTCTAGGGTGGGGGTAGGGGGCATTGGGTCAGGCAGACTAGCCTTCATTTATGTGTGAAAGATAAAGAGATGGAGAGTACTGGGGTGGGAGTATAATTTAAAACAGGGTGGTCAAGAAGGGCCTTTTTGAGATTTAACTTTGCCTGAGACTGTCTCCCAAAATAGACCCTGCTCCACCCACCCACAGTATCTCCATCTCAATTGATGGCATTGCAACCCTGTCAGTTGTGCCAGCCAAAAATAAAAAAGCAAAGAAACAGATACAAATAAGCAATGCAGAATAATCCCTTTTAGTTGCTCATACTGCACATCCAATCAGTCACCATAAACTATTTACCTTTGAATCACATCCAGGATCAGACCATTCTTCGGTATCAGCACAGCTGCCAGATGGACTGAAGCCACCACCGTCTCCTACCTGGATGATTGCAACAGCCTTCTGTACGGTCTCCCTGCTCTTGCCCTTGCTCCCTGTAGTCCATTCTCGGCACTACAGCCACAGGACACTCTGCAGATGAAGTCAGTTGATGTCACGATTTTCTCAAAAATATTCTGAGGGCTCCCTGTCTCACTGAGAGGAAAAGGCAGTCTTAACCATGACCTGGTTAGTTACTAGTCATTTTCCCCTTGGCTCATTCTGCTCAGCTGCCTGGTCTTCTTTTATTCTTTAATGCTTCTGTGCATACTCATGCCTCAGGGCCTTTGCACATGCGGTTCCTAGTTTCTGGGATATTCTTTCTCTAGATATCACAGGGCTCACCCACTCAATTCCTTGAAGTCTTGTGTGTTTTCTCCAGACTCACTCAGCTGTGTGGGCACAGACTGAGTGGGCTGAGTTGAGACTGGTCATGGAATTGAAACTGTGTTAAATAGAGAAGTGAGGGGAAGAGGTGTCTGAGGAACAAATGAAAGGCAAGAGGTAGATGGATTATAAATCCAGCTGAGGTATTGGAAAGAGTGAGATGGAAAGAAGGCGGGTGAGAGTAGATGAGGGAGAGTCATGGTTGTTGCTAATGACAGGCCTGGAATGTGATGCTGAACCTGGGTGGCCAATGTAGGGCAGATAACAGGACTGGTGGATGAGAAGAAAGGAAGCACAAGGCCAGGGCTTTGGGATGATTATCAGAAGGGATGTTGAAATTGCCAAGAATTAAGGCAGGAGCAGAGTTGAAAAGAGTGACAGTGAGCCAGAAGGGATAATCTTCAGTGTCCCAGCACTGGTGAAAAGAAAGTGAAAGTGAAAGTTGCTCAGTCGCGTCTGACTCTTTGTGACCCCATGGACTATGCAGTCTGGATTCTCCAGACCAGAATAGTGGAGTGGGTAGCTGTTCCCTTCTCCAGGGGATCTTCCCAACCCAGGGATTGAACCCAGGTCTCCTGTATTGCAGGCAGATTCTTGACCAGTTGAACCACCAGGGAAGCCCCCCGGCACTGGTAGATGACAGTAACAAGGAGAGGTATGGGTGGTCCTGCTGATGACCTGAGATTCAAAGATGCTGGGGTGGAGGGTGCAGTGTAGACAGTGAGGAGGGAAGAAGGAGGGAGTTAAGAGGAGGGGGAGAGGCTGCATGATTGGAGGGGTGCTGCAGGGAACAGCAGTGTCCTCAGGGAACGTTGGGGTTCCTAGAATAGAGCAAGACCACAAAGCTGCAGGGAGAGGGGCTTTTTGCTGAAGGCTGTGATTTCCTGGGGACCCAGGGAAAGGCATTGGGAGTTTGAGATTGGTGGGTCAGGGCCATGCAGAGCTGCATGCAATTCAGAGTGCGGGAAGTGGAGGTGACCTGGAGTCCTGGATTCTTGTGGAGACATAAATGGGGATAAAGCCATAATGAGATGAGCAGTGGTGGCAAAACCTTAAGTTCCTTCCACTAGTTCAAACCCGAGGAAAATATTTTTAAAAATTCTGTAGCTGGAATGACTCAGCGAATCAACTAGTAGCCTGTTATTGGAAACAAAATTAAATTTTTAAAAGGTGTTTTTAAAAATATAAAAGCAATACACACTCATTGTAAAGAAAAATAATTCAAACAATCTATTGGAAGAGCATAAAGTGAAAAGCAAGAGTCTGCCTCCCAGTCCTATTCCCAGTGGTAACAACTATCAGCAGGTTTTGGGCGTCCTCTTAGCTGTGCATGTACAAGCATATACCTTATTTAGCTTTTAAACAAGTAGATGGGAGCATTATTGCTTATAGCTTGGTTTTATCCTATAGCAATACTTTTTTTGGCTGCACCACTGTGGTTTACAAGATCTTAGTTCCCTGATGAGGGATTGAACAAGTGCCTCCTGCAGTGGAGGCCTGGAGTCCTAACCACTCGACCACCAGGAAAGTGCCCCCTCCACCTTTTTTTCCCTTAGTAATACACTTGATATGTTTTTCATACACATATAAATTACCCCACTCTGCTGCATACGTTTTATAGCACCATGTACGTCTAACCAGTTTCCTATTGTTATACATGAAAAAGATTTCCAGGGTTTTTTTTTTTTGCCTTAAAAACATTGCTTCCAAAAACATCCTTGAGTATAAATCTTGTTTTACTTTTTTTGTTTGATAGTACAGAAGAGACATAATACAGAACCAGATGCACACTACTGGGATTAAATGCATGTTAATGTTTTACCATAATCGCTTTCAATCTTCAGTTTTACTAGGAACCGCCACCTTGCTCATCCAAGCAGTTGTATTAGTTTATACTTCCACCTTCAGTTATACCAATTCCCATCTCCCCACATCTTTTATAACAATGGCATTGTCAGACTTTTTTTCTGCCAGTCTGCTGAGTGGGAAATGGGTTACATGGCTTAATTTTCATTTTCCCTTTTCAAAAACTCCTCAAATATTTCTTGGCCATTTGGATTTCCTTCTTTATGAATATACTGCCCTTCAAATTTGTCCTGGTTCTTCTTGAAGATCTGATCTTCCAGAAGGATGTGGGATTTATGGGATTAATTTGCCAAATTCTATGAAAAACTCTTGTTTTTACAGTTTTTTAGCAGTTAACTCTTTGTGTTTTTTTTCAGTGATTGTTCTACAGATTATACTACCTAGCCTTAACTTTGTACAGTCTTTCAAGGGTTAATCACTTTGTGTAAAATGTAAACATTTCACAGTCATGGAGGTTTATTTACATGCTTTTATTCTAGTGGCTATATGTATTATATCTGTACTTATAAACCCTTACTGTTATAATTAACTTTGTGATTTTTGCTTTAAATATTACAGTGTATTGTACAGGAACAAAGAGGCTAAGAGGGGGAAAAATAGTCTTTTATATTTACTCACATATTTACCATTTTCAATGCTCTTTGTTCCTTCCCAGAAATCTTAGTTTTCATCTGGTATCATTTTCATTCAGCATTTCATGGAGTAGTGTAGCTGGTGACAAATTATCTTGTTCTGTTTTGCTTTTAGACCTAGAACTATATTTTGCCTACAATCTTGAAGGATATTTTTCTGGGATATAGAATTCTAGGTTAGTTTTTTTTTTTTTCTTTTAAAACTATAAAAATGTTATTCCACTGCCTTCTAGCCCTCATAATTTAGGACTCAAAACCTTAAGCATTTGAATCATTGTTTTCCTGAAATGTGCTACTTTTCTTTGTTTTTATCTTTGGTTTCCAGCAGTTTTATTATGATGTGCCTAGGTGTAGTTTTTCCATATTTATCTTTTGTGAGGTTCACTGAAATTATTTAATCTGTTAATTTATGTTTTCCACCAAATTTAGAAAACTTTTCATCAGTTACACCTTCAAATATTTTTTCTGTCCCATTCTATCCTTTGCTTCCGGGACTCCCAAGGTATGTTTATTTGACTTTTTAAATATTGTCTCATAGATTCCTTAACTTTTACCTTTTGAAGTTTTTTTTTTTTTTTTCTGTTCTCTACAGTGGATAATTTTGATTGATTTATATCCAAGCTTATTGACTTTTCATTGTCATAATCATTCTGATATGTATTTTTAGTTTTAATTTAAAATTTTATCTCTGCTACTGAATTTTTAATATCAGACACTACTTTGCCAACAAAGGTTCATCTAGTCAAGGCTATGGTTTTTCCTGTGGTCATGTATGGATGTGAGAGTTGGACTGTGAAGAAGGCTGAGCGCCGAAGAATTGATGCTTTTGAACTGTGGTGTTGGAGAAGACTCTTGAGAGTCCCTTGGACTGCAAGGAGATCCAACCAGTCCATTCTGAAGGAGATCAGCCCTGGGTTTTCTTTGGAAGGAATGATACTAAAGCTGAAACTCCAGTACTTTGGCCACCTCATGTGAAGAGTTGACTCATTGGAAAAGACTCTGATGCTGGGAGGGACTCGGGGCAGGAGGAGGAGGGGACGACAGAGGATGAGATGGCTGGATGGCATCACTGACTTGATGGACGTGAGTCTGAGTGAACTCCGGGAGTTGGTGATGGACAGGGAGGCCTGGTGTGCTGTGATTCATGGGGTCGCAAAGAGTCGGACACGACTGAGCGACTGATATGATTATTGTTTTGGGTTCTAGAATTTCCTCTAGTTCTTTTATTAAAAATTTCAATTAATTTATTATCCTACTGGACTTGAGCTGCAAACTCTGTCTTTTGATTGGCAGCTCAAATCTCAGTTTAGTTCTCTGTCCTTATTTGTGCTTATGCTCAGTCGCTCAGTCATGCCTGGCTCTTTGTGACTCTTTGGACTGTAGCCCACAGGCTCCTCTGTCCATTTCCAGGCAAGAATACTGGAGTGGGTTGCCATTTCCTCCTCCAGGGGATCTTCCCAACCCAGGGACCAAATCTGCATCTCCTGTGTCTCTTGCATTGCAGATGGATTCTTTACAGGGGCTATCTGAATCTACCTCATTCATGCAGATAACAAGGTGTACTTTACACTCAAGAATTTGGGGCCTCTTCCACTAAGACTCTCTCTGAATTTCCATCTCATTTTTCAATGTCTGCAGTTGCTCTAAACTCTGTCCTTTGCTTCTTCAGCCCGAAAAGACTGTAGTTTTTTTCTATCAGAGTTTCAGTCACCCTGTGTAACACTAACTTCGGCCTAATCTCAGACTTAAAGCCATAAAAACAGACACTTGTTATTTCCTTCTTCTGAGTTTTAAATTTCCTTCAGAATATATAAGCTTTTCAAAATAATTTTATTTATTTCTTTACTTTTGGCTGTGGTGGGTCTTTGTTGCTGCACTGGCTTTTCTCTGGCTGCGGTGAGTGGGAGCTACTCTAGCTGTGGTGCGCAGGCTTTTCATTATAATGGCTTCTGCTATTGCAGAGTGCAGGCTCTAGGGCACATGGGCTTCAGAAGTTGTGGCACATGGGTTCAGCCATTGTGGCTCCCAGGCTCTAGAGCACAGGTTCAATAGTTGCAGTACGTGGGCTTAGTTGCTCCAGGGCATGTGAGATCTTCCCGGAACAGGTATCGAACCTGTGTCTCTTGCATTGGCAGGCAGATTCTTCACCACTGAACCAACAGGGAAGCTCAGAACGTAACAACTTTTATTCACTATCCAGCACCTTCAGATGTGTGTGTGATTTCCTCCAGGGTTTATAGTTGTTGCTTGAGGGAAATTTGGTCCAGAAAAAGCTTCCTGGTCATACCAAAAACAGAAGCCCTCATCCTTTTATTTTGCATTTTTGGATTAGAATGTTATGGAGCATCTTTTTACATGCTTATTTCAATTCATATTACTTATTTTAAAGAACTTCATATTCATGTCCTTTGGCCATTTTTCATACTCTTCCTTTTTTTTTGTTTTCTCCTTTTCTTTTGATTTCTAAGAGCTCCTATGTCAAGAATATGTCTCTGTCTGTTTTACTTGTCACAGCTATTTCCCCTAGATTGTCATTTTCCTTAACTGTTTATGTTTTGCCCATGAAGAATTTTAAATGTTGTGTGTAGTTAAGCTTATCAGTCATGTCTTTATGGCTCCTGGATTTTTGAGTCAGGCTTAGCAATCTCTTCAGCATCAAGATGTACATATACACTAATCTTTTTACAGCTTTTAAATATTTTAACATTCAGCTATTTGATTTATTTATAATTTATTTTAATGTAAGGACTTAGAAAGTGAGCTGATTTGTTTTTCCAATACGTAACTAATTGTCCTAATTTGACTTAGTTAATTCATCTTTCCTCACTGATTTTGCAATGCTAACTATATTACTTAATAATTTCTTTTTTTGATTTTTAAATATACTTTATTCTGCCTATTCCAGGGATGGTATAAAAATGAATTTAACATTATGTTTAAATGCTCTCAATACCACCAGCAGGCTGGATTTCATCACTGAATAGTTTTTTCTATAAAACTTCATAGATGCCATTTGTCTTGAGTTCTTACATATTTGAGAATGTCGACTTTTTACTTCTTCAATGTGAATGACATATGTAGCATGTTTAAAATTCCTAGATCACATTTTCACTCAGAATTCTACAAACATTGGTTCATTGTTTTCTGACACTGGACATTGCAGGATAGTGTGGACAAGTCTAAAACTGGCCTGACTCAGCCTTTGTTGAGTGACTTGCTTTCTCTGCCTGAATATCTGAAGAAATGGCAACCCACTCGTGTTCTTGCCTGGAGAATCCCAGGGATGGGGGAACCTGGTGGGCTGCCGTCTATGGGGTCGCACAGAGTTGGACACGACTGAAGCGACTTAGCAGCAGCAGCAGCAGCAGTGGTAGTGTTAGTCGCTCAGTTGTGTCTGACTGTGATCCCTTGGAGTGTAGTCCTCCAGGTTCCTCTGTCCATGGGATTTTCCAGACAAGAATACTGAAGTGGGTTGTCATTCCCTTCTCCAGGAGATCTTCCCGACCCAGGGACTGAACCTGAGTCTTCTGCGCTGCAGGCAGATTCTTTATCATCTGAGCCACCAGAGAAGCCCTGTAGAATTTTTATTTTTTCTTCACTTTCTTATTTATGTCTCTATTATATTCCTGCAAACCATTAATATTATGTTAAATTTTTTCCTGTTTCCAGCAATGTCTAGTCTTGTTCCTTTTAATATGTCTTCCATTTTTATAATGTTTACTTCTTTATTTTTCTTTTATTCTAATCTCTACTGTCTCATTTTTAAACTAAGGTTGTTGTCTTATCTTATTTGATCTCTCCAATTTCTTCGAGTTTTATTTTTTCCAGAGAGTCCATATCTTCACTAATATATTTGAAAGTTTGAAGAAGTACGTGTCTGACATTTTCTTCTGTTTCTGGAGGGATTCTTCCTTTGCTGTGAGCCCGTAATCTATATTTTATTATATTCCTTCCTCTAGCCCCCATCAGATTCAAACTTTATTTATCTGACATCAGATCCCAAGTTGCACTTCAGCAGGATCTAATTGGGTGACAGTGCAGACTCTGGAGCCACACAGATAAAATCCCAACTCCATCACACACTAGCTCTCTGATTTTGGATAATTAAATTGGTATGTTATGTACTCATGGGCTTTCCTCGTGGCTCAGACAGTAAAGAATCTGCCAGCAATGCAGGAGATCTAGGTTTGATCCCTGGGTTGGGAAGATACCCTGGAGGAGAAGATGGCAACCTACTCCAGAATTCTTGCCTGGAGAATTCCATGGGCAGAGGAGCCTGGCGGGCTACAGTCCATGGGGTCACAAAGAGTCGAGCATGACCAAGCATCTAACATTTTAGGGCTCTTCCAAGGGTTAAAGTGTTTAATACAGTGCCTGGTACATAGTGTCCAGTAAATATTTAGAGAAGGATAAGTGTGATTATTACTTGAGTATACTTATCTTGTATCCTTTTGGCTTTATCTAAGAAATATCTAGGCCTAAGAATGCTAAATTGATTTCTCTGTTCGGTTCATCCTAGAAAGTTACAGAATAGGCTATTGGGGAGATTGATTATAGTAAGTCCTCTACATGTGAACCTTTAAGTTTCAGACTTTCAAAGATGGGAACATGCTACTACCCAGACATCACTGGATTGTTTTTTTCAAGAGGGCACATCAGGCATGAGAGACACTGCAGCTTGCCCTCCATCTCCTATTGCTGATGGTCTATCAGCTCTACCATCTCCCACCTCCTCTCCTTCCTCCAGTCAGTAACTCTTCTTGTCGGTTCACTCAATGTCAACCCCTGTGTGCCAGCTGTTGCACTGTACTACTGTGCTTTTCAAGGCACAGTACTGTAAGATTGAAAACGTTTATTTTTGTGTTTGTTTTTTATGTACATATTATTTGTGTGAAAAGTATTAGAAGCCTATCACAGTAAGTACTATACAGTCGGTTGTATTAGTAGGGTAACTAGGCTAGCTCTGTTGGACTTACGGACAAATTGGACTTACAAATGTGTTCTCAGAACAGAACTTGTTCGTATGTAGGGGACGTACTGTATTACCTACCAATAAAGAACTATCCCCATCTGCTGGCCACACTCAGAAATTAAAAATGAAAAGCTGTCCAAATATGGTTGTGGAAGAAGAAATATCTCATTTTGCATCTACTGTGACTTGTAGAATCTTTTCAACAGGGAGCACACCACTTTCCTCTCTCTTCCTCACACACCCACAACACACTCAAACAACTATCATCCTGTCACACTGTGCTGGCTCATTGTTGGTACACTTATTTAGTTGAGGCAGACATGTCTTTTCAGTTTAGAATTTAGACTTAAAAAAAAAAAAAAAAGAATTTAGACTTGTCTTAAATGCAGCCCAGACATGTTTCCCTTCATTTCTGGATTGATTGTCCCAGAGGCTTAGCGTCCCAAGTCTTGGATATTTGTCCCAAGAAGGAGATTATCGCTAATGGTTTTCTATGTTCCTCCTTAAGACTCAGTGAAGTCACCCACAAGAACCAATAGGCGTGGTATGTAACTCACATGCATTGTATTCCTAGCCATCTTCAATGCTAAGCAGGAAAAACAAATCTCTTAATTGGTCATTCCATGCTTGGAAATGTAAGAGCTGATAAATGAGCTCTTGGGGAGAGTTCTAGTTACCTTCCATCTGGAACTAAGTCATCTCAGACTGAATTACAATCACAACTCTAGGTCTTGGTTTTTGAGTCTTGAACTTTCTGAGACCAGTGAATTTCACCAGAGCTTTTCTTGAGGTGCAGGAAAGTGGCGATCCAGATTCTGCTCTTTCTCTGTGACTCAGTCAGCTAGTGAGTTTGGAGGTTAACTGGAAGGTTGGTGGTTTGAGTCCACCCAGGGATGTGTCCTTCAGGGCTTCCCTGGTGGCTCAGGGGTAAAAGAATCTGCCTGCCAATGCAGAAGACTCAAGAGATGTAGGTTTGATCCCTGGGTTGGGAAGACTCCCCTGGAGGAGGAAATGGCAACCCACTCCAGTATTCTTGCCTGGAGAATTCTATTGTAGCCTGACGAGCTACAGTCCATGGGGGTCACACAAAGAGTCAGACACGACCAGGCATGCAGGCACTCATTGCTATAGGTCGCAGGGGAATGGCTTAGGATAGTCAGCGTGGCAAGAGGAGGAGCAGATGATGCTGAAAAAGAGCCTGCCGTTGCCTTTCTGCATCAGAAGTGTCAGCCTCTCTGCCCTCTCTGGCCTTCTTGTTACCAGGGCAACCGCTAACTGAGTCTGCCTGAGAGGGAGCGACTCTTCTCTGCCTTCCAAGAAATTGCCAGTCTCCCCTCTCACAATCTCCGTGGCCTCACAGTGTACTGTTTCCCACAGGATCTCTTCCTGAGCCCAGCAATCCAACAAAGAAAGTCCTTCGCTTCCCCATGCCAAGGGATAAGCTCTTCCTGTTCCACTGTTGCTGCCCACCCCAATCACCACCTGTCACACTACCTACAAACCCTCTCACCATCCTCTCTCCAGCTCCTCCCACACCTTTTGCTGTTCTCTTGCCAACCTGCTGCTTCTCTTCCCACTCTCTCCTACTCTCTGTGCCTCCCTGATTCTTCTTATGTTCACTCATTCTTTCCTTGCACAGCATCACTCTTTCCCCATGCTTTTGTAATGTCTTCAGACTGGCTTTTGTTCATTTAAAACACACCCTAATTTATTACGTCTTTTCCTCTGCGTTCCCATAATACTTGGTTCATGTTTATAATATAACACTCATCACATGCTATCCTTCACTGTCTGTATCTTCCTAGTCCAGACTGAGGCCTCGTGGATAGCACACCCTGTCTTTCTCATTGAATCCCCAGCACCAAATACAGCCCTGGCCTAGCTGGCACTTAGTTTGTTGAATGAAAGAATATCTGTGCTATTTCAAATCTTTGCTTGTTGATCAAATTTGCTCTAATGGTTGTTTTCCCTATACTTCATCTATGTTTAAGATTATTATTTTTTTAAAAGATTTTTTTTATGTGAACCATTTTTTGTCTTTATTGAGTTTGTTATATTGCTTCTGTTTTATGTTTTGGTTTTTTGGCCATGAGGCATGTGGGATCCCAGCTTCCTGAGCAGGGATCAAACCTGTACTACCTTGGAAGCATAGTGACCTAACGACTGGATTGTCAGGGAATTCCCTAAAGATTGTTTTTAACTTCTCACTTTGAAGTAGTTTCAGACTTTCGATAAAGTAGTAAAAATAGTGGAAAAAATTATCATATACTCTTTAATCAGATTCCCCAAATGTGAGCATCTTATAAAACTATAGAACATTGATCAAAACCAGGAAGTAAATACTGATACAGTGCAATCAATCTATAGAACCTATTCAGATTTTATCAATTGTCTCATTAATGTCCATTTTCTGAATTAGGATCCAAATCCAGGATTGCACATGATACTAGGTCACCTAAGATCTCCTTAGTCCTTTTGAGTCTGGGTAGTTCCTCAGCCTTTATTTTTCATGACTTTGACATTTTGTAAAGATACTGGCCGGTTATTTTATAGAATGCCTTTCAAAATGTGTTTGTGTAATGTCTCCTCTTGCTTATATTCAGGTCTTATATTTCTGCTAATAATACGCTTCTCAGTGCATCGTATCAGAAGATGCATGATGTCTACATGTGCTGTTAATGATGTTCTTATGCCTATCACCTGGTTAAGGTGGTTCTGGCAGGTTTCCCCACTCTATGCTGATTGTTCTCCCTTTGTAATTAACAAGCATTTTACAGGAATATGTAAATATGATGGTTCTGTCCACTTTGATGATTCTGGACTGCAGTGATTATTATGGTGGTTGTTTTCCAAATGGTGGCTTTCTATTTCCAAGGTTTTAAACAAGGCTGGGAAAATGGTTTGCCCGTGGTGAATCCTGCAGGAGCCAGCCCCAGGAATGACCCTAGAACATTCTCTAAATGAGGCCTTAGCATTTAGTGTAGCACACTGGGTCACAGGTCTCTCTAAACATTTTAAGTCTATGGACTGCTCTTTTTCCTTTTCTCCCCCTTCCAGGCTCCCTCAAATCTCCTATTTGTGGATACAGAAAGGCTCTCCTGATGGGTGGTGGTGTTCCTGATGAGACACCAAGAAGGACTATCAGAAGAAAATTGATCACAACTTAATTATTAATTCATGCCCCTAAAGTACATACTGTGGAGATTAATGCTCCAAGTCAAAAGATCCTTGGCTCACAGTTTTAGAACCACTGCCTTAAAGGACAGCTGCCTAAGATCAAGGCAGTGTATCACAAACCAAGACCTACTGTTTCTGTGGCAACACCTCCCCATCCATTCTGAGCTAAGTCACCAAACTGATGACCTTGGGGATCTTTTCCAAAGCATTCAGGAGAGTTGCTGATTCTAGGGGAGGGGTTGGAAGCCATATGAAATTATGAAGTGCCAAAACTGAGGATCCTTCACATAAGGTCTGTTAGCTTCCATCAGTCCCCGAAGCATGGAGTGTTTATTATCTAGACAAATTTCCCCATCCATAGACAATGTGTCTGAGGAAAGAAAATCCTTCTTTAGCCATGATTGCAATAGTTAGCTTTCAGTGTGACTGAATTTAGGTTGATTATTCTCTGGTTAGAGAGGTTGAGGCAGTGGAAATCTGCACACTTTTAGGGGACTGCAAAGCAAGCACCTGGAGAAGGAAATGGCAACACACTCCAGTATTCTCGCCTGGAAAATCTCATACAAAGCCAGGCAGGCTACAGTCCATGGGGTCACAAGAGTTGGACACAACTTAGTGACTAAAACACACACAAAGCAACCACCACCCAGAATTCCTAGCTGCATGAGGGTTCTTTAGGATAAACAGGTAAGTGGGCATTGAAATATACAGTCAGCACTGAGATGAAGAAAAATAAACAAAGGCTGTCTTGGGTGGTGGGGTCCTGAGGAGACTGAGCAAAGGGGAAAATTCTGTAGAAGCAAGAGAAAGTCAAAGATATGGCCCTGTTTCTAGACTTGGTTTCTTTAAAAAAAATTTTTTTTTAAATAGTATTATTGAAGTTTAATTTCCATAGCATAAAACTCATTGATTTTAAGTATGTATGTAGGTCAGTTCCTTTAACTAAATTTATAGATCTGTGTAACTGTCACAAAAACTAAATTTTAAAACAGTTCTGGAACTTCCTTGGTCCAGCAGTAAGACTACTGCACTCCCAATGCAGGGGGCTTGGGTTCGATCTCTGATCAGGGAACTAGATCCTACATGCCACAACTAAGAGTTTTCAGGCTGCAACTAAAGATTCCACTTGTTGCAGCGAAGACCTGACATAGCCAAATAAATAAGTAAATATTAAAAAAAATTTTTTTTCTAGTGCTACAACAGCTCACTCTTTCCACTTGTAGTCAGTACCTATTCCCACCTCCAGCCCCAGGCAAACATTGATCTATTTCCTGTCTCTACTGATTTGCTCTACATAGACCTAGTTTCAGTGTTGGAGAGGAGTCTCTCAACTGAACTGCCCCCTGCCACTGCCCAAACAAGACCAACTGGCCAGAGTCTGGTTGAAAGACCTGTGATGCTTGGGGGTGGGGGTCTGACTTTCTCCTGTGTGGGATCGCTGTTGGCAGTGTGTCCTCTGGGACCCTTGGGTGACATGGCAGGGGCTGGCAGCATCCCCAGGCGACAGTGATAAGCAGGAAGAGTGAGAGTGCCAGGAACACATGGGGTTGGAAATGGAAACCAATTCTGCTGTGATTAGAACCCACATCTGTGATTTTCCTCCACAGCTGGGATAACCCCTGGGGGAACAAAAGTTACATTCATGAATAAATTAAAAGCGTGAGCTATTTCTTCTTTTTCTGTAATTCCTTAAAACTGATCATAATTGCTTTTGAAATCTGTGAGAAATAAAAAAGTCTTCCATAGGGTGGGAACAGGAACATCTTTATGTTCAAGTCACAGTCCCAAGTGAATTTTTCAGAACCCTCTGAGAATGAATTGCCTAAATACTTTGCGATAGCACAAAAGCTGTCTGTTATGAGAACCATATTCTAAACAGAGGCCTTCTTTAGAGCCATAGGACTGAGGTTATTCTTTGTAACTCATACATTCTTCTGGTCAGCAGTGGAAGACGTCCTTTTTCTTAGCCCTGTCCAAAGGGATGGCCCTGTCTAAAAAGGAACACTCTTTTCTCTCATTTCTCAATAGGGTCTTGGGGGCAAAGCTCTCATTTCACACTCTGAGCTTCGAGCTGACAGAGCCCCTTTAAGACTTGGCTTCACCAGCTGGGTTCTCTGAAAGAGTGGCTTCAGGGGACATTCGGACATACACGTCTCCACTGGGCACAGTGAAGCTGAAATAACCAGGGCACAGATGGAATGCTCTCTGGGCGCCAGTCATGGGGAAGAGGCTAGAAAAACACCATCCTTGTCCATCTCTGAGCATCACAGAACCAGGGCCATAGAGCTACACAAAGGCCACACCCTGGAGCAGTTGTTGGTGGGGGTTCTTTCAGTGCTGCAGCGAAATGTTTTACTCAGGACCTGTGTGAATCTGGTCAGAGCTGACTATACCGCGGCCTCATTTTGGGCCCACTTGATTTGGAAAAGCTTGAGATACCTGGGAGGGGGCTGAAGGGAGGGGGAATGACTAAGCCCCTGTCAAGGCTGTTTATATTAGTCATATTAATGTTATTGTTTCCTGCACAGGAACCATAAGTTACACAGCCTCAAAGGCTCTATCCTCTTCTGGAATGAGCTGGGAACACACTGAGAAGAGAAGATAGGGCAAATTAGCCTCCTACTGAGTGTTATTCACTCATTCATTCATTCAGTTATCACCTTGCTGTTCAATGAATATTTATCAAGTGCCTAGTAAGTGGGAGGCACTATGCTGGGTGCCAGGAATGACAACAGTGAACAAGATAGATGGGGTCCCTGCACTTGGGGGCTTCTTTTTCTAAAAATTGGGGTATAGTTGATTTACAATATTGTGTCAGTTTCTGATGTACAGCAAAGTGAATCAGTTATACATATACATATATCCATTCTTTTTTGGATTCTTTTCCCATATAGATCATTGCAGAGTTCCCCGTGCTATACAATAGGTCCCCATTAGTTATTTATTTTATATATAGCAGTGTGTATGTGTCAATCCCAGACTTCCAATTTATCCGTCCTTCCCTTACCCTCTGCCTCCAACCCTCCACAACCATAAGTTTATTTTCTACATCAGTAACTCTATTTTTGTTTTGTAGCTAAGTTCATTTGCAGACTTTTTTTTTAGATTTCAGGGAAGCTTTTAAATATGATACATTCTGGATATTAAGTGTTAAAAGGGAGATAAGCTAATACAATAGAAAGTGTTTGGGGAGGGCTGTCTTAGCAAGGGAAGTTCTCCCTGATTTGAATGGCAGGATAGAGACTATCATGTGAAAACCCGAGGGAGGAGGATTCCAGGCAATGGGATTATCTCAGGCAGAGCCTCTGTGATAGGACTGTGTTTGAAGAACAGGACAAAGGCTAGTAGGGCAGAGCTTAGAGAGCAGACCGAGGGCAGGCTAGAACCAGGAGTCCAGGTAAGGTGGGAGAGGAAGACAGAGGCAGGATCATGGAGGGCTTTGCAGACCATGGTAAGGAGTTTGGGTTTTGTTCTTCTGTTGTCATCCAGGCCAGTCTTTAAACATTGTCTTTCCTAGAGAACTCAGTTTCATCTGAAGTGTAAGGAAGCAACAGGGTGGGCAAGGCTCTGTAACCTCCTCCTATATCCCCATTTCAAACCAATATGCCTCCCTTCCTTTATCAGTTTTGTTCGCTCAAATGCTGTGTAGGATTTCACCTCTTGAAGGTTTCATAGTGGTGGCAGATGAAAGCAGACATTCTTTCACTTCCCCATCAAGAGGTGCAGTTTATTTATCCTGGTCTTGAATCTGGGCTTTGATCAACGAATAAGTGCCAGAAGTGATGATTTAAAAGGACTTTAAGAGGATGGCAGCTCCCACTTCCCCCTTGACAAGTGGGCTCTTGGAGCCTCAGGCACCATCTAAGAAGTCATCTAAGAAGACCACATGACAGCCAGCCAAGAAAGCAGCCCACCAGGAGATCTGAGGCACCGACATATGTCCCCAGTCAGGTTGTTCCAGCCAGCCCCTGGCCATCCGAGCCATCCTAGTGGCCCTGAAGACGCCATCTCGGATGTTCTGTCTCCAGCATACATCACATGGAGCAGAGATAACCCCATTCTGCTTGCCTTGTCAAGGACCTCAGAACCGTGTTCAAAATAAAATGCAGTTTCGTTCCTCTATGTTTTCCTGTCGTTAGTTACACAACAGTAGAAGACTAAAGGAAAGGTTTAAACAAAGAGTTTGAAAACCACTCCTCTGAGTAGAATCAATGATCCTACAAAGAACTCCAAGGGCTTTTGTCTCCCAAGGTGGGGGAGATAGGGAGGAGAGTGGCCAGGGCAAAGACTTTGGAGTAAAAGGGTCCTGGAGTTGAATCATGACATAACTCAACTTCTTCATTTCTAAAATGCAGATAATAAATAATACACGCCTTGGAGGTTTAATGTGAGACTCAAAATCAGACACTTTAAGATCTTAGCACATAATAAGAGCTCAATGGATTATAATTATAGTGTGGTCATCAAGGCCCTTCCAATGAGAGGGCTTGAGACAGGTTGCTTGGGTTGGAGAACCTGCTTGTGGGGCCAGAGTTTGGTCACTACCAGATTCCACATGAGACCACAGTGCAGGAGGCAGTGAGAGAAAGGACCGTACCCAAACCTGCTGTCGAATTTCCTTAAATGTTAACCTGTCATGCAGACACAGTATTTCATAAAATCACACTAGTATTGAGACTACTTTTTCTTTTTCAATTCTCTATCAATCCTGATAAAGTAAAAATGTAAGTGATACTACAGCTTTAATACCTCTTTTAAATACTTGCTAATCTAATTCCTTTTTTAAAAATTGTATCAGAGAGATTGAAACATACAATCTTACATTTAGACCATTTGGCAGGCAACAGTATTTGCACTAATGTTGATATCATTGTTTTATTTTCATTGTATTTATTTTGACCCATTACTAGTTTCTTTTTTTTTTTCCCCTTGACTTCAAGATTTCCTTGAAAATAAATGAAGAACATGAAGAACAGGGAATCGGTTTAAAGTAGAATGTTAGATGAGAAATTGTACAAGTGGTGTGTGTGAGTGTGTGCTAAGTCGCTTCAGTCATGTATGACTCTGCAACTTCCATCGACTGTAACTCACCAGACTCCTCTGTCTATGGGATTCTCCAGGCAAGAATACTGGAGTGGGTTGCCATGCCCTCCTCCAGGGGATCTTCCCCACCCAAGGACTGAACCAGAATCTCTTATATCTCCTGCGTTGGCAGCTGGGTTCTTTACCACTAGTGCCACCTAGGAAGCTCTACAAGTGGTGTAAGACGTGGCCAGGATTTCAACAAAGGTTCATAGAAGACCTTTGCAAATGCTTTGTCGTTGGCTCTACGTTGGGTTGTCACAGTCAAGAAAAGCCGATAAACTTCCTGTGTGACTGAATTGTCCCTCTGCCACCTCTGAGGCCCAGGCAAACCACAGCCCTCTGGGATATAGAAGGGTCAGTCAGGGGTGGCAGGAGCAGAGGACAGCTTCATGGCTGAGGCTCTAACACACAGCTCTGGGCATCCAGGTGATGGCTTCTTGGTTTCCAAGTCTTTTTCAGAGCCCTGTTCACCCCAGAGCCACCACACCTGGCCTGGGACGCCTGCCTGGGCAGTTCTGTCGGCTCAGCTCTCTCTGACCTTCCCCCATCCCCCTCTCCCTTGTCTGCAGCTCTTGCTCCCCTAATGCGCTCAGCACTTTTAGCTGTTCTGTGATATTCTCAGAGGACACGGAGATGAGAGCCTTGCTGAAAATGTGCATCTTCTGCAGAAAAGGGCCACGGAACACTTAAGGGAGGAAAAGGACAAAAAGATCAAAGTGGTTTTGGAACAGAATAGAGGAGGGACTATAAAATTTGAATGAAGTGCCTGGAAAAAAAAAAAAAAAGCAGGAGAAGGGAGCTAGCTTTGTTCAGTAGTTAGAGCTCAGAAGGGAGAAATGACAAGAACAAGGATGAGTGCCCTTTAAATTCAGGGCTTCTGAAACACTAGAAATATTAATGTCACTCTGATCAAAGCATGCAAACCTTTCAGTGTTGATCTGGAGCAGCAAGTGTGAGTGTAGCAGTTTTGTCAGTGACTCAGTGTTTCCACTTATCTTCCTAGGAATCTGTTTCCAGGTCATCTCCTCAGTGAGGCCTTCCGGGATCACACAGTTTAAAACAGTGCTCCCTTCTCTCTAGCTCCGGTTCCCCTGCATCTTTTCTCAGTAGACTTACCACTTCTCGGAACTTTATTTGGTCATTTATTTACTGTCATTCTCGCCCCTTAAGACAGTAACTCCACAAAAGCAAGACTTTGCCTGTCGTTGTGTCCCCAGCTCCCCTGGCATGGAGGAGGCACCCAACAAATAAATATTGGGGAAATGGGGACTTCCTTGGTTGTCCAATGGTTAAGACACAGATCTTCCATTGCAGGGGGTACAGCTTTGATCCCTGGTTGGGGAATTAAGATTCTGCATGCCGCACAGCAAGGTCAAAAGAAAAAAATTGTTGGAAGAATGACTTTAACCAGCTGAGGTTTATGAACATACGTGAGATAATACTAGGAATAAAAGATGAGTTAGACATGAATTTTGCCCTAGAGGGACTGTCTAATATTGATAATAATCACTATCAGTTTTAGAGGGCTTACTACCTGTTAGGTACCTTTTATTTTCATGTTATTTTGACTTTGATAACTAAGGGTGATGTTAAATAAACATATTTAATAGCAGGTATTGTACACAGACCCATCAATACCATGAACTGGCACCCAGATATTAAATAACAATGCCAAGGTCTGAGGCCCAGGAAACCTTAGAATCAAAATTTGAGTGAAGGTGTGGCTGATTCCAACATACATTTCCTTAACCCACTACACGAGAATGTATTGTCCTGCTTGTAAAGATGTAGGGGCATCTACTGTGTGAACTGCAGTAACATGATCTCTGCTCTCAGAGGCTACACACCTGGCAGGGAAACTGGGAACTTTGGGGCCAGACCACCCTTGAGAACCAGCCCAATCCCCTCCCTCTGCCATTTTGGCTGCAACAGGTAGGAGGGCCAAAATGCATACAAACAGAAAGAAGAGAGAAGCGGGAGGGAAGAGGAGGAGCTGGGCAAACAGGCAGCTCTGAGGCCTTTTACAGAAGCTGAGAGAACAAGCAGAGAGAGCCTGAGTCCTTGGTGGGCTTGCTGTTCTCCCCAGGGCATCTCCCTGCTCACCCCGAGAAGTCACCTCCACCTGTGGGCATTGGCCCCGAGTGGCAGCTGGCTGAGCTCTTCAGCAAAGGCTTTTCACTGGGGACAGTCACCAGCATCTGAGGTGATATGAACAGTATCACCGCAGTCAAAGGAAACTGGGACCTGTGCTGCCTACCAGCTGCCTGCAGCCGGGCGTACACCGAGCTTGCACGTGTGCCCACGAGTGCCCTCCTGGCCTTCCCTGCAGTCCGCTGTTAGCAGCAGAAGGGACTGCTTCATCTTTATTTCTCTCCTGTGGCAGTGGTCTCACCGTTCCATTTTCTTTTTTTTCTCTTTTCGGCTTTTTTATAAGTAATGGCACTGCGGGTTCAAGGGTAACATGTTCCATCACACCTTGAAAACAGGGCGGGTGGTTAAATCGTGTCTCCGTTCTCTGGTAATTGACAAGGTAGTCGTGTTCCTTTACAGACCGACGTCACTGTCCCATTTTCAAGTTCAAAGTTCTAAGACAGAGGGCAATCTCTGACTTATCATGTCCAGTCTGACTTGAGCAACAATGGCAGTAACGATTTGCTTTCATTGGAGTAAACCACTGAGAGCTCAGGTTGCTCTGTTGCTGCAGCTCCGTGTTAATTACCTGGACTAATGTGTCTTGCTAATTACAGCTTGCTGAATCTGTCATAATTACTGCTAATAATAATATCTGTTGGGGAATTCCCTGGCAGTCTAGTGGGTAGGACTTGGTACTTTCACTTTAGTGGCCAGGGTTCAATCTCACAGGGAGCTAAGGGTTCAGTTCCTGTGGGGAACTAAGATCCCATAAACCTCATAACAGTGGCTGGGGTGGGGCAGGGGTGAGGCAGGGTGGGTAATCTGTTGTACACTTTCAGTATTAGCAGGTTTGGCTTAAATGTCCATGGGCTTGGCTTATGGCATGATTTTATCCTGGGATTACTCTTTTTTTTTTTTAAATAAATATTCACTTCATTAATTTTTAAAACTATCTTCAATGATTTTTATTAGTCACTTTTCTTTTTTTAATTTTAGCTGTGCTTGGTCTTCATTGCAGCAGGCGGGTCTGTTTAGTTGCAGTGCAGGCTTAGTTGTCCCATGGCATGTGAGGTCTTAGTCCCCCAACCAGGGATTGAACCCACATCCTTTGCATTGGAAGGTGGATTCTTAAGTACTGGACCACAAGGGAAGTCTCCCAGGGTTACTTTTGAGAAAGTAATGATGATAGAATTAAATCTGTGCTTTTGTCTCCTCAGTGACATGGCACAAAACTATTCTATAGCCTCCAAAAGTATCTCCGTAGATTCTAAATATCACGTGAGTAAACAGACAGTTTTGTATTTACTCTGCTGAGTGAAGTCACTCAGTTGTGTCCAACTCTTTAAGACCCCATGGACTGTAGCCTACCAAGCTCCTCTGTCCATGGGATTTTCCAGGCAAGAGTACTGGAGTGGGTTGCCATTTCCTTCTCCAGAGGATCTTCCCGACCCAGGGATCGAACCCAGGTCTCCCGTATTTTAGGCAGATGTTTTACCATCTGAGCCACTTGGGAAATCCTATTTACCCCACTAGGCACATAGTATTCTCCCTGTGTTACCTTGGGAAGATTAACTAACTTGTCCACCATAGTCACTGAGCAGTGGAGGAGGGGAGCTCTTATTCCAAAGCTCATTCCACAGGGCCCTGCTGCCTTGCCTTGTATGTTGCGTCTATTTAATTCCCTATGAGAGATAATCCACAAAGGGGGAATACTCAGGTATTAACCTCAAGGAGAGGAGGGACCAGATGAGGTCACTAGGTGAACCTGGATAAGACAGTTAAAAGGCAATATTACAAATCACCAGTGTGAAGGGAACCTTTGAAATACTGCAGGCACCCAGACAAGGGGAAAGAAAGAAGCTTGACTGTCTAAGAGCACAGGCTTGCCAAAGCTTAGAGAGTTGAGGGAGGCCAAGAAGCATAGAAAAGGTATGGGCAAGAGGGCAAAGGAAAGGTCTGTACAAGGGAGCATATTTACAAGGCCTGCAGAGGGACCCAGCCTGAGACACTTAAGGACAGAGGGAAGACTAGTTTGGCAATTATTGTAGGCTTTGTGGAGATGAGTGTGTGGAGGCCCAGGGACAGTGCGCTGTGGAAGGTTGGCTGAGGAGTTTGGATTTGACCTTGAGGCAGAGCCAGGTCACAGAAAATGATGAGGGAGGAATCAGTTGTTTGCCGAAGAAGTATCTGAGGCAGGTTGGACTGCTGAGTTTTCTTTGAAAGTAGAATTGATCCACAGGCAGTTACTTCCTCTATAGCATGGCGGTGCTGGATCAGACAGCCTCTGTGAGTCAGCCCTGGTGACTAGGAGCTCTTACCTTATGTCTACCCTGTCGTAATTTTCATAAAGCCATTCTGTTCTCTTTTAAAAAATTTTTTTGGAAGATGTCTTGGGTTATGTAATCAGATATCCTTTCTAGGGTCTTTAGTTATGAGGGAACACAAGCCATCAACCATGATTGCCTGTTCCTATATTTTGGCCAGAACCTCATGTCTCATGGAGCACAGTTCCCTTAGGCTGCAGTGAGTGAGCATTAGATTTGGAAGACCTAGGAGACATAAATGTTCAAAGATCACCTCTTTGAATACACACTGAAATATTTATGGATGAAATGATAGACCATCTGTGAAGTGGATAAGGTATATAGTTGAAAACAGATGGACTACAACCTGATCATTGTTGAAGCTGGCTGATGGTATGCAAAGTTTCACTAGAGTGAATATTTTATAGGAGTAGTTAATCTACAATTGTGCATTCATTTCGGCAAAGTATCAGTTATATCCATCCTTTTTAAGATTCTTTCCCCACATAAACCATTATAGATCTGTGCCTTCTGCATTAGCAGGTGAATTCTTTTTTTTGTTTGTTTGTTTTTGTTTTTTTATTTTTTATTTTTTTAATTTTATTTTATTTTTAAACTTTACAATTTTGTATTGGTTTTGCCAAATATTGAAATGAATCCGCCACAGGTATACATGAGCCACCAGGGAAGCCTCATACACTGTAGTATGTATATGTTCATTCCAATCTTCTAATTTATCCCTCTCCCCACTTTCCATCTTGGTAACCATAGGTTTGTTTTTTTACATCTGTAACTCTATTTCTGCTTTGTAGATAAGTACACTTGTACCTGGGCTTTCTGGTGGCTCAGACAGTAAAGAATCCGCCTGCAATGATGGAGACTCTGGTTCAGTCCCTGGGTCAGGAAGATCTCCTGGAGAAGGGAATGGCTACCCACTCCAGTATTCTTGCCTGGAGAATTCCAAGGACGGAGAAGCCTGGCAGGCTACAGTCCATGGGGTCGCAAAGAACCAGACATGACTGAGCGACTAACACTTTCACCTTCACTTCACAGTTGTATCATTTTTTTAGATTCCACATATAAATGGTATCATATCTATGTCTTTCTCTGTCTGACTCATTTCATTTAGCATGACAATCTGTAGGTCTAGCCATATTGCTGCAATTGCCATTAATTCAATCTTTTCCATGGCTGAATAATGGAATACACTGTATATATGTACCAAATCTGCCTTATCCATTTTTCTGTTGATGAACATTTAGACTGCTTCCATGTCCTGCCTATTGCAATGAACATTGGGGTCCATGTATCTTTTAGAATTATGGTTTTCTCCAGATATATGCCCAGGAGTGGGATTGCTGGATCATATGGTGAGTCTATTATTAGTTTTTTAAGGAACTTCCATACTGTTCTCCATAGTTCTCCTGACTACTTTTGTTTGCTTAAAATTTTTCCATCATAAAAAGTTAAAGAAGAAGCACACATACATCTTTGTTTCAGGCTGCAGCGTCTAGGAAACCAAACTGTTGAGTATCCACAAAGCAGGATCCCAAAGCAATCTTGAGATGTGGGAAAGTCAAGTTGATATAACAAAATCATTTACTGTACGTGGGAGAGTCTCTCTGAGGACACTGGCCTTGGCTGACTTGTTGACAAGAATCTCTCCCTTTATAGTGATCTGTTATTTTCCTGCCTGCTTGAAGACTCCGCCTTCCACTTCTTTCCTTTCTGTTTCTTTGTTTGTAAGTTAACTTTCTCCCATGGGCAGACAGAACTGCTTTTTCAAGAACCATAAAGGGACGACAGAACCCTCCAAAGCAGTGGTTTTCCTTTTTATAAAACCACAACTCAGAGTAAGAACTATACTCTTTGTCATCACATACAAACACAAGTGACACGCAAGTGTCACAGAATAACAGCCTTTACTCGGTGGATGTGAAAGTGAAAGTGTTAGTCGCTGAGTCTATCTGACTCTTTGTGACCCCATGGATTGTAACCCGCCAGGCTCCGCTGTCCATGGAGTACTCCAGGCAAGAATACTGGAGTGGGTTGCCATTCCCTTCCCCAAGGGATCTTCCTGACCCAGGGATTGAACCCAGGTCTCCTGTGTTGCGGGCAGTCTCCTGCATTGAGGGCAGATTCTTTACCATCTGAGCCACTCAGTAGGATACATTCTGATATTTTTTGTTCAGCTCTATTCTAGTCAGTTCTATTCCAATATTTTGAAAGGCTGTTGTGATCCACCAAATTGATTTCAGGATCACTAATGTGTTGCAGCCTGCAGTGTTAAAAAATGGTTAATGAAAGGATACAGTGTGGAGGAAACTTAACATTTAAAACATCTGGCCTGGGGTTGAAGTCATAGACAGCTGGATTTCATTTGTATCTGACAGTGGAAAAGGCCTCCACACTTCTTTAAATGGGCGGAAGGTCAGATCTATAATGCTTGCCAAGGATTGACTAAAGTATTAAATTTTAGCAGATGTGTTAATTGATGTACCCATCAACAGTGAGTGATCATCGCTGCACATAGGCTTAGAATTGGTTTTGGTGGAACTGGGCTTAGCCACGTGCTGTTTTATAATGGTAAAAAGCGGGTAGCCCTGTCTTCACATCCCACTGTGGCTATTCCTTGGAGGGGACACCAGACAATGGTGTAAAGCTGTGCATGTCCTTTCGAACCAGAGGGACCTGAATTTGAACCTCACCAACTACTAACCATGTGACTTTAGACACATCAGTTAACTTCTCTGAATCTCAGTTGTTTTTTTTTTTTTATCAGAACAGAATTGGTTCTGCATTAAATAAGATAATATATTTAATGATAAGATAATATCATTAAATAAATATTTATTATTAAATATCATTAAACATATCAGTAAATATCATTAATGATATTATTTAACATATCATTAAATATCATTAAAGAGACACCAGCAGGGATGGTGTCTCTCTCATTATGGAGGTTGGCCAATGTCAACACACAAGACCTGGTGTAAACCAGGCACTGAAAGAACAACCAGTTTCTGAGTGTCCACTAAGTCTTTTTCCATAAAATTATGGCCAGTGATCTATTTCATGGACAAAATAACTTCTATGTCCTATGGCTAATTGTCTCTTAAAGTCCCTATTGTATTTTCTCCTGGCTGTTTAAACATTAAATGAATTGCCCTATAATTTCCGGGATTTTATATTTTAGAACAAGGATTTCAAGGTTGTTTTTTTTTTGAGAACAAATATAGTTTGGGTGCTTTTTCCATGTTCCTCAAAATATTCCAAGTGCACACTGGTATGTACTCATTACTTCTAAAGCCTGGTCTTACCCAGATGTAATGGCTGAAGATTTCCCTTAACACAAAGAATGCCATGCATTATGGTTTTCACTTCCATTTAACCAGATTAAATATTTGGCTAAGTGCTTTATGCTCTGATTAGAGGTGTCTATATATGAAGTGCTCCTCGAACAAAAGTTACGGGTAATCAAATGTAATTTAATTGAATCATGTTCCATAATTAAGGCAAAACCACTTCACTTAAATAATTATCTTGAAGTGTTTGCAGTAGCAGGGTTATGATTTGCTTTTATTTCCTCTATGTTACTAGTGTTACCTGATGACAAAATTATGGTGACGTGCTGCTCTACAGAAACTTCAGGTTCAGCCATTTAGGGTTCCAGGCCGTGTGAGGACTGCCCAGCTGCCTTCTAAGAAGGTGTCAAAGAGCAGTAATCATTGGATGGAGTTCCTCCCTATGGTTTCTTCATAAGGTTGAATTAGCATTCAAAACAGAGCCCTCTGGAGCGAATATGTTCAGATTCCACAAACATAGTCACAAACACTGGAAGAAACATCATTCACAGATGTTTTAGAATAGGGATTACCAAACCACTACTGATGTGAGATGCTGTAGTCATTGGGGTGGCAGCTACAGGTAAGACCAATGCAAGACTCAGTGTAGGTAAAGGAGTAGATAGTATATGTTAGTTAAGCATGTAACAGAAAAGTCAGTTGACCGTGGCCACCATGATTAAATAGTTGTAAGTAGGTGGTTATTTGTTTTGGTTCAGTAGGTCAAAAATATCATCTAAGCACTTGGATACTTTCTCTTTCCAGATTGCCATCTTTAGTATGATGGCTTCATCCTTGACTCATCATCTTGTCACTAGCTGCAGTTCCAGCCATGCATCAGCACCCCAGGAGACAAAAAGAGAAGGGATGCAGGTAAACCACGTAAGTCACTTTTCATCAAGAGAACACAAGGCTTTCCCACACTCTGTCCAGCAGACATCTGCTTAGATCTCACTCACGAACTGGGTTGCATTCTCCCCATACCCCTGCCACCTCACCACTCAGGGAGGCTGGACAGTGGGGAACAGGACTTTCATGTTTGCCTTAGACTCACTGTTATCAGAATAAATACCCTCTTTTATTCCTACCTTAAAAAAAAAAACCCTCAAATTTCATAATACTCCCTTATCCTGAAAGGCAATGACTAGATCATATAACCCATTTATAGCCATTATTTGAAAATAAAGCCCTAACTGCAATATAAAAAGAAGAAATAAGAGGAAAATAATTTATGATACAATGTGTACATTTCAATGCATAATTGACTCGGTATGATTCCACCAGTAGACAGAATGTCAGAGTCAGATGTTGCGCCTGTTTCAAAGGAATAGTTGAGAAGAAAAGAGAAAGAAGATCAGAAGATATTCCATAGAAAAAGTACAGGAAAATCCAGTGCAAGTTTAAGTAGTAACAAACCAGACTTGTCTGAATATAATTAAAAAAAGAGAGAGAGAGGGAAAACCTTAATTGTCCAGACAAATGACAGAATGTTAAAGTGGAGACAATGAAGACTAGGATATTCTCTCAAATGAGCTGAGCCTTATTGCTAAGTGCAGCATCGAAAATAATTCTTTCTTTATGACATGGAACATCCACTGGGGAAGTACCACAAAAAGCCCTTCTCCTAGCATGAACACTTCATATCTCAAGATCTATGCTTAGCCTTGAGGACCTACAAAATTTTGTTTCAAAAAGCACTCTAATAAAAGATATTCAAGGGAAAAAGTCATAATAAAAGGGACTGTGCATGCCTGCTAAGTTGTTTTTAGTCATGTCCAACTCTTTGCGACCCTATGGACTGCAGCCCATCAGGCTCCTCTGTCCATGGGTTCTCCAGGCAAGAATAATGGAGTGGGTTACCATGCCCTCCTCCAGGGGATCTTCCCAACTCAGGGATCAAACCCAAGTGACCCATATTGCAGGCAGATTATTTACCATCTGAGCCACCAGGGAAGCCCAAAAGAGACTGTGGAGTAAATCAACTATACCTCAAAAATAAATGAATAAATAAATAAATGAATACTTCTTCCAATAGTAAAAGGGGGAAAAAGGGCTGTAGAGAATCTGTTTGGTACAATTCCGGCAAGAGGGTCAAAATGAGGGTGAAAAACAACTGGCAACCCCCAAATAAATATCATTATTCTCACAGCATAGACTTATCATTTCATTAAACAATCAAAAATTTCAAATATGGGATGACAAACTTGGAATCATTTTGAAAATGACTCAAGTTATAAATTTAAGTCAGATTCCTGTGTCACGAATCTCACCGTGCTTAATCATCTTTGATTTCTAAGTCTATTCACAGGGACTCACACTCCTTCTGTGACATACTCGCATGTGACAGTTACCAAGGCGTACTGATGTCGGGGTGTGGCGCTGTCAGCTCAAATACAAAGAGCGACGCCCAGCAGTGATGTAATCTTCTGTAATAGTGAACAGCTCCTGTGAATTTCAAAACATAGTAAAAACATGATAAAGCATTGCACAGTCATTCCTCAATTTATGCAATAGCTGCACTCCTGGAAAGTGTCAGTGTGCATTAAAGCTACAGAACAGATACTTTGTATGTGAAATGGAGTTAGAGAGAATAGTCACAGAGAATAGTTTCCTCGTCTATATGAATTTCCAGTGGGCAATAGAAGGATATTCAGGGCTGGCCTTTATGCCAAGGAATTCCAACTGCAGGGCATCCATCACCCCCGCCCCCACTCTCTTGTACCCCCTTCAATGGTTCAGACATTTACATACACACTTATAATACACATTTTCTTAACTTTCCTGGAGAACCACTAGCTTAAGTGAAGCATGGTCCACATTGGGTTTCACACAATGGCCCCAAGGAACAAAATCAGGGTTCTGTAGGCAAGGAGGAAGGAGGTAATCACAGCAAGTAATGATATTTGTGCCACAGGGAGGGAGCTCAAGCAGGTCCCTTCTGAAAGCCCTCATCTTACAGGAGGAGAAAGTGGAGGGATGAACATCCACAAGGAAGTCAGAGATGGTGATGGGAGGCCCTGAGGTGGGAGTGGGATCTCAATCTCACCAGCACCAGAGCCCTGCCTGGTGAGAAACCACCTCCATCAGAGGCCCCCATGGATCTTGGGCTGCCCAACAAACCCAGAAAAGGAATGTTTTCTTAAAAAAAGTTTTATTTTATTTTTATTAATTAATTGCTTAATTTTTAACTTGCACTAGGTCTTTGTTGCTGTGGGGGGCTTTCTCTAGTTGCAGTGAGCGAGAGCTACTCTCCGTTGAGGTACACCGGCTTTACTTTGCACTGGCTTCTCTTGTTGTGGAGCACAGGCTCTAGGTATGTGGGCTTCAGTAGTTGCAGCACTCGGGCTCAGGAACTGTGGCTCCTGGGCTTTGTTGCGCCTGAGCATGCGGAATCATCCCAAACCAGGGACCAAACCCATGTCCCCTGCATTGGCAGGCAGATTCTTATCCATTGTACCACCAGGGAAGTCCCAGAAAAGGAACTTCTACCCAGAGCACAACTGCCACACACCAGCCGCCAGGCCCCACCTACTAACCATTTGTAAGCAGGCTAATCTGGAAAAGCAGAACTCAAGAGAATCTCAAATTGTTTCCCTTTCTAGGCCTGTGGGATTTGACCAGGAAGCCACACAATTGCTGCTAGAATTTATCTCACCTAATCCATGCTGGACACGTAGGGACAGCCTCTCTACGTGGAGAAAAACCACTGGACATATTTAGAATATATTTTTAAGACAAAAGAGGTGCCTGTCTTGAGAAATCAAAGCTATAATATTTCCTTCTGAAAGTATTAATACTTCAAGCCATTGAAAGCTAAAAAGTGAAAGTTGCTCAATTATGTCTGACTCTTTGCAACTCCATGGACAGTAGTCCACCAGGCTCTTCTGTTCATGGAATTCTCTAAGCAAGAATACTGGAGTAGGTAGGCATTCCCTTCTCCAGGGGATCTTGGAGAATCAGTCATTGAACTTGGAGACCCAGTCATTGAGCCTAGGTCTCTTGCATTGCAGATGGATTCTTTACTGTCTGAGCCACCAGAGAAGCCCACTTCCTGTCATTAGGCAGTCATTAGGAAGCCCTAAACCACCTCTGATTATATTCTCAGAGAGTCAGTGGCATGTTGCACCCAAGACAGGGCAGAAAGCAGATAATAAAGAAGCAGGAGTGGGGGCAGGAAGATTGTTTATGGATAAAAGACACAACCACTGCATTTGGAAATGCTGTGGACATGGCTGATGCTAAGTTAGGGCAAGAAGACAAATGAGGCATTTTCCCACAGTTGAATAGAGACAAAAATGGCACAGAGAAGAAGGAAGCCATGATGACCCAACTCAGAATATTTAAATGTATGGAAGAAACTTCCAGAATGAGAAAATGACAGAAGCAGTAATTAAATCTGAATGGAAAGTTACTGTTCTTTTACTTTGCTTTCCCTTCAAATTTGCATGGAATGTGCTACTTATAAACTCAGAAAATCACAAATTACAAAAAACATGCAATTTAGACAAGAATATCTGTCTAGCAGTCCTATTTCCTTTGTTTTTTGGAAGAGAAATCATTAAAGAGCTAAGAGGGGAAATCCCAGTTTGAAAGCTGGAAACCATCAGAAAAGATAGTTTCACCCAATGGTGAACAATTGCTGGAAAAGCCGTGTCTTCCTGTTACTTGTTTGCTTTCAGCTTCCCCCACATCTGGGGAAAGCGGAACCAGTTTTGTTGTCTATAGTCCTCCTCCTGAGTAGGCTTATTTCATGGATCAGGGCTTCCAAGCAGAGGGGACCCAACCTTGCATTGTTTAATTCTAGACCATCTTGCATAAACATCTAGGACCTGGTGTTGGGGGCTGTGAGCTCTCCTAGCTAAGGGGAAAATTGTAAGAGAGTAATGCCGAGATGTCTGTGACTTTTATGCAGTGGGGGCTCTAGGCCTCCCACCCCAGGGAAGCTCTGGCTTCAGTGATTGGTCATCAGGTATTCAACCTTCCCTGGTGGCTCAGATGGTGAAAGATCCACCTGCAATGCAGGAGAACTGGGTTCGATACCTGGGTTGGGAAGATTTCATGAGGAAGGGCATGGCAATCCTCTCCAGTATTCTTGCCTAGAGAATCCACATGGATAGAGGAGCCTGGTGGACTACAGTCCCCGGGGTTGCAAAGAGTTGGATATGACTTAGTGACTAAGGACAGGGCATCAGGTATTCAGGTCTCAAGATGGGGCCTCAGTGCAACTCACCACCAGAAAAAGAGCTGGAATCATTGACTCTGTCAAAGTCGTGTAAGAAAAAAAAGAGTCCCTTACTGCATGGACTGGTCCACAGTTTTCTTTTAAGGAGAATTAGTGAGATGTTTAATTTTCTCATGGCTATCAATGAAACCAGCATAATCACCTAAGTACTCCCTTGCAGCATGCCAGTGAGCCTTTGCCTTAAGGCTTGTTGCCCCTGAGAGGAAGCAGAGACACTGATATGAATATTTTAAAAAATATTTACTTATTTGGCTGTGCCGGGTCTCGGCGGTGGCACATGGGATCTTCACTTGTTGCGTGTGGGAAACAGTTTCCTGCCTGGGATAGAACCTGAGTCTTCTGCATTGGGAGTGTGGAGTCTTAGCCACTGGTCCACCCAGGAAGTCCTAGCACTGATATTTTTAAGTGAATAACATGGACTGTCTTTTTTTTTTTTTTTTCATATCTGGATATGAAATGCATCAATCATGTGGCTAACAACTGATTAGAATTCCAGTCTTTTTCTTCAACATAATAAGCCTTAGATATATTTTAACAGTGTTGAAAATACCAGCATGTTGCAAACCCAGAAAGAGTCATTATTGTGACCTCCGCCTTAATGCTAGTTTGGTCAGGTATAGAGTTCTGTTAATAACTGCTGAATGGGTAACCAAAATGTGATGTCTAGCAATAAAAAGAAATGAAGTACTGATACATGCTACTGTATTGGTTGAACCTTGAAAACACACTATGTGAAAGAAACCGTTCACAAAGGACCACATATTGTATGATTCTCTTATTGGAAATGCAAGGCAAGTCTAGAAAGACAGAAAGTAGGTTACTAGTTGCCTAGGGGTGAAGCTAGGGAATAATGGCTAAGGGTATGAATTATCTCTTTAAGCTGATGAAATGTTCTAAAATTGATTGTGGTGATAGGTGAATAAATGTGTGAAAATGTTAAAAGCACTGAATTGTACTTTTAAATGGTTATATGGTATATAAATTGTATTTTAATATAACTGTTCAAAAAAAAAAAAAAAATCAGCCCCAGGCAGTCACTCTTTTCTAGGCATGTGCTTGTATTTAGCATTCTTGAAGATTCCTGGCTTCCTCCTGCTTTTGAGGCCTCACTTTTGTTGTCCTGTTTGGAATCTCTTTCTCTCTCTTTAAAAAAAAAAAAATTGAAATCAGCTTTTCATTTGACTCTCAGCTCTGCTCACTTGCTTAATTTTGGCAAGTCTGCAATCTTGGGTGAGAAATCCTTCTTCCTGCTCCAGCTCCCTACCCCCTACCCCTGCTGCTGCTGCTGCTGCTAAGTCACTTCAGTCGTGTCAGACTCTGTGTGACCCCATAGACAGCAGCCCACCAGGCTCCCCTGTCTGGAGTGGGTTGCCATTTCCTTCTCCAATGCAGGAAAGTGAAAAGTGAAAGTGAAGTTGCTCAGTTGTGTCCAACTCTTAGCGACCCCATGGACTGTAGCCCACCAGGCTCCTCCGTCCATGGGATTTTCCAGGCAAGAGTACTGGAGTGGGGTGCCATCGCCTTTTCTGACCCCTACCCCTACCCCAGTGTCAAAGGCAGCCTTCCCCATGATCTTGCATAACAGATGGGGAATTCAGAGAGAAAGACTTGCAACTCACCTCCTTAGTGGACAAAGGAACCAAGATATTTGCCCTCACCACCACCACCCTCTGGAGAATACTGTGTTTTCCGAAGCAACTTCCCCACTCACCTCTGTACTTGCTTTTCACAGTAATCCTCTGACGTGAACAGGGTGAGTTTATCATCCTTGCATTACAGATGAGGAAACCAAGCTCCAAGAGCTGAGCTAATTTGCTCCCCGGTCACACATTGGATCACATAACTCAGATCTTCTAATTGTAGCCTTATTATTCTTTCCACCCAACATGAAATTCTTTCAGGTGAATCCTTTACTCTAAATACATTTATTTCTTTCATCTCTGCTCTTCCTGCATATTTATTGAGCAATTACTGCAGACAAATTGAGAAAAAACTTCCCAGTCCTACAGACTATTAGAGAATGGAGACATGCCTACCTCCTTGGTGTTCAGCTGCTCAGTCATGTATGACTCTTTGTGACCCCATGGACTGCAGCATGCCAGGCTTCCCTGTCTTTGCTCAGATAAAATCTCCACTCCATACTAGCCTCATGCCTACTACCCCCCACTACTTCCTACACATCTACCATGACTTTTGTCTCCTTTCCACCAGGTCAATGACAATCTAACCTTGAACACGCCTCCCTAAAATAACACAGCTTCCTGATAATACAGAATCTCTAGGGATTTTTCTCTGGTTTCCTTTGGTGATATATATGGGTTTTAAAAGAAAGTACCCATGAACAGTGTGCACATTTGGAAATGCTGTGAAAAGGGGGAAATATATTATCTTCTGAGTCCAAAAGGGCTCAGAACAGAGATGTGCAGATTCATCTTAAAGACACAGCCTGGCTCCCAGACTGCAGGTACCCTGATCAAATGTAATAAATTCTCTAAAGAAATAAAACATCATTAAGAGGGGATTGGTTGGCCATGGAGATTAGAATAAGGACAGTCCCTGAAACAACTGTTAGTGCTGCCCACTCAAACACCATCCAGGGAGAAGAGTGCTTAGCCAGGGTGCAGGACAGGAATAACTATTGTAGAACTGGTCCAATGAGTCACTCATATCTGCTGGGACCAAGCCTTCAACTCATGTAACTCCCATCCCTTGCTCTGAAGCCATGCTGACCAAGTAACCACCATCACTTTGCTGACAAAGTTCTGTCTTGTCAAAGTTAGGGTTTTTCTAGTAGTCATGTATGGATTTGAGAGTTGGACCATAAAGAAGTCTGAGTGCCAAAGAAATGATTCTTTCCAACTGTGGTGCTGGAGAAGACTCTTGAGATTTCCTTGGACAAGTGAGGAGATCAAACCCATCAATCCTAAAGGAAATCAACCCTGAATATTCACTGGAAGGACTGATGCTGAATCTGAAGCTCCAATACTTTGGCCACCTAATGTGAAGAGCCAAGTCATTTGGAAAGACCCTGATGCTGGGAAAGACTGAAGGCCGGAGGAGAAGGGAATGACAGAGGATGAGATGGTTGGATGGCACCACCAACTCAATGGACATGAGTTTGAGCAAACTCCGGGCATAGTGAAGGACAGGGAGGCCTGGCATGCTGCAGTCCATGGGGTCACAAAGAATCGGACACAACCGAGTGACTGAACAACAGCAACAACACACTGACTTCTCTTGCTTCTGGGGAACAACAGTTGCTTGAGCTGACATGCACACTGGACCACTATAGAGTTCTACTTCGCACTGGAAATTACTAAATGAACATGTACATCAGTTTCTGTGAACATGAGTCAAACTCCAGTCAAATCTGGGACCCTCCCAAGACTGAAGGTCTGACCCCTCGAGGCTGAAGTCAGGGCCCTGGGTCACTGTAAATCACTGCAAATTATGGAAAAGGACACCCTGTGGGGCTGAGTGACACACCCACTTCCTTCAAATGCTTAAACCTAACAGCAAATGCTGGTTGGTTGAGGCAGTATCCTAGGGGGGAGACTTGGAGGAAAATCAGGTTTTACCTTTGCCTGCCAGAGCCTAAGCACCCTGTAATTTTAGCTGTCATTGTTGTTGCCACTGTTTTATAAAACAGAATGACCAAGGCCATGACATTTGACAAGGGAAACCTAAGGATGATCATTTGAACAAACATATTTAGTCACAATCATTATTTGGTGGGGAATGTCTTTGCTCAGTATGTGATGTTATTTTCTTTTTTTTTTTTAAAGATTTTTTTTGATGTATGCCATTTTTAAAGTCTTTATTGAATTTGTTACAGTATAACTTCTGTTGTTTATGTTCTGGTTTTTTTTGGCCACAAGGCATGTGGGAACATAGCTCCCAAATGAGGGATTGAACCAGTACTCCCTGCATTGGAAGGTGATGTCTTAACAACTGGACCATCAGGGACATTCCTGGTGTTATTTTCAAAAGCTAGCCTTACTCATCTACTTTAATTCTTTAAAAAAAATGATTTATTTGGCTGCACTGGGTCTTCCTTTCTGCTCAAGGGCTTTCTCAAGGTGAGTGGGGGCTTCTCTCTAGTTGAAGTGGCTTCTCTTGTTGCGGAGCACATGCTCTAGAATGTGGGCTCAATAATTGTGGTGCATGGGCTTAGTTGCCATCAGGCATGTGGGATCTTTCCAGACAAGGGATTGAACCTATGTCCCCTGCATTGGCAGGCAGATTCTCAACCACTAGACTACCAGGGAAGTCCTACTGAATCCAGCTCCAGTTCTGCAACTTCAACAAGAAGCTGTCTGCAGAGATGGAGCTGTCCACTGAGGTCCCTGCTTCATTGTCATATGGCTTAACTGTGCAGGGGGAGGATAAAGGTGTTCTGTTTTTATGTGAGGGTTTTTGTCACTATTTATATAAATTTTATGACTTATGTGAACTTGTATGTTTTACAGAAGTTCACTGAAACTATGAAGCCTCCTTTATTCGAAGAAGAAATACCTACCTGAGTCCATGGAGACTGCTGTAGGTCACCTTGAACAGTAAATTGGCCTTTTGAGGAAAGGCCTCTATGCAAATGCATAGAGCTATACACTTGTGGCTAGAATTAATGATAGCTAATGAGTTACTTACACTAAGATCTCTTCTCAGAATCATACAAGGGTATCTGTTTTTAGGCACAAAATTGGAATGAGCTGTGAAGACTAAAGAAAGTTCAGAATTGTCTACACTATATATTGTGTTCTAGGAGGGAAAAATTAGGATCAGGTTGAGTTAAATTAGCTTAATTCTATTATCCAGACTATGTTCATTGGTAGACTCTTCCTTCCAATTGTAGACTAATTGAATATAAATCCCATTAAAAGGCATTGGATTCATTTTTCATTTGAATGAAAGGAGCTCAATTTCCTACAAATCTGACTGCAGAGAGTATCTAATACGCCACTCAAAATGCTCAGAATTTGCAATTGAAATCCCAGGGGATACCAAGTCTCAGGTAACAGGTACAGGCATCCATGTGCACACGCGCGTGCACGCACACACACACACAGACTCACACTTACATAATGAGTTAAAATTGTAAGGCTTTACATTAGGAAATAAATTAGTTGTTAGACTCTTGTTTTCTTATTATCAATTACAAACCCTCTGAATAGGAAAGTCTAATTTAAGAGCTTCCTTCTTTCCTCCTAGCCACTGGCTTAAGCTTATGAAGGACGCACTAAGGAAATACAGTCTAAGGCATGATTGTTAGACTTCAAACAACTGGAAGACACATAAAAGGGAGGATTAAAAAAACATATTCTAGGTCTTAGATGGGTGGGATGTGGTGGTTGGGAGCGAGGCTCAGAAGTGAGGGAATATATGTATAGTTATGACTGATTTGTGTTGTATGGCAGAAAACAACACAATATTGTTAAGCAATTATCCTCCAACTAAAAATAAATTAAAAGACATATTCTAATATTATCTAACTGATAGGGTATTGATGTGAAATCTAAAAAATACAACAAAATAGTGAATATAACAAAAACAAGCAGACTCATAGATAGAACAAACTAGTGGTTAGCAATTGGGGTGGGGGAGTGGGAGGTACCAACCACTGGGTGGAAGATAGGCTCAAGGATGTTCTGTACAACACAGAGAATATGCTGCCGCTGCCAAGTCGCTTCAGTCGTGTCAGACTCTGTGCGACCCCATGGACTGCAGCCTACCAGGCTTCTCCATCCATGGGATTCTCCAGGCAAGAACACTGGAGTGGGTTGCCATTTCCTTCTCCAATGCATGAAAGTGGAAAGTGAAAGTGAAGTCACTCAGTCGTGTCTGACTCTTAGCGACCCCATGGACTGCAGCCTACCAGGCTCCTCCGTCCATGGGATTTTCCGGGCAACAGTACTGGAGTGGGGTGCCATTGCCTTCTCCACAGAGAATATAGGCATACTCAAAATTACAGTTTATAATAATTGTAAATGGAGTATAACTTTTGAAAGTTGCGTAAAAAACTAAAAACAATATTCTTAATATAAAAATCAAAAGATTGAAGTTTTCACTGGGAGAAAATCTGAAGAGGTAAAATCTTAGTATAAATATTGGTGAACTTAAAATTTACTTTGACATCAAATCCTAATGGGTTACACTATGTCATTTAACTTTCTTTTTTAATGTAAGATTTATGTTACAACAAAATAAAAAAATAAATACTGTTCCTTCATTCACTCATGAAGCCTAAAGCTGTGTCTCTTCTTTGAACATTTGTCACAAAAGTGTCTGAGTCGGACGTGCAATTATCTAATGCTCTTTCCATATTTAGTCCTCCTACTTCCCTTCCACTCAAACAGATGAAAGAGTTTCTACCTATATTGCTTGCTGGGACCCCACAGTCCTGTTCTTTGCTTTGCTTCTGGGTGAGTCATGAAAACAAGGTACTTGGGGTGAAGAATCTCTAGATGTCATAGACAGCAACTGAGTATAGTTGCAGAATCCAGCTTGGCAGGATAATACATAAGTCTGGACTGTTTCACCCACTGTCTTGGTGCTAATCCATGGGGAAGCTAGACTTCTAAACTGAGAGTTGAGGAACAACTTCTGGTCCAAGCCCACAGTGCTCCTCTGCACCATCCTGACCCCTACACCATTTGTCCCAAACTTGGTAGGTCTTGAACTCCTGGGTCATCAGAGTTTCTTCAGCCTGAACATTCACTTCCATTACTTCTTGGCCCTCTTGGTCTTATCTTCTGATGTCTCTGCCCTCCCTGCTCCTCTTTATCTCAGCCTTCACAAATAAGATCTTGGGAACCATGCTATCTGTTAAGATTGGGAGAAAAGAGACTAGCCTGTTTGGGGCTCAGAAATACTGGACAGATGTTTCCTTCTTTCTTGCCTCCTCCCCAGGAGAGGAGGAGGGAGTGTTTGAAATTCTATTTGGACAAGTGAAAATAGCTAGTGAGGATTTGGGGTGAACTCTTGGAGACTTCTTTTAATTAATTAATGACTGTGCTGGGTTGCTGCACAGGCTTTCTCTGGTTGCAGAGAGTGGGGGCTACTCTCTAGTGGCTGTGCTTGGCTTTCTCCTTGTGGTGGCTTCTCTTGTTACAGAGCACAGGCTCTAGGGCATATGGGCTCAGTAGCTGTGGCACACAGGCTTAGCTGCCCTGCAGCATGAGGGATCTTCCTGGACCAGGGATCAAACCCATGTCCCCTGCATTGGCAGGCAGACTCTTACCGCTGGACCACAAGGTAAGCCTCTTTGGAAACTTGGCAGAGGATCATTTGGGGCAGTGTCTCTGGTAGGTGGCTCAGGTGCGAAAAAGCCAAGCACAGGCTCCTTAGGTCCTGGGCTCCAGAAATGAAGAGAGCTCCTTGATTTCCTTCCTAGAGGTTTCATCCATTTCCCAAGCCTGGATGAGGGGCAAGAATCCTGGGAAAAGCCTGGTCCTGGATCTTCCTGTGGGTTTTATTTTTCAGGATCCTGAGCAACTACCTGTAGTGTTAGAGAGAAAGAAATCCTAAGGTATGTAGAAGAGGAAAAAATTTTTCCCCACCCCTTGGGGTCACTGGCTGAGACTGAAAATTAAACTGATGAATGCAGATTAACAGGGGAAATGCATATACACTTATTAATATAAGTTTTATAGGACGTGGACTCTTTTATAAGGAAATAAAGACCCAAGGAGACAGCCAGACCTCTATTTTATGGTAGGTTTTGATGAAGAGTGGGCAGCCATGTATATATGATTGATTAAGGAACATGAGGTAATGATAGTAAACTTAGGGGAATGTTAGCAAGGCAGACTTGTTAGGATTCTCCTTAGCATCCCTTTGAAATCTTTGAAAATTAGGATGCTCCTTTTTTCCAGACATAAGGAAAGCACCTCTCATGTGAGGGTTTTATGACTTGTGTCAGGGAAGAAGGGTGACAAGGGTTGGGAGGACAAGGTCAGGGTGACCTTCTTGCTTCTGCCATGTTCTCAAAAGCCTTCAGATTAAAATATTAACAAAAATGCCAAGACACCATATTTTGGGTTAGTGTGTGCTGAACCCCAGCAGCAGTAATGACTTCCACTGCTCAGTGGTCTGTAGGATTGTCAATTGTGTCTCTAAATCTCCTTGCCTTTACCTGACTCCCTATGGAGTGATCTTCCAAATGAAATTCCGTCAGGTGTTCATTGCCCAGCATTGTCCTAAACCACTGTCACCTCTCAAATGCCTGTGTCATGCCTACGATGTCAACCAAGTCTCTTCATCACCCATCCGGCCTGCCACCTGTTCTACAAGTCCAGAACTTTGTAAGAACCATTTCTATCCCTCTTTAGCCACAGACAGAAGAAAAGTTGATATCAGATATGATATTCCTAGAGCCAACCCCAGCTGTTTGCAAACTCCCTTAACTCCTGACCTCCTGAGGGGAGTTCACTTTGGACTTTTCACTTTTATTCAGTGTGGAGCTTCCCTGGTGGCTCAGATGGTAAAGAATCTGCCTGCAATGCAGGCGAACCAGATTTGATCCCTGGGTCGGGAAGATCTTCTGGAGAAGGGAATGGCTAGCCACACCAGTATTCTTGCCTGGAGAATTCCATGGACAGAGGAGACTGGTGGACTACAGTCCATGGAGCCAGAGTCAGACATGACTGAGCAACTAACACTTCACTTTTTCAACAGGGGCCACAGGGGCTTCTGGGAAGTACTCTGTCAGCAGACCCCAAAGTCCCCTGCCACCACGGCCAAGGAAGGCTGCAGGGTGGGGCCGGTTACTTCACTCCGGTTGTTCTCACTGAGCCTTGGCCATTACAGACTCCCCTAAGAGGAATGCCTTCTGATAATACATCTGCAGGAAGCCTGAGCTCAAGTTTGCAGGGCCCATTCTACACCCCTGAAGTTGTCAGAGCACATATGTGAGTCCTCTGGGGGCACTCAGTCATGACAGCTCCTCAGCCAGTCTTCACTTCACTAGGCAGACAAATTACTTTTACTTTAATAGCATTTATGCTTCAGTTCGTTTCAATGTATGTGTAACTGCTGAGCCACTGCAGAACTAATAGATACCGCATAACAATGTGCAAGCTTCCAAAGGGTTTAGCAGAAAAGTGCTTACAGACTCTTGAACTCTTCTCCAGCATTAAGAGCATGTAAAGGGTTGAAACTTAAGATGATGGCATCAGTCCCATCACTCATGGCAAATAGATGGGGAAACAGTGGAAACAGTGGCTGACTTTATTTTTGGGGGCTCCAAAATCACTGCAGATGGTGACTGCAGCCATGAAATTAAAAGACGCTTACTTCTTGGGAGGAAAACTATGACCATCCTAGATAGCACATTGAAAAGCAGAGACATTACTTTGCCAACAAAGGTTCGTCTAGTCAAGGCTATGGTTTTTCCAGTGGTCATGTATGGATGTGAGAGTTGGACTGTGAAGAAGGCTGAGCGCCGAAGAATTGATGCTTTTGAAGTGTGGTGTTGGAGAAGACTCTTGAGAGTCCCTTGGACTGCAAGGAGATCCAACGAGTCCATCCTAAAGGAGATCAGCCCTGGGATTTCTTTGGAAGGAATGATGCTAAAGCTGAAACTGCAGTACTTTGGCCACCTCATGTGAAGAGGTGACTCATTTGAAAAGACCCTCATGCTGGGAAAGATTGTGGGCAGGAGAAGGGGACGACAGAGGATGAGATTGTTGATTGGCATCACCAACTCAATGGACATGAGTTTGGGTAAACTCCTGAAGTTGGTGATGGACAGGGAGGCCTGGCATGCTGCGGTTCATGGGGTCGCAAAGAGTCGGACAGGACTGAGTGACTGAACTGAACTGAACTGAAAGGGTTGAAGGGAGCAGAGACAGAGAGCTGGGGAGTGGATGTTTGGAAATTCACTTTAGGTTCACTGGGTATTTGATCCCAGCCAAAGGGTAAGGATTCTTCCATCTCAAGTCCAGTGCAAGGGGCCTCAGGAGAGCTACATGGGGGTCTTTACAGTTGGGTCACAGCGATCTGGGATGAACTCTGGCCTGAGAAGTGAATCTCATTGCTGAATGATAGGCTAGCCAATAGCTTTGTTGGTACACAAAAGGGGGTCAGGTTGGAATCGGATGTCACTCACAGACCCTGGCAGGCTAAGAACACACATTACTTGTGTACCAAGTGTAGGTCACAACAGTAGAGAGAGCTGGCATGGGTCATCTTTAGTCCTATCCCAGAGATCCAGTGAGGGGCAAACAGAGCTGAGAGGAGCCGAGGGTCTGGTTGCATTCCTAGGGCCAATTAATATCTTAGGTCAAGTACCAGTGGAAATGAGTTGAATTCACCCAGGGCAAGATAACTGCATGTTGAATAATCTATGCTTTCTTTTGAGGGGGAAAAAAGCTCTCTGAAGAACCCACAAAATATTCATGAAAGGAAGCAGTGATTTTAAACCCTTGCCAGACTCAAAAGCTTGGAGCCAAGAGATAACAGAGCCAGTCAGCTCAGAACTTTGCTATGTCCCTCAGACCCTGGAGAGATCTGAAACCCTGGTGGGCTACATGGAGGAGGCAGAAAGCAGCAAGGCAGGAGCAAAGAAAAGACAAGCACCGTCTTTCCCCACATTGAGACTTTCTGTTGTCATCAGATCCTGGGCAGCCACCTGCCCAAGGGGAACAATTCAGCTTTAAATTACATTGGAGTTTTGCATTGTATATCAGTTTACGTATGTTAAATACTGAATTTGAGACTGGGTTTGTGACTTGAGAGGTGGACAAAGAAGTTATAGGACCTGCCTGACTTTTTCTTAATACGGGCGCAGAGAGAACTAGTGTCACCAGAGAAATCTATAGAGACATGGCAAGCAAAATGAGGATGCTCTATGACTGCAATCTAGAAGTCCCTTGTTTTTAATGTGCCAGTAACATGAAATGCCTTGCTTCATACAGTCAGCATACATTTAATGAGTTACACCTGGCAATGGGGAGGCAAAGATGGAAGAGCCAGGATCCTTGACCCTGAGGAGCTCAGTCTTGTTAGTGGAGTGGACATCATCTCTACAATGAGATTTAGAGACTTGAGTCATCTCCAACTGTACTGTATTTACTAGAGCTACACACAAAGCCTGGGAAGGCTGAATCAAACAGGGAACCCAAGGAGGCGCACTCTCTCCAAAGCTCTAGTCCACAGCACCCTAACTCAGGAAGGACTCATCTCAGGATATGGGGTTTGCCATTATTTCCATCCTTATCTCCATCATGCTTAAAAGGTGCTTGCTCCTTGGAAGAAAAGCTATGACAAACATGCTATGCTAAGTCACTTCAGTTGTGTCTGACTCTGTGTGACCCCATAGACGGCAGCCCACCAGGCTCCCCCATCCCTGAGATTCTCCAGGCAAGAACACTGGAGTGGGTTGCCATTTCCTTCTCCAATGCATGAAAGTGAAAAGTGAAAGTGAAGTTGCTCAGTTGTGTCCGACTCTTAGCGACCCCATGGACTTCAGCCTACCAGGCTCCTCTGTCCATGGGATTTTCCAGGCAAGAGTACTGGAGTAGGGTGCCATTGCCTTCTCCGATGACAAACATAGACAGTGTATTAAAAAGCAGGGACATTACTTTGCTGACAAAGGTCCGTATAGTCAAAGATACAGTTTTTCCAGCAGTCATGTATCGACATGAGAGTTGGACTATAAAGAAAGCTGAGTGCCAAAGAATTGATGCTTTTGAACTGTAGTGTTGGAGAAGACTCTTGAGAGTCCCCTGGACTACAAGGAGATCAAACCAGCCAATCTTAAAGGAAATCAACCCTGAATATTCGTTAGAAGGACTGATGCTGAAGCTGAAGCACCAATTCTTTGGCCACTTGATGAGAAGAGCCAACTCATTGGAAAAGACTCTGATGCTGGGAAAGATCGAAGGCAGGAGAAGAAGGGGATGACAAAGGATGAGATGGTTGGATGGCATCACTGACTCAATGGACATGAGTTTGAGTAAGCTTTGGGAGATGGTGAAAGATAGGGAAGCCTGGCATGCTGCAGTTCATGGGGTCACAAAGAGTTGGACAAGACTGAGTGACTGAACAATAAGAACAAAACATTATCTCCATCCTAGTAGGTATATAGTTTTATCCCCCTGTAGTTTTTATTTGTGTGTCCTGATGACTAATGATGTTAAACTTTTTTTGGGGGGTGTGCTTTTTGGTCACTGGTTATCTTCTTTGTTGAAGTATTTGCTAGCTGATAATATTTTAAACTGAAAATTATGCTTTGAACAATATTCTCAAGATTGTTGATAACAGAAAAAAAGACAAATGAGAGTTCTCTTTTATTTTTTGTTATTTATTTATTTTTGCTGTGCTGCATGGCATGTGGGATCTTAGTTCCCTGACCAGGGATCAAACCCATGCCTCCTGCAGTGGAAGCAGGGAGTCTTAACCACTGGACCACCGGGGAAGTCTGCTGCTCTTAAAGACCCAACTTTACAGTGCTGGTAATAGCAGTACTTCATCATTTCAAGTTCCACCGGTTACCCCTGATGGTCCCTTCTATGTCTACATTGAATTGGCTCACTTACTAGTGAAGTAATTTTTTATCAGTTTCACAGGTGGATTGCATACCTGTTCTCTTCAAATAGGAAATTTTGCACAAGATGGAAGCTCTATGACCTGTTTTGGACAAATCTGCTTAACGTCCAGTGATTCTATAACCAGATTTTATTTTATGTTTATCTTTAGGGAGGATGAATATAGATGGGATGGAAGGAATTGAGGAAGGCAGGAAATGGTTAGAAAAACATCTCCTCAGTTTGAAATTGTCATTTTATGCTCAGGGGGCCTCTTGTTAGTTCTTCGCACTGATTTTGCTGTAGGCTTGGGCGCAATTGCTCTTCACTAGGCTCTAGAGAAAACTAAACAGATGAGGGATCGAGGTTAGCTGAGAACTGGGACATGTGTGTTCAGCTCAGCTGCCTGCCAGTGAACACATGCCAAGCTGGGTCCCTGAAGATTCTGGAGTAGGGAGCAGGAAAATTGAAAAACTATTATGAAAATACAAGCAGCAAGATAGAAGAAATGGAGGGGCTTACCAAGAAGACTTATTAAGGGAGGAGAATGTGAGCCACGCAAATAGTAGGAACTTGACAGTGTGGCTGAAGTAGGGCAAAATTGTTTTGTTAATGATGGATAGCCAACCAAGGGTTGGCAAGATTATGTATTCCAAATAGTTACAGAGGGACATTGCAGTGGGGGAGAAGAATGCTTATCACAATTTCATGTGACAAAATATAGGGCTAAGAAAATTAAGCATCAGTTCAGTTCAGTTCAGTCGCTCAGTCGTGTCCGACTGTTTGTGACCCCATGTATCGCAGCACGCCAGGCCTCCCTGTCCATCACCTACTCCTGAAGTTCACTCAAACTCACGTCCGTCGAGTCAGTGATGACATCCAGGCATCTCATCCTCTGTCGTCCCCTTCTCCTCCTGCCCCCAATCTCTCCTAGCATCAGAGTCTTTTCCAATGAGTCAACTCTTCTCATGAGGTGGCCAAAGTATTGGAGTTTCAGCTTTAGCATCAGTCCTTCCAATGAACACCCAGGACTGGTCTCCTTTAGAATGGACTGGTTGGATCTCCTTGCAGTCCAAGGGACTCTCAAGAGTCTTCTCCAACACCACAGTTCAAAAGCATCAATTCTTTGGTGCTCAACTTTCTTCACAGTCCAACTCTCACATCCATACATAACCACTGGAAAAACCATAGCCTTGACTACACAGACCTTTGTTGGCAAAGTAATGTCTCTGCTTTGCAATATGCTATCTAGGTTGGTCATAACTTTCCTTCCAAGGAGTAAGCCTCTTTTAATTTCATGGCTACAATCACCATCTGCAGTGATTTTGGAGCCCTCCAAAATAGTCTGACACTGTTTCCACCATTTCCCCATCTATTTCCCATGAAGTGATGGGACTAGATGCCATGATCTTCGTTTTCTGAATGTTGAGCTTTAAGCCAACTTTTTCACTCTCCTCTTTCACTTTCATCAAGAGGCTTTTCAGTTCCTCTTCCCTTTCTGCCGTAAGGGTGGTGTCATCTGCATATCTGAGGTTATTGATATTTCTCCCGGCAATCTTGATTCCAGCTTGTGCTTCTTCCAGCCCAGCATTTCTCATGATGTACTCTGCATATAAGTTAAATAAACAGGGTGACAATATACAGCCAAGAAAATGTAAAAAGAATATCGGGGGAGGAAGAAAAGAACTTTCCATCCTGGTTTGGCTCTGGGCTAAACTTCCAAGAGCACAGTGGCCACGGCTCTGGAATTCAATAGTCCAGGAGTTATACAACTTCTCCTTGGGCCACTGGCAAGTGGATGGTTTTTGACCTTTGCTCTGGGCTGTCCCTGGTGACTTGGAAAAGGCGATGGCACCCCACTCCAGTACTCTTGCCTGGAGAATCCCATGGACGGACGGGCCTGGTGGGCTGCAGTCCATGGGGTTGCTAGGAGTCGGACACGACTGAGCGACTTCACTTTCACTTTTCACTTTCCTGCATTGGAGAAGGAAATGGCAACCCACTCCAGTTTTCTTGCCTGGAGAATCCCAGGGATGGGGGAGCCTGGTGGGCTTCCATTTGTGGGGTCGCACAGAGTCGGACACGACTGAAATGACTTAGCAGCAGCAGCAGCAGTCCCTGGTGACTGAGCAGGGCTAGTGGATCTCTAGAGTTTTGGGCAGCCTAGCACTCAGAGCGTCCTTCAGTAAAATTGTTTGTGTTTGTGGGGCTACAAATCACATCTCCTCACTTCCACCTCAAGCAGGGTGCATGTGTGTAACCCTACTTCTAGATCAGTTAGACTCCTGGTCACACTTACAGTAAGCTATTTGTCAGGAGGTATTCTTAGGGCTTCAAGTATATTAGTTCATTTAATCCTCAGAACAACTCCATGAAGAAGGTACATTTTACAGATGAACAAACAGAGGGCAAGAGACTTCAGTGACTCACTCAGGATCACACAGGTAGGAAGAAACAAAGTCAGATTTGAACTTGGGCAGTCTGGTTCTTGTTGGCTGCAGGACAGAAAGAGAGAGAGAGGTTGTTTTAGCTTTTCCAGCCACTAAAGTAGGCAAGAAAAGAAGTGGTTGGGAGATATTGAATGAGTCACCTATAATGCCTGCCAAATCTGGTCAGTTTTCTCTGTTATTAACTGCTTCCTCCTGCCTGTCGTGGCTTTATGCATGATTCAAACTGTTCTCCAATGTCAGACTCAGTGCTTCATGAACCTTCATCTTTTAGAAGACTTACAATTTCATTTTGCAATTGATTTCTTTGTAGTCTTCCTAGTCACAGATGTCATTGAAAATGGCAGATCCCTTTACAGTTTCTGACAGCTGACGAGAGTCTGACCTCAAGTCTTTGACTGATGGCTGATACGGATACTAGTGTGTTTGAAGAGGGATGCTTGAGTGAGGGGTAATTTAAAGAAAAGGGCAGTGAAAGAGGGCTTTTTTTTTTTTTTAATTGTAAGATATTTGCTTTCCTACATAATGTGGTATCCCATGTTCTTGTATAATGAGTACTAGGATAACGAGAACTCCTTGGAGATAGCAGAAGGTGACCTAATCCTGAGCTTTCCAGGCGGCACTAGTGGTAAAGAACCCACCTGCCAATGCAAGTGAGTTTGATCCCTAGGTCAGGAAGACCCCTGGAGAAGGAAATGGAAACGCACTCCAATATTCTTGCCTGGGAAACGCCATGGATTGAGAAGTCTGGCAGGCTGCAGTCCATGGAGTTGCAAAGAGTCGGACACAACTAAAGCGACTTAGCAGGTATGCACACAACCTAAGGCTTGATGCCCTCATCTGCCTTCAGGAGGTTATTCAAAGAATGTGGGTAACACTACCAGTGATGACAAGAAAAACCTGTATGTCTAAGGCCTGCTGAGATCTCAGGCTCATGCTTTCCTCCACATTCCATTTCTGCTTTGTCCAGGCTGAGGCTAATGTCCATCAGAGTCCTTCAGGGTCAGCCATGGATTGGGCTCTTCCCAACCCACTGCTGTCATGTCACAGAACCTGACTGCTGTTGCAGCCCCACTTCTGACTTCCCTGGGGACCCTCTGCCTTTTGATGTAGACAGGGGGTGTCTGTTGACTTGCTTGTGCTGCTCTCTAGTGAAGAAGCTCCACTAATAATGTTTCACAACTCATAAAATCCTGAAAGAGTGACATTACTCCCTTGGCCTCCTGCAACTCCCTGAAGATTCTGAAACAATTTCTCTCTGAGTTGATTTGGAAGATATTTGTGTGGGGTGGGGTCAGACAGCATCTTACTCTCTATTTAAAGATAATTAAAATTAAAATCATGCCACATGTACCACACGTACACACACACACACGTAAGTATGTGTGTTATGATGTGTCTGTATGGCATGATTTTAATTTTAATTATCTTGTACATATGTATATATGATTTATATGGATCACTCTAGTGGCTCAGATGGTAAAGCATCTGTCTGCTATGCAGAAGACTCAGGTTCGATCCCTGGGTTGGGAAGATACCCTGGAGAAGGAAATGGCAGCCCACTCCAGTATTCTTGCCTGGAAAATCCCATGGATCTCGGAGCCTGGTAGGCTACCATCCATGGGGTCGCAAAGAGTTGGACATGACTGATTTATATTTATTTATAAATATAAATCATATATTTATAATATATAAATATATGATTGATATATTATATAAATGTATATATATTGTGTGTATTTATTATAAATTTATATAAATATATATATGTACATTGTTAATGTACATATATATGTTAAAGGGCTTCCCTGGTGGCTCAGTGGTAAAGAATCTGCCTTCAGTGCAGGAGATGCAGGAGACATGGGTTCGATCCCTAGGTGGGGAAGATCCCCTGGAGATGGGGATGGCAACCCACTCCAGTATTCTTGCCTGGAAAACCTCGTGGACAGAGGAGCCTGGTGGGCTATGGTCCATGGGGTCTCAAAGAGTCGGACATGACTGAAGCGACTGAGCATGCGCACACGTATACATGTTAAAGATTTTATTTTACTTATTAATCAATGAAGGAACCAGGTAGGCATTGTAATTCAAAGAGACATATTTATAGATCAGAAATATTGAAATGAACATGTAAATGGAAGCAAACTGATTTTTCCACAGGGGATAGGGAAATCAATTGGACCTCTACCAGACAGGACAGAATTTGCACATCTATGTAAATCATCTTGCATTACTATCAATTACTTACAACTGGAAAGGTTGTAAAATAGCTCAAAGGCAATGAAAGATTAGAATCAGATAACCCGAGGGCTGTCCTCTAGACAATGTCTAGCTTTCCAGTAAAGCACGATTCTTTTTCTACAACCTCTAACTGAAGCACCGTTTATATTGGGATAGCCTTAAATGCCAGGGTGTCTTGGATTAATATTGGCGCCAACACTTCTTTTTCTCTTCTTTTGTTTCTCTCATGGTCATTTGGTCCTTATGTAAACAGGGCTCCTGGAGACCTGCCTTGGCCTGCCAAGGTTCCAACAAGAAATGCAGAGGCTAAGCTCCTCTGGGACCCTTCCCTTGACATAATGACAAATGCTTCATTTCTATTGCTGTAATGGGCAGGGGTTGAGTGGTGGTGCAGTGGATGTTGAAGCTTGAAGACTGGTGGGGAGAAGCTGCAGCAAAGACAGGATAGGATCAAGTTGCAAACCGTCTTCTGAGCCACGCTAAGGATTTCGATCTTGACCTCAAAGGCAATGGAGAACAACCACAGTCTGCTGAAAGGGTCAGTGAAGTGATCAGGGCTGGACTTCCTTAGACAGCTGGAGAGGGCATGAAAGACACACCACAGTAAGAAAACTGAAGATGCTTCAGGAGATAGCAGAAGGAAGGTGAAATGGAGAGATGGCATGTCTTGGCTTGTAGAATTGTCTTGAATAAATGACTTTTAGAGGAATTTCTATGCGTCACAAAGATGCACCTCTCACTCTTCTCTTTAAAATCTCTCCAGCTGTGTCCTGCTATCCCTTCCTGCCTCCTTAGGGCTTTGCTTTTTACAACAGCCTCTGAACTAGGAGAACATTCAGCCACCAACCTCCGCCAGCACTGACTCACTCATGTTTCCAATGCTTAACTGCTTGGAACCATCCATAAGGAGAGCACAGCAGTGATGATGCCATCTGATGGAGGGGCAGCAGCCTTGTGGAGGGGCTAACTGAATGGCCAAGGCTTACCCAGCTGCCTGGCCCACGTTGAAAGCCAGGTGTCTGGGACTGTGCCTGCCCTTGCTGGGAACCACACCATCTCTCTTCCATTCTGGTCCTAAACCTCCTCTTTTATTAACAGAAAAATGAGAGGGGCTGGATGTTACACGGGAGAGTCATCATTTACTCTCTCAATTCTAAAATTCTGGGCAGCTTTTCTAATTTTACTTGCAATTCCCCAGAGGCATTTAGCAGGTTTGTAGGTTGCATCCTAGCTTACTTATTTTAGAAAATGAAGTTTTATATTTACGCTCAAGCTGGTCATCTGTTTTTTTCAGAAGGTGCTGTCTCCCAAGGTGCAGAATCTGAAATGACTATCAGTATTTTAAATTAGATGAAGGTGGAGAATAGACTAAAACAAGAATAGTGGTTCTTTTTTGTTCATTTGGCCAAGTAGTAAGACAGAAATCGATTATAAGTAATAGTGACTTTTAACTCATTGAGTTGACTTTTCCCTTATGTTTTTGTTCAGTCTCTAGGTAGTGTCCAACTCTTTGCGATCCCACGGACTGAAGCACTTGAGGCTTTCAGACCTTCACTATCTCTCGGAGCTTGCTCATACTCATGTCCATTGAGTCAGTGATGCCATCCAACCAATTCATCCTCTGTCACCCCCTTCTCCTCCTGCCTTTAATCTTTCCCAGCATTAGGATCTTTTCCAATGAGTTAGCTCTTCACATTAGGTGTCTGAAGTATTCTCTTATAATCAAGATAAAACTCAAGTTGAAAATGGCTAGAGATATGATAAATTTTAATTTGCAGAAGGGCCTTTTCAGCCATCACACAGATAACAGATGGTTTCCCACCTAGTTCTCTGATTTATCTAGCTATTGATGATATTAACCGAAATTAGAGATCCTCAGAAAGCCTCAGAAAATGGCCTTTGAAAAAGTACGTTTTATTGAGTGGGAGTGTCTTATACTCTTTCATATTTTCTGGGTTCCTGTTGAAACTTTTATAGTTAACTGACGTGACAAGATAATGATACTAACTCCAGTGGTTTTCGTGTTTCCTTTGGCCTTATTTTGCTAGGAGAATTTTATTCTTCCATCGTGTGTGAGTAAAAGAATAAAAGGTTGGGCATCTGGGAAGACAGCCAAGAAACATCGCCCAGAGAAAAACAAAAACCATGGGAATAAAAAGGATGCCATTAACTAACTTATGAGGAAATGGCACATTTAAGTGATGATGGGTAAGTGAGAAGCATTAGACCAGAGCAAGATTCCTCAAAGTGAACTGTAAAGAGAAGCCTACTAGAAAGAGTTCCATGACCGAATACTTTCTGCAGATACTGAACTAAATCATGTTGAAACACATATCATAGCACTTCTTGAACCATTAATATGTTAAAGTACATGATGTACTTCTAAGAGAAGCTATGATCTGTGGTATTTTCCAAATGTGTTTTATCATAGATTTTTTTTTCTTTGTAAAGAAATCTACTTTGGCAAGCTCCATGCTTTACAGCATTGTTTACAATAGCCAGGACATTGAAGCAACCTAAATGTCCATCAACAAAAGAATGGATGAGGAAGATATGGTACATATACACAATATATGCAATGGAATATTACTCAACCATTAAAAGAAATGAAATTGAGTCATCTGTAGAAATGTGGATGTCATAAAGAATAGCATGGCTTTTTAATTTCAACAAGGGATTCTAATTATCTGCTTATATATAGTTCTACAAAAAGATTTATTTCTACAAACAAGTTTATAAAAATTAATTTGCACAAATGAATTAAACATATCTCAGTATATGCTGTGATTACAGAGGAAAACAGAAGAAACTGGGGAGTAGGAAGAATTTTTCTCGGGCTTACTAGGCATTTCTCTACAGTTGAGAGTGCTATTTGCTAGGGCTGCCATGACAATGCATCATATACTGGGTGGCTTAAACAGCAGAAATTTATTTTCTCGTAGTTTTGGAAACTGCAAGTCCAAAGTCAAGGTATTAGCTGAACTGGCTTCTTCTGACCCCTCTCTCCTTGGCTTGCAGGTGTCTTCACTCTCCCTGTGTCTTCCTGTGGTCTTCTTTCTGTGCTTGTCTGTGTACCTTTCTCCTCTTCTCATAAGGACATAGTTGTACTGGAAAAGAGTAGCTGTGATGACTTCATTTTACCTTTGTTATCTCTTTAAAATCTCATCTTCAAATACAGTCACCTGCTGGGTTAGGACTTCAATATGTGAATTTTGAGAGGACACAATTCAGTTCCTAATGGTGTGTGCATGCATGCATGCTAAGTCGCTTCAGTCTGTCTCATGACCCTAAGGACCGGGCCCCACCAGGCTCTTCTGTCCATGAGGATTCTCCAGGCAAGAGAACTGGAGTGGGTGGCCATGCCCTCCTCCAGGGGATCTTCCTGACCCAGGGATCGAAACTGCATCTCTTATGTCTCTTGCACTGGCAGGCAGGTTCTTTACCACTAGTGCCACCTAGGAAGCCCTCAGTTCCTAACAGTGGGGTGCAAACATAAATTACCAAGAACTCACTACATATTCTATCAAGACCATAATATTCTTTGCACTCTCTCCCAGTCATTCTTGAGTAGTCTTCTGAACCTAAGATGGTTTCCCCAAGAATGTTCCGACTGGAAGAAACCAGCCTCACAGCCAGACATACTCTCTTTGACCATCATATTTCCCAAGAAACTTAATACACATCAGCTTGCTGGTTTGTGTATTTTCAAGCTAATCTCTTGAAAGTTTGGCTGAGGTGCTTCAGTTTCCCTGGCCCTGATCACACCTAACTGGATGGATAAAATATGGTTTTTAAACTAACAAAGCTGTGGATGAGCTATTGCCCTGTGATGCCTCTACCTCTGGGGGCAGGGTGTGGGGGAGCAAGAGAAGGGAAGAGTCACCGACTGAAAGTCAGCTATGCAGCAGGGACTCCATACAACGGCTCACATGACCTGAATTGCATTGGACACTTTACCTCATTTTATGATCTCATGTATTGTTTATAACATCTGTTTGAGATAAAAGTACTATTATTCCATCTAGATTTTAGATGAAGAAACAAAATTCTAAAGAAGATATTTACTACAGTCATACAAATAGGGAATAATTTGAAGCTTCCTGTGCTCTTAATATAATTCCACATAGTTTGTATGCTTTCACTTGATTTCATAAGGGAACATAAACTGTTTTTCTACCTTCTTAGATTCTGTACCTAGGGCCTGTGATTTAAACTGACAAAAAACAGAATATTGGAAGAAGAGACAGATTTTATTAGTTTTTTACATTCATGGGATGCTTTCCAGATGGTGTTAATGGTAAAGGATCCACCAGCCAGTGCAGGAGATGCCACTGATGTGGGTTTGATCCTTGGGTTGAGAAGACCCCCTGGAGTAGGAAATGGCAACTCACTTCAGTATTCTTGCTTGAGAAATCCCATGGACAGAGGAGCTAGTGGGCTACAGTCCATGGGGTTAGAAAAGAGTCTGACACAACTTAGCAACTACACAGCTTACATGCATGGCGGCTTCACAGAAAAGAAGTGAAAACCCAAAGACACGGTTAGATTCGAGGGTTTATATATCATTCTGACAAACAGTGATGAATTGTGAATAAGTGATTAGATAAAAGAGGGTTGGGGCTCCTTGGTGGGGGTGGTGGGGTGGTAAATTGTGGGAAGTTAACTAGGAAATGGACAATAGATAAAGAGTTTTTTAGTAAGATTTGTTATGCTTACTCTGACCCTCTTCAGTGATTAAGCTAGTTCTCTTCCTAGTTTTGGGGCAAGGAACATCCTTACAAAAGGAAATTTATGCCCTGATTTTAGGGAGAAAGGGAGAGGGCAGAGAGCTCTTTCTATTCTGACTGCTGTTTCCTAATTGCCTTTAGCATAAAATAATCAGAATAATCAGCTCTATGCCAAAGAGCGGTGTTTGGGGATGACATATTTGGATCCCCTTCACTTTCACTTTTCACTTTCATGCATTGGAGAAGGAAATGGCAACCCACTTCAGTGTTCTTGCTTGGAGAATCCCAGGGACGGGGGAGCCTAGTGGGCTGCCATCTATGGGGTTGCCCAGAGTCGGACACGACTGAAGCGACTTAGCAGCAGCAGCAGCAGCAGCAGATTCTACAACACTTAGAGTTGAGGTAAATGAAGGCAAGAAGCATCCAGGGTTACAAAGCTGATGAGATGAAACTAGATTCTAAACTGATCTCTCTGACTTCAAACCCACTAGCCTATGGACCACATAAATAGAATTTTTAAAAATAAACTTTTAATTTTAGAACAGTTTTAGATTCACAGAAAAACTGCAAAGATGATACAGAGAGTTCTTAAATACTGCATCCCTGTTACTAACATTTCACATCAGTATGGTACAGTTGTGACAAATAATGAGTCAGTAATGAGTTTCAGTGAACTCCGGGAGTTGGTGAGGGACAGGGAGGCCTGGCGTGCTGTGATTCATGGGGTCGCAAAGAATCGGACACGACTGAGCGACTGATCTGATCTGAATGATACATTATTATTAACTAAAGTGCCACACTTTATTCAGATTTCCTTTGTTGTTATCTAATGTCTTTTTTCTCTTCAGCGATCCCACCCAAGATGCCATATTACAGATAGCTGTCATGTCTCTTTAGGCTCCTCTTGTCTGTGACACTTTCTCAAACTTTCCTTGTGTTTGACGGCCTTGACAGTTTTGAGGACTGGTCAGGTATTTTAATAGAATGTCTCTCAATTGGGATTTGGCTGCTGTTTTTCTGTTGACTAGACTGGGGTTATGTGTTTTGGGAATAGACCGCAGAGGTAACATAGCATAATTTTCATCACATCGTATCAAGGGTACCTACCATCAACATGACATCACTGCTGATATTGACCTTGATCTTCTGGCTGAGGTAGAGTTTGTCAGGTTTCTCCACTGTAAATAAATAGAATATTTTATCTGTCTCTACCTGCTCCTCACCCCCCAAGTTTGCTGTTTTTTCACTCTCACAGTCCTACACTGCTTTTGTCTTTCATGCTGCGTTTTCACGGTTACTTTACGTATTTCCCTTGTGCCCATGCAGCATGTAGTAAACGCTTGTCATTTTACTATTTAGATGAGGGATTTGATCTTGCTTGTGTCCTTTGTGGGTAAGGGTGTGTGTGTGTGTGTGCGCGCGCGCGCTCATGTGTGTAGAAGGAAATAGGTGGCTTGCTGAGGGGTTTTTGATTTGATTTGAGGATCCCGCTGACCAAAACTGTTGCCACCAAGAGGGCTGCAGGGAGGTACTGGAGCGCTGGCCAGCAGAGGGCACTTAGCAAGTGACCAGACTGAGGCTCTGAGGGCAGGCAGGAAGTTTAGAAACTAGAGAATACGGTGGAGGAAAAGTTAGATTCTGTGAATTCTAAGGTCCCTTCTTGCTTTGAAACCAAGGATCTGGAATCTGCAGGTAGAAAACTAAAACAAGTTCTTCTCCTGTATCAACTTTCTTTCTTTAATAGCTCATCACAAGCTGAAGCATTCAAAAGAATCCTGATTCCTAGTCCCTGGAGGCATTTCTTTGGCTCGAGTCACTGATTTAATGAAAATATAAACATTTCCTGCGGGAACAGATCCCAGCTCATTACTTTGCCCACACTTGCTCCCACGAAGAAGTTCGGCGCTGTTTCTACTGTGTTTTCTACCGTTTTTCTGGCTACTTTATCCAGCTATGGTGAGATAAACAGCAGTAAAAGGTTTATTGTTGATTCTCCTGGAGCACTTTAGTAAATACAGGTGGGAACTCAGTACACAATCCCCTTTTTGGCCAAAGCTGTATCCATGTCTGCATTTCTCTTAGGGTAAAAGGGTTTGGAAAATTTTATTCTTGCTTTGTGAACTTGAGAAAAATCACAGTTCATTATTTGTATCTTTGGTCATTTGCCACAAGACTTTTTTAAAAGTGAAATTTATGCTGATACTTCTTTTCAACCTTCTTTAATTAAATCCTATATGTTAACAATCACACTAAATATTTACGGTATCTTGTTGCAATATTTCCTTCTTCTTCTTTTTTTTTTTTTTTTGATAAAGTATCCTAACATTCTTCTAGGCATCTGTAATATGTTATTTTTTGCCTCCAGGTGGAAAATGAAAACTCTAGGAAGATCTCATCATGCCTCAATTTGTCTTGACTCATTTCTCCTCCTTGGAAAAGGAGAATTAAGTCTATTCTCCTATCAATTTTTCTTTGTTTTTCTGTAGTCCCATTTAAGGAAAAAAAACCTTCAGTTTGTGTGCTGTCAATACCCCTGGGTTCACTTCCATCAGCTTTGGCTGGGTTGATGTTTAAAACATTTTCAGAAGGGTAAATAATTTATTTGAAAGCTGGTGGAGAAAGGCACTTAAAAAAAATTAAACCAAGTGAGTGGAATTGAAGGAAAAAATGTTACTGGGAACCAAAATATGTGGCTTAAAGAGGAGGAGAGGGTTCCATTTCAAAAGCGAAAGTAAATGTCACTTAAGCGTTGCCTTCATACATATTAACCTATGTATCTTGTTTGAGCAGATGTTTACAGCCATGCAGATGTAAACATGTCTGAATTAGTAAACATGTCTTTAAAAGGTTGACTTGAAGAAATGCTCCTAAGCTTTGATACTATCTTGTAACTTATTTTTATATCACATTGCAATTTTGAACAGATTCACTAGCTCTTTAAATAAATACCATTCAGGCCCTATTTCCACAAGTTCTCTAGGATTTTGAAAAACTATGCTGCTTTATTTTTATTCTACACTCTACTTTGATTATGTCCAGAACTGCTTCTGCCATATTTAAGAAAGTTTTCTAGTTTCTGGCAACTTTCATGGAAGGCCTATCCTCAAAGTTCTGCAGAAAACATTCTTGTTGATAAGCCAAAAAAATAACCTGAGACCCTGAAGGGATGACTTATCCCACTGAACTCAGAGGAAGAGCTAGAAATAAAAACCAGGAGGCTTGTTGGACTGTTTGTGAGCCAAGGACTCACACTGGGTGTCCACCAGTTCCTCAGTAGGTGCCACCGGAGCTGGGAAACTGGAGGGTGGACCCTGCCCCTTGCCTTCGAGAACTTACAATTTAGTATGCTCTGCTTCTCATTTTAGATTCCCTTGTAGCTTAGCCGATAAAGAATCCATCTGCAGTACAGGAGACCCTGGTTCAATACCTGGGTTGGGAAGATCCCCTGGAGAAGGGATAGGCTTCCCACTCCAGCATTCTTGGGCTTCCCTTGTGGCTCAGCTGGTAAAGAATCTGCCTGCAATGCAGGAGACCTGGGTTTGATTCCTGGGTTGGGAAGCTTCTGTCAGACATTATTTATTTTTAAAAAAGTCCCAAAGAGCTGAAAAAGAATATATATATATATATTTTTTTTACATATATATTAATATTTGTTATTTATTTATTTAGGTATCTGAATCACTTGGCTATATACCAGAAACTAAGGCAACATTGTAAATCAACTATACTTCAAAAAAAGAAAAAAAAAGTCCCAAAGGATTAAAACCGTTGAAAGGCAATGGATTTTACTGTATTTTATAACGTGGGGTCTAGCCTGTGAAAGGATAAAAGATGTAGTCAAAATTTCTTCAGCTCAAGGTTTTGGCTAGAGCCTGGCAAACCCGAGGGAAGGAGAATTGGTTCAAGGCTGTCCTCTCCCGTCTTTGCCCCCAACAAGACAGGTAGCCTCCTCTCTCCTTCCGCAGACCAACTATGGCCAAACCTGTCCTGAGTCCCCAGGCTCAAAGGTGTCAATGCTGGCTTGGGACCTACTTTGTCTGCCAGCTCTCCTGAGGCAGCAGATCCCACGCCTTATAGAAGTTTCTGGATAGCCTTTTCAAAATACAGATTCCTGGGGACTTCCCTGGTGGTCCAATGGCTAAGATTCAATGCAGGGGACCCAGGTTCCATCCCTGGTAGGGGAACTAGATCCCACGTGTTACAACTAAGAGTTCTCATGTTGTAACTAAATATCCCACGTGCTGAAACGAAGACCTGGTGCAGCCCAATAAATACATTTTTAAAAAATGTTAAAAAACAGACAAACAAAAAAATAAAACCCTAATGCTAGCTAATGCAGATTAGATCTCCCTGGGGCAGGGGCCTGGAAATCTCTATTTTGAAAAGTTTCTCAGACGATTCTGATGCTTAACCTGGTTCCAAGCTTCTCTTCTCTAGAATTACTGAATCAAAAGACCTGGGAATTGAAGCAGCTGAATTTTAAGCAGGTAATTTTAAAAGTAATTAAAATAACCTTGAAGGTAATTCTGACCTACAGCTAGATTTTCCCTCCTATGGTTCATATGCTCCTTTAGATGATTACTTATGTATAACCTTAGCCAGTGTTTTTTTTTTTTTTTTAACTGGAAGTCTTTATTTTTTACTTACAATCCCTCAAATTCTGGCCTCTCATCTTGGTCTCTAGAGGGAATCCACACAAATCTGAGTAAGAACCTGCTTATATCACAACTGCTTTTGTACAACACCAAATCTTTTTGGCTCTAGAGGAAACATCATGCAGGGAACATTTGTGAAAATGTGGTTGTGAAATCATGGCAATAGTAGCACAGTAACATAAATCAGAGGGAAAGAAAAAAAATTTACCCATAAACCCTTCATCTACCCCTATAAATCAAATTACCTTCATTTTGTCTGATTTTTTTTCTATCCTTGTAAGCGTGGCTACATAAACAATGGAAAAGTTGATGTGATTCTCAATGTATGCTTGCATCTCCCGGAGGTCAGACCAAAATGAGTTGATATTTCCAGATGCTTAAGCAATTACCCCCAAATTATCTGGCTTTGAAACTTCTAAAGAAATAAAAATATTTTTCAGACATCGTCTACCAGAAGCTAAATGTGGCAGTATTTTATTCTCAACTAGCTAGTTAAAATCCTCAAAGAATGTATTTTAAAACTCTTTCAAAAGAACATGTTTTCCAAAAGTGTAAAATCTACTGTTCTTTCTTTTAGGAGAAGTTGATAAGTGTCAAAATGACGATAAGATGTTGGAAGTTTTGTCTTAAAGTATGCAGTTTGGGGGGTTTTTTGGCATTTGGTTTCAAATATGAACGTTTCAGTTTATCTGCTTATAGTTCCCAACAGATGAAAGTGACAATAAATATTTTTTAAGACCCAGAATTTAATTTTTTCTTTATTGTTTGCAAGTTTTAGTATCTTTCATAATTGGAGTCTTGTGCAGTGTGCTTATGTTATATTATCCTTGAACATATGGCTAAGCAACTTTACAAAACCCACAAGGCTTTTACGTAATGTGAGCCTCTGTGACTCCCTCAGGTTCTTTTTGGCGCCATCAATATTTCATTGTTTACCATTTACTTCATGGTTTGGAATGCTTCCTGTCCTCCTCCCAACCCCATAAAACTCTGCAGCTTAAGCAGCAGCTTCAGGGAATGAGGGAGGCAAGATTGGTTGGGGTCTTCTGAAACCAGAGGACAGGTACAGGAGCCTAAACCTACTTTAAAATGAACTTGTTGGACCCTTAAGCCCATGAAAGAGAGTTTTAGGAGTTGAAATATAGGAGACATGCCATTTTATATTTTCTGAAAGTTATCTTCTCTGATTCACGTGGCACTTCAGTGTTGCTGACATAAAATTCTTACCCTCAAAAAAAAGAAAAATCAAACTGCACACAATTATGTTTAAGAATGTATAAGCAGGCTTCCCTGGTGGCTCAGAATCTGCCTGCCAAAGTAGGAAATAGGTTCAATCCCTGGTCTGGGAAGATGCCACATGCTGTGCTCCCGTGCGTCACAACTATTGAGCCTGTGCTCTAGAGCCCACGTGCCACAACCACTGAAACCCTAGAGCCTGTGCTGCACAAGAGAAGCCACTGCAATGAGAAGCCCATGTACTGCATGGAGAGCAGCCCCTGCTCACTGCAACTAAAGAGAATCCCCAGCGGCAGTGAAGACCCAGTGCAGTAAAAAAAAAAAAAAAAAAAAAAATTTATAAGCATATTTTGGACACAGATTCTAAAAGCAAAAGCAATCAGTCAGTTCATTTCAGTAGCTCAGTCATGTCCGAGTCTTTGTGACCCCACAGACTGCAGCATGCCAGGCCTCTCTGACCATTACCAAGTCCCGGGGCTTGCTCAAAGTCATGTCCATCGAAGCAGTGACATCATCCAACGATCTCACCCTCTGTCATACCCTTCTCCTCCCACCTTTAATCTTTCCCAGCATCAGGATCTTTTCCAATGAGTCAGTTCTTTGCATCAGATGCCAAAATATTGGAGTTTCAGCTTCAGCATCAGTCCTTTCAATGAATATTCAGGGCTGATTTCCTTTAGGATGGACTAGTTGGATCTCCTTGTAGTCCAAGGGACTCTCAAGAGTCTTCTCCAACACCACAGTTCAAAAGCATCAATTCTTTTGCATTCAGCTTTCTTTTTAGTCCAACTCTCACATCCATACATGACCACTGGAAAAACCATAGCTTTGACTAGATGGACCTTTGTTGGCAAAGTAATGTCTCTGCTTTCTAATATGCTGTCTAGGTTGGTCATAGCTTTTCTTCCAAGGAGGAAGCGTCTTTTAATTTCATGGCTGCAGTCACCATCTGCAGTGATTATGGAGCCCAAGGAAAGAAAATCTGTTACTGTTTCCATTGTTTACCCATCTATTTCCCATAAAGTGATGGGACCAGATGCCATTATCTTAGTTTTCTGAATGTTGAGTTTTAAGCCAACTTTTTCACTCTCTTCTTTCACTTTCATCAAGAGGCTCTTTAGTTCTTCGATTTCTGCCATAAGGGTGGTGTCATTGCATAGCTGAGGTTATTGATATTTCTCCCGGCAATCTTGATTCCAGCTTGTGAATCATCCAGCCCACCATTTCGTATGATGTACTCTACATAGAAGTTAAATAAGCAGGGTGGCAATCTACAGCCTTGACATACTCCTTTCCCAATTTGGGAACCAGTCTGTTGTTCCATGTCCAGTTCTAATTGATGCTTCTTGACCTGCATACAGATTTCTGAGGAGGCAGGTCAGGTGGTCTGGTATTTCCATCTCTTTCAGAATTTTCCACAGTTGATTGTGATCCACACAGTCAAAGGCTTTGGAATAGTCAATAAAGCAAAAGTAGACATTTTTCCGGAACTTTCTTGCTTTTTGGATGATCCAACAGATGTTGGCAGTTTGACCTCTGGTTCCTCTGCCTTTTCTAAAACCAGATTGAACATCTGGAAGCTCACAGTCCACGCATTGCTGAAGCCTGGTTTGGAGAATTTTGAGCATTACTTGACTAGCGTGTGAGATGAATGCAATTGTGTGGTAGTTTGAACATTCTTTGGCATTGCCTTTCTTGGGGATTGGAATGAAAACTGACCTTTTTCAGTCCTGTGACCACTGCTGAGTTTTCCAAATGTGCTGGCATATAGAGTGCAGCACTTTCACAGCATCATCTTTCAGGATTTGAAATAGCTCAACTGGAATTCCATCACCTCCACTAGCTTGGTTTGTAGTGATGCTTCCTAAGGCTCACTTGTCTTCGTATTCCAGGATGTCTGGCTCTAGGTGAGTGATCACACCATCGTGTTTATCTGGGTCATGAAAATCTTTTTTGTATAGTTCTTCTGTGTATTCTTGCCACCTCTTCGTAATATCTTCTGCTTTTGTTAGGTCCATACCATTTCTGTCTTTTACTGTGCCCATCTTTGCATGAAATGTTCCCTTGGTATCTCTAATTTTCTTGAAGAGACCTCTAGTCTTTCCCAGTCTATTGTTTTCCTCTATTTCTTTGCACTGATCACTGAGGAAGGCTTTCTTATCTCTCCTTGCTATTCTTTGGAACTCTGCATTCAAATAGGTATATCTTTTTTTCTCTCCTTTGCCTTTAGCCTCTCTTCTTTTCATAGCTATTTGTAAGGCCTCTTCAGACAACCATTTTACCTTTGTGCATTTCTTTTCCATGGGGATGGTCTTGATCACTGCCTCCTGTACAATGTCACAAACCTCCGTCCATAGTTCTTCAGGCACTCTGTCTATCAGATCTAATCCCTTGAATCTGTTTGTCACTTCCACCGTATAAGGGATTTGATTTATGTCATACCTGAATGGTCTAGTGGTTTTCTGTACTTTCTTCAAGTCTGAATTTTGCAATAAGTAGTTCATGATCTGACCTATAATCAGCTTCCAGTCTTGTTTTTGCTGACTGTATAGAGCTTCGTTTTATAAATTTAAGGGGCATATTTTTTTTGGTTATTTGCCCAATAAAGAGTGGGATTTTATTTTGTTATTTTTTTCTAATAAAGATTTTTATTTATTTATTTAATATTTATTTATTTTGCTGAGCTGGGTCTTAGTTGCAGCACCTGGGATCTAGTTCCCTGATCAGAGATCGAGCCCAGGCCCCCTGCATTGGGAGTGTGGAGTCTTAGACACTGGCCCACCAGGGAAATCCTGGATTTTATTTTGAAGTTGCCTTTGGCATTCAATAAAAGTGTATTCTAATTTTCAGTGACATGGATGGACTTTGTCCCCATAATGGGCCTAAATAGGCTAGCTTTCATGCTAATGATAAAACTCTATTGTTTTACTCTGAATCCTGCTCCTCATTAAAAGCAAATTGGCTTACAGCAAAGTGATTCAGTGATACATATACATATATCTATTCTTTTCCAGATTCTTTTCCCATATAGGTTATTATGGAATATTGAGTACAGTTTGCTGTGCTATACAGTAGGTCCTTTTGACTATCTGTTTATATATATAGGTAGTACGGATATGTTTCTGTACACCTGAAACTAATGCAATATTGTAAATCAACTATGAAAAGTAAAAGTGAAAGTGTTAGTCACTTAGTTGTGTCTGACTCTTTGCGACCCCATGGACTGTAACCCACCAAGCTCCTCTGTCTGTGTGATTTTCCAGGTGAGAATACTGGAGTGGGTAGCCTTTCCTTTCTCCAGGGGATCTTCCTGACCCAAGGATTGAACCTGGGTCTCCTGCAATGCAGACAGATTCTTTACTGTGTGAGCACCAAATCAACTATATTTCTATACAAAATTTAAAAAAATTTTAATGGTAAAAAAAAAAAAAAGAAAGAGAGAGAAAGCAAATTGGTTTATTCCATGCTGCCTAGACTGGTACCTGTCTCCCCTAAGGCCCTGTTTTGTTTTGCGGGTCAGTGTTGAATCCACCATGCATGTTGCCGTCACTGTGTACTGATGGCCTAACTGCAGATATGATACGTGTTTTGTACTCAAAAATATTGAGTCCCCATACTAGGGTTGGATGAGTGGTTGTCATACCTCAGAACAGTTTAGTCTTGATTATGCCATTAGGCATCTCATAGCCTTATTCATCTGGGGAGTGGGGTGTTCCCCAGGGGAACTCAGATCAATTGTCTGAAGCCCTCTGCTTTATTCCCATCAGAAACTTGGTGTCGGGACTTCCCTGGTGGTCCAGTGGCTAAGATTCCAAGCTCCTAATGCAGGGAGCCCGGATTAGGGAACTAGATCCCACATGCCACAACTAAGACCAGGCACAGCCAAATAAAGAAATAATAAATATTTTTAAAAAGAAAGAAAGAAATCATTGTCTTTCTCTATTCTGTTCTACAGCTTCCCACCCATAAAAAAGGGCTTCCCGGTGGCTCATTGTTTAAAGAATCTGCTTACAATGCAGGAGACATAGGCAGATGCAGGTTTGATCCCTGGTTGGGAAGATTCCCTGGAGGAGGACATGGCAACCCACTCCAATATTTTATTATTGCCTGGAGAATCCCATGGACAGAAGAGCCTGAGTGGGCTATAGTCCATAGGGTAGCAAAGAGTTAGACATGACTGAAGTGACTGAGCAGGCACGCACCCACAAAAACAAGGGGAATATATATTTGTGCATGGTACACTGTGGGGTGGGCATGGCACTCTATATTTCACTGTTAGAACTGTAGACTTTTATTAATATAAGCATTTGGTCATCAAGGCTTATTGTTACACAGCACACCAGAAGCTACACAATATATGGCCCGATAGCCCAGTGGAAGATGTTTCCTGAAAATTTCTATTTTGATATCCTCTGTAGTAGATGTGACCTGGAAAAAAAAAAAGAGCCAAAAGATGCTGGAACATACTAGAGTTCCACTCAGTCATGGATAATTAGTTTGGTTCATCATTATATTGTATGACTAAAATGTCTCCCAGAACAATACCACTCAGGTTTGCAGATTCCAAAAGCTGAGCATACAGCTTTACTCTTTCAGGCATCTGATACAGTCATGCTAAGAAACAACATCCTTCTGTTGCTCTGAGCCTCTCTAGAGGCAACAATGGAATATTGGATTTCCCTTGTTACATAATCCATTTATTCATTCCTCTCCTCCCAGTTATTATTTCTCCTCTCCATTTGTCCTTGATTTTAACACAAAGTTTTCCAGCTTTTGAAGGGATATTAGGTTCAGTCACTGTGCAGGTCCAGATTTCTGGCCGTAGTACCAGCCTATCCAGTGCCTCCCCCTTAGTCCCCACTGTTCATATAGGGTATGGTCACATCGCAACATGGCTGCACTCATTGTCACCTTAAATTTTTCTAGGTAGAGTGAAGGCACGATGTAGCTCATGAGGCTGTTAGGAATTCTGGCATAAAGTTTTAGAAGGTATAGTTACAATTTCATGCTTAAGGAACATCCCTATTTTATCCTGCTTCAATGACCCATGGTTGCAACCATGGTCCCAGAATACTGAGTCAGTTAGGAATAAAGAAAGTTGGGGTGATGTGGGGAATAATTGTATAGTTATACTAGCATCCTCCATATGCCCCTTCCCTTAACCATCGCCCTCCAAAAAAAACAGAGGAAATCTATTGAGTGTGAGCACACACTCAGGAAAATACATAAAACCAGCTCTGCATGCCTTTATCTCCCACAATTTTTGCAGTAAATGTTTCAATTGTCCCTGCCAATTCTCTACCAAACCACTACTCTGAGGATGGTAAGCAATATGATACATCCATTAAATGTGATATCTCTTTGCACACTGCTGCACACTATGAGCTGTAAAGTGTGTTCCTTGGTCTGAGGAAACATTAACTCATTTCCTGGTCCAAATTGGTATCGTATCTTCTGCTTCACTCCTTCCATGGTGTTTTGAGCATTCACATCTACCACTGGGTATGCAAAGTCCAGTTTGAAGTGTCTATTTCTGTCAGGACCTATGTATAGCCTCCTGGGGCTACTGGGCAGTGGCCCCATATATTCTACTTACCAGTTATACTTGAGGGTCTTCTCTCCGGTAATATACCTCACAGCCGTCTGCAGTCCCTGTCTTGTTGGCAGACAGGACAGTTCTGGTTGGCCCTTTGTGTCTCTCAAGTGAAGGAGGATTGTGTAGACAGTCAGCCCATCTCAGCGCTGCTGCAGCTCCCCCAGAGCCACTCATTTCATAGAGCCAGTTGAACACCTTAAGAGAGTACACCGAGATACCCACTTGTTGGTTTCTATCACAGTGGAATCTGGAAAAGAGATTCTCCTCCTGGATATTGACGTGTCCTGTTTAATTGTGCTGAATCGTGCTCAGTCGTGTCCGACTCTTTGTGACCCCATGGACTGTAGTCTGCCAGGCTCCTCCATCCATGGGATGCCCCAGGCAAGAATACTGGAGTGGGTTGCCGTTTCCTTCTCCAGGGGATCTTCCTTGCCCAGGGATCAAACCTGTGCCTCCTGCCTCTCTTGCATTAGCAGGGAGATTCTTTACCACTGAGCCACCTGAGAAGCCCTATGTACATATATAAAAGTTAATTAACACACACATATCAGCATATTATCAATCCAAATTATGGCAGTCTGCTGGTAAATCCAAATAACCCTGGGGCTTTACAGCAAATGTGAATTGTGATCCTTCTCACATGAAGGCAAACAGTAGTTGGCTCCTTTTTCAGACTGTGGTTAAGAAAAAAGCTGCAGATGACACTACTTTATTCAAGCCTTGATTATCTACTGGAAATCTCTATGAGCCATCCAGCCTTTTCATGAACCACACGGGGCTAGTGCACAGAGAATTTGTTGGCACCAGCACTCCAACTTCCAATATGTCATTAATTAAAGCGGAAAAAGTTTTGTGTCCACTAGGCATCCAGTACTGTGTCAAGTTAACAACCTCTGTGTGGGCAAGCAAATCTATGGGTTCTCATTTCGTATGTTCAAATAATGAGAGCCAAAAGGCAAACTTATATGCCTTCAGTTTTACAGTATAAGATACAGAAAGGGTTCCCCCGTCAGACATAATATCCATCTCAGTAATGCATTCAAGTGGAGGAAACACAACCACTTCACATTAAGTCTGTTCAAACATTCCAATTTTGATCCTAACTTTCACCTTAATCCCATCACTGCTGCATCTCCATATGTGCCCAAGCTAACCACGGCCTTCTTTAGATTTCGAGCTCACCCAGAATATTTTGTGTCCACCTTCTGGTTACTTTGCTTATACATATGAACATGGCCTTGGGTCCCCAGCTAGGGACCAGACCAAGGGACCCTGACCCTTTTTGTTACTCTTCACCCAGATTAATTTGCTGGCCCTAGCCCCCAGGGATACAAAGTTGGGTTTTTCAATGCTGTCTTTGCCTTCCAGCTTTAAAAATTTCTTTAGAATTTTAAAACTAGAGTAAATAAAATGGGTTTGTTTAAGGCCCTTTCATGTTGGGGTACCAGCCAGAGTGTCATCAGTCCATTCAACCTCCAGCAGTGCCTCATGTTTTGACTCCGTCAGTGTCCTCCATATTCTTCCCATTTCTTAGTAACTTAATGAAGATTTCCACCCTGGTGGGACTAACTCCTTGACTATCCCTCTTTCCTCCATTATGCTTTTGTGAATGATTCCATTTTCTTAGACTAAGGGTAGTAAGTAAAAGTAAAGTCACTCAGTCATGTCTGACTCTTTGCAACCCTATGGACTGTAGCCTACCAGGCTCCTCTGTCCATGGGATTTTCCAGGCAATAGTACTGGAGTGGGTTGCTAAGACTAAGGGTAAGCTAAGATAAAAATTCTGATATGATTTATTGGACTGCTGCTTGATTTTGCAGAAGTAAGTTTATATGGGGTGTCTGTGCAAAAAGGGCTCCCTTAGTCACAGCATTTGTTATAAGCTAAGTGAGGAGTATATTATGTGGATGCACACCTCAGTCATCATAAAGCCAATTCAGCATATGAGCTGCCTCATCTGGGGAGTTCCACTCAGCATTTAAGGAGAGGAGTCATCAGTTAACATTCTCAGTGAATATAAGCCATACAGTGGCTTTCATCCAGCCCCTCAGTTTAGCTGTCCCTTCAGAAACAACCTACTGTTTGTTTGAATTATATATTGCCACCTCTGATTGCTCAATAGTAAGCTATGGGTCCTGCATGAATCAAACGTGCCCTTATTCTCTGCAGCATTCAAAGCCAAGAAGACCGCTCCTAAATTAAGCATTGAGGGGGGAGGGGCTTCCCAGGTGGCCCTAGTGACAAAGAACCATCTGCCAATGCAGGAGACATAAGAGATTCCTGGGTCATGGAATATTCCCTAGAGGAGGGCATGGCAACCCACTTCCATATTCTTGCCTGGAGAATTCCATGGACAGAGGAGCCTGGCGGGCTACGATCTGTAGGGTCCCAAGAAGTCAAACGCTACTGAACTGAGTACGTATGCACGTTACCCATTTTAGTGAAAGTTCAGGAAGCTGATGATATTGATCTACAAAATGAAATTGCTTCTTCAGACTATACCCTTTGGTTTCATAGTTCCTTGGTTTTGCACAGCTGCGTCCCTTCACCACCTGGACCACCTTTAGGGACTGTAGAGGTATTATCTGATGTGCCAGCATCATTTGTCCCTTTGGTAGTAGTCCCGAGGGCAGCAACCACAGCTCTGACCCACTGGGGCAAATCCAAGTATGGCACAGTGCCAGCATCTCCTCCTTTTACTTTCATTTTAGTAATTACAGGTAAAAATAACCAAGGGATATATATTTAATTTGTTTCTCATTGTTTTGCTCCTTTCCCCTGGGTATCCAGTTAGCCAACTCTCTGGGAATTGGATCTGCCATTTCTGACTTCCATTTGTAACCTTATCTCTGTAACTGACAGGAGTGTGCCTGGTATTCCATCTCTATTTTGAGAGATGAGGGAACTAAAGTGCAGAGAGGTTATGTAGCTTGTCCAAGGTTACACGGCAAGAGAATGACAGAGCCAGTGTTTGAAACCAGGCCTCTTTGACTTCATGGCCTTACCTGTAACCATTAGAAACACTTCCTTTTATTAGCAGATTCTAAACCTTAAAAACTAGACTTGTGGACACAGTTGGGGAAGCAAAGGGTGGGACTAATTGAGAGAGTAGTTTAGATACATACACATTACCATATGTAAAATAGTCAGTGGGAATTTGCTGCATGACACAGATACAGCTCAAACTGGTACTCTGTGACAACGGAGAGGGATGGGATGCGGTGGGAGTCAGGAGGAAGGTTCAAGAGGGAGGGGACATATGAATACCTGTGGCTTATTCATGTTGCTGTGTGGCAAAAACCAACAGAATATTATAAAGTAATTATCCTTCAATTAAAAAGAAATAAATTAAAAAAATTCTAATGCCTAGATTCACTTTCTAAGGAGACTGATTTAGAGATTTCCCTGGTGGCTCAGTGGATAAGACTCCACACTCCCAGTACCAAAGGGCCCAGATTCAATCCCTGGTTGGGGAACTAGATCCTGCATGCATGCAGAAACTAAGATTTCAAGTGCCACAGTGAAGATCCCACAAGCCACAGCTGAGACCCAGAGCAGTCAAAATAAATAAATAAAAATTTTAAAAAGAGCCTGATTTAATTGGTTGATTTCTGTCTTAGTCTTCTTGGGCTGCTTTAACAAAATACCATAGACTGGGTGACTTACAAAGAACAGAAATGTTCTGAAGGCTGGGAAGTCCAAGATCCAGGTGCCAGCAACTTGGCATCTGGTGAGAACCCACTTGGTTTTTTAAAAAATTATGTATATATCTTAAAATTTGTTATTGGGAGATAATTGCTTTACAAGATTGTACTGGTTTCTGCCATACATCAATATGAATTGGCCATAGGTATACACATGTCCCCTCCCATTTGAACTCCCCTCCCATCTCCCACCTCATCCCACCCCTCTAGGTTTTCCAGAGCACTGGGTTGAGCTCCCTATGTCACACGGCAAATTCCCGCTGGCTATCTATTTTATATATGGCAATGTATATATTTCCATGCTGCTGTCTCAGTTCATCCCACCCTCTCCCTCCCACTGTGTCCACAAGTCTGCATCTCCATCGCTGCCCTGCAAATAGGTTCATCAGAGCCATCTTTCTAGATTGCATACACATGCGGTAATATACAGTATTTGTTTTTCTTTTTCTGACCTACTTCACTCGGTGCAACAGGCTCTAGGTTTATCCACCTCATTAGGGGGGACTCAAATGCATTTTTTTTATAGCTGAGTAGTATTCCATCGTATATAGGTACCACAATTTCTGTATCCATTCATCTGTCGATGGACATCTAGATTGCTTGCACGTCCTAGCTATTGTAAAAAAGTGTTCCAACGAACACTGGGGTACATGCATCTCTTTCAATTATGGTTTTCTCAGGGTATCATATGGTAGTTCTATTCCTAGTTTTTAAAGGAAATTCCATACTGGAGAACCCACTTTTTAGTTTATAAATAGCCTGTCTTGCTGAGTCCTTACCTGGTGAAAAGGGTGAAGAAGCTCTTTGAAGCTTCTTTTATAAGGCAGTAATACCATTCCTAGATCTGATAGATAGAATGCCTGATGAACTATGGAATGAGGTTCGTGACATTGTATAGGAGACAGGGATCAAGACCATCCCAATGGAAAAGAAATGCAAAAAAGCAAAATGGCTGTCTGGGGAGGCCTTACAAATAGCTGTGAAAAGAAGAGAAGTGAAAAGCAAAGGAGAAAAGGAAAGATATAAGCATCTGAATGCAGTGTTCCAAAGAATAGCAAGAAGAGATAAGAAAGCCTTCCTCAGCGATCAATGCAAAGAAATAGAGGAAAACAACAGAATGGGAAAGACTAGAGATCTCTTCAAGAAACTTAGAGATGCCAAGAGAACATTTTATGCAAAGATGAGCTCGATAAAGGACAGAAATGGTATGGACCTAACAGAAGCAGAAGATACTAAGAAGAGGTGGCAAGAATACACAGAAGAACTGTACAAAAAAGATCTTCACGATAATCATGATATAATAATCATATAATCACGATGATGTGATCACTGATCTAGAGCCAGACATCCTGGAATGTGAAGTCAAGTGGGCCTTAGAAAGCATCACTACGAGCTAAGCTAGTGGAGGTGATGGAATTCCAGTTGAGCTATTTCAAATCCTGAAAGATGATGCTGTGAAAGTGTTGCACTCAATATGCCAGCAAATTTGGAAAACTCAGCAGTGGCCACAGGACTGGAAAAGGTCAGTTTTCATTCCAATCCCCAAGAAAGGCAATGCCAAAGAATGTTCAAACTACCGCACAGTTGCACTCATCTCACATGCTAGTAAAGTAATGCTCAAAATTCTCCAAGCCAGGCTTCAGCAATACGTGAACCATGAACTTCCTGATGTTCAAGCTGGTTTTAGAAAAGGCAGAGGAACCAGAGATCAAATTGCCAACATCCGCTGGATCATGGAAAAAGCAAGAAAGTTCCAGAAAAACATCTATTTCTGCTTTATTGACTATTCCAAAGCCTTTGACTGTGTGGATCACAATAAACTGTGGAAAATTCTGAAAGAGATAGGAATACCAGACCACCAGACCTGCCTCTTGAGAAACCTGTATGCAGGTCAGGGAGCAACAGTTAGAACTGGACATGGAACAACAGACTGGTTCCACATAGGGAAAGGAGTACGTCAAGGCTGTATATTGTCACCATGCTTATTTAACTTCTATGCAGAGTACATCATGAGAAACGCTGGACTGGAAGAAACACAAGCTGGAATCAAGATTGCCGGGAGAAATACCAATAACCTCAGATATGCAGATGATACCACCCTTATGGCAGAAAGTGAAGAGGAACTCAAAAGCCTCTTGATGAAAGTGAAAGTGGAGAGTGAAAAAGTTGGCTTAAAGCTCAGCATTCAGAAAACGATCATGGCATCCGGTCCCATCACTTCATGGGAAATAGATGGAGAAACAGTGGAAACAGTGTCAGACTTTCATTTTTTGGGCTCCAAAATCACTGCAGATGGTGACTGCAGCCATGAAATTAAAAGAGGCTTACTCCTTGGAAGGAAAGTGATGACCAACCTCGATAGCATATTGAGGAGCAGAGACATTACTTTGCCAACAAAGGTCCGTCTAGTCAAGGCTATGGTTTTTCCAGTGGTCATGTATGGATGTGAGAGTTGGACTGTGAAGAAGGCTGAGAGCCGAAGAATTGATGCTTTTGAAGTGTGGTGTTGGAGAAGACTCTTGAGAGTCCCTTGGACTGCAAGAAGAACCAGCCAGTCCATTCTGAAGGAGATCAGCTCTGGGTTTTCTTTGGAAGGAATGATGCTAAAGCTGAAACTCCAGTACTTTGGCCACCTCACGCGAAGAGTTGACTCATTGGAAAAGACTGTGATGCTGGGAGGGATTGGGGGCAGGAGGAGGAGGGGACGACAGAGGATGAGATGGCTGGATGGCATCACTGACTCGATGGATGTGAGTCTGAGTGAACTCCGGGAGTTGGTGATGGACAGGGAGGCCTGGCGTGCTGCGATTCATGGGGTCGCAAAGAGTCGGACACGACTGAGAGACTGAAGTGAACTGAACTGAATACCGTTCATGAGGGCTCCACCCTCAAGGCCCAATCACCTCCCGAAGGCCCCACCTCCAAATAACTGCACACTGGGGATTAGGTTTTAGCAAATGAATTTTAGGAGGACAGAAACATCTAGTCTATAGCAATTATTAGTGGGTTGCACAGCAATGAAGACCCAGCACAGCCACAAACAAATAAATAAATATTTAAAAAAATTATTAGTGGGCTGAACAGTTACTCCCCAAAAGGTATATTCACTTCCTAGAACCTGTGAATGTAGCCTTCTTTGGAAAAAGGGTCTTCACAGATGTAATGAAGTTGAGGATGCTGCAATGAGATCATCTTGGATTATCCCAATAGGGCATAATTCCAACAAGTATCCTTATAAGAGACGTTCAGAGAAGAGAGACCTGAAGAAGAGGAAAGAACCATGTGAAGATGGAGGCAGTTATGCAGCCACAGCCCAGGAACATCTGGAGCCACTGGAAGTTTAAGGAGACAAGGAAAATCCACTTGAGCCTTCAAAGGCTGCTGATACCTTCAATGGCAACCCTGCTGACACCTTGATTTCAAACTTCCAGACTCCAGAATTGTGAAAGAATCAGGTTCTATTGTGTGAAGCCTCTGTGTTTCTGCTGATTTGTTGCTGTCACAGGAAATTAATACAGTTGGGGCATGGCCTGGGCAGCATATGTTTTAATCCCTGGGTGATTCTAAGGCACAGCCAAGGTGGGAATCCCTGGATTAGGGAATTTTGGAAGCATGTCCCCTGGCAGTTTTCCTCAGCTCCGGGGATAACTGCTTTTTGCAATATGGTGGCGTCTTTTTACTTAAGCTTTTATTATTTTTTTTTAGCAGAGCAAAAGAATATACAAAGTTTATGGTGCATAAAAAGATATACAGGGATTCCCAGATGGCTCAGTGGTAAAGAATCTGCCTGCCAATGCAGGAGACGCAAGAAACACACATTTGATCCCTGGGTCAGGAAGATTCCCTGGAGAAGGAAATGGCAACCCACTCCTGATCCCATGGGCAGGGGAGCCTGGCTGGGCTACAGTCCATGGGGTCGCAAAAGAATCGGACAAGACTAAGTCACTGAGCACGTAGGCACAAAGGGCTTTGCTTTGTGTGGCCCTTACTCAGGGGCTCAGGTTGACAGAGCCTGCACTGTCTAGATGTTGCCAGTGCCAGGGCAAGAGGAAGGAAATATGGAGAATTACATACTGATTCTTCTTATTTTATTTTTAAATTTATATTTTATTATTATCTGGTTGAAATATAGTTAATGTACAATGTCATGTTGGTTTCAAGTGTATAGCAAAGCGATTGTTATACATATACATCTATCTATTCATTTTCAGATTCTTTTCCCTTGTAGGTTATTACAAAGTATTGAGTATAGTTCCCTGTGCTTTATGGTAGGTCCTTGTCATTTACCTATTTTATATACAGTACTGTGTATCTGTTAGTCCCAAATTCCTAATTTATCCCTCCCCCATCCTCCCCATACTGGTGCTTCCATGCTTCTACCCAGAAGTCACAAGCATCTTTTCCATTCATGTTTTATTGGACTGAGCAAGTCACACGGGCATCACCTAACCTCACAGGAGCAGAGAAGTGTCCTCCCTCCTGCTAGGAAGTAGAGGGGAACAGGAAGTGGGTGGGCAATTATAATGGCTGTCGCGCCCGCTCTCACCCGGAGACAGCAGTGTGGTAGGGCTCACAAGGTGCCCTCTGCTGGAGGAGGAGCAGCTGTCCCTTTTTGCCTGAGGAGTTTCCTCAGTGCATGGCACTTTCTGTGCTAAAACGGGGTGAGTTTCAGGCCAGTTGAGATAGTGGGTCACCCGTGCTAGGTTCTGCCTTGGGTTGCTCATCCTGAGGAGGGAGATTGGAGGCATCTCTCTGCCTGCTAATACCTCATAAGGCTGATGTGGGGACTAAGCAAGACAACGCATGCAAAAGAGCTCAGCACTATTGCCAGTTGTAGTATAAAAAGCAGTGAAAATTGAGCCAATTCATTGGAAAAGACCATGATGCTGCAAAGATTGAAGGCAAAAGGAGAAGGGAGTCGCAGAGGGCGAGATGGTAAGATAGCATCACTGACTCAATGGACATGAATTTGGGCAAACTCCAGGAGATGGTGAAGGCCAGAGAAGCCTGGCGTGCTGCAGTCCATGAGGCTGCAAAAAGTCAGACACAACTTAAGGACTGACCACCACCACCACCACCAACATTATTGTAAATATTCAACTGTATAATCAACTGCAGAGTGTTGATAATATTGTTGATAGTACCAAAGGGGATTTAAGATAATATATTTCATTTATTGATTTTTGGCTGCACTGAGTGGCTTGTGGAATCTTAGTTCCCCCATCAGGGACTGAACCCACGCCCTTGGCAGTGAAAGTGAGGAGTCCTAACCTCTGAATTGCTAGGGAGTTTCCAGATAATATATTTAAATACTTGCCATAATCTTTACTGAACAATAGGCACAATCACAAATGGTGGTTATTATCAATACATACATCTTCAAAATAGAAAAGAACCCCTTTCCCCACAAAAAAGGCAAGGAAATAAATGTGAATAAATATATTTCAGTTTAGATAGAATGGTATTAATATGTATTTTTCATCATCTATTTGCAGAGCAGGGATTATAAAAATAAATAAAAAATAATATTCCTTTCTCTACTATTGTAACTGAAAATCTATTTCTTTGAGTAGGCTATGCAAAGACATTTGACCTTGAGACCTCATCCAATTTAGAACTCTGTTGAAAAGCCTTTCACTTAAATGTAACATCAGTGACAAAGAAAGGAGGAGAATTAGTGGAATTCATAACAGATGATAAAAGAAACATAGGTTGTGACCTACTGTTAAGAGATAGATGAAAGGAAATTATTGTGTCTTTCTAGAGAAAAAAATAGAAGAGATTCATTATTTGCAAAACCCAAAATAAACATTGATTTTGAGGACAGAATGCCTGAATTCTGGTCTTATCATTTTCCTGGTCCTTTAGCTGCCTTGGAACCTCCTTGGATTGGTTATAGGAACTTGGTGAAGAATGTGAAAAAAATGAGGATAAATAACAAATAATTGAAATGGTCATGATTTTATTTCTTCAAAATAGTTCTAAGAAAACTTGTAAGGCTTTCTCGGTTACTTCCTGCAGAAGACTCTGAACAATGAAACAACGCAGGGGTGATTAGTTTTTTCCATCTGGGTTGCTGGGGTTTCCTTTATTGCTCATTCATATGCAAATCATCACTGATATTAATTATTAGCTTTTCTTGGTAATAGTTTTACCACAACACAAGGAGAGAAAGGGGGTTGCTGATCCTGGGACCACTGTCTTGGTGGGTGAGTCAGTTCAGATAGCTGTGTGTTTGCAGAACGTTACTAGAGTAATAAGGAACACCTTTTTTTTTTTTTCTAATTTTATTTTATTTTTAAACTTTACATAATTGTATTAGTTTTGCCAAATATCAAAATGAATCCGCCACAGGTATACACGTGTTCCCCATCCTGAACCCTGGAACACCTTTTATTGAGAGAAAGTGTTACAGTTTTCAACTTACTTTCACACATGTAAACTCATGTGGCTGTGACTCCAGGGTCACAGTACCAGGGCTTGAAGCTCTGTGGTCTCAGCACTCCCAGGCAGGTCACTCTGTGTCTCTGTCTTTCCCAGTTTGTGAAATGGAGGTAACACTACTGTGTTCACCTATTACATGGAGTTGCTCTGTTAGCTCAAATGAAAATATATGCCTTGCCAACTATAAAGTTCTGTGTCAATAGAAACTATCACGTTAAAGATGAGGAAATCCAGGCTGTGAAATGTCCCTGCACTTGCTAAAGGTGTCTGGGCAGGTGATGGTGGAGTTGGACTCCACCATTCTTCTTAAAAAAAAAAACACACACACAGGGAGGGGCAGTCTGTCATTTTTTGGCCACCCAGCAGCTGAACCCTCTTGCCTATGTTTTGAAGACACCCTCCTTCTCAGAGCCATACCCCTCCTCTCATCATTTAAATGCTCACTAATTAAACTGAAAATGCTACTGCTTTACCTGGCCTCACTTAAACTGGGTGGCAGACTGACCCGGGCCCCAGGGTGGCTGTTCTCACTGACCCCTCTGAGGACTGACTTGGGTTTCACTCCTGATGTTAACATTCCAAATTTGACTCTTCTGAAGGAGAGTCTGTGAACTGCCCAGTATCTTTATTTATTTAAACATTACATATTAATTATTAAAATAATAAAATTCAATATTAAATAATAATTTATTTAATAATTAAAAAATTTATTTAGCTGCACCAGGTCTTATTTGTGGCACATGGGATCTTTCATCTAGCTCCCCCATAGCACTAGGATCTTAGTTTGCTGACCACGAATCAAACCCATGTTCCCTGTGTTGCAAGGTAGATTCTTAACCACTGGACCACCAAGGAAATCCCATACCTAGTATCTTTAAAACCAGTACACCTCAAAGTGTAAGATGCACACAAATCATCATACGTGTGTGTGCTCAGTTGTGTCTGACTCTTTGTGGGCCCGTGGACTGTAGCTCACCAAGCTCTTCTGTCCATGGAATTTTCCAGGCAAGAATACTGGAGTGAGTTGCTGTTTCCTCCTCCAGGGGATCTTTCCAACCCAGGCATCAAACCATATCTCTTGAGTCTCCTGCATTGGCAGGAGGATTCTTTACCACTGTGCCATCTGGGAAGCCCTACAAATCACTGCTGCTGCTGCTGCTAAGTCTCTTCAGTCGTGTCCGACTCTGTGCGACCCCATAGATGGCAGCCCACCAGGCTCCCCCGTCCCTGGGATTCTCCAGGCAAGAACACTGGAGTGGGTTGCCATTTCCTTCTCCAATGCATGAAAGTGAAAAGTGAAAGTGAAGTCGCTCAGTCGTGTCCGACTCTTAGCGACCCCATGGACTGTAGCCTACCAGGCTCCTCCGTCCATTGGATTTTCCAGGCAAGAGTACTGGAGTAGGGTGCCATTGCCTTCTCTGTACAAATCACTAGATTATATTAAAATGTAGAATGGGACTTAAGGGCTCTGGGTGGAAGTGAGATTCTGCATTTCTAACAAGCTCCCAGGTGATGCTGCAGCTGCTGCAGCTGCTGAGGACCCCACTTTGTGCAGCATGCTTTTTCTATTTCTTTTCAGCTTAACAAATATCTTGACTAATACTTGTAGATTCTGTCATCAATAATGGGTGGGGGGGCATGGTTTATATACAAACCGATACTGAAACACACAAAAAGGAAAATTATCGATTTTTCTGGGATGACAATTATTCTATTTATTCTATTATTTTCTAGGGAAAAGGCTGGATGATGTTTAATTTTAAAAATTAAGGTGAGTCAAAATTGTGTTGAGTGATATTTTATTGTTCTGTAATAGCCTTTAGAGTTAATTGAAGCGATGTATGAAAGGCAATGCCAAAGAATGCTCAAACTACCGCACAATTGCACTCATCTCACACGCTAGTAAAGTAATGCTCAAAATTCTCCAAGCTAGGCTTCAGCAATACGTGAACCAACTTCCTGATGTTCAAGCTGGTTTTAGAAAAGGCAGAGGAACCAGAGATCAAATTACCAACATCCGCTGGATCATGGAAAAAGCAAGAGAGTTCCAGAAAAACATCTATTTCTGCTTTCTTGATGATGCCAAAGCCTTTGACTGTGTGGATCACAATAAACTGTGGAAAATTCTGAAAGAGATAGGAATACCAGACCACCTGACCTGCCTCTTGAGAAATCTGTATGCAGGTCAGGAAGCAACAGTTAGAACTGGACATGGAACAACAGACTGGTTCCAAATAGGAAAAGGAGTTCGTCAAGCCTGTATATTGTCACCCTGTTTATTTAACTTATATGCAGAGTACATCATGAGAAACGCTGGACTGGAAGAAACACAAGCTGGAATCAAGATTGCCGGGAGAAATATCAATAACCTCAGATATGCAGATGATACCACCCTTATGGCAGAAAGTGAAGAGGAACTAAAAAGCCTCTTGATGAAAGTGAAGGAGGAGAGTGAAAAAGTTGGCTTAAAGCTCAACATTCAGAAAACGAAGATCACGGCATCCGGTCCCATCACTTCATGAGAAATAGATGGAGAAACAGTGGAAACAGTGTCAGACTTTATTTTTCTGGGCTCCAAAATCACTGCAGATGGTGACTGCAGCCATGAAATTAAAAGAGGCTTACTCCTTGGAAGGAAAGTCATGACCAACCTCGATAGCATATTGAGAAGCAGAGACATTACTTTGCCAACAAAGGTTCGTCTAGTCAAGGCTATGGTTTTTCCTGTGGTCATGTATGGATGTGAGAGTTGGACTGTGAAGAAGGCTGAGCGCCGAAGAATTGATGCTTTTGAACTGTGGTGTTGGAGAAGACTCTTGAGAGTCCCTTGGACTGCAAGGAGATCCAACCAGTCCATTCTGAAGGAGATCAGCCCTGGGATTTCTTTGGCAGGAATGATGCTAAAGCTGAAACCCCAGTACTTTGGCCACCTCATGTGAAGAGCTGACTCATTGGAAAAGACTCTGATGCTGGGAGGGATTGGGGGCAGGAGGAGAAGGGGACGACAGAGGATGA